>NC_053393.1:453824307-454424307 GCF_905171765.1 Bufo bufo | reverse complement strand
TATATACATGTTTCTGCCAAATACTGATTGAGGGATGTTATATACCTGTTTCCTCCAAATACTGATTGAGGGGGGGACATATACCTTCTTCCACCAAATACTGATTGAGGGCTGCGATACACCTGCTTCCACAAAATACTGATTGAGGGGTGTCATATACCTGTTTCTGCCAAATAATGATTGAGGGGTGCCATATACCTTCTTCCACAAAATCCTGATTGAAGGGTGCCATATGCCTTTTTCAACTACATACTGATTGAGAGGTGCTATTGCTATATATCTTCTTCCACCAAATACTGATTGAGGGCTGCAATACAACTGCTTCCACAAAATCCTCATTGAGGGGTGCTATGTACCTGTTTCCGCCAAATACTGATTGAGGGGTGCTATATACCTTCTTCCACAAAATACTGATTGAGGGGTGCTATGTACCTGTTTCCGCCAAATACTGATTGAGGGGTGCTATTGCGATATACCTTCTTCCACCAAATACTGATTGAGGACTGCGATACACCTGCTTCCAAAAAATACTGATTGAGGGGTGCTATATACGGTACCTGTTTCCGCCAAATTCTGATTGAGGGGTGCTGTAAACCTGTTTTCGTCAAATGCTGATTGTGGGGTGATATATAGCAGTTTCCGCCAAATGCTGATTGAGGGGTGCCATATACCTTCTTCCACTAAATACTGATTGAAGGGTGCTATTGATATATACCTTCTTCCACCAAATACTGATTGAGGGCTGCGTTACACCTTCTTCCGCCAAATACTGATTGAGGGGGGCCATACACCTGTTTCCACCAAATACTGATTGAGGGGTGTTATATACCAGTTTCTGCCTAATACTGATTGAGGGGTGCTATATACCTTCTTCCACAAAATACTGATTGAGGGGTGTTATTGCTATATACCTTCTTCCATCAAATACTGATTGAGGGCTGCAATACACCTGCTTCCACAAAATACTGATTTAAGGGTGCCATATAACTGTTTGACAAATACTGTTTGAGGGGTGCTATATACCTGTTTCCGCCAAATACTGATTGAAGGGTGCCATATACCTTCTTTTACAAAATACTAATTGAGGGGTGCTATTGCTATATATCTTCTTCTACCAAATACTGATTAAGGGCTGCGAATCACCTGCTTCCACAAAATACTGATTGAGGGGTGCCATATACCTGTTTCCGACAAATACTGATTGAGGGGTGCTATATTCCTTTTTCCGCCAAATACTGATTAAGGGGTGACATATTCCTTCTTCCACAAAATCCTGATTGAGGGGTGCTATATGCCTGTTTCTGCCAAATACTGATTGAGGGCTGCGATACACCTGCTTATACAAAATACTGATTGAGGGGTGCCATATACCTGTTTCCACCAAATACTGATTGAGGGGTGTTATATACCTGTTTCCGCCAAATACTGATTGAGGGGTGCTGTGAAGAAATCCCCCATTTTCTAAAGTGACCGGCAAAAACACCCAAACTTATGGAACTATTTTGGACAGCCCACCCAGGGTGAACCGGTCACAGAAGACTTCCAAGTCTCTTTGAGAACCCCTAAACAGATCTGGGTGAAATTTGAATATTTTGATCACCCAGATCGGGGCTATCAGGGGACATATGATTTGTGGGGATACCTCCTGTATAAAGGGGTGTTTCAGATATTGGGGAAAACTGTGACTTTTCTGCCTAGAGATAATCAAGTTGTTACTTTATCAGACTTGATTATCTCCAGGACTAGGGGAGGGCATTGTATGTTTATGCTGGAAGGGTTTTATGTTTCCATTGTACTTGATTGGCTATACTGTGTCCCTCCCTGTGGGATGTCCCCTTGCATGGGGACTTGCATAAAAGCCTGTGTGTGTTAATTAAAGCGTGTACTATTTGTACCCTTCTTCTTGACTTCGGCTGATGTTTGGGGATTCGCATGCTTTATTAAGGGAATCATCTTAAAAAGTTATTGGCATTTCGTATGGAATTCGTCTACTTCAACTGCCGAACGGAGCGCTATATTCACCAGGCGCGGGCGGTTCGGGAGGAAACTACCGAATGTGGTTTAAAGATACTTGGTTTCCTTACAGGTGCCATATACCTTCTTCAAATAAATACTGATTGAAGGGTTCTATTGCTATATACCTTCTTTCTCCAAATACTAATTGAGGGCTGCGATACACCTGCTTCCACAAAATACTGATTGAGGGATGCCATATACCGTTTTCTGCCAAATACTGATTAAGGGGTTCTATATACCTGTTTCCGCCAAATGCTGATTGAGAAGTGCTATATACCTTTTTCCGCCAAATACTGTTTAAGGGGTGCCACATACCTTCTTTCACAAAATACTGATTGAGGGGTGCTTTTGCTATATACCTTCTTCCACCAAATACTAATCGAGGGCTGCGATACACCTGCTTTCACAAAATACAAATTGAGGGGTGCTATATACCTGCTTCTGCCAAATACTGATTGAGGGGTCCTATATAACATCTTCTACCAAATACTGATTGAGGGGTGCCATATACCTGTTTCCACCAAATACTGATTGAGGGGTGCTATTTACCTGCTTCCGCCAAATACTGATTGAGGGGTGCTATATAACATCTTCCACCAAATACTGATTGAGGGCTGCGATACACCTGCTTCCACAAAATACTAATTGAGGGGTGCCATATACCTGTTTCTGCCAAATACTGATTGAGGGGTGCTATATACCTGTTTCCGCCAAATATTGATTGAGGGGTGACATATACCTTCTTCTACAAAATCCTGATTGAGGGGGGCTATATGCCTGTTTCTGCCAAATACTGATTGAGGGGTGCTATATACCTGTTTCCGCCAAATACTGATTGAGGGGTTCTATATACCGTCTTCCACAAAATACTGATTGAGGGCTGCGATACACCTGCTTCCAAAAAATACTGATTGAGGGGCGCCATGTGCCTGTTTTCACCAAATACTGATGGAGCCATGCTATATACGGTACATGTTTCCACGAAATTCTGATTGAGGTATGCTGTATACCTGTTTCAGACAAATACTGATTGAGGGGTGCTATATACCAGTTTCTGCCAAATACTGATTGAGGGCTGCGATACACCTGCTTCCACAAAATACTGATTGAGGGGTGCCATATACCTGTTTCCACCAAATACTGATTGAGGGGTGCTATTTACCTGTTTCTGCCAAATACTGATTGAGGGGTGACATATACCTTCTTCCAGAAAATCCTAATTGATGGGTGCTATGTACCTGTTTTCACCAAATACTGATTGAGCGGTGCTATATACTGTACATGTTTCCGCAAAATTCTGATCGAGGGGTGCTGTATACCTGTTTCGGCCAAATACTGATTAAGGGGTGCTATATAACTTTTTCCACCAAATACTGATTGAGGGGTGCTATTGCTATATACCTTCTTTCATGAAATACTAATTGAAGGCTGCAATACACCTGCTTCAACAAAATACTGATTGATGGGTGCTATATACCTGTTTCCGCCAAATACAGATTGAGGGCTGCGATACACCTGTTTCCACAAAACACTGATTGATGGGTGCCATATACCTGTTTCCGCCAAATACTGATTGAGGGGTGCCATATACATTCTTCTACTAAATACTGATTGAGATGTGCTATTGATATATACCTTATTCCAGAATATCCTGATTGAGGGGTGCTATATACCTTCTTCCACAAAATACTGATTGAGGGGTGCTATTGCTATATACCTTCTTCCACCAAATACTGCTGCGATACACCTGCTTCCACATAATACTGATTGAGGGGTGCCATATACCTGTTTTCACCAAATACTGATTGAGAGGTGCTATATACGGTACCTGTTTCTGCCAAATGCTGATTGTGGTGTGCTATATAGCAGTTTCCGCCAAATACTGATTGAGGGTTGCTATATATCTTCTTCCACCAATTACTAATTGAGGGGTGCTATGTACTGGTTTCCGCCAAATACTGATTGAGGGGTGCTATATACCTTCTTACACAAAATACTGATTGAGGGGTGCTATGTACCGGTTTCCGCCAAAAACTGATTGAGGGGTGCTATATACCTTAACTCCAAAAAAATGGCTGTCGCCAGCCAAAGTGTGCACTGCACGGCCACAAATGCACAAAATCCTATAAATGCACAGCACATACTGATTGAGGGGTGCTATTGCTATATACCTTCTTCCACCAAATACTGATTGAGGGCTGCGATACACCTGTTTCCACCAAATACTGATTGAGGGGTGCTATATTCCTGTTTCCGCCAAATACTGATTGAGGGGTGAAATATACCTTCTTCCACAAAATCCTGATTGAGGGGTACTATATGCCTGTTTGTGCCAAATACTGATTGAGGGGTGCCATATACCTGTTTCCGCCAAATACTGATTGAGGGGTGCCATATACCTGTTTCCACCAAATACTGATTGAGGGGTGTTATATACCTGTTTCCGCCAAATACTGATTGAGGGGTGCTATATACCTTTTTCCACAAAATACTGATTGAGTGGTGCTATTGCTTTATACCTTCTTCCACCAATTACTGATTGAGGGCTGCGATACACCTGCTTCCAAAAAATACTGATTGAGGGGTGCCAAATACCTGTTTTCGCCAAATACTTATTGAAGGGTGCTATATACTGTACCTGTTTCTGCCAAATTCTGATTGAGGGGTGCTGTAAACCTGTTTCCGCCAAATGCTGATTGTGGGGTGCTATATAGTAGTTTCCGCCAAATACTGATTGAGGGGTGCCATATACCTTCTTCCACTAAATACTGATTGAGAGGTGCTATTGATATATACCTTCTTCCACCAAATAATGATTGAGGGCTGCGTTACACCTTCTTCCACAAAATCCTGATTGAGGGGTGCCATATACCTGTTTCCGCCAAATACTGATTGAGGGGTGACATAAACCTTCTTCCAGAAAATCCTGATTGAGGGGTGCTATATACCTGTTTCTGCCAAATACTGATTGAGGGGTGCTATATACCTTCTTCCACAAAATACTGATTGAGGGGTGCTATTTCTATATACCTTCTTCCACCACATACTGATTGAGGGCTGCGATACACCTGCTTCCACAAAATACTGATTGAGGAGTGCCATATACCTGTTTTCGCCAAATACTGATTGAGAGGTGCTATATACGGTACCTGTTTCCGCTAAATGCTGATTGTGGTGTGCTATATAGCAGTTTCCGCCAAATACTGATTGAGGGGTGCTATATACCTTCTTCCACAAAATACTGATTTAAAGGTGCTATTGCTATAAACCTTTTTCCTCCAATTACTGATTGAGGGCTGTAATACACCTGCTTCCATAAAATACTGATTGAGGGGTGCTATATACCAGGTTCCGCCAAATACTGATTGAGGGGTGCTATATACAGGTTTCCGCCAAATACTGATTGAGGGATGCTATATACCTGTTTCCTCCAAATACTGATTTAGGGATGCTATATACCTTCTTCCACAAAATACTGATTGAGGGGTGCCATATAACGGTTTCTGCCAAATAATGATTGAGGGCTGCCATATACCTTCTTCCACAAAATCCTGATTGAGGGGTGCTATTGCTATATACCTTCTTCCATCAAATACTGATTGAGGGCTGCAATACAGCTGCTTCCACAAAATACTGATTTAAGGGTGCCATATTACTGTTTTCGACAAATACTGTTTGAGGGGTGCTATATACCTGTTTCCGCCAAATACTGATTGAGGGGTGCCATATACCTTCTTCTACAAAATACTAATTGAGGGGTGCTATTGCTATATATCTTCTTCTACCAAATACTGATTAAGGGCTGCGATACACCTGCTTCCACAAAATACTGATTGAGGAGTGCCATATACCTGTTTTCGCCAAATACTGATTGAGAGGTGCTATATACGGTACCTGTTTCCGCTAAATGCTGATTGTGGTGTGCTATATAGCAGTTTCCGCCAAATACTGATTGAGGGGTGCTATATACCTTCTTCCACAAAATACTGATTTAAAGGTGCTATTGCTATAAACCTTTTTCCTCCAATTACTGATTGAGGGCTGTAATACACCTGCTTCCATAAAATACTGATTGAGGGGTGCTATATACCAGGTTCCGCCAAATACTGATTGAGGGGTGCTATATACAGGTTTCCGCCAAATACTGATTGAGGGATGCTATATACCTGTTTCCTCCAAATACTGATTTAGGGATGCTATATACCTTCTTCCACAAAATACTGATTGAGGGGTGCCATATAACGGTTTCTGCCAAATAATGATTGAGGGCTGCCATATACCTTCTTCCACAAAATCCTGATTGAGGGGTGCTATTGCTATATACCTTCTTCCATCAAATACTGATTGAGGGCTGCAATACAGCTGCTTCCACAAAATACTGATTTAAGGGTGCCATATTACTGTTTTCGACAAATACTGTTTGAGGGGTGCTATATACCTGTTTCCGCCAAATACTGATTGAGGGGTGCCATATACCTTCTTCTACAAAATACTAATTGAGGGGTGCTATTGCTATATATCTTCTTCTACCAAATACTGATTAAGGGCTGCGATACACCTGCTTCCACAAAATACTGATTGAGGGGTGCCATATACCTGTTTCCGCCAAATACTGATTGAGGGGTGCTATATTCCTGTTTCCGCCAAATACTGATTGAGGGGTGACATATCCCTTCTTCCACAAAATCCTGATTGAGGGGTGCTATATGCCTGTTTGTGCCAAATACTTATTAAGGGCTGCGATGCACCTGCTTCCACAAAATACTGATTGAGGGGTGCCATATACCTGTTTCCGCCAAATACTGATTGAGGGGTGCCATATACCTGTTTCCACCAAATACTGATTGAGGGGTGTTATATACCTGTTTCCGCCAAATACTGATTGAGGGGTGCTATATACCTTCTTCCACAAAATACTGATTGAGGGGTGCTATTGCTTTATACTTTCTTCCACCAATTACTGATTGAGGGCTGCGATACACCTGCTTCCAAAAAATACTGGTTGAGGGGTGCCAAATACCTGTTTTCGCCAAATACTTATTGAAGGGTGCTATATATTGTACCTGTTTCCGTCAAATTCTGATTGAGGGGTGCTGTAAACCTGTTTCCGCCAATGCTGATTGTGGGGTGCTATATAGTAGTTTCCGCCAAATACTGATTGAGGGGTGCCATATACCTTCTTCCACTAAATACTGATTGAGAGGTGCTATTGATATATACCTTCTTCCACCAAATACTGATTGAGGGCTGCGTTACACCTTCTTCCACAAAATCCTGATTGAGGGGTGCCATATACCTGTTTCCGCCAAATACTGATTGAGGGTTGACATAAACCTTCTTCCAGAAAATCCTGATTGAGGGGTGCTATATACCTGTTTCTGCCAAATACTGATTGAGGGGTGCTATATAACTTCTTCCACAAAATACTGATTGAGGGGTGCTATTTCTATATACCTTCTTCCACCAAATACTGATTGAGGGCTGCGATACACCTGCTTCCACAAAATACTGATTGAGGGGTGCCATATACCTGTTTTCGCCAAATACTGATTGAGAGGTGCTATATACGATACCTGTTTCCGCCAAATACTGATTGAGAGGATCTATATACGGTACCTGTTTCCGCCAAATGCTGATTGTGGTGTGCTATATAGCAGTTTCCGCCAAATAGTGATTGAGGGGTGCTATATACCTTCTTCCACAAAATTCTGATTTAAAGGTGCTATTGCTATATACCTTCTTCCACCAATTACTGATTGAGGGCTGTAATACACCTGCTTCCATAAAATACTGATTGAGGGATGCTATATACCTGTTTCCTCCAAATACTGATTGAGGGATGCTATATACCTTCTTCCATCAAATACTGATTGAGGGCTGCGATACACCTGCTTCCACAAAATACTGATTGAGGGGTGCCATATAACGGTTTCTGCCAAATAATGATTGAGGGGTGCCATATACCTTCTTCCACAAAATCCTGATTGAGGGGTGCCATATGCCTTTTTCAACTAAATACTGATTGAGAGGTGCTATTGCTATACACCTTCTTCCACCAAATACTGATTGTGGGCTGCAATACACCTGCTTCCGCAAAATACTGATTGAGGGGTGCTATGCACCTGTTTCTGCCAAATACTGATTGAGGGGTGCTATATACCTGTTTCTGCCAAATACTGATTGAGGGGTGCCATATACCTTCTTCAATTAAATACTGATTGATGGGTGCTATTGCTATATACCTTCTGTCACCAAATACTGATTGAGGGCTGCAATACACCTGTTTCCACAAAATACTGATTGAGGGGTGCTATATACGGTACCGGTTTCCGCCAAATGCTGATTGTGGGGTGCTATAAAGCAGTTTCCGCCAAATACTGATTGAGGGGTGCTATATACCTTCTTCCACAAAATACTGATTTAAAGGTGCTATTGCTATATACCTTCTTCCACCAATTACTGATTGAGGGCTGTAATACACCTGCTTCCATAAAATACTGATTGAGGGGTGCTATATACCAGGTTCCGCCAAATACTGATTGAGGGGTGCTATATACAGTTTTCCGCCAAATACTGATTGAGGGATGCTATATACCTGTTTCTTCCAAATACTGATTGAGGGGTGCCATATACTTGTTTCGGCTAAATACTGATTGAGGGGTGCTATATATCTGTTTCCGCCAAATACTGATTAAGGAGTAATATATACTTGTTTCCACCAAATTTCTGATTGAGGGCTGCGATATAACTTCTTCCACAAATACTGCTCTTCTCTACGGACTTAGTGTAAAGCCCATGCCCTTGCTGTGGACCGCAAATTGCGGTCTGCAATGCACAGGCACCATGCGTGGGGCAGCCGCATAGGGATCATGGACCCATTCACTTGAATGGGTCGGCGTTTCCTCAGTTCCGCAAAAAGATAGAGCATGTTCTATTTTTTTGCGGTGCGGAGGCACGGAACGAGACCCCAGGAAGCACTCCGTAGTGCTTCCGTAGTGTTCCGTTCCGTGCTTCCCTTCCAGGCACCATGCGTGGGGCAGCCGCATAGGGATCATGGACCCATTCACTTGAATGGGTTGGCGTTTCCTCAGTTCCGCAAAAAGATAGAGCATGTTCTATTTTTTTGCGGTGCGGAGGCACGGAACGAGACCCCAGGAAGCACTCCGTTGTGCTTCCGTAGTGTTCCGTTCCGTGCTTCCCTTCCGCATCTCCGGATTTGTGGACCCATTGAAGTGAATGGGTCCGCATCCTTGATGCGGAATGCACACGGAACGGTGCCCATGTATTGTGGATCCGCAAATGTGGTCCGCAATACGGCATCGGGCAGCACACGTTTGTGTGAACGAGCCCTTAGGCAGAGGGTCATTTGGAAAATGACAGGCAGAGGAAGAGGCAGACCGTTTCGCAGGGATGGTAGGGGTCGGGCAGGTGCACCAGGCCGGAGCCTAAGTGGGAAGTTGGAGAAGGCGCGTGCGATAACTTTAAAAAGCGCACCAGAGTTGGTTGAGTGGCTCACTCAGCCTTCTCGCTTCTGCAACCTCCTCATCCTCTGTATCTGCACCCTTCTCACTCTCTGCTGTGTGCACCCCCAAAGACACCACCACCACCACCATAGCCCCTCCACTCGAGTCAGAGGAATTATTTTCCCATCCATTCCCAGACCTTACTAATGCGCAGCCATTTTTGGCATCGGATGAGGAAAAGGAGGTAGCAACGGCCACCACCCAGCGGTCTGACGACAGTACCCAGATCAGCCCATGGAGGGTGGTCCCCGCTGTTGCTGCCTGCTCCAAGATCTCTAATATCAGTGGTGGTGAAGGTGACGATGATGACGTGTTGATGGACATCACGTGGGTTCCCACAATGGAGGAAGAGGAGGGGAGTTCACATGGAGAGATGGAGCAGTAGATAGGGAGAAGGAGGAGAAGCAGGCAGAACTCGCAGTGCACAGGGGCAAAAAGCAGACTGCAAATGTATCTGGAGCGAGCCATCTACCATGCAGGGTCACATCTTGCGCTCCCAGGACGCCGTCACATGGGTCCGCACTGTGGGCTCTTTTTTAAAGTGTCAGCTGTTGATAATAGTGTTGCCATGTGTTGCCTGTGCTGTCAACGCATAAGTCGCGGTAAGCCTAACACTCACCTAGGGATGACCACCTTAAGAAGGCACCTGGCCTCCCATCACCAAGCCCAGTGGGAGCAACGCCGTCAGAACCCACAAAGCCACACTCCTGGTGCTCCACGTCCTGCCTCTTCTCTTTCTCCTCTCTCCTCCCATTTGTCCTCCACTCCACCTTCCACCGTGCCATCGTTGCGTTCATCTGGCAGAAGGCAGGCTTCCGTGGCACAAATGTTCGAGCGTAAAAAGTTGATGACGCCGGAAAACCCTCTTGCCCAATGGCTGACAGACTCCATTTAATTTGTCACAAATGGCACATAATACATGTGGCACAAGTCATGACATACTAGATACACCTCTCGCACTTTAAGGGGGATCTCAATTTGGACATTCCAGATTTATTAGATTGTCCTGCCTGTGGGTCCCCGAGAAATAAGCTGTAACTTGTAGGGGAGCTACCCAGTTTGTGTTCAATTAATATGCAGCACTCCCATAGAAGAAATAAAGCACTATACAGTTACACTTTAAAGAGTTATTCCAAGGCTGATATTTAGAATATAATTTTATTTTAAGTACACTTGCATTTTTAATTTGGTCTCCAAGTCTAGATTCTCAGCTGATCAGATGATCATGGAACTGCCAGATCTTCTTTATGACTTGATGATGCCACATACATTGGTCACATGTCCATAACTCTGTTATGATACTGCACTAATGTATATATCATCCAGGATGAGGTGTACATGTGGCAGGGATACATTCCTTAATTGCTATGCATGTCCTGGGCAGGAGGGGTTAATACTGGAGCAAGGCTAGGAGTAGCTGGTGTATATTCAGTGAACGTGGAAGTGTAGAGTGCAGGTTGAGAAGAAGGGAAAGCTTTACTGTAATGCAGTGTGTGAGTTAGGGCTCATGCACACAACTGTTGGATGTTTTGCGCTCTGCAAATTGCAGATCCGCAAAACATGCATTTTGCTGAACAGAATGACCTGCCCCTAATTGAACAATCCTATCCTTTTCTGTAATGAAGACAATAATAGGACGTGTTCTATTTTTTTTGCAGAATAACCATGCAAACATGGATTGCACACAGAGTTAATTCTGTCTTTTGCAGCCCCATTGAGGTGAACGGCTCCGCATACAGGCCGCAAAAAAACAAAACGGACACAGATAAATAAAAATTTGTGTGCATGAGTCCTTAAAGCACCCTACTCTCCTGACATGCTAATAAAACATAAGTGGCAAACAGAAACAAGAAATGTAGCACCCCTTTGGGCAGCCCTTGGTAGGCAGGGTGTATGGTGGTTCTCACCTCACTATGGCACAGTGCCTCCACCCAAATGTTGCTTGGAGCTCTATAGGATAGCAGGAGTGTCTTCCTCTTCTGCCAGTGGCCACCTCAGAAAACCCCTGCCCAGCTCAGTACAAACACTCACCCCAGGATGTTAACTGATCAACAGGTTTATTTGAGAAAAGGTGTACAATGGTGAAGAACATAAAGATAATGCAATAAAAGGAACAAAGCATTCTGTCTAAGGAAAACTCCTTGTGAAGAGGGTGGGCTATCTGTAACAGTAAGCAGTGATGGTGGCCACACACACTCCCCTTTGGAAGATAAAGACATTATACTCTTCCCAGCTATCTACTCCTAGCACTCAGCTAACTATACCCTACTGTCTAGCAATTAACCCAGTCCGAACGTTGGAGCCCGGTTGCAGAATCCATTGGCACGCTAATGTTAGTGCACTTATGATTGTCCTGCCCGGGAACCAGCTGGGGGCTGCAGCATTCAGAAGCTTGGATGGCAGTGGGAGTCAGGGCAAAGATCCTCCTGGGATGCTGGCTTGGCTGTAGTGGTAATGCAGCAACTGAGTTTTCTCTTCTCACACTGGAAACACAAGGGCTGCCTGGGCTGTGCTGTAGGGTTAATGCAGCAGCTAAACTTTCCCTTCTCATAGAGGAGCTGTCAGGACTGTTCTGTGATGTCTGGAGCAAGTGCTTATGGGATTTGTAGTCCATTTCACCTCAGAAGAATCGGCACTAATGCCTGCTGCTGTGAGTCCCTGCTTGGGACTATCCACTAGACCCACTGCTTTCTCTGCAATGGTTACAGAAAAAAAAGGTATGAAATCATCTCTATTTAACTGAGAAACTAGTTTTCATTATTTATATTTTCAAGTCCCCTGTCTTCCAAAGTGAGAGATGCTGTCTGTTGCCTCTATCAGTCTGGATAATAGATAAAGGTTATGAATAGTGTTGATCGAGCACAAAAGAAAGGACGAACAGAAGTCTCCCTCAGACCTTAATACAAATGACGGGGAAATGCAACACACAAAATAACCCAAACAAAAAAGCAAAAGAAAACACTAAGGCTGGGGTCTCAACAGGCAAGAACCAATGTTTCCCTATGGGAATGGTTCTCACCTGAGCGTTTCACAGCGCGTACGATTGCGCTGTAAAACGCCCGACGCCCCAAGAAGTACAGGAGGAGTACATAGACTTCCGGGAACGCGAGACAATGGGCGTTCGCTTGTTCCGGAGCCGCGTCTGTAAACGCGCATAAAATCGCGCATACAGAGCGCTCCATCCCGTACGCTCAGGTCTGAACGCAGCGTTAACTTCAAGTGGCTATGGCAGCACCAAGAACTCAGCCGAGATCCACACCCCAGCTATCCACAACTCCAACTGAAGCTCTAAACCGCATAACATAGTGGGGGAAACAACAATAAATAGAGAAGGTTATATGACCATAATAGCCACACCTGGGGAAAAAAGGTGCGGCAAGCACCAGAAACAACACAGATGTCATTTGATCCAAACGGAAACATGTCAGATCAAACCACGTGTTGCCACCTGCCACGGGAACGTCCGTGACACCAACCAAACCCATGATACACTTCTCCTTTCTGTACCACAGTCCAGCCCTGCCCCTAACAATGCCCAGCTAGTTTATACCCCCTACCACCCAGCTAGTTACACTCCCCTATTGCTGCCCCTGTTGCTGCTGTGACAAGCGCATGGACATAACATCACAGGAAATAAGATGATGACTGCTACCTTCATAAATGATTGTTTTAAAAGATGTTGATGCACGCCAGAAAACATTAAAGTGGTCTTCCAGTTTGCATTAACATACAGGGTGTCCCATGAAAAAGTAGCTCGCCTCCAGCGATGACAAGATGAAGCAAGTGGATTGTTTTTTTTTTATTACCCACAAGTCACAAAAAATGCAGAAAGTGGTCCCATTCAGGTCTCTGCATCTTGGGGCACGTCGGATTATGTTGGCCGATACTGTTTGTGATGCTGCGGATGGTGTTTGTGATGTTTCCCTTGAGTTCATCCAGCGGATATGGATTGTTAGCGGACATTTTGGAATGAATTGTGGATTCCGTGTTATCTATATAGAGGTGTTACTGGTCATTGTAATTCTGCCTGTGGTGATAATCATAATGGCTACTGAAAAATTACCTGTGCAGAACAGGAAATCAAGACCTATTATTAGGCCTAGTGGCCAGTGTGAACATTTCAGGATTATATATCTTTTTATTAAATATAAATACTGACCTGGAAAATGTTTTTTTTTAAAAAATCACACATAAAAAAACATGTTTAACGAATGTAATTTTAACAGTTGGTTATTTTCTGATTACACATTCCATTTAAACTTAAAAGACACATACGACGCAAAAACAGATAAACTTCCCACTAGGGGGAGCACACGGACCAACAAAATACAGCATACTATCCATAATAACAACAATAATAATAATCTTTATTTATATAGTGCCAACATATTCCACAACATATTATTTATTATTATTATAGCGCCATTCATTCCATAGTGCTGTACATATGAAAAGGGGTATACATACATACATAATACAGACAATTGCACTAAGCATGAACAAGACAAGTTACAAACTGGTACAGAAGGAGAGAGGGGCCTGCCCGTGAGGGCTTATAATTTTACAGAGTACATGTATGATTTTGTTTGTACATTACATAGCAACAAGGCCCTGCTCACAAGAACTTACAATTTATGAGGATGTAGGAGCATAAAATATAAAAAGAGCTTGTTTTGTACAATGGTCCAGCCATCTTAATAGAAGAGTACATATAAAGCTGAATGAGCCAGTCACTAGCTACTATCTGTTTCTGATTGCATGGGGTGTGGTGGATGTTGTTGGATGAAAGGATCTGAGGCAAAATGTTGAACAAGGGTGATTTAACCCCTTAAGGACTCAGCCCTATTTCACCCTAAAGACCCGGCGATTTTTTGCAAATCTGACCAGTTTCACTTTAAGTGCTGATAACTTTAAAACGCTTTGACATATTCAGGCCATTCTGAGAATGTTTTTTCGTCACATATTGTACTTCATGACACTGGTAAAATGAAGTCCAAAAAATACATTTTTATTTATAAAAAAATACCAAATATACCAAAAATTTGAAAAAAATAGCAAATTTCCAAGTTTCAATTTCTCTACTTCTATAATACATAGTAATACCTCCAAAAATAGTCATTACTTTACATTCCCCATATGTCTACTTCATGTTTGGATCATTTTGGAAATGATATTTTATTTTTTGGGGATGTTACAAGGCTTAGAAGTTTAGAAGCAAATCTTGAAATTTTTCAGAAATTTTCAAAAACCCAATTTTTAGGGACCAGTTCAGGTCTGAAGTCACTTTGCGAGGCTTACATAATAGAAACCACCCAAAAATGACCCCATTCTATAAACTACACCCCTCAAGGTATTCAAAACTGATTTTACAAACGTCGTTAACCCTTTAGGTGTTGCACAAGATTTAATGGAAAATAGAGATACAATTTAAAAATGTCACTTTTATGGCAGATTTTCCATTTTAATAATTTTTTTACAGTTACAATGCAAGGGTTAACAGCCAAACCAAACTCAATATTTATGGCCCTGATTCTGTAGTTTACAGAAACACCCCATATGTGGTGGTAAACTGCTGTACGGGCACACGGCAGGGCGCAGAAGGAAAGGAATGCCATACGGTTTTTGAAAGGCAGATTTTGCTAGACTGGTTTTTTTGACACCATGTCCCATTTGAAGCCCCCCTTATGCACTCCTAGAGTAGAAACTCCAAAAAAGTGGCCCCATTTTAGAAACTACGGGATAGGGTGGCAGTATTGTTGGTACTAGTTTAGGGTACATATGATTTTTGGTTGCTCTATATTACACTTTTTGTGAGGCGTTTTTATTTTTTGTTATTTACAACATTCATCTGACAGGTTAGATCATGTGATATTTTTATAGACCAGGTTTTCACGGATGTGGCGATACCTAATATGTATACTTTTTTTTATTTATGTAAGTTTTATACAATGATTTCATTTTTGAAGCAAAAAAAACATGTTTTATTGTTTCCATAGTCTGAGAGACATAATTTTTTCAGTTTTTGGGCGATTACCTTGGGTAGGGTATGATTTTTGCGGGATGAGATGACGGTTTTATTGGCACTATTTTGGGGTGCGTGTGACTTTTTGATCGCTTGCTATTACACTTTTTGTGTAAGGTGACAAAAAATGGTTTATTTAGCACAGTTTTTATTTTTTATTTATAGAGCACTTTATTTGGGGAAAATGATGTTTTTGTTTATTTTTACTTGAAACTTTTAATTTTTTGGGGGGGGGACTTTTTTTTTCAACTTTTTTTTTTCAACTTTTTTTTTTTTTCAACTTTTTTTTTTCACTTTATTTTTTGCCCCACTTTGGGACTTGAACTTTTGGGGGTCTAATCCTTTACAATGCATTCCAATATGCCTATGCGCGTATCATCAGCCTCTGTTACCGCCAGAACGTATAGTCACCATCCTTCGGCTACGGATTATCAACATAGTCCCCTGACGAACCAAGCTTTTGTACTTGGGGAAACGCGTCGGGACACTTCTTTTTGGATATTCCATATCGGAATTCACCATCAACAGGACAATCCCTCTTGTCCTACTTACCAGCAGCCTACCTGAGGAACTTGAGAAAGCATTAGGGTCATGTTAGGGGTAAGTAAAGGGTTAGTCATCACATATCCTCCAGGATATTGAACCCTCCACACTTGCATATATCATCAAAACGTAAGTGCTGAGGCTTTACCTTCTCTTATATCAATTGAACCTCCTTCACCTTAATGTTCAGGATAGGTCTGCGTGTAATCAAATCTGGCATACTAACCAATATCATAGAAATAATTGGAATGATGCTCTTTTATTATTAATGATTAAAAGTTATTTTTTAATAGGTAGCTATATAACGCTGTGATATTATTTATTGATGATAGCGTACCACTACAATATATGACACTCTGTGATTGCACAGTAAGAAAAGGGCAAATTCTAGAGATGTTTTGAGGTGCAGGTGACATGAGTGAGGCAGACAACTGAATATAGGAGTGAAAGAGAGATTAGAATCATACAAACATAACCAAGACACAAGACAAGACGGTGGGCATGCTGCCTAGGAGTTATGGTAATACCACACACTGATAA
The DNA here is from genome assembly GCF_905171765.1 of Bufo bufo. Classification (NCBI taxonomy): domain Eukaryota; kingdom Metazoa; phylum Chordata; class Amphibia; order Anura; family Bufonidae; genus Bufo; species Bufo bufo. Next base: position 454,407,663 of record NC_053393.1, on the reverse strand, counting down.
GGAAATACAGTGGTCCCTCAAGTTACAGTATTAATTGGTTCCAGGAGGACTGTTGTATGTTGAAACCATTGTAAGTTGAGTAATCAGTTCCAAAGCCTGAGATAAGAGAAAATGATGATTTAAGAAAAATAAGCAGATAACTAAGACAGATACAACAATCCCTTACATATAACACTCAGGAATAGCTACTAACAACTAATACAGCCATTTTACCAGAGAAGTTGCCTTAATTGGTTGGATCTGATTCTGAGACATTGTATGTTGAGTCTAGTTTCTAGACTGTGCTGGTAGATCTATTTGGGCAGTCATATGTTTAGCCTAGGCACCAGTTCACAGCCTATAGGTGCACTGATGGGTCCAGGGACCTAGAACAAAACTGGAGGGAACTATTACATACTCAGTCATTGGAGGTGGTCCTTTAGTTATGGGTGGCCCTGGTCTCCATTGACCTATTTTTTGTCTCTGGATCATATATTAGTTCGACCTATACAGAGTTTTTCGACACATAATGGGCATATCATTTTTATTGGAGTTTAAATAAAATATTAATTTTCTTTTCGTGTTCTCTCTCTAGGCAGTGAATTTGATTTATAAGTGAGACCCAGGGAGGATGCTATCTTGTTCAGGGTGCTTTTGAGAGTATCATCGTACTATTTTGCAGCCAGGTCAAGACAAGAGAAGAAAGAGACCGGAGACAATGAGTACTGTAGGGGGTCTAATAGTTTGTAAGGATTACTCATAAACATTTGAATAATTTAGTGCTGTCATCTTACTTTTTTCTTTGTACAAAAAAGGCAAAAAAACATTTCAAAGGACATAGTGGCATAGCATGGGCTGCCAGCACCCGGGGCAAGCCAAGTATTGCCCCCTCCCCCCCCCCCCCCAACCTATGGACACGCCCCTTTTTAAAAATAATACAGTAGATGTTACCTGCAGTCCTATGCAACACCACAGATAACACAGTAATAACTCTCTGAGTACAGATAATGTAGTAGATGGGTGTGAGCCCCCAGAATTCAGAACACACACAGTGTGACCTGAAATCTGGGACCAAGCTGCTACAGTGTGGGCCAAATTCTATATCCATCACCCTCAAACCCTACCGTAAACAGATATGTGGATGGACATTATTATATACAGGAGAATACAGCACCATACCTGTTACATCCAGTGACATCTCCTGTGATGTAGACTTTCCTCAGCGTCTTCATTCGGAGATAAGACCGCCATGACACCTTCCTTTAGCCGCATCTCGTCTCTGCAGAGTTTCACAGAAAATGTTTTAGATTCCTCACTTTAATATCATCCTCAGATAACAAACCCCCACCCCACCCGTAGTGCCTATAAGTATAATGCCCTCTGTATACTTATAATATAAAATGGCAACTCTGTATTATTATTATTATGATTGCCCCCTCTGTATTATTATTATTAATATTATAATGGACCCCTCTGTAGTATTATTGTCCCATGTAAAATACATCACTCTCCTGCCTTCAGCCCCTCCAGCATACAGTCCCATGTAAGATACAACCTTCCCCTGCCTTCAGCCCCTCTAGCATACAGTCCCATGTAAGACACATCACTTTCCTGCCTTCAGCCCCTCCAGCATACAGTCCCATGTAAAATACATCACTCCCCCGCCTTCAGCCCCTCCAACATACAGTCCCATGTAAAATACAAAACTCCCCCTACCCTCAGCCCCTTCAGCATACAGTCCCATGTAAATATCACACTTCCTCTCTTAGCCACCTGCCTTCAACCCCTCCAGCATACAGTCCCATGCAAGATACATCACTCCCCCTGCCTTCAGTCCTTCTTGCAAACAGTCCCATGTAAAATACATCACTCCCCTGCCTTCAGCCCCTCTAACATACATTCCCATATAAAATACATCATTCCCCCTGCATTCAGCTCCTCCAGCATATAGTCCCATGTAAGATACATCACTCTCCTGCCTTCAGCCCCTCCAGCATACAGTCCCATGTAAATAATATCACCCTCCCTCTCTTCGCCGCCTGCCTTCAGCCCCTCCAGCATACAGTCCCATGTAAGATACATCACTCCCCCTGCCTTCCAGCCCTTCTTGCAAAGAGTTGCTGGTGCTGGTGAAGGATGACCAGAGACAGTACTGCCCAGAGGATGCCATCTCTGCTGTCCATATACCAGGCCTACCACCAGTATTACCCCTTCATATACCGCCTGCATGCCTGGTCCCCCTGACCAGGTGCTATATGAAAGGGTAATACTGGTAGGCCTGGTATATGGACAGCAGAGATGGCATCCTCTGGGCAGTACTGTGCTGGTCATCCAGCACCCTGACTGCCATCTGCTTGGCCTGGCTCTCATGGCACTTAACTGCCTGCTGCTTGGCTATCAGCAGTGAGTGACAGTCAGTGTCACAGTGTGACTGAGTCACTCCCTGAGTGTTAGATGTGGGGTGAGTCCCACACCTAACACTCAGGGAGCTGTCACACTTACTGCGACACTGACTGACTCACTGTCAGTGTCGCTCGACGCTCATTCAGGCTGCCTGTGGTGCCGGCTCCGCAGTGTCTTTCCCCCCTGGAAGGTGGGTGGAGCTTCGTACTGCCGTGCTCCTTATGTTAATACCGCTCCTCACTCTGCAGCGCTGCGCAGTGCGCAGCAGAGCGAAACTCATTCAGTTCACAGATTTTTTGCGCAAGCAGCCAGCGCCCCCCTGCAGTCTGGCGCCCCCATGCTACGCCACTGAAAGGACAAGCTATTGAGAGATACTCTCCACAGGACCAGATTGGTCCACCAGAGTAGCAGAAGATCCTCCGGTGGACCCAGGCTCTGATGTCATAATGAGCCCCAATAGGTCAGGAGGGAAAAAAAACATTTGGCTGCCAATGGAGCTAATCAGTTGCCACCCCAGTCCAACACTGATGCTCTCCCTTCATTATGTTGAAGCAGTACCCATTCAATGTAATCTGAAGACAAGTCTTGTCCTGCAAAATTTTGTTCATATTAATAAAAAAAAAAGTATAGTTACTCCTCTTGCCTGGATTTAGCATGAGTCCTGGACGGGGGTTGTGGTCAAAGTATCCTCCCAATCCTGAGCACAGTTCACACATGGAAGCAGAGTACATACGATGTATGCATTTTGATTCAATTTGAATTTAAGCAATTCATGTTAGCAGCATACTTTCCATATCATATCATCAATAGCAGCACAAAAACCAAGTGCACACAACAGTAGCAATGTCTATAAGACTCCGCACGACAATTGATAGATACTAACATATGTATATAAGAAACTAAAGGGTGATCCTACAGTACAGATTAAGACTGAAATTGATTTGACTCTTAATGACGAGTTGGTGGGTTGTATTATTGATAAAGATCTGTATAATGCATTAACCAATAAGTGCCCAAGGGTGCCTGTGTTATACTGGTTGCCATAAGTGCATAAAAGTATGAGTGATCCACTGGGGAGACCAATCTCCCCAATAGGCTACCCCAGCTGAGATTGAGGAAGCTGTTCTATTAAAGCGATAGGCTGGAGCCTTCCTGAGGTTCCGATGCCCATCATGAGCAAACCGGATGGACAGATCCGGCATTCCGGTATTTTGAATGCCGGATCTGGCACTAATACATTCCTATGGAAAAAAATGCCGGATACGGCATTCAGGCCAGTCTTCAGTTTTTTGGGCCGGAGATAAAACCGTAGCATGATGTGGTTTTATCTTTTGCTGCGGTCCACATGCGGTGGGACTGCTCCCCCAATGAGAAACACGTTACAGTGTTTGGGGTTTGAGCAGCTCCCCCATATCTGCCACAACCAACAGGGATCCGGAGGGTAATGCTCTGGTACGACAACCAGGGATAACAGCAACTCAGCTCCAGTGGGTCAGTATAGAAGTCCAGGCAGGAAGCTCTATATCTGGCAACCAGAGAAGTGGGAGAGGGGAATATAAGGAGGTTGGGAGTGCCGGACAAGAAACAGCTGAGGAGAAGAAGCTACGGATCCCTGAGTGAGACAAAAAGGATTGCAAGGCAAACCCAGAAAGCTACCATTAAGTAACAGCGCGATCTTTAGACATAGAGCGCACAGCCACCCGCTGCGACTTCCTGACCCCGGGTATAACGGAGTCAGACGTGGCTCTTGACACCCTCGTGACAGTATGACAGCCATCTCCAATTGATAAAAATGTAATTGGCAAATTTGATTTGATTCAACTTTATGGTCATTACACATGTATAACTACAGAGTAACGAGATACAGTTTGCATCTAATCAGAAGTGCAAAGAGCAGCAAGTGCAATAAAAACAGGTTATATACAGATAAGGGGAGTGTAGAAGGTAGGAATAGTTATGTACAGATTATGTACAAATAAGTTAAGTATACAGGTGTTTATATTGCTATACAGAGAGCAAATATACAGATGTACTATGGACAAATATACAGATGTACTGATGTATACATATATACAGATATGCTGATGTGCTAATGTATAAGTATATAACACAGACTTATGCTATGACAGTCTCCCAAACTATAGCAGTAACCAATGTGAACATTCAGTGAATATTGAGAATGAATGACAGTCATGATCATGGTCATAGGGAGGGATGGAGGGGAGGAGGAGTGTAGAGGGTTAAATGAGTGTGGATGGAAAGGTTCATCGGGGACTGAGTTCAGTAGAGTGACAGCTGTGGGAAAGAAGCTGTTTCAAAACCTGCTGGTTTTAGTCTAAAGGGTTCTGTAGCGCCTTCTAGAGGGAAGGAGCTGAAAGAGTTTATTGGCAGGATGAGTGGAGTCTCTAAGAATGATGCATGCCCGACGTAGACCTCTCTTCTTGTGAACATCCTCAATGGATGGAAGTGGAGTCCCTGTGATGCGTTGGGCAGTTTTCACCACCCGCTGCAGTGCCTTACGGTCAGCCACAGAGCAATTCCCATACGAAACTGTAACACATTGACACAAGTTGGTCAGGATGCTCTCTATCGCACAGCGGTAGAAGTTACCCAGTATGTCAGCAGACAGGTGGTTTTTCTTCAGTGTCCTCAAGAAAAAGAGGCGCTGATGCGCCTTCTTGACCAGGCTGGAGATGTTGGTTGACCAGGACAGATTCTCAGAGATGTGGGTCCCCAGGAACTTGAAACTGGAAACCCGTTCAACAGCCGTGCCATTTATTTGGATGGGGTCATGGGTGTCTCTTTTCTCCTTCCTGAAGTCCACAATGAGCTCTTTTGTTTTGCTGGTATTCAGGAGCAGGTTATTGTCAGCGCACCACACAGCTAGGTGCTTTACCTCCTCCCTGTAGTCAGACTCCTCATTGTCACTGATGAGACCGATCACCCTGGTGTCATCTGCAAACTTGATGATGGAGTTGGATCTATACCTAGGCCTGCAGTCATAGGTGAAAAGGGAGTAGAGGAACGGGCTCAGCACACAGCCCTGTGGAGTGCCAGTGTTGAGTGTGATGGTGGAGGAACAGTTATTTCCTGATCTAACATGCTGGGGTCTGATGGTCAGAAAGTCCATGATCCAGTTACAGATATGGTTACTGATTCCAAGATCCACAAGTTTAGTGATCAACTTGGAGGGAATGACTGTATTGAATGCTGAGCTGAAATCAACAAACAGAAAAGAACCTCCCAGGCTGTGAGCTCTGCGCTGCGATTGGCCAGCGCTACAGCAGAACACGGACAGACTCCGCCTACCATAACTTAGTGACCGAAATCTCTGCCTACCATAACTTAGTGACCAAAGATACCGGAGGGCATAGCGGGAGAACGGAGACGCGCCCAGGGATGATAGTAAGTGAGATCTCCGGGCGCCGCTCTCCATGTCTGTATACTTAGTTCACAATGTCAGGATCGGTGAAAGGTCCTCTTTAAACTCCTTCACTGTATTTGCAGCTACCACTTCTGCAGGAAGGCTATTCCATGCATCCACTACTCTCTCAGTAAAGTAATACTTCCTGATATTACTTTTAAACCTTTGCCCCTCTAATTTAAAACTTTTTCCTCTTGTAGAAGTTTTTCTTCTTTTAAATATTCTCTCCTCTTTTGTCCCTCAGCCACTGACTAAGGCTACTTTCACACTAGCGTTCGGGGCTCCGCTTGTGAGTTCCGTTTGAAGGCTCTCACAAGCGGCCCCGAACGCATCCGTACTGCCCCAATGCATTCTGAGTGGATGCGGATCCGCTCAGAATGCATCAGTCTGGCACCGTTTGGCCTCCGCTCCGCTCAGCAAGTGGACGTTCGGGTGTCCGCCTGGCCGTGCGGAGGCAAATGGATCCGTCCAGACTTACAATGTGCAGACACCAGACGTATCCGCTCTGAACGCAAGTGTGAAAGTAGCCTAATCCATTCAACAATATGGGAGTCCAAGCCCAAAGACTCTATTGATTAGCCTTCTATGTGGGACAGTATCAAAAGCCTTACTAAAGTCTAGATAAGCGATGTCTACTGCACCTCCGCCATCTATTGTTTGTCCCCCAATCAAAAAAATCTACAAGATTGCTTTGACATGAATTGGATCTCCCTGAAGTAAACCCATGCTGTTTTTCATCTTTCAATCCATGGGATTATAGATGTTCCACAATCCTCTCCTTAAGTATGGTTTCCATTAATTTCCCCACTATTGATGTCAGGCTTACTGGCCTATAGTTGCCCGATTCCTCCCTACTACCTTTCTTGTGAATGGGCACAACATTTGCTAATTTCCAATCTTCTGGGATGACGGCTGTTACCAGTGATTGGTTAAATAAATCTGTTAATGGTTTTGCTAGTTCACCGCTAAGCTCTTTTAATAGCTTTGGGTGTATCCCATCAGGCCCCTGTGACTTATTTGTATAAATCTTAGACAGCTGACTTAGAACCTCTTCCTCTGAAAAGACACATGCATCAAAAGATTAATTAGTCTTCTTTCCTAACTGAGGTCCTTTTCCTTCATAAAGACTGAACAGAAGTATTCATTGAGGCAGTCAGCTAGTTCTTTATCTTCTTCCATATACCTTCCTTCTTTTGTTTTTAATTTGTTAATTCCTTGTTTTAGTTTCCTTTTTTCATTTATGTATCTGAAGAATGTCATATCGCCTTTTTTCACTGACTGAGCTAATTTCTCTTTTGCCTGTGCTTTAGAAGCTCTTCTAACTTGCTTGGCCTCTCTCTGCCTAATCTTATAAATTTGCCTGTCATCCTCCTTTTTTTTTTTTATAATTACTAAATGCTCTCTTTTTGTTTTTAATGATTTTGGCCACTTCTGCTGAGTACCACAGTGGTCTCTTCCTTTTTTTGCTTTTACTGACAAGCCTAATGCAATTATCTGTTGCCGTCAATAGTCCAACTTTTAAGTAGTCCTTTTTTTCCTGGACTCCATTGAAACTGTTCCAATCTGATAGGGACTCGTATATCACTAATCTAATTTTAGAAAAGTCTGTTTTTCTCAAATCTAAAACTTTTGTTTTAGTGTGGTGTGACTCAGTCACTGTACTTATAGTAAACCACACTGACTGGTGATTACTAGGTCCCAAGCTTTCCCCTACAGTAATATCAGATACCAAATTCCCATTTGTGAATACTAAATCTAAAATGGCCTCCTTCCGGGTTGGCTCCGTAACTACTTTCTGTAGAGATAATCCCAGTAGGGAATTTTGAATATCTGTACTCCTGGCAGAACTAGCTATTTTGGTTTTCCAGTTTACATCAGGAAGATGAAAGTTTCCCATAATGATAACTTCCCCTTTGAATGTCATTTTAGCTATTTCATCAACTAGTAGATCATATAATTCTTTGACTTGGCTAGGTGGTCTTTATATCACACCTACACGAGTTACCTTATCATTATCAAGCTGCAAGGTAACCAAAACTGACTCTAAATTGGTCTCGCTAACTTTTATCAAATTAGATTTTATGCTATCTTTCACATACAGGGCCATCCCTCCCCCTTTCTTGCCTTTTCTGTCTTTCCTATATAGAGAGAACCCTGGTATTGTTATATCCCAGTCATTACTCCCATTGAACCATGTCTCAGTAACAGCCACTAAATCTATATTCTCAGATGCCATTATAGACTCAAGTTCATTGATTTTATTCCCTAAACTGTGAGCTTTTGTAGACAAGACTCTGAGCTTGTCATTTCTTAACCTCTGTGCTACTGGCATCTTCTGGCATTGTTCTGGTGGACAGTCGACTGCTGGATTATCACCCTTTTGCCCCCCTTTCCTAGTTTAAATGCTCCTTAGCAAATACTTGGACCTGTTCACTGAGGACATTCGTTCCCTTGAGAGAAAGATGCAAACCATCTTTCTTGTACAGTTCTTTTCCATTCCAACGAGAGCTAACATGAGACACAAAGCCAAACCCTTGGTTCAGACACCATTCACCAAGCTATACATTGAATTCCTTTAAATTAGTTGTTTCAATGGCGTTTTTGTCCCTCTGTATAGCTGCGGTATCGCAGCAGAACCGCACACAACTGCTGCACAATACAAATGCACTATATAGAAAGTATATTATAGGTATATCACACCCCTGCCTCAATCTGTTTTTTTGGGGGGGCAACTGGTATATCACACCTGTTGCAATTAGTTATTCCAATAGCGTTTGTTCCTGTGTATAGCTGCAGTATCGGAGCAGAACCGCACACAACTGTTGCACAATACAAATACACTATAATATACTTTATATGTTAGAATGTATATTATAAGTATCACACCTATCGATAGCACACCTATACCAGTCCTTAAAAGGACTTTTGTGGCCCTATTAGCTAGCGTTAGATGTCCCTAACAGTCTGTCCCTGCTCCACACAGCAACCTCTCCCTACACTGGCAAAAGACTGAATGTAAAATGACTGCCAGATCGGGTTTATTTATAGGGTAGGGAGTATGTCCATGTTCTGAAACGTCTCAATTGGCTGTCCTGTCCCACCTAATGGATGTGTCATTGGTCAAAGTTCGGCGCAATGCAAAAGAATATGGTGCCGGCGGACATCGCCATATGTTCGCATGTTCGGCGAATCGTGAACGAGCAAAGTTCGCCGCGAAACGACCGCCGGGCGAACCGCAAGGCCATCTCTAATCTCCACATTCATTGCTCTGCTAGATTTATATCAGGCTAGCAGCTACAGGGGAGTGTCTTTTCTGCTGCAGCTAAGGGGGCGTGTCTCTGTTCTCCCTATCACAGTTCAGGAGGCAGTTGAATGATGAAACTGGGCATGTGCGGCCATCTCAGTGAGCCGGTCGAAGAAATAAGAAAAAAAACAGCAGGTGATGCTATACAGATAAACTTTATTGAATAACTAATTGGCTATGCCAAATTTTTTATTACATGCAATTACAAAAGTATTCAGATCCAGCTGCTGTACAATATTTTTCGTGGGACAACCCCTTTAAGAGTAATTGGAGGATTTTAAAAAAACAACCCTCTCATTGGACCAGTTTTACGGTAAACTCCTAAATGTATTTTCCCTAAAGCACACACAAGAGCAAAATAGTACATAGGAGTTTAAAAAGTGACAGAGAGGGATGATCCAGAGGCTCTTTACATTGTGCAGCTTTAGCACAGGGTGCAAAAAATGACCACCAAAAGGAAAATGTGTGAAAACTAAAAAAAACATAATTTCAACTAAGAATACAGGATACGTGGCAATTTGACTTGTGAACATGCTGGTGTGATCTATGTACTGGATGGTCCGTGTGGGCTCCAGTATGTAGGGCGCACCATGCGGAAATTAAAAACCTGTATCCAAGAACTTATCAGAAATATCAAGAGTTGGAAGCACACACAAGGGATAAGACCCCCTCTAAACTCATTTCACTTTTTTTTTAATAAACATCTGATAAGGGTTGCACCATGTATCGAATTATTGATATCTAATCGATACTTTTGTACCGGTATCGATTCAACATCAGGATTTGCCTTTTACCGATACTAGGCTGCGCTACTGTCGCTCCCTGTCATAGAGGTCGGGTGCCGGCTATGTGATTCTGCTGCCGGCACCCGCCTCCTGTATCTGTATTAAACTTTAGTTATTTTCATTGGTGGCGCAGTGCGCCCCCCCCCTCTTCAGTATTAAAAACATTGGTGGCGCAGTGCTGCCAGGTCCAGCACACATAAAGCCCAGCCCCTCTCCCGAGAAGCCCCCTCCTTACGGACATCTCTCTCACCAGGAGGAGCTCTAGAGTCTGGACTAAACACTACATTGTGGTTACAGGACCTGTGGTGATGTCACAGTCATGTGATCAGCCATTTGTGTGGGAGGAGTTAGGGGAACACAAGCTCCGTGTTTTTTTTGTTTTCCCCAAATCCTTACCTCTTCTCCCCATACCCTTCCCCATCAGGTCCCTTCATCCCTCTTCCCCTCCCCTCTTATGTTTTAACGGAGTCACACTTGAAGGGGTGCCTTTTAATTCCATGTGCTACTTTCTATTTATTAAAATGTAACATTTATTGAATCCATATTATAAATACCTACTGAGTAAATAATAAAGATTAAAAAATATCAGCAGTGTCACATAGTTTCTTTTTGTCTTTATATATCAGTAGACGCTGTTTCCTTCACAGTATGAATAAATAGCTAAGGGATGTAGTGAACCTTCCCAGCGCCCTCATACATATAAGTTCACTCATATTCTGTCCCTACGCCATGTATCATTTTCCTTATGCTGTTCATTAGTTTTTAAAACTATGTGCACCTGCTGTTTAAAAATAAGCTCAAACACTGCCCCCCGACATGTTTCGCCAGCTAATCTGGCGTCCTCAGGGGATTTGGGCAGAATGTGTTTGAGAGAAGGGCGGAGACGGTGTCTTAAATAGTGCTGAGCTCAAATATTCGAATAGCGAATATTAATCGCGAATATTGCAACTTCGCTAATTCGCGAATATTTCAAATATAGTGCTATATATTCGCTATTTCGAATATTCGTCATTTTTTAACATCTGAAAACATTATTCTTCCCTGCTTCTTTCTTGTGGGTCAATGAGTCATTGGCCCACAAGCAACTTAAGCAGGAAGGAATCATGTTTTTATATGGAAAAAAAAATGCAGAATATTCAAAAAAACTAATATATGGCAATATAGTGAATATATTCGTTATTTAGAATATTCTCATTATTTTTTCCTAATCTGTACAGTTGTTCGCATACTCCTGCCTGACAAGCGTCCCCGTCACCATGGGAACGCCTGTGGGTTAGAAAATACCATCGGATCTGAGTTTTCCCTGAGATCGTGAAAACTCAGATGCGATGGTATATTCCACAGGCGTTCCCATGGTGACAGGGACACTTGTCGTGGAGCAGTATGCCAAAGTGGAATAACAGTACACATTGAAAAAAAATAATAATACGAATATTCTAAATAACGAATATATTCACAATATTGCTATAACTTCGTTTTTTAGAATATTCGTCATAGTCTAAAAAATGAAGTTTTAGCAATATAGCGAATATTCGAAAATACACATATAGATTGCAATTTAGCTAATATAGTGCTATAGTATTTTTAGTGTCAATTTTTACCAAAACTGAAGTTCAGAAGAGACAAAAAAAATTAGACTATAAAAAAAAAGATTATAGCACTATATTAGCTAAATTGCAGTCTATATGTGTATTTTACGAATATTCACTATATTGCTATAACTTTGTTTTTTTAGACTATGACGAATATTCTAAAAAAGGAAGTTATAGCAATATAGCAAATATTCGCAAAATACACATATTACCCATAGCCAACCAATAGGAAAGTTGCCTTATACAGTTAAAAGAAAATCGCAATACGCAAATAATTAAATCGCATATTATTTGCGATAAATAGAATAATGACGAATATTCGATTTAGACGAATATTCAATCCAATATTCGCGAAATATTGCGAAATCAAATATGGCACCTTCCGCTCATCACTAGTCTTAAACCCTCTGATGCTGACGTTAATCGCATGGTTAGCTTATCGCTATTCTCAATCTTAGGCTACATGCACACGACCGTTGTGTGTTTTGCGGTCCGCAAATTGCGGATCCGCAAAACATGGATGACGTCCGTGTGCGTTCCGCAATATGCTGAACGGCATGGACAGCCATTGATATAACTGCCTATTCTTGTCCGTTTTAGGCATTGTTACAATGAATCTGCAAAAAAAAACGGGTGGCATAAGGATGTCATCTGTTTATTTTTGCGGATCCGCAATTTGTGGACCGCAAAACACATACGTTTGTGTGCATGTAGCCTAAGGAGAATGATACATGGCATAGGGACAGAATATGAGTGAACCTACATGAGCGCGCTGGGAAGGTTCACTACATCCCTTAGGGTACTTTCACACTAACGTTTTTATTTTCCGGCGAGATCCGTCATAGGGTCTCAATACGAGAAAAAAATGCTTCAGTTTTGTCCCCATTCATTGTCAATGCATTCTGTTCTCATACTGCAGTTTGCTTTCTGTTCTGGGATGTGGAGCAAGACACAATCTGCCACAATGGAAAGCTGATCCGTCCCTTATTGACTTTCAGTGGAGTTCATGACGGATCCGTCTTGGCTATGTTAAAGATAATACAACCGGATCTGTTCATAATGGATGCAGATGGTTGTATTAACAGTAACGGAAACGTTTTTGCTGAACCCTGCCGGATACAGTAGAAAAACAAGTGTGAAAGTAGCCTTAAAGGGCTTCTGTCACCCCCCAAACAGCAATTTTCAGTATTGGACTTAATATAATTGCTAATGTACGCAGAGTCCATATATACCCCTCTTACCTCTGGCTGTGCTTTAAATTCTTAAAAAATAGTACTTTTGTGATATGCAAATTTCTTCACTACCAGCAAGTTGGGCGATTACTTGCTGGTAGCCGCCGCATCCTCGGTCTAAAAAAACGGCCCCTCCTCCACTTGATTGACAGGGTCAGCGAGCGCTCTCCTCCTTCCGCTGGCCCTGTTTGCAGCTGAAATCCCGCGCCTGCGCCGTACCGGTCCTCATTCGGCGCAGGCGCTCTGAGAGAAGGACGCTCGCTTGGCTGCTCCTTCCTCAGTGCGCCTGCGCCGATGACGTCAGCCCTACACGCAGAAGAGAAGACGCCGGTATTGTGATTGTCCATATTGCCTCCATTGCTGGCTTTATTCATTTTTCCATCACATTATACACTGCTTGTTTACATGGTTACGACCATCCTGCAATCCAGCTGCAGTGGCCGTGCTTGAACACTATAGGAAAAAGTGCTGGCCTCTTGGGTGGCCGAAACCACGGGAGCACTGATAAGCTGGTGCTTTTTCCTAAAGTGTTCGAGCACGACCACCACTGCTGGATTGTAGGTGGTCGTAACCATGGAAACGAGCAGTGTACAATGTGATGGAAAAAATGAATCCAGCCAGCAAAGGAAGCAATATGGACAATCACAGTACATTAGTACAGGTGAAACTCAAAAAATTTGAATATCGTGCAAAGTTCATTTATTTCAGTAATGCAACTGAAAAGATGAAACTAATAGATGAGATAGACTCATTACATGCAAAGATATTTCAAGCCTTTATTTGTTATAATTTGGATGATTATGACTTATAGCTTATGAAACCCCAAAGTGACAATCTCAGGTCCCCTTTGCTCAGGGGGTATGGATTAATTAGCTGACTAGAGTGTGACACTTTGAGCCTAGAATATTGAACCTTTTCACAAAATTCTAATTTTATGTTGTATTAATGCAACTCCTTTTAAGTTGCATTACTGAAATAAATGGACTTTTGCACGATATTCTAATTTTTTGAGTTTCACCTGTAAGTGCCTTGTATTCACTTTCTCTACATGATGAATGCCATTTGCTGAAGTGAGACAACCCCTTTAAATATCCGATTGTGGGACCACCTGAAATGTGTCCATCCTCCTCTCTGCACAGGAAGAGATAACTGTTTTGATGTCTCATAAAGTGGACCCATTTTCGTATTGGCTTGCATATGCTTTTTGTAACATCTAAAAGATTTATGACAAAAAAATAATGAGTTGGAGGCACACAGTCTGCCATTACACTTCAAACAGTGACACGGAAGGATTAAAATGGATCGGACGGGAGCTAGTTAAGAACAAATGGCGCGGTGGAGATCCGATAATCCTATAATCTTAATACATTGCAGCCCAGGGGCCTGGATATAGAACTGGACATTAAATCATGCGGTGCAGGGTAACAATGCGGTAGATCAATAATCAGAAAGACTAGGCTTTCTTCAGTTTGGGCAGGTTCAGTTCCTTATTGTTAGTTACCAGCTTAATAGAAGGTTCCTCTTCTGGGCAATGTTCAAGGTAACCCGAAGAACAAAGGAGAGTCCTCGCCCCATCCCGTTACCTACTATACCAACGTAACACGTTTTTCTGAATTAGAATACTATCTATAACCCTATGTGAGAGAGGGAGGAAGATGGAATCCCACTCCTGATAGGCTGACAAAGTCACGTGACTATGGAAAGGGGCGGAGCACGGGGTTTTAAGTTCTATTTTTCTTATAAGATTGGACATTTTATGATAGAAAAAGTGTTTTAAGAGTTTTTCTTTTCTTTTGATGCCATTTATCAAACAGGTGTAAAGTAGAACTGGCTTAGGCTACTTTCACATCTGCGTTTTCAATTCAATAGTGGATGAAAACGCTTCAGTTTTGTCCCTATTCATTGTCAATGGGAACCAATCTGAACGAAACGGAGTGAACCAAAATGCATTCCGTTCCGTTTGGTTGTGTCCCATCGCAGACAGAATAAGGCCTCATGCACACGACCGGATGTATATTGCGGTCAGCCAAAAAAGGATCCGCAAAAAATACGGATGACGTCCGTGTGCACCCCGTATTTTGCGGAACGGAACAGCTGGCCCCTGATAGAACAGTCCTATCCTTGTCCGTAATGCAGACAATAATAGGACATATTCTATTTTTTTTTGTGGAACGGAAATACGGACACGGAATGCACACTGAGCACCTTCCGTTTTTTTGGTGGACCCATTGAAATGAATGGTTCTGTATACGGTCCGCAAAAAACCCGGAACGGACACGGAAAGAAAATACGTTTGTGTGCATGATCCCTGAGGCTGAGTTCACATCACCGTTCAGCCTTTCTGTTCTTCTGCTCCGTTATAGGACCAGGAGAACAGAAAGGACAGATTCAGCACATAACTGAGCCGAATGGAGCCTACAGACCCCTCAGACTATAATGGGGTCCGCTAGGTTTTCACTCAGAGGAAGATTTTTGAAGCAGAGACAAAAGTTGTGCTCCCAGGACTTTTGTCTCCGCTTCAAAATCTTCCTCTGAGTAGAAATCTAACGGACCCCATCATAACAGCTGATCGGTGGTGGTCTCAGGTGTTGAACCCCCAGCGATCAGATACTGATGACCAATCTAGAGGACAGGTCATCAGCATCAATATCTCAGGAAACCCTTTTAACATTTTTTAAAATGTATTGCTGATTTCTCCCGTAACTGCTGACTTATGAGCTACAGGTTGAATACGGCCCCCAGAGAGGTTGTACAGGGCTGTGCAGCCTCACTGCAGAGCTGATCTGGGTCTGATAAGACCCAGCATCTCCTGGTGATCACATGACAGGAGCAAAAGAGGCACTGTGGCTTTCTGATCTCTATACACAGCGCTCATTGACTGCTGTGTATAGAGCGGTGGGTTAGGTTTAGGGTTTTTCACAACCCCTGCCTTCTCTGTGGGAAGCCCTGTTGTCACTGCCAGATGTTTTTTTTTTTCTGTCTGGATTAATAATCTGTGTCACGACAAAAAAAAAAATATATAAAGTCATTTTTCAAACTGGTGTAAAGTAGAACTGGCTTAGTTGCCCATAGCAACCAATCAGATTCCACCTTTCATTTCCCAAAGGAGCTGTCAAAAATGAAAGGAGGAATCTGATTGGTTGCTATGGGCAACTAAGCCAGTTCTACTTTACACCAGTTTGAAAGATGACCCATAATAATGTTCATTCTAGGCACGGACTCCAAAAACAGAAGAAGACCTGCAACAACTTGTATATGGGGAGCTATGCAGAAATAAGAGAAGCCAAACCAAACTTCCTATAGCAGCAGAAAGTATAGACAAAACCCTCCAGCCATCACCTCCGACCCAGGGCTGAAATGTCTCCATTCACACCGTGCGTAGCTTCTTAGTAGCTCTGGGATCCCCAGGCACGGCTGTGATGAGATTATACAGCAGATGGATCCGTCCAGGAACCACCAGCGTGCTGCAAGGAGCAAGGTGGACATCTACTGTACCAGCCCTGACCAGAGCTGATAGCTACCGGACCCTGGGGGAGATTTAGCAAAACTGGTGTAGAGGAAAACCAGCTTAGTTGCCCATAGCAACCAATCAGAGTCCACCTTTCATTTTCCAAAGGAGCTCTGAAAAAAAGAAATGTGGAAGCTGATTGGTTGCTATGGGCAACTAAACCAGTTCTTCTTCACACCAGTTTTGATAAATCCCCCCCTAATATATACACTGCTCAAAAAAATAAAGGGAACACTTAAACAACACAATGTAACTCCAAGTCAATCACACTTCTGTGAAATCAAACTGTCCACTTAGGAAGCAACACTGAGTGACAATCAATTTCACATGCTGTTGTGCAAATGGGATAGACAACAGGTGGAAATTATAGGCAATTAGCAAGACACCCCCAATAAATGGTTCTGCAGGTGGTGACCACAGACCACTTCTCAGTTCCTATCTTCCTGGCTGATGTTTTGGTCACTTTTGAATGCTGGCGGTGCTTTCACTCTAGTGATAGCATGAGACAGAGTCTACAACCCACACAAGTGGCTCAGGTAGTGCAGCTTATCCAGGATGGCACATCAATGCGAGCTGTGGCAAGAAGGTTTGCTGTGTCTGTCAGCGTAGTGTCCAGAGCATGGAGGCGCTACCAGGAGACAGGCCAGTACATCAGGAGACGTGGAGGAGGCCGTAGGAGGGCAACAACCCAGCAGCAGGACCGCTACCTTCGCCTTTGTGCAAGGAGGAACAAGAGGAGCACTGCCAGAGCCCTGCAAAATGACCTCCAGCAGGCCACAAATGTGCATGTGTCTGCTCAAACGGTCAGAAACAGACTCCATGAGGGTGATATGAGGGCCCGACGTCCACAGGTGGGGGTTGAGCTTACAGCCCAACACCGTGCAGGACGTTTGGCATTTGCCAGAGAACACCAAGATTGGCAAATTCGCCACTGGCGCCCTGTGCTCTTCACAGATGAAAGCAGGTTCACACTGAGCACATGTGACAGACGTGACAGAGTCTTGAGACGCCGTGGAGAACGTTCTGCTGCCTGCAACATTCTCCAGCATGACCGGTTTGGCATTGGGTCAGTAATTGTGTGGGGTGGCATTTATTTGGAGGGCCGCACAGCCCTCCATGTGCTCGCCAGAGGTAGCCTGTCTGCCATTAGGTACCGAGATGAGATCCTCAGACCCCTTGTGAGACCATATGCTGGTGCGGTTGGCCCTGGGTTCCTCCTAATGCAAGACAATGCTAGACCTCATGTGGCTGGAGTGTGTCAGCAGTTCCTGCAAGACGAAGGCACTGATGCTATGGACTGGCCCGCCTGTTCCCCAGACCTGAATCCAATTGAGCACATCTGGGACATCCTGTCTCGCTCTATCCACCAACGTCACGTTGCGCCACAGACTGTCCAGGAGTTGGCAGATGCTTTAGTCCAGGTCTGGGAGGAGATCCCTCAGGAGACCGTCCGCCACCTCATCAGGAGCATGCACAGGCGTTGTAGGGAGGTCATACAGGCACGTGGAGGCCACACACACTACTGAGCCTCATTTTGACTTGTTTTAAGGACATTACATCAAAGTTGGATCAGCCTGTAGTGTGTTTTTCCACTTTAATTTTGAGTGTGACTCCAAATCCAGACCTCCATGGGTTAAAAAATTTGATTTCCATTTTTTAATTTTTGTGTGATTTTGTTGTCAGCACATTCAACTATGTAAAGAACAAAGTATTTCAGAAGAATATTTAAATAATTCAGATCTAGGATGTGTTATTTTTGTGTTCCCTTTATTATTTGAGCAGTGTACTTTTCGGTGCGGATTCTGTATGGTAATTGAAATCAATGAGTGACCTAAAAACCACAAAAAAAAAAATCTGCTTCAAATGGAAAACTGCATAAAAACAAAAAATGGCAGGGAAAGGGGATGGAATTTTGACATGAATTCTGATCCTAAGGGGATGGTTGAGTTTGACAGAATTTGGCCCTGTTTCCGTGTAAATGGCGGCCACACAGGGTGGGAGAGAGCGCTGCTGGTCATGTGATCGCGGTTTATTGACATCTCCGGTCTTGGTGCTGGCATAAATCATGGCCTCCCATGGAAAACATTTCCACACATCTGTCAGAACACTTTGTGGCACAGAATCCTCGCCAAATTCTTCTTGCAAAAGATGCTTCCGTGTGAAAGGGGCCTAAATGTTATACACAGGTGTATACAGCACCATTACCGTGTGCATAAAATACTCCATTCACATGCACTGCAGACAGAATGCTGGCGGTTTCTGTCAGGTTCATATGTGGAATCCTCTATGTGTGAACAAAGCCTAAAGCTCCCTCCCCCTCCCCCTCCACTGTTTCCCAAGTACTCCAGTAGTCTGTCCTAAAAGACACCCGCAGTGCACCCTCCTCAGCACTAGTCTGGTCCATGACGGGCGCCTCCTATCAGGGAGTTACGTGTATTATTATGAGGGACGCTCCCTCTTGTGATTATCATGGACAGAGCAGAAACTGGAGAAGAACGGATAGGCGGGGCTAAGGCTGGGCGGGGCTAAGCTTTAGACTGCGAAGAGCGTGGAGTGACTGAACTAGCCACGCCCCTCCTCTCCAGTCTGTCGCTAGAGCTCTATGTTTATTATCTCTGCCCGTCCCTCCCCTCCACAACATGGCGGCTCTTCCGGAGGCGGCCGGAGGGTAGGGGTGGGTCAGCCTGAGCAGCTACCGGAGGATAGGGATATACAGGGCCGGGCAGGGGCTGCTCTGGTAAACACAGGCGAGGAACAACGCTTGTTTATAATGCTGCGGGGATAGAGGAGCGGCTCGGCCGGTGGTAATCATGACCCCAAAGGTAAGACGCGTACACCCCAGTAATGGGGTCACCAGCACTGGATGGGGGGAGTAGTCCTGGTGCGCTGAGCAGTCTGCAGCCTCCGAGATGATGGGAGTGTGACAGGGAGACAGGTGGGGATGTGACAGCAGTGACGCCGGGGGGACTGCAGCAGTTGGACGGGTGGCAGCAGCGGGCACTGGACCCAGGAGGTGACAGCGGCGGGCACTGGACCCAGGAGGTGACAGCAGCTGGCACTGGACCCAGGAGGTGACAGCAGCGGGCACTGGACCCAGGAGGTGACAGCAGCGGGCACTGGACCCAGGAGGTGACAGCAGCGGGCACTGGACCCAGGAGGTGACAGCGACAGGCACTGGACCCAGGAGGTGACAGCGGCGGGCACTGGACCCAGGAGGTGACAGCGGCGGGCACTGGACCCAGGAGGTGACAGCGGCGGGCACTGGACCCAGGAGGTGACAGCGGCGAGCACTGGACCCAGGAGGTGACAGCGGCAGGCACTGGACCCAGGAGGTGACAGTGGCGGCTGTATGGGTGGCAGCGGCAGGTACTGGACCCAGGAGGTGACAGCGGTGGGCACTGGACCCAGGAGGTGACAGCAGCGGCTGTATGGGTGACAACAGCGGGCACTGGACCCAGGAGGTGACAGCGGCGGGCACTGGACCCAGGAGGTGACAGCGGCGGCTGTATGGGTGGCAGCGGCGGGCACTGGACCCAGGAGGTGACAGCGGTTTGTGCACTGATCAGCTGGGAAGGACTGACCGGAGACAGGCGGGTGCTGTGGGGATGGTGACAGAAGTTTATTTGGGGGATCCAGCAGTGGGTGACGGCGGTGTGCCGGGGTGCTCCATCAGTGGGTGACGGCGGTGTGCCGGGGGGCTCCATCAGTGGGTGACGGCGGTGTGCCGGGGGGCTCCAGCAGTGGGTGACGGCGGTGTGCCAGGGGGCTCCAGCAGTGGGTGACGGCGGTGTGCCAGGGGGCTCCAGCAGTGGGTGACGGCGGTGTGTCGGGGGGCTCCAGCAGTGGGTGACTACTGAGTGTTGAGTTGTAAGGCTGGGTGGCAGCAGTATGTGGGGTGTGCTAGCAGAGGGGACTATGGGGGACAGGTGACAGCAGTTGAGGGGGGAACAATCAGCAGATTGGAGAGGAGACCTCAGCGGGTGATGTGGACGGTCAGGGATTATGGTGACTTCATTCATTCACCAGTCATTCTTTATAACTTGTCATTTTTTGGCACGCCCCGATCTGTCACGAGTGATATGTGAACTGGTTGTCAGTGGCTGTACATACAGGTCAGGCTACTTTCACACTCGCGTTTGGTGCGGATCCGTCATAGATCTGCACAGACGAATCCACACCGATAATACAACCGCATGCCTCCGTTCAGAACGGACCCGTTTGCATTATCTTTAACATAGCCAAGACGTCTTGAACACCTTTGAAAGTCAATAGAGGACGGATCCGTTTTCTAATGTGCCAGATTGTGTCATAGAAAACGGATCCATTCCCATTGACTTACATTGTGTGTCAGGACGGATCCGTTTGGCTCAGTTTCGTCAGACGGACACCGAAACGCTGCAAGCAGCTGCATTCTGAGCGGATCCTTTTCCATTCAGAATGCATTAGAATCCAAAATGATCCGTTTTGGACCGCTTGTGGGAGCCCTGAACGGATCTCACAAATGGAAACCAAAACGCCAGTGTGAAAGTAGCCTTACACGTATGTTATACCTGCGCAGGTTCCTGGTACTGGTTTCAGCCCGGTGGTTCCTGGGATTTGCGGGAGGATTTTTTCGTTCAGTCATGTCTGATGGAGCGCCAGGGCTATAAAATAAGCCGTTCCCCTGAGATTTCTGTGTTTCTGTTTGTTGTTATTGCTGTGATCAATATCGCCAGACAGCGATCGAGCCCCGCGAAACCAGAGAATCGTGTCGTCGTCCTGTCTCTAGGCGGTCCGCAGAGCATTGCGCCGTATGCCAGTGCTGGGTTATCTGATGGGTTAGTGCCCTGAACGTGGTGGACGTTAGTTTCCTCTAAATGGCTATTGCAGACACGCTGTTTAACCCCTTACCAGCCAAGCCGTTTTTGTGTCTATTCCTTGTCATTTCACTTTTGTATTTTCACTTCATGGCGCAGTATTTTTCAGTGCCACCATTTTGGGCATCTATAACTTGATTTTTTTAACATAATTTCTTTGCCATTTACTGTGGCAGTAAGGATACCTAATCAATACCAAATAAATGTAGATTTTTTTTTTTAAAACTGTTTAGTACTTTTGTGCAGTAAAAACAGGTTTTATGGGGGAAAAAAAAAAGTCTGTTATGTTGTGGCAGCTCCGGCATGGAGAGAATACTGGCACGGTTTTGGCGGGTGGTGGGGGGCTATGATGGCTGCCGGGTCTTCTCTCTCTACTCCAGGGGCCCTGACTAACCCAAGCTGGGCCCAATGTCTAAAGAGTGGTGCAACTTGGGTTTCTAAGCTTTTTTTTTTCTGGCTTGGCAAGGGGGCTGGGCTTTGTGTGAAGGCTCAGGTTGGTTTCGGTTTTGTGCCAGATCCGACACTGTCCGTTATTTTCCTTCTTCTGCTCCTCTAACAGAGCAGAGCGACTGAAGTAACTGGTGCAGATGTGAACGTGGCCTAATTTATCATCCAGCCTCAGGCAATGCTACATCTGTGTGAGTTTACGGCATCTAAAGGCTTTGTAAGTCTGGGCCAATGCGTGGAGAGCAGCGGCGCGTGAGATGAGCTGATCACCGCTGCTCATAGAGTGGACTGTGTTAGGGGCTCGCTACGCTACCTCCTGCTTCATGCCATAACCGGACGGTACACTAGGGCTCACACCAGCTTTTCCGTTCATTGGCGTACAGTGTAGAGCAGGGGTGGGCAATTATTTTTTCGATGGGGCCACATGAGAAACTGAAAATATTTTGGAGGGCCGGGCCAAAAGGCTAAACTCAATACTGCATAAAATCAATTGTATTTCTTTATAAAAAGCAGTAAATATCATTGTTGGACAACTGGTACGAGTACTTGTTATAGTTAAACAATGAAAAAGTGAGGTTGCCTTACAAGAAAAAAATTTAAATTTATTAAACAAAATTTCCCAAAACAATGAACATTTTTCACTATTTGTGACTCATATTAGTGAAAATTTACAATCACGTTCACTCAAACACATTTTGAGTTTCATTTACTGTTGGAAATTTTAAGGCGCATTGGCGACCATTTTGGTCGCCAT
This sequence comes from Bufo bufo, assembly GCF_905171765.1. Classification (NCBI taxonomy): domain Eukaryota; kingdom Metazoa; phylum Chordata; class Amphibia; order Anura; family Bufonidae; genus Bufo; species Bufo bufo. Next base: position 454,385,379 of record NC_053393.1, on the reverse strand, counting down.
CTGGAGCGCTGTATTGCATCAGTGACATGAACACTCTCCACATAGAATGTTATATTACATCAGTGACATCACCGCTCTCCACATATATGTGATGAGCGGTGATGTCACTGATGTAATGTATTACTTACTGGTATATGTGGACAGCAGTGATGTCACTGATGTAATATATTACTTATGTGTGGAGAGTGGTGATGTCACTGATGTAATATATCACTTATAAGTAATATATTACATCTGTGACATCACCGCTCTCCACATATAAGAGGCATATTACATCAGTGACGTCATCCCTTGGCGCTGGGGTGCGCAGCCAGGGCCGGCCTTAGGTGTTCAGGCGCCCTGTGTGAGCTAACCTTGTGGTAGTGTTACCTGCAGTCCTATGTAAAACCACAGATAACACTAGTGCTAAATAATGTAGTAGTGTTACCTGCAGTCCTATGTAAAACCACAGATAACACTAGTGTAGATCATGTGGAAGTGTTACCTTCGTCCTTAGTGTGCCTCCCTGTGTCTATCGCACAGACTCCATGCTGGCGCTGCCTCCTCTTCCATCTTCTTCCCCGCACAGAACGTTCTGAAGCAGCTGCGTCAAGACATAGGAACACTGTGGGCAAGGTGATACACACAGGGAGAGACATACACACAGGGACGGGGACACACACAAAGGGACAGACACACTCACACACACACAAAGGGACGGACACACACAAAGGGACAGACACACACGGACGGACACACACAAAGGGACAAACACACACACACAGGGATGGACACACACACACACAAAGGGACAAACACACACACACAGGGATAGACACACACACAAAGGGACAGACACACACACAGGGACGGACACACACACACACACACACACACACAAAGGGACAGACACACACACACACAGGGACGGACACACACACACTGGCACACTCAACATCAGCAGCAAGTCCAACCCTTAATGACCCCCACAATCCCTGGGGGGGGGGGGGGGTTGATGTAGTAGCAGGCAGGAAAGCACACACTGTCCCCCTGTCCTATATGAGCCCCCCCCACCCCCACCAAATACCTGTAAGTTCTGTTAGTTGCTTGGCTTTGGCTGTGGCTGCTGGCTGGGGCTCCGCCTCCTTCCTCTTTCTGCCTGTGCGGCAGCTGCATCACGCTCCAGCAGCCACTGGTCTGCTCTGTTAAAGAGACAGGCAGGCCAGGCAGCAGAGCGGAGCGCAGAGCGGCCGCGGGCCCCGCCCCCTCCTCACTCCGGACAGTGACTCCGTGCTGTTACAGGGCCGGCGGCGGCAACAAAATATAGGGGGCCCAAGTAAAATCCACCAATGCCGGGGGCCGGATTAAAAGGTCCGCCGGGCCGTATACGGCCCGCGGGCCGTAGTTTGCCCTGGTCTGGTGTAGAGGAAAAGTAGAGCGGTTCCCTAAGGCTCGTGAGAGGCGGAATCTGGTTGCTATGGGCAACTGCTCCAGTTTTAGATTGTACTACTTTTGAGAATTCTCCTCCGTTCCTATGTGTGGTCTCCACCTTACTGGTCCATGGACTGATCTGTCGTAGAGGAATGTCAGAAGTTTATGTCAGAGGAGATTCGGACTCCGCGATTGCTGCCGCAAATGGACGTAAACGTCAAACGGATAGCAAAAACGCGATGTGAACCCTTAAAGGGGTTAACCACTTTGTACATATATCGGTAATCGCATACTGCCGTGTGTAACAGCATGAGCACCCGCTACCTCCGGGCCTACCTTAGGGTACAGTCACACGATGGTAAACGGGAAAAAAAAAATCTTAAAAAAGGGTCCGCTGTCAGTTTTTCTTGCCCATCAGTGTGTACATCCGTTTTCTGGCCGTCTGTTTTGTTTTATTTATTTATTTTTTCAACATTCCTTTTGCATCATTTTTTTTTAATGTGTGTTAAAAACGGATGCATTTCATTGCAGTGTCTTCAGTATAAATGATGCCCGCCACAGTGCCCTCAGTATATATACTGCCCCAGTATCTGCAATGGCCCCGTAGTGCCCTCAGTGTTTATCATACCAGTCCTAGCAAAAATTATGCCTCCAGTATAGATCATAAAAAACACCTCACCACAGGCGCCCACCTGAAAACTTGCATTGCCTCCGCAATGGAGGGAGCAGGACCTGAGAGGTCACGATGATTGGAGTGTCGGGTCCTGTTCTCGAGTGCCTGTGGTGAGAATTTTAATTTTTTTTTTTTTTTTTTACATATTGTGCCTGTTTTTAACGCCCATTAGGCTACTTTCACATTAGCGGCATTCACTATGATGGAGGCGGGCTGGAGGTCCGGCCGCAGCTACGGCACTACTGATCAGCCTAACAGCCAATCCAGTGGATAGGTCATCAGTATTAAAGTCTCGGGAAACCCCTTTAACATCAGGAGTTGATGTTATTTCCAGAAGAAAAGCTGCTAAAATGGCAAAAGTGCAAAAAAAAAAAGCCACAAAATGCCTATGGATATTTTCAGCCTAAGGGCTCATGCACACGATCGTTGCATGTTTTGCGGTCTGCAAATTGCGGATCCACAGAACACGGCTACCGGCCCTTATATGTAGGTAATATCTGGATGAGAATGGAAACTGCGTTCAAAGGTGAACTTTTTATAGCATTTTGTGCTTGATTTATTTCCTTATGAACAAACTTGTAACTTCTTGTCCGAGTATTGTTGGCCATCGAATGCCGCACCTTTGCCCAGTGGTCAGATGAGACCAGCTTGTCTGCAGCATTTCCTGCTCAATATTCTGCCTCGTGCACGCGACCATACTTTTTTTTAAAATTTTAAAATGCAGACCCATTCTTTTCAGTGGGGCCGCAAAAAGATGCGGACAACACATGGATGTCATCCAGACAAGAATAGGCAGTACTACTTAGGGTCCGCAGGAAGTGAGAGATGCACACGGTTGGTATCCGTGTTTTGTGGATCCACGGCTTGCAGACCGCAAAACGGTATACAGTCATGTGCATGAGGCCTTACAAAGGACCTGTAACCTCCTCTGCATAGGGATTCAGCACAGACGTCACACGGATGTCAACTGCATTTTCTGCGCCTCTGCATTCTGCGGACCGCAAAATACATACGGTCGTGTAAATGAATCTTTAGTAACTACTTGTGTTTCTTATATAATAACAAAGATGGATCATGTAGACCAGGCATGCTCAACCTGCGGCCCTCCAGCAAAACTACAACTCCCATCATTCCCTGACAGCTATTATCCTACAGAAGGGCATCGTGGGAGTTGTAGTTTTACAACTGCTGGAGGGCCGCAGGTTGAGCATGCCTGATGTAGACTATGTGCTGTGTCATTCCTCCATTATTCCTACTAAAAGTTTCTGAATGTATTACCAGCAGTCTGGGTGTTACCAGCTGGAAGAGCGTTCCTGCATGGCCTGATTGGACAGTGTCTGACTGCTGGGTCCCCACAGATCACAAGAACGGGTGTCTTTAAGCCCCCAGTGTGAAGCGAGAAGTTGTGTGCCACTGTAGCCGAGCAGTCGGGAGATGAAGCAGTGGTCACGCCTGCGCACTACTACTCCAGTCACACAGGGGACTCGGGGACCCTTGTGAATGTTGGGGATCGCTGTGGTCAGTACCCCAGAGATCATACAGTTATCATTAACACCCCTTGCTGTACACCCCAGAAGTGGTCAGCTCTGACCAAGGACAACATCTGCATGGAGTTTGTATGTTCTCCCCGTGGTTGGAGCGTGGGAGGAAACCGCACAAAGACATAGAACACTTAGATTGTGAGCTCCTCTGGGGACAGCAAAAGATGCTATGTCAGCACTATGTAAGAGAGTCTAATAAATACATCGGCAGAGGTCTGTAAACTGTGGAACAATCTCCGAATAATGTTCCTTTTCCTAAAATATTAAAATAATAATAATAAAAAAGACTCAGAGAATCTGGAGAAATCCACAACAGATGGTGATTATTGGATGCTCGTGATCTCCAGGCCAGAGTCATAGTTCGGGATGAGCGAATAGACTTCGGATGAAACCTCCAAAGTCGATTCGCATAAAACTTTGTTTCAATACTGTACGGAGCGAGCGCTCCCTACAGTAATTACAATGTATTGGCTCCGATGAGCCAAAGTTTATTACTTTGCGAAGTCTTGTGGGACTTCGGGTAATAACTTCATAAATAGATTTTTACTGTAAAAATACTTTTCCCGAACTCTGGTTCGGTTCCTATACATTGTAATCCTGTAGGGCGCGCTCGCTCCATACAGTATTGAAACAAAGTTTTATGTGAATTGACTTTTGGATGTTTCATCCGAAGTTGATTTGCTCATCCCTAAGTTGATAGTATCTGTAAACCGCCATGGAATATGTCAGTGCTATATAAGGCTACTTTCACACTGGCGTTTTGGCTTTCCGTTTGTGAGATCCGTTCAGGGTTCTCACAATCGGTCCAAAACGGATCAGTTTGCATTCTAATGCGTTCTGAATGGAAAAGGATCCGCTCAGAATGCATCAGTTTGCCTCCGTTCCGTCTCTATTCCGCTTTGGAGACGGACACCAAAACGCTGCTTGTAGCATTTTGGTGTCCGTCTGATGAAACTGAGCCAAACGTCCTGGCACACAATTAGTCGGTGGGGACGGATCCGTCCTGGCACTCAATGTAAGTCAATGGGGACGGATCCTTTTTCTATGACACAATCTGGCACAAAAGAAAACAAATCCGTCCTCTATTGACTTTCAATGGTGTTCAAGACGGATCTGTCTTGGCTATGTTACAGATAATGCAAACGGATCCGTTCTGAACGGATGCAGACGGTTGTATTATCTGAACGGATCCGCACAAAACGGGAGTGTGAAAGTGAGTAAAATAAATACATGAGGACCATGCAGTATATGACCGAAAGGTCCCGAGTGGAGGATTTATGATTTTCATAAACTTAATGAGCACAAAAAAAACGCACATTTCACTTCTTAATAGCCTATTTTATAAGTTTTTTTTGTTTTTGTTTTTAAAAAAAGAGTCATACCGAGAGCATGCTGCGCATGCCACTAACACAAACATAGCCCCCAAGAAACAAAACTGTGTAAGTAGACTATTTTGTTATACTATTGTGGGGTAAAAATATAGGGAAAAATGCAGCTGGAAATGCGACAAAATGCTGTGAGTCCCGTAAAGTCCACCCATTTCCAGCTGAACCCTGCTGCCTTGTAGAGCAAAAAAGTGTAGAAACCCTAGATGCGCCAAATGGTGCCACTGTCTTAGACAAATTTTTGGTGCAGACACGTTATTAAATATGGGTCAGTCATCAGTATCTGATTGGCGGGAGTCGGACACCTGGCGCCCCCGCTGGCACTTCATGTGAGCACTGCGTCCTCTTCTTTACGTTGCATTTTTACTCTGGGTCACTGACTTATTCAAGATGCAGCATGTTCTAGATCTGATATTTTTGGGGTGTTTTCCCCATAGTCTTCGCTAAAGGGCTTAAAAAAACATTAGGAAAAAAAAGTGCATGTACAAAATGTCAGGCTCTGTTCACACTGTAAGGCCCCTTTTACACGAGCAAGTTTTCTGCGCGGGTGCAATGCGTGACGTGAATGCATAGCACCCGCACTGAATCCTGACCCACTTTTTTTTTTCACGCATCAGTTCTGCGTTGCGTGAAAAATGCAGCATGTTCTATATTCTGCGTTTTTCACACAGCCCTGGCCCCATAGAAGTGAATGAGGCTCTCCCCCCACCCCAGTGCCTTCAGCTCTCCCCCACCCCAGTGCCTTCAGCTTCACTCCCCCAGTGCCATCAGCCCCTCCATGCCATCCATTGCCATGTCCCCCACTCCCCCAGTGCCATCAGATCAGCCCCTCCATGTCCCCCACTCCCATCTGCCCCCCTCCATGCCATCCATTGCCAGATGTCCCTTTTCAGTGCCATGTACCCAGCGCCAGTGAAATAAAATACCTTTCCTGTAGGGGTGCCACTCCACAGCTGCTTCCTCTTTTTGTCCGCGCGCTGCACTGAATCCTGACGTCACACAGTGTCGGGTCATAGTGCCCGCTTACGTGCACTATGACCTGGCGATGTGTCAGGATCCAGTGCAGCGCGGTACGGGCCGGCGGGTGACCACGGAGCGGTAAGTAATAGCAAGCGCTTCAATCCCGCTCCGTGGTCACATGACACAAACGAATCTTGCATCGAGGATTTTTTTGTGTCGAATTACTCGATTCAATCGAGTAATTGTTTTAGCCCTACTTCAGTTTTTTTTTATCACACGTGTGAAAAACGCATCAAGACCCATTGCACCCGCACGGAAAACACTGAACGCAATCGCAGACTAAACTGACTGAACTTGCTTGCAAAATGGTGCGAGTTTCACTGAACGCATCCGGACCTAATCCGTCCCGCTCGTGTGAAAGGGGCCTAAAAAGTGCAAAGGGGGTGCAGTAGTTTATTTGGTGGCCACAAGCGACCTCTTCTCATAGACCAGTTACTCATTGCTCTGCCACTGTTTTTGGCGCATGTATTTTGCTGTGTGAACATCGTCTTACAGAATAAAATTGAATTGGAATTCATGCTATTTTCAAAAGCAGGCAAAAAAGTTCAGATATCGGAGCTTGTGGGGGGAGGAGGTGTTTCTTCCCCACGTCATGTCCATGTGGATTAGAAGCAGATATTCTTGGTGACCCGGTATCCATGCTGTCATGTATTATGTCACCATACATGATCAGTTGGGTGTATTGTCACTAGTGTGTGGTTTGCAGGTCTTGACGTGACCTGTGTAGGTGTGGATCCATCACTATTACATGAATTAGAACAGGGCCTTCTAGTTTTTGTTTGCCCTTTACATGTAAAGAAGTCTTTTGTGCACACAGTGACGGTAAGTGACTGCTAAGCACACCTATTATATGTCAGATTACTGCTCTGTACGAAGAGCTGATGGCACCATGAGGTCTTCACACACTGGCCACAGCCGTATTACGGACTATGCGTCCAGCGTAAGGTTGCGTTCACACGCGTCGGACGTTTTCCAGGTGTATGCTTAGCTCCCCTCCAAAAAGAAAAGCCATGAAAGGTAAGGTCTTGCACACCACCGTTGCCTGCTTTACGGTCCACGCATTGTGGATCCACAAAACACAGCCGCGTGCATTCCACATTTTGCGGAAAAGAAAGTCTGGCCCATAATAGAACAAGTCCTATTAATGCGGTCAATAATAGGACATGTTGTGTTTATTTTTATTTTTTTGAGGAACGGCCATGTGGACACGGAGTAAATTCTGTATTTTATGTGAACCCATTGAAGTGAATGGATCTGCATAGAGGCCGAAAAAAATTAAGCACGGAAACGAAATGAAATACGTTTGTGTGCATGAGCCCTCAGTAGCATGTTACTTACTTTAGGTGGAAATACCGGAGATTGGCCTCAATAAATAAGAGCTTATTCACACATCAGTGATTCGCGTTCTCCGCGTACAGGACACGGATTTCTGTGTTCATCCTTACATCTGTGTTTTATCATGGACTTTAGGTTTAGGAAAGAGAGGAAGAAAACGCTACCTTGGTCCTAGTTGTGTAAGCAGAGATCTCATTACTGATCACTATTAGATCTTCTCTCAGTCGTCTTTTTTTCAAAGTTAAATGACCCTTAATTTTGATGATCTTTCTGGTACTGCAGCCCACCCACCCATTTATTACTTTAATTGCCCTCCTTTGAACTTGCTTTGATATCTTTCTTGTGCACAGGAGCCAATATTGTGATAAAGTGGTAGAATTTTTAAAGTCCGTTTGGAGAAGTCTGCCGAATGTGTGAAATATTGCAGGATGTTTGATAAATTTGGTACATTAAAGGGCTTCTACCACCAGATTTGGTCCTTTTTAGCTGACTGACACTAGCGATGTGCTACTGTCAGCAGTCCATAACAGTGTTCTTACTTATCATCTGTCTGCTGCCGTTCACCTTAAAAACGTACTTTTATAGATATGCTAATGAGCCTCTAGGTGCTATGTGGGCGTCATTAGCACCTAGAGGGCTCCGTCCACTAACCATTTCAGCCGCCCATCGCGTCCCTCCAGCCCGCCCCGCTCCTGTTGATTGACGTGAAACTTCTCAGTATCTCGTACCAATTCCCACGCCTGCGCCGTGCGCTTCTGTATTCGGCGCAGTGAGTGAATGCCGCGCTCCTGGTGCCGGCTTCCTCACTGTAACGTAGTTGGCGCAGGCGCAGTGAGGAAGCCGGCGTCGGGAGAATACAGAAGCGCACGGCGCAGGCGCGGGAATTGGTACGAGATACTGAGAAGTTTCACGTCAATCAACAGGAGCGGGGCGGCCTGGAGGGACGCGATGGGCGGCTGAAATGGTTAGTGGACGGAGCCCTCTAGGTGCTAATGACGCCCACATAGCATCTAGAGGCTCATTAGCATATCTATAAAAGTACGTTTTTAAGGTGAACGGCAGCAGACAGATGATAAGTAAGAACACTGTTATGGACTGCTGACAGTAGCACATCGCTAGTGTCAGTCAGCTAAAAAGGACCAAATCTGGTGGTAGAAGCCCTTTAATATAAAAAATAAAAATCTGACATAGGTCTCTTTCACACGGTCAGTATTTAGTCAGTATTTTGCATCAGTATTTGTAAGCCAAAACCAGCAGTGGAACCTACAGAGAAAAGGTATAATAGAAAAAATAGGCAAAAATACTGACCGGGTGGAAGAGGCCATATAGTACGTGACAACCTCTAACAAAGCTAGAACCAGCCCTGTACCTGACATGGCTCCAGAGATCTCCACCTTCATTGCTCTGCTAGATTTACAGTGGATATAAAAACTCTACACACCCCTGTTAAAATGTCAGGTTTCTGTGATGTCAAAAAATGAGACAAAGATAAATCATTTCAGAACTTATTCCACCTTTAATGTGACCTATAAACTGTACAACTCAATTGAAAAACAAACTGAAATCTTTTAGGTAGAGGGAAGAAAAAATATAAAAATTAAATAATATGGTTGCATAAGTGTGCACTCCCTTAAACTAATACTTTGTTGAAGCACCTTTTGTTTTTATTACAGCACTCAGTCTTTTTGGGTATGAGTCTATCAGCATGGCACATTTTGACTTGGCAAGATTTGCCCACTCTTCTTTGCAAAAACACTCAGATTGCGAGGGCATCTCCTGTGCACAGCCCTCTTCAGATCACCCCACATATTTTCTATCGGATTCAGGTCTGGGCTCTGGCTGGGCCATTCCAAAACTTCCATCTTCTTCTGGTGAAGCCATTCCTTTGTTGATTTGGATGTATGCTTTGGGTCGTTGTCATGCTGAAAGATGAAGTTCCTCTTCATGTTCAGCTTTTCTAGCAGAAGCCTGAAGGTTTTGTACCAATATTGACTGGTATTTGGAACTGTTCATAATTCCCTCTAGCTTAACTAAGGCCCCAGTTCCAGCTGAAGAAAAACAGCCCCTTGGCATGATGCTGCCACCACCATGCTTCATTGTGGGTATGGTGTTTTTGCGCAAACATATCTTTTGGAATTATGTCCAAAAAGTTCAACCTTGGTTTCATCAGACCAGAACACCTCTTCCCACATGCTTTTGGGAGACTTCAGATGTGTTTTTCCAAAATGTTACCTGGCTTGGATGTTTTTCTTCGTAAGAAAAGGCTTTCGTCTTGCCACTCTACCCCATAGCCCAGACATATGAAGAATACAGGAGATTGTTGTCACATGTACCACACAGCCAGTACTTGCCAGATATTCCTGCAGATCCTTTAAAGTTGCTGTAGGCCTCTTGGTAGCCTCCCAGACCAGTTTTCTTCTCGTCTTTTCATCAATTTTGGAGGGACGTCCAGTTTTTGGTAATGTCCCTGTTGTGCCATATTTTCTCCACTTGATGATGATTGTCTTCACTGTGTTCCATGGTATATCTAATGCCTTGGAAATTACCGTATTTTTCGCTTTATAAGACGCACTTTTTTTTCCCCCAAAAGAGGGGGGAAAATGACAATGCGTCTTATAAAACGATGGTTGACTTTTTTTTACAGGGCTGACACGGATGTATCGCCGGCCGCTATGTTGCACAGTGTGGCCGGCGATACATCAGTTACAGTGCGAGGAGGGGCTGGAGGCAACTCACAGCGGGGCCCGGTGCAGTCACTGTAGTACACCGGGCCCCGCGCACAGAAGTCTCTTTGTATGTAAAATCTTTCATTAAACTTTTATACCGTAAATCGCTCTCCTTTTGATAAACTTTACTAGCCTAATCGCCTGCCTCAGTACTCACTATGAATGTAGCGTGCGGTCCGGCCGGCGTGTGACTGACGTCAAGCTCCTCCCACTTCATAAATGAAGCAGGAGCAGGATGAAGTCATGCGCCGGCCGGACCGCACGCTACATTCATAGTGAGTACTGATGCAGGCGATTAGGCTAGTAAAGTTTATCAAAAGGAGAGCGATTTACGGTATAAAGGATTAATGAAAGATTTTGCATACAAAGAGACTTCTGTGTGCGGGGCCCGGTGTAATACAGTGACTGCACCGGGCCCCGCTGTGAGTTTCCTCCAGCCCCTCCTCCCTCCCCACACTGTGACTGATGTATCGCCGGCCACACTGTGCAGCATAGCGGCCGGCGATATATCAGTGTCAGCTAGTTTATCAAAAGGAGAGCGATTGATTCAGGATTAAAGAAATATTTTACATACAAAGAATAAAGTACTGTAAGGCCTCTTTCACACGGCCGTTTTTTTTTTTCCCGTTTACTGGCCGTTTTTTGCGGTCCGTATACGGTCCGTATACGGAACCATTGATTTCAATGGGTCCGCAAAAAAAAACGGAATGTACTCCGTATGCATTCCGTTTCCGTTTTTCCGTTCTGTTTTAACATAGAACATGTCCTATATTTGGCCGCAAATCACGTTCTGTGGCTCCATTAAAGTCTATGGGTCCGCAAAAAAACGGAATGCATACGGAAGTGCATCCGTATGTCTTCCGTATCCGTTCCGTTTTTTGCGGATCCATCTATTGAAAATGTTATGCCCAGCCCAATTTTTTCTATGAAATTACTGTATACTGTATTTGCCATACGGAACAACGGAACGGAAAAACGAAACGGAAACACAACGGAAACAAAAAACGGAACAACGGATCCGTTTAAAACGGACCGCAAAACACTGAAAAAGCCATACTGTCGTGTGAAAGAGGCCTAATGCTGTGAAACATAGGACCATGAGGGGGACCAGCATAAGATGCTATATGTGTGTCACCCACACATATAGCATCTTATGCTGGCCCCCCTCATGGCCCTATGTGTCACAGCACACATCCCCCATAACAGTGCATCATCCATAGATCCCCCCCATAACAGTGCATCATCCACAGATTCCCCCCATAACAGTGCATCATCCACAGATTCCCCCCCCCCATAACAGTGCATCATCCATAGATCCCCCCTATAACAGTGTGTCATCCACAGATCCCCCATAACAGTGCGTCATCCACAGAGCCCCATAACAGTGTCATCCCCAGACCATTAGTTCAAAATCCACCAAAAGCACACCTTTTGGTTCAAAATATTTTTTTTCTTATTTTCCTCCTCAAAAACCTAGGTGCGTCTTATAATCAGGTGCGTCTTATAAAGCGAAAAATACGGTATTTTGTACCCTTCTCCTGACTGATACCTTTTAAAGGGTTTCTACCACCAGAAATACTGTTATGTAGCTGACTGATATAGCGATGCGCTAATGTCAGCACTACATAACAGTATGCTTCTGACATTAGTCCCTGCAGCCGTTTTTGTAAAATAACCACTTTTATAATATGCTAATGAGCCTCTAGGTGCTATGTGACCGTTAAATCAGCACCTAGAGGCTTGGTCTACTCACCCTTTATCCCACCCAGGTCCTCTGTTGTGCCCGCCCCGCTCCTCTTGATTGATGTCACAGTTCGCAGCCGAAATCCTGCGCCTGCGCCGTTCACTTCTGTATTCGGCATCCACTACTGTATATCAAGCTGGCCCTTTGTGCTGCACCTCAGGGTGCTGATTTTACGCCCACATAGCACCTAGAGGCTCATTAGCATATAATAAAAGTGGTTATTTTACAAAAACGGCTGCAGGGACAAATGTCAGAAGCATACTGTTATGTAGTGCTGACATTAGCGCATCGCTATATCAGTCAGCTACATAACGGTATTTCTGGTGGTAGAAACCCTCTAACAATGAGATCCCTCTGATGCTTTGGAAGCTCTCTGTGGATCATGGCTTTTGCTGTGGGATGCGACTAAGAAAATTTCAGGAAAGACCAACTAGAGCAGCGGAACTTTATTCGGAGTTAATCAGAGGCACTTTAAATGATGGCAGGTGTATGCTGACTCCTATTTAACATGGTTTTGAATGTGATTGCTTAATTCTGAACACAGCTACATCCCCAGTTATAAGAGGGTGTGCACACTTGTGCAACCACATTATTTTAGTTTTTTAGTTTTCTTCCCTCCACCTAAAAGATTTCAGTTTTTTTTTCAATTGAGTTGTACAGTTTATAGGTCACATTAACCACCTCAGCCCCCAGTGCTTAAACACCCTGAAAGACCAGGCCACTTTTTACACTTCTGACCTACACTACTTTCACCGTTTATTGCTCGGTCATGCAACTTACCACCCAAATGAATTTTACCTCCTTTTCTTCTCACTAATAGAGCTTTCATTTGGTGGTATTTCATTGCTGCTGACATTTTTACTTTTTTTGTTATTAATCGAAATTTAACTATTTTTTTGCAAAAAAATGACATTTTTCACTTTCAGTTGTAAAATTTTGCAAAAAAAACGACATCCATATAGAAATTTTGCTCTAAATTTATAGTTCTACATGTCTTTGATAAAAAAAAAATGTTTGGGTAAAAAAAAAATGGTTTGGGTAAAAGTTATAGCGTTTACAAACTATGGTACAAAAATGTGAATTTCCGCTTTTTGAAGCAGCTCTGACTTTCTGAGCACCTGTCATGTTTCCTGAGGTTCTACAATGCCCAGACAGTACAAACACCCCACAAATGACCCCATTTAGGAAAGTACACACCCTAAGGTATTCGCTGATGGGCATAGTGAGTTCATAGAACTTTTTATTTTTTGTCACAAGTTAGCGGAAAATGATGATTTTTTTTTTTTTTTTTTTTTTTTTTCTTACAAAGTCTCATATTCCACTAACTTGTGACAAAAAATAAAAAGTTCTATGAACTCACTATGCCCATCAGCGAATACCTTGGGGTCTCTTCTTTCCAAAATGGGGTCACTTGTGGGGTAGTTATACTGCCCTGGCATTCTAGGGGCCCAAATGTGTGGTAAAGAGTTTGAAATCAAATTCAGTAAAAAATGACCTGTGAAATCCGAAAGGTGCTCTTTGGAATATGGGCCCCTTTGCCCACCTAGGCTGCAAAAAAGTGTCACACATCTGGTATCCCCGTACTCAGGAGAAGTTGAGGAATGTGTTTTGGGGTGTCTTTTTACATATACCCATGCTGGGTGAGATAAATATCTTGGTCAAATGACAACTTTGTATAAAAAAATGGGAAAAGTTGTCTTTTGCCAAGATATTTCTCTCACCCAGCATGGGTATATATAAAATGACACCCCAAAACACATTCCCCACCTTCTCCTGAGTACGGAGATACCAGATGTGTGACACTTTTTTGCAGCCTAGGTGGGCAAAGGGGCCCATATTCCAAAGAGCACCTTTCGGATTTCACAGGTCATTTTTTACTGAATTTGATTTCTAACTCCTTACCACACATTTGGGCCCCTAGAATGCCAGGGCAGTATAACTACCCCACAAGTGACCCCATTTTGGAAAGAAGACACCCCAAGCTATTCCGTGAGGGGCATGGCGAGTTCCTAGAATTTTTTATTTTTTGTCACAAGTTAGTGGAAAATGATGATTTTTTTTTTTTTTTTTTTTCATACAAAGTCTCATATTCCACTAACTTGTGACAAAAAATAAAAACTTCCATGAACTCACTATGCCCATCAGCGAATACCTTGGGGTCTCTTCTTTCCAAAATGGGGTCACTTGTGGTATAGTTATACTGCCCTGGCATTCTAGGGGCCCAAATGTGTGGTAAGGAGTTTGAAATCAAATTCTGTAAAAAATGACGAGTGAAATCCGAAAGGTGCTCTTTGGAATATGGGCCCCTTTGCCCACCTAGGCTGCAAAAAAGTGTCACACATGTGGTATTGCCGTACTCAGGAGAAGTTGAGGAATGTGTTTTGGGGTGTCTTTTTACATATACCCATGCTGGGTGAGATAAATATCTTGGTCAAATGACAACTTTGTATAAAAAAATGGGAAAAGTTGTCTTTTGCCAAGATATTTCTCTCACCCAGCATGGGTATATATAAAATGACACCCCAAAACACATTCCCCACCTTCTCCTGAGTACGGAGATACCAGATGTGTGACACTTTTTTGCAGCCTAGGTGGGCAAAGGGGCCCATATTCCAAAGAGCACCTTTCGGATTTCACAGGTCATTTTTTACTGAATTTGATTTCAAACTCCTTACCACACATTTGGGCCCCTAGAATGCCAGGGCAGTATAACTACCCCACAAGTGACCCCATTTTGGAAAGAAGAGACCCCAAGGTATTCGCTGATGGGCATAGTGAGTTCATGGAAATTTTTTTTTTTTGTCACAAGTTAGTGGAATAGGAGACTTTGTATGAAAAAAAAAAAAAAAAAAAAAATCATCATTTTCCACTAACTTGTGACAAAAAATAAAAGATTCTAGGAACTTGCCATGCCCCTCACGGAATACCTTGGGGTGTCTTCTTTCCAAAATGGGGTCACTTGTGGGGCAGTTATACTGCCCTGGCATTTTCCAGGGGCCCTAATGTCTGGTAAGTAGGTAAATGACCTGTGAAATCTGAAAGGTGCTCTTTGGAATGTGGGCCCCTTTGCCCAGCTAGGCTGCAAAAAAGTGTCACACATCTGGTATCTCCGTACTAAGGAGAAGGTAAGGAATGTGTTTTGGGGTGTCATTTTACATATACCCATGCTGGGTGAGAGAAATATCTTGGCAAAAGACAACTTTTCCCATTTTTTTTATACAAAGTTGGCATTTGACCAAGATATTTATCTCACCCAGCATGGGTATATGTAAAATGACACCCCAAAACATATTCCCCAACTTCTGCTGAATACGGAGATACCACATGTGTGACACTTTTTTGCAGCCTAGGTGGGCAAAGGGGCCCAAATTCCTTTTAGGAGGGCATTTTTAGACATTTGGATACCAGACTTCTTCTCACGCTTTGGGGCCCCTAAAATGCCAGGGCAGTATAAATACCCCACATGTGACCCCATTTTGGAAAGAAGACACCCCAAGGTATTCAATGAGGGGCATGGCGAGTTCATTGAAAAAAAAAAATTTGGGCACAAGTTAGCGGAAATTGATTTTTTGGATTTTGTTCTCACAAAGTCTCCCTTTCCGCTAACTTGGGACAAAAATTTCAATCTTTCATGGACTCAATATGCCCCTCAGCGAATACCTTGGGGTGTCTTCTTTCCAAAATGGTGTTATTTGTGGGGTGTTTGTACTGCCCTGGCATTTGAGGGTCTCCGCAATCATTACATGTATGCCCAGCATTAGGAGTTTCTGCTATTCTCCTTATATTGAGCATACGGGTAATGAGATTTTTTTTTTCCGTTCAGCCTCTGGGCTGAAAGAAAAAAAAGAACGGCACAGATTTCTTCATTCGCATCGATCAATGTGGATGAAAAAATCTCTGCCAAAAAAAGAAAAAGGATGGGAAAGGTGTCTGCCAGGACATAGGAGCTCCGCCCAACATCCATACCCACTTCAGCTCGTATGCCCTGGCAAACCAGATTTCTCCATTCACATCAATCGATGTGGATGAATAAATCATTGCCGGGATTTTTTTTTTTATATATACAAAGTGTTTGCCAAAGTATATGAACACCGCCACCTCCTCAGCTCATATGCCTCGGCAAACGTATCTTTTACTGCAGAGGAGAAATCTCGTCTTGCAGCGCCGCATACACCGACTTTTCTGTAATCTGACAGCAGCGCAATGCTTCTGTCCGAATGCACATCAGTGCTGCAGCTAGTCGATCGGTTGGTCCACCTGGAAGGTAAAAAAAACAAAACAAAAAAGAAAAAACCAGGCCGCAAAGCAATAACTTTATTAACTTTAGAACAGAACATATTAACTTTTTTAAACTTTTTTAACTTTTTTACTTACCGGTAATTTTTTTTTTGTTTAGTTTTTTTTACCTTTATAGAACAAACCTCTCCTTCCCCATGGGACAGTGTGCAAAGCGCAAATCGCCCAAAGATGTGGCGAAGTACGTTATGCACTTTATCCCAGGTGAAAGGAGAGGTTTGCAGCAGCTGAGAGTAAAAGGGCCCTAATAGCCCTGTGTGCCTGTCCTGTGAGATGCAATCCCTATGCTAGGTGTACCTGTGTGTGGTACTTCCGGAAACACTCTCGATAGCATAGGGCAGGGTGGTCAGCACAGTCAGGACAGAAATAGCGGGTGTCACGCCTTATTCCACTCCTGCTACAGACACGACATCTTTTTCGGGGTGACGGTTGGGTTGAGGTACCAGGAACGACACTGGGGAAATGTCGCTCGTGTAGACGGCTAACTACACTGGGGGATGGGGCCACGGAACCTCCTGGGTAAAGGAGGTTCTCGATGATCTCTTCCTGGAATTTGAGGAAAGATCGTGTTCTCCCAGCCTTACTGTAGAGAACAAAACTATTGTACAGCGCCAATTGAATTAAATATACAGACACCTTCTTATACCAGCGTCTGGTTCTGCGGGAAACTAAATACGGAGACAACATCTGGTCATTGAAGTCCACCCCTCCCATGAGCGCATTATAGTCGTGGACACAGAGGGGCTTTTCAATGACACGGGTTGCTCGCTCAATTTGGATTGTCGTGTCTGCGTGAATGGAGGAGAGCATGTAAACGTCACGCTTGTCTCTCCATTTCACCGCGAGCAGTTCTTCGTTACACAAGGCAGCCCTCTCCCCCCTTGCAAGACGGGTGGTTACAAGCCGTTGGGGGAAGCCCACGCGACTAGTTCGCGCGGTGCCACAGGCGCAAATCCGTTCTAGAAACAAATGCCTAAAGAGGGCCACACTTGTGTAAAAATTGTCCACATGAAGATGGTACCCCTTGCCGAATAAGGGTGACACCAAGTCCCAGACTGTCTTCCCACTGCTCCCCAGGTAGTCAGGGCAACCGACCGGCTCCAGGGTCTGATCTTTTCCCTCATAGACACGAAATTTGTGGGTATAGCCTGTGGCCCTTTCACAGAGCTTATACAATTTGACCCCATACCGGGCACGCTTGCTTGGGATGTACTGTTTGAAGCCAAGGCGCCCGGTAAAATGTATTAGGGACTCGTCTACGCAGATGTTTTGCTCGGGGGTATACAAATCTGCAAATTTCTGGTTGAAATGGTCTATGAGGGGCCGAATTTTGTGGAGCCGGTCAAAAGCTGGGTGGCCTCTGGGACGGGAGGTGGTGTTGTCGCTAAAATGCAGGAAACGGAGGATGGCCTCAAATCGTGTCCTGGACATAGCAGCAGAGAACATGGGCATGTGATGAATCGGGTGCGTTGACCAATATGACCGCAATTCATGCTTTTTTGTCAGGCCCATGTTGAGGAGAAGGCCCAAAAAAATTTTAATTTCGGAAACTTGGACTGGTTTCCACCGGAAAGGCTGGGCATAAAAGCTTCCCGGGTTGGCGGATATAAATTGTGTGGCATACTGGTTGGTCTCTGCCACGACTAAGTCCAAGAGCTCCGCAGTCAAGAACAGCTCAAAAAATCCCAGGGCCGAACCGATTTGAGCCGTCTCAACCCGAACTCCAGACTGGGCGGTGAAAGGGGGAACTACAGGTGCGGCTGAAGTTGGTGACTGCCAATCAGGGTTTGCCAGCACCTCAGGGATTCTAGGGGCTCTACGGGCCTGTCTTTGCGGTGGCTGCGACGGGGTAACTAGTGCACGTGCCACCGTACCAGCTTCAACTGCCCTTCTGGTGCTCGCCACGTCACCATGTTGTACGGCAGTGCTGGTACTAGGTCCAGGGAGGGCTGCGCTGCTGGTGTATGCCTCACCACGTGATCCGGCAGCGACAGCCCCACTCTGCTGCTCTTGAAGCGGATCCTGCATAACCTGTGGTCTAGCGACATGGGGCCGGGTACGCCTGGTGCTGCCAGGGACCTCCACCTCCTCGTCCGAACTTTGGGTCAGAGAGCCACTGCTTTCTACAGGTTCATATTCTGACCCGCTAGATTCGTCAGATGAGGGTTCCCACTCCTCATCCGACTGGGTCAGAATCCTGTAGGCCTCTTCAGAAGAATACCCCCTGTTTGACATTTTGGACTACTAAATTTAGGGGTATTCCCTGAGACTACCCAAGAAAAAAAGCAAGCCTGTCTTACAAAGGGGAGGCTAGCGAAGTACCGGAGGCCGCTGCGGTTGATAAAAAATATCAAAACAGATGTAAAATGAATGTGCAGTGATCAAAAAATTATATATTTTTTGTCACTGCGGTGGGGCGGGCGTGGGTGAACGCACGTGTGGGCGACCGATCAGGCCTGATCGGGCAAACACTGCGTTTTGGGTGGAGGGCGAACTAAAGTGACACTAATACTATTATAGATCTGACCGTGATCAGTTTTGATCACTTACAGATACTATAAAAGTACAAATGCTGATTAGCGATACGCTATTCAGCGAATAAAATGGACTGCGGTGCGGTGGGGTGGGCGCTAACTGACGCTAACTACCTAACCAAGGGGCCTAAACTATCCCTAAAACCTAACAGCCAATACCAGTGAAAAAAAAAAAGTGACAGTTTACACTGATCACTTTTTTTCCTTTCACTGGTGATTGACAGGGGCGATCAAAGGGGTGATCAAAGGGTTAATTGGGGTGCAGGGGGGTGATCTGGGGCTAAGGTGTAGTGTTGGTGCTACTCACAGTTCAGTCTGCTCCTGTGCTGGATCCAACCGACGAAAAGGACCAGCACAGGAGCAGAGAAGCCATATAACAGATCATATTTACTAATATGATCTGTTATATGGCTTGTGATTGGATTTTTTAAAAATCGCCAGCCTGCCAGCCAATGATCGTTGCTGGCAGGCTGGTGACGAACTTGTTCTTTAACTTTTGCCGGCCCGCGATGCGCATGCGCGGGCCGGCTTGGAGCGAAATCTCGCGTCTCGCGAGATGACGCGTATATGCGTGACTGTGCGCAGCGCTGCCACCTCCGGAACGCGAATCTGCGTTAGGCGGTCCGGAGGTGGTTAAAGGTGGAAAAAGTTCTGAAATTATTTATCTTTGTCTCATCTTTTTACAGCACAGAAACCTGACATTTTTAACAGGGGTGTGTGTAGACTTTTTATATCCACTGTATATCAAGCTGGCAGCTCAGCAGAGGTGCCCTTTGTGCTGCACCTCAGGGGGCATGTCCTTTCTGCTGCAGCTCTCTCCCAGTCACAGCTCAAGAGGCAGTTGAAGGATGGAACAGAGCATGTGCGGCCATTTCTGTGAGGTGGACAGAGAAATGAGGGAAAAACAAACAAACAGCAAGTGGCACTATACAGATGGAGTGAAGAACTCAGTGGCTTTACTAAATATTTAATTACATGCAATGAGGCTACTTTCACACTTGCGTTAATATTTTCCGGTATTGAGATCCATCATAGGGTCTCAATACCGGAAAAAAAAACACTTCAGTTTTGTCCCTATTCATTGTCAATGGGGATAAAACGTAACTGAAGAGAACGGAGTGCTGCAAAATGCATTCCATTCCGTTCTCATACCGGAGAGAAAAACGCAGTATGCTACGGTTTGCTTTCCGTCCTGGGATGCGGAGCAAGACGGATCCATCATGAACCACAATGCAAGTCAATGGGGACGGAGCTGTTTTCTCTGACACAATAGAAAACGGATCCGTCCGCCATTGACTTTCAATGGAGTTCATGACTGATCTGTCTTGGGTATGTGAAAGATAATACAACCGGATCCGTTCATGACGGGTGCAGACAGTTGTATTATCAGTAATGGAAGCGTTTTTGCTGAACCCAGCCGGATCCAGCAAAAACGCTAGTGTGAAAGTAGCCTTATAAAAGTATTTAGATCCAGGTGCTGGTTTGAAAACCACTGAATATTTTTTGGAGGACAACCACTTTAAGGCCTCATGCACACGACCGTTGTGTGTTTTGCGGTCCGCAAATTGCAGATCTGCAAAACACGGATAGCGTCTGTGTGCGTTCTGCAATTTGCGGAACGGCACGGACAGCCATTAATATAATGGCCTATTCTTGTTTGCAAAACGGACACGGAACGGAGCAACGGATGCGGACAACACACGGAGTGCTGTCCGCATTTTTTGCAGCCCCATTGAAGTGAATGGGTCCGCATCAGAGCCGCCATTTTTTACTTTTTGTGACTTTTAAAGGGGCATTACCATGAAGTTTTAGCAGTTTTTTATATTGTTTATTAACAGCCTGTATGTGAATATTTCATTTATCATTTTATTATTTTTTTTGGGTGCATGGTTTTCTGGAGTCTTCTACTTCCTGTCTTGGCTCTTTAACTTCCTCCTTTGTTTGGAGTTTTAGCACTTTCTCAGTCAGTCCATTCACTGCAGTGAGTGACTCGCCAAGAGCATCACACAGTACACCAGTAAGCGCAGTGCTCTCAGTCTGTGGACATCTTTAACTAGTTTTATCAAGAGGACAATAGAGCTGTAATACTGTTATCCTAATTCTGCTAATGTACTATTTTACTGAGTGATAACTTTCCCTTCTAGAAGGGGTTGACTATATTGTCGGCTGCCGGAGAGGAAAGAAGTCTGATTCTGTCCAGAAGTCACTCCAGCAGCAAAGATGTTTTTTATGCTAGAAACTCTATAACTTTTGGTATGAAAATGATTTATGGAGTTTTCTAGGAGTTTAAATTGATAGCCTATCATCAGGATAGGTATCTGATCAGTGAGGGTCTGACACCCCCGCAATGAGTTATTAGAAGAGGCCGTGGTGGTGCTCCATTGAGCTCTGTAGCCTCCTCACAGCCCGCCAAGCACAGGGTTGTACATTATATAGTGGCTGTTCTTGGTATTGCAGCCTAGGCCCATTCACTTTAATGGGATTGAGCTGCAAATAGGCCACATGACAGAGGATCAGGACATCACTGGCCTAAGAACAGATGAGGACCGCGGCCTCATCAAGCAGCTGATTGGTGGCAGGAGTAGGACCTCTGCTGCTTCACATTGGGAACAGCCTGCTGGATCCGTCACTGCCGGGGATGCTGCCGGAATTCTGTCCAGCTCCATTCACTCTAATGGCGGAGATCTGGCTGCAACCAGACAAAAAACGCTGTGCGGTTATAGTGAATGAGGTCGGCAGTGCCAGATTCGGACATCTCCAGCGATCTGCTCCTTACTGGTGCGAGACTAGCCTTACTGTCTGTACCCTGTTATATGAACATTGCCGTTGTCCGTTGTCCGAGTTTCTTTTTTTAACCGGGACTATTTTTTGTTAGACACTTTACAATCTCTGTGAGAATTCTTGCTCCTGGGCTACTTAATTCAGGAGAGCAAAAACATTTTCTCCTGGGGCTGCACATGCTGTAAAAAATAACTGCGCTTCTACTCCCCTCACCCTTCCCTTCTGCTGCCGTACCGGGGGTGCTGGGGTCCCCATTGTGCTTCACATCTAGCTCCTGGCTCGATACTTCCATCAATATTTTTTAAATCCCATATTAACCTATATGTCAGTATTCGTTTGTTATCAAAACATTACATTGAAGTCCTTTTATTTCCTCCAAGGGTAAAAAGTTACAAGGGACGGCTCACACACGGTGCACCAGAGTAGCGATGGCCGTTTCGCGCATCACGCGCTTCTTCAGGACCACTGTGTGTACTTCTGGTGCGCTGTGTGTGAGCGGTCTTGACCCCTGCCCCCTTCCTTGGAGGAAATAAAGGACTTAGTTTGTTATACAGCTCTACATTCATTATACTTATTGGTCTAGAGGCTGGAGCACCACATTGACTGTTGAATATGCATGTGCGGGGACGTTTGATCTATATACTTGGAACAAGAGCTGTGCCGCCTATACTTTACCCACTTGTTTTGATAACAGCTGGTGGATGTTTCCTGGATATAATTTTTGGAAGTCACTCCGTGTGTTCTCCTTCCTGTCCTATCTTTGGACTTTCAGCATGACAAACAGTCTCTCTTGACTTTCTCATTCAGACCATTCACTTGGACCAGAGGCAGACCCCTGTAGTGACTCCGAGTACATATTACACCGCTGTGCAGTGCGCTGCTCTTCTGTGAGCATCTTTTATCTAGGCCTATCAAGGGAACAGAAGAGCTGTCATTCTACACCTACTATTATCATGAGCATTAGGCCTAGTTCACACGATCGTTTTTTTTTTGCGAGTGTACGGGCCGTTTTTTTGTGTTCCGTATACGGTCCGTCCGTATGCCAAATGCCAAAACTGATGGCATTTGTAAGACTGATCAGCATCCTGATCAGTCAGAAAAATGCATTGAAATGCCAGATCCGTCTTTCCGGTGTCATCCGGCGAAACAGATCCAGCATTTATTTATTTTCACCGACTGGAAGGGCGGATCTGGCATTCTGGTATTTTGAATGCAGTATCCGGCACTAATACATTCCTATAGAAGAAAATGCTGGATCTGGCATTCAGGCAAGTCTTCAGAATGCGTGGGGATATAACTGATCAGTTCTTTTCCGGCATTGACGGAACTCGGTGCCGGAAAAGAAAACCGCTAGTGTGAAAGTACCCCAAGTTGTTTCCTCATATAGCGTAACACACAAGTATCACATACCCATTGTAGGGAGATTCTCCTCAGGAGAGCCGCACACCCCGATGCACGTTTCGAAACGCGTGTCGGGGTGTGCGGCTCTCCTGAGGTGAATCTCCCTACAATGGGTATGTGATACTTGTGTGTTACGCTATATTTTCCTCCCTGGCTGTGACTCTCTCCGATGTGATTGGATCGTGGCACAGCCAGGAGAAGGAGACGCCTATTGAGAAACCCTGGCGTCTCCTCCTCCCTGTTCTGATGCTCAGTATTTACATACTTAGCGCAAGAACTTCAGGCGGGCGCAGCGGGGCGTAGGATCGATGTTTTTAAAGGAAAAAAAAAAACTGTGTGGCAGCGTCAGTGGGGGGTACCCCGCAAGTACAGGTATTTAGCTCCTATAAGTAAAACAGATGAAAGGTCCTCTTTAAATTTATCTAATGGCACAAAAGAAAGATCTACGGTATCCCGTAAAAAAATACCAAATACGTGTAGGTTCGCTGAAAAATTTAGTTATTTCCCTTTTAGATAGGCCTTTTCCTAAGGCTACTTTCACACTTGCGCTAGCAGGTTCCGTCCCGTCCCCATTATAGTGAATGGGGCCGGAGCGGACTTCCTGCGGCACACATGGGCTAGCGTTAGTACAACGGATCTGGCAGGTTGTTCCCCTGCTGGACCCTGCAAGCGCAAATGTGAAAGTAGCCTAAAACTGAAAAATTGGCCTGGTAAATAGGGGGGTAAGCTTTTTGCTAATGAAGTGGTTAAAGAGGGCCTGTCACCATGAAAATGTGGTCCTGTTAGTGACCGATAGCCTTCCCTGTCTGAATGCACATAACCGTATTTATGGTCCTCGTCCAATCAGAATTTTTGGCGGATGGCATGCAGACCCATTCATTTCTATGGGGACATAACAAATTGGGCACAGCACACGGAGGTTATGCTTTTGCTGCCTCATGCAGGGCCTGGTAGCCTCATTAGTATTCACGTCATTGCAGCAAATACTAATGAGGCTGTGTTGGATACGGTGTGGGGGAGGAGACCTCTTCCAGCACATAGACCTTCACTAAAGAAATTATTTAACAGGTCTTCATCAGAATTTGAACAACCGGACATTCGGTATGGCAGGCAGAAAAGTTGGGCCTCTTTCACACGGGCGTTGCGGGAAAATGTGCGGGTGCGTTACGAGAAAACACCCGCAATTTTTTTCGCGCGAGTGCAAAACATTGTAATGCGTTTTGCACTCGCGTGAGAAAAATCACGCATGTTTTGTACCCAAACCCGAACTTCTTCACAGAAGTTCGGGCTTGGGATCGGTGTTCTGTAGATTGTATTATTTTCCCTTATAACATGGTTATAAGGGAAAATAATAGCATTCTGAATACAGAATGCATAGTACAATAGCGCTGCAGGGGTTAAATTTTTTTTTTTTAAATTTAACTCGCCTTAGTCCACTTGATCGCGAAGCCCGGCTTCTCGTCTGTCTCCTTTGTTGAACAGGACCTGTGGTGAGCATTAATTACAGGAAAAGGACCTGTGGTGACGTCACTCCTGTCATCACATGATCCATCACCATGGTAAAAGATCATGTGATGACCGGAGTGATGTCATCACAGGTCCTGTTCCTGTAATTAATGCTCATCACAGGTCCTGTTCAACAAAGGAGACAGACGAGACGCCGGGCTACGCGATCAAGTGGACTAAGGTGAGTTAAATAATTTTTACATTTTTTTTTAACCCCTCCAGCGCTATTTTACTATGCATGCTGTATTCAGAATGCTATTATTTTCCCTTATAACCATGTTATAAGGGAAAATAATAATGATCGGGTCTCCATCCCGATTGTCTCCTAGCAACCGCACGTGAAAATCGCACCGCATCCGCACTTGCTTGCGGATGCTTGCGATTTTCACGCAACCCCATTCACTTCTATGGGGCCTGCGTTGCGTGAAAAACGCAGAATATAGAGCATGCTGCAATTTTCACGCAACGCATAAGTAATGCGTGAAAATCATCGCTCATGTGAACAGCCCCATAGAAATGAATGGGTCGGTATTCAGTGCGGGTGCAATGCGTTCACCTCACGCATTGCATCCGCGCGGAATACTCGCCCCGTGTGAGTGAAAGGGGCCTTACTATTACACTACAGACCTGCTCTGTGGGATGGGGTATATTTTCTGTGCTTAAAAAGCCATTTTCGTCATAGGCATAACACTAAGGCCACTTTCACACTAGCGTTCGGAGCGGATCCGTCTGGTGTCTGCACGGACGGATCCGCTCCTATAATGCAAACGATGGGATCCGTTCAGAACGGATCCGTCTGCATTATATTTCAGAAAACATTCTAAGTGTAAAAGTTAGTCAGACGTATCCGTCCAGACTTTGCATTGAAAGTCAATGGGGGACGGATCCGTTTGAAATTGCACCATATTGTGTCAACTTCAAACGGATCCGTCCCCATTGACTTAAATTGTAAGTCTGGACGGATCCATTTGGCTCCGCACGGCCAGGCGGACACCCGAACGCTGCAAGCAGCGTTCGGGGGGTCCGCCTGCTGAGCGGAACGGAGTCCAAACGGTGCCAAACTGAGGCATTCTGAGCGGATCCGCGTCCACTCAGAATGCATTGGGGCTGTACGTTCGGGGCCGCTTGTGAGAGCCTTCAAACGGAGCTCACAAGCGGAGCCCCGAACGCAAGTGTGAAAGTAGCCTAAATAGTATATTAAAAAAAAAAGAAGTGAAACATCAGCATAAATAATGTGTTTGCTATATTGTACCGCTTATTAGGACTACAGGAATACCAGATACTGCTTTTTTATACTAAATATTTACAAAAACTTTAATGTTCTTGCTTTGTTGTTTTGTTAGCTAACGGAAACTTGGAACTTTTACTGTAAAAGAAAAAAGCTGGAAAGTGAAAGTTCTGTTTTGCAGCCAAAACCTTTACTATAAAGATTATTTTACAGATCCCAATGAGATTTGAATCCCAGACCTGCTGTACAGTAAGCAGCTGCCTTACCCTCCTCTATAGAAAATTCTGCTGTAAAGATCCGATTTTTTTTTTTTTTATGCCTTTTTATAGTACTGTTTTTGTAATTAAATATCACCAAACAGTATTTGGTAACCCTGTAATAATAACCCATACAATATAGTGTGGATACATTAGGCCTCTTTTTAACATGAACGATACGGATTGGCTCCCTGTGCGTTTAGTGAAACTCGCACCATTTTGCAAGCAAGTCCAGTCAGTTTTGTCTGCACGCGCGTGATAAAAAACGGAAGGTTTACAAACAACATCTCTTAGCAACCATCTGTGAAAAATGCATCGCATCCGGACTTGCTTCCGGATGCAATGCG
Source organism: Bufo bufo (assembly GCF_905171765.1). Lineage (NCBI taxonomy): Eukaryota > Metazoa > Chordata > Amphibia > Anura > Bufonidae > Bufo > Bufo bufo. The sequence goes on along the minus strand of NC_053393.1, from coordinate 454,359,195 downwards.
TTTTTTCACTAAAGCCCCATTCGCTTCTATGGGACCAAGGCAGAATATAGAACATGCTGCGTTTTTCACGCAACGCAGAACTGATGCGTGAAACAGACGCATTGAAATGAATGGGTCAGGATTCAGTGCGGGTGCTATGCGTTCACGTCACGCATTGCATCCGCGCGGAAAACTCGCTCGTGTGAAAGGGGCCTTATTTATGGTGACTGGTAAACGGCATAAATAAAAAAGAGTGGGGGGCGCACAGTTTGCATCTACGGAGCCCTGAAATTCCTGGTGGCAGCCCTGGATCCAAACCGACGCTGAACTCGACTTCCTACCTTTTAACGAAGCTCAGCTTCGGATTTTGACTCTGTCATTTATGCAAATAAACTAAGTGTCACGTCATGGACGCGAGACGAAGAGAGCCTTGCGATGTTTGCCGCACTAGAACCAACACACTGGAAAATGTCACGTGACCGCGATGGAGTGCAGGAAAACGTGACATTACAGATAAACCGTCACTATTAGTAAGTGATAGTATGTGTTGTGTCTCGGAAAATTGGAAAACCGGAGTACTCCTTTAATGACAACGTGGCCTGGGGTTGGCATGGATTCCACAGTTTGTGCGAAACCTGCTGATCCAGCTTATCACAACACGGAGCGTGTTCCAGAGAGTATCCTGTGAGGCAACCGAATACTTGGTTTTCTCTTTCTTCATGTACCACATAAATGTTTAATAGGGCCGGGGTTGGATGACTGGAGGGAAGCCCGTGTCCTTCGCCTCTTCTTGTTTGTCTTTGGTCTTCAGGTAGTTCATGGATAGCTTCAGACCTGAGCCAAAAAAATAAAAATTATACACAGTGGAGTTAGACTGAAAATCGTATGTGTGGATTTCGCAGCATACGTCATTGATCTTTCGTTTTCCTTATTGCGAAAATCTTCTGTGGCTTTTGCAACTGAAAATCTTCAAGAAAAACGCTCTATTAGCAGAAAGGGTTTACTCCTGAGACCACCACCGTCCATAGAGATATCCTACAGAGGACGTCCCTCGCTCGGGTCTCCATCTGTGAGCCAGACCTGAGAATTGCTCTACGCGAGCTGCTCCCATTCTTGAGGACTTAGGATCCCTTGTATTACACGGACTGCGATTCATCTAAACTTCTTCCATATAATACCACTGCTATTACTCTGATGTCATACTGAGGCCTCTTGCACACGAGCGTATGTATTTTGCGGTCAGCAAAAAATACGGATGATATCCGTGTGCATTCCGTATTTTGCGGAAGGGAACAGCTGGCCCCTAATAGAACATTACTAACCTTGTCCGTTACGTGGACAATAATAGGACATGTTCTATCTTTTAGTGAAACGGATATACAGAAATATGGAAACGGAATGCACACGGAGTACATTCTGTTTTATTTTGCGGAACCATTGAAATGAATGGTTTCGCATATGAACAGCAAACGGAAACCGCAAAAACGGAACGGAGACGGAAATAAAATACGTTCGTGTGCAAAAGGCCTAAGGGCTTTATTAACCCCTGCGGTTAGGTTTGTGATGAAGAGAACCACAACAGTTGGTAGCATTGTCCGAGATCCAAACACAATGAAAGAAGAGAAAACAACCTGGTTGAGTACAGTGGGTTCTTATCACTGTGGGGTCAGATCGGCGTGGCTTGTCAGTTCGTGATTATAGGGGTTTTCAGGGAGTTAATACTGATCGGTCATTGGTATCTGATCGTTGAGGATCTGACTCCCAGAAACCCCCCCCCCCCCTCCCTACCCCCAGATCAGCTGTTTAAAAACTGTCTCTCCAGTGATTGCTGCAATCTCTTCCTAGGCCAGTGATGTCGCATTCATAGGTCACGTGGCCTATGTGAAACTCAGTCCTATTCAAGTGAATGGGCTTTAAGTGCAGTACAATGCACGGCGCCATGCTTCGTAAGCTGTGAAGAGGCCACTGCGTTCACGCAGCTGAACATCGAGAGTGCCGGAGTTTAACCCCACAGATCAGATATTCATGTCCTGTCGATAGGCCTTTAAGATCTGGTGTCAAGTAGCATGGGACAGTTTCCCTATAACGGGGATCAACAGCCTCTGGCACTCCAGGTATTCTGAAACTACTACAACCCCCAGAGTACTCCACTCACTTCTGTGGGAATTAGAAGAACAGATGGGCACATTTGCATGCTGGGAGTTGTAGTTTCCCAGCAGCTGGAGTGCGGAAGGTTGCTGATCCCTGCCCTAGAAGAACATTTATTGTCTGTTCTATGTTGCATGCCGTGGACTGTCCATTATGTGGGCTGCACAATGAGACCACTCAGAGGATCCTGGGGCACTTACCTGATACTTTGAACCGGGATCCATGAACATTTTGGCAGCATCCTAACATTTTTGTGCAAACATGCGGGAGAAATCTTCTAGGGTGCATGGATGTTGGTCGGTGTTGAAGCCCCGTAGAGGTGGGGATTGGACTCTGCGATGCTAGGGAGGCTCTTCCCCGTCACCGCCTGCCACATCCACCTCTCCTCCACCCTCTTATCCGTGCACGGGGAGTAGCAGGAGCGGCGCATGGAGCCAGGTAAGTAGATTCAGTGTTAGGGGCCTGGGCATATGGGGGGCACTGCAATTGAATATTGCTTATGAGGGCTGCACTGTTTAGTGTGTGCGCATGGTTTATGGCAGTGCGGTATTGTGGGTGCCATGCGGTCATTAACAATACGACTGAACAGTGCATTTATCAACCTGTACAGCCGCACCATACACGACCGCAGCGATGTTGGGTCAGTCACAATATGGCTGTGCTGTGGTGTTGTACCCTAAGGGCAACATGTGTTTATCTGAAACGTGTAGGAATAATCTTATACCTACTGGAAGAATCTGTTTTCAGATGATCTAATGCGGTTTTCTGGTTTCACCAGCAATCAACCAATGATGAGGTTCTGAGTGCACGCGGACTCCTCCAGAGTAAATGCAATCTGTGACCCGCACCCTGTGTTTACATCCCAACTCAAGACTCGTGGGATCTGTAGCATCTCGCTGGAGAAAAAATCCACCCTAAGGCCTCAGTTTTTGCGGCTTGAATGCGGACCCATTCACTTCAATCCGCATCCGTTGCTCCGTTCCGTGGTCCGCAAAAAAAATATAACCTGTCCTATTCTTGTCTGTTTTGCGGACAAGAATAGGCAGTTATATCAATGGCTGTCCATGCCGTTCCACAAATTGCGGAATGCACACGGACGCCGTTCGTGTTTTGCGGATCCGCAATTTGCGGTCTGCAAAACACACAACAGTCGTGTGCATGTAGCCTAAGACACAGCATCATTGCTGACATCCTGTCTAGAGGGCAGAGTCCAGAAGAATGAGCAGAACACTGCCCTGAGAGGCAAGGCTCTTATATGTCTACAGGGCAGAGCCTTACAAGCCTTGCTGTGCCTCACATGTAGACATGTCATCGGGATAGGGAACCAACATAGTGGAAAATGTCACATGACCACGATGGAGTGCAGGAAAGCGGGGCATTACCGATAAACCGTCACTATTAGTAAGTGATAACATGTTGTTTTGCTGAAAATTGCAAAACCTAAATACCCCTTTAATAAATGATTGGAGTTTTTTGATGGAACGACTGCTGGATTCGTCATCTTTCTTGAGGACTAGGTGAGGTTAGCAGGTTGCCCTAGGGCAGGGATGGCCAACCTGCAGCTCCCCAGTTGTTGTAAAACTAAAATTCCCACCATGCCTTGCTTTAGGCCAAAAGCTGTAGGTAGTCTGAGCATGCTGGGTGTTGTAGTTTTGCAACAGCTGGAGAGCCGCAGGTTGGCCCATCCCTGCCCTAGGGGCTGTATACTGAAGGTTATTTGTGATGAGGCAAGCCCTTAGAAGTGTACTATGGGTTACTGTCTTGCAGCAGTATGAATCTAAACCAGAAGGTATAACATGTCTCTGAAGCATTGAGTTGTCTTTTTCCTTAGTGTATTTGGTGGTGCAGGTGGCTCCAGATCCAAACTAGGCCACGCACTTTTGAATATTTCCACCACCTTGTTTCACTGTTTGGACACTTTGGTATGAATCTTCTATAAGCTATAAATCTTAAATGTGAAGCTTATGCTTTGACCCATCTTAAGAGGTGGTCTCCTAATAGTGTGGTCACTTTTGATCTTCTTGACCATGCTTTTAGTGCATGTGATCCAAAGTAATAAGAGGTGCTAACAATTTGTGTCATCTTAGGGCTCCTCTACCCGTCTCTTCTTTGCTCCCAAGAAGATAATGCACCATGGCCCCGTGTTCTTGAGATTAAACCTCCAACATGACGGTGACTTCAATGGCCCACACGTTCTTAGATCTCTGCATAAGGGAGCAACAGAACCTGTGTTTCCATTTCATGTTGAGATCTCGAGTCTAGTGTCAGCATTGCTGTCTTACATCTCTTATTATTTGCATTCAGGCATCTGTCTTAACTTGTGGTTCAAGCAAAATGTTTAAAATTAGCATCATGGCAATTAAAATACTATTTTGAGCAGGGTCTCTTGGGGGCTTTCCTGCCACATTGAGCAAAAATCTTTGAGTTAAAAGCCTTCTTGGCCAGACAGCAAAATGTGCATCTTCTCACCGTATTTAGTTTGCAGTGTGATTAGACTAATCTGGTCGTAGAGACACGGGGCCCAAAAAAACTAAAGTGTTTTTAGGGAAATGGATATAATACAACACATTCTACTGATTGTATAAGGCCCCAGAATGACATATTTTGGAGGAATATTTATTCTTTAAGTGTAAATTTCACTTTTCACACAGCTTTGCATAAATAAAAAATGCAAGAGAATATAAGAAACTTTGTAATATATCTTATCAGAGAGACCTCTCCCCCCAAGCTAACATATATTCTCAATTTTCTATTGAATGAGTCTAAGATGGACTTTCAGCTCACTCCCTGAAAGGGAATCTGTCACCACAGCTCTAAATAAAACCATCAGCCTGTGGAGATGTGCTCTTGACAGTAGATTCTAGTGCTCTTTTTCCTATCTGAATACAAACCCCAGTTCAGAAAAATAAGCTATTTAATGTTATGCATATTATCACCTTGGTGCAACAAGGGAGTTGATGTTGCACCCGAGGCTCTGTTCATTTTCTTTCCAGGCTATGCCCTCACCTCTTTGAGTGGCAGGGCCGGGCTCAGAGACCTACTCGCGCTTGGCCCTAAAGTCTCTCAGCAGCGTGTTCAGCGCATGTGCAGTACATGGCTGGATATTGTTGGACAGATGAGCAAACAGATTCCACCTGCCTGGCGATTTCCAGCCATGTACTGCGTGTGCGCTGAACTCAAAGGGGTCATCAGTATCTGATTGGTGGAGATCTGACCCCTGTGACCCCCCCTTCCCCCACTGATCAGCTGTTTGTGAAGGCATCACCGCTCCTGCCTTCTCTCTGCTTTTCCTAGGTCAGTGACGGCAAGTTCATCAGTCACATGGCCTAGGAGCTAGGGATCGACCGATTTATCTTCAGGGTTTTGAACGTTATTGGTATCTGCATCTATTTTGCCGATATACCGATAACGTATTGGGAACAAGGATCGCGCTGCTGTCAGCGCTCTCCGTGTTCCCTCAGCAGCACAGGGGAGAAGGAAGCAGTGTCTCCCTCCCCCTGTGCCGCTGCTGCTGCCAACTAGAGGAGAGAGGACAAGAGGAGGGGAGGGGCTGTGGCGCTGTGCCACCAATGAAGATAACGCTCTCATTAATTCATATACAGGAGGCGGGAGCTGCAGAATCACATAGCCGGCTCCCGACCTCTATGACAAGTAGCTGCAATCTGCGGTAGTTAACCCCTCAGGTGCTCATGGCAGCCAGGACGCTACTGAAGCCATGGCTGCCATAGTCAGCTCCCTTTGCTGCTGTGTGTACAAAGCACAGAGCAGCAGGGAGAGTGTGAGGTCCTATTCACCCTGATAGAGATCTATCAGGGTGAATAGGACAAGGGTTCTAGTCCCTAAGGGGGCTAAAAGTTAGTAAAAAAAAAAAAAAAAAACCCCACCAAAATATTAAGTATAAATGAAAAAGAAAGATTTACAAAAAAAAACTACACGTTAACAATAAACATATTCATTTTCAGCAGATTTGTGTAGGAATTTATTTTTATTTTTTTTCAAAAAAGAAAATTCACAGAATATCGGTATAAATTATCGGCCTGACAGTTCACAGATTATCGGTATCGGCTCTAAAAAAATCTATATCGGTCGATCCCTACTAGGAGCAGCTTAGTCCTATTCAAGTGAATGGGGCTGAGCGCGATGCCAAGCACAGCTGCTATACAATGTACGGCGCTGTGCTTGGTAAGCTGCGAAAAGGCAGGTGCTCACAGGAACGCTGCTGCTTTCTCAAAACAACTGATCGGCAGGGGTCCCGGGTGTCAGACCCCACTGATCAGATACTGACGACCTATCCAGAGGATAGATCATCAGTTTAAAAAAAATCCTGGAAAGCCAGGTGTGAGTATGTCCACACTGCTGGGACCTGTCAATCAAAGCATTGAAGGCTGGAAAAGAAAATGAGTGGAGCCTCAGATGCAATGAGGTGCAACATCAACTCGCTTTTTGCACCATAGGGCTGATTTGCATAACGCTAATAAGCTTATTACTCTGACTTGGAGGGATTGTATGAAGATGGGGAAAAAGAAGATTAGAATATACCCCGAAGTGCACATCTCCACAGGCTAATAGGTTTTATTAAGGCTACTTTCACACTGGCGTTTTGGTTTCCATTTGTGAGATCCGTTCAGGCTCTCACAAGTGGTCCAAAACGGATCAGTTTTGCCCTAATGCATTCTAAATGGAAAAGGATCCGTTCAGAATGCCATCAGTTTGCCTCCGTTCCGCCTCCATTCTGCTCTGGAGGCTGCTTGCAGCATTTTGGTGTCCGCCTGACGATGCGGAGGCAATTGGATCCGTCCTGACACACAATGTAAGCCAATGGGGACGGATCTGTTTTCACTGACACAATATGGCACAATAGAAAACTGATGCGTCCTCCATTCAATGGTGTTCAAGACTGATCCATTTTGGCTATGTTACAGATAATTCAAACGGATCCGTTGTGAACGGATGCATGCTTTTTGTATTATCTGAACGGATGCACTTGTGTGGATCCATGACGGATCTGCACCAAACGCGAGTGTGAAAGTAGCCCTAGGCTGGGTTCACACGGGCGTTGCAGGTGACGTGCGGGAAAAGATGCGGGTGTGTTGCGGGAAAATGCAAGATTTTTCCCCGCGAGTGCAAAGCGTTTTAATGCGTTTTGCACGCGCGTGAGAAAAATCTGCATGTTTGGTACCCAGACCCGAACCCGGACTTATTCACAGAAGTTCGGGTTTGGGATCGGTGTCGTTTTCCATTTTATTATTTTCCCTTATAATATGGTTATAAGGGAAAATTCTAGCATTCTTAATACAGAATGCTTAGTAAAATGTCCATTGAGGGGTTAAAAATAATAAACAAATTTAACTCACCCCATCCACTTGGTTGCGTAGCGGATCTCCTCTTCTTTCTTCTTTCTTCAGGACCTGGCAAAAGGACCTTTGATGATGTCACTGCGCTTATCACATGGTCCATCTCAATGGTGATGGACCATGTGATGGATCATGTGATGAGCGCAGTGACGTCATCAAAGGTCCTTTTCCTCCCAGGTCATCAAAGATGAAGAAAGAAGAGAAGCCGGGCTGCGCGACCAAGTGGATGAGGTCAGTTTAATTTTTTTTAATTTTTTTATAGTTAACCACCTCAGCCCCCAGTGCTTAAACACCCTGAAAGACCAGGCCACTTTTTACACTTCTGACCTACACCACTTTCACCGTTTATTGCTCGGTCATGCAACTTACCACCCAAATGAATTTTACCTCCTTTTCTTCTCACTAATAGAGCTTTCATTTGGTGGTATTTCATTGCTGCTGACATTTTTACTTTTTTTGTTATTAATTGAAATTTAACGATTTTTTTTGCAAAAAAATGACATTTTTCACTTTCAGTTGTAAAATTTTGCAAAAAAAACGAGATCCATATATAAATTTTGCTCTAAATTTATTGTTCTACATGTCTTTGATAAAAAAAAAATGTTTGGGTAAAAAAAAAATGCTTTGGGTAAAAGTTATAGCGTTTACAAACTATGGTACAAAAATGTGAATTTCCGCTTTTTGAAGCAGCTCTGACTTTCTGAGCACCTGTCATGTTTCCTGAGGTTCTACAATGGCCAGACAGTAAAAACACCCCACAAATGACCCCATTTCGGAAAGTACACACCCTAAGGTATTCGCTGATGGGCATAGTGAGTTCATAGAACTTTTTATTTTTTGTCACAAGTTAGCGGAAAATGATGATTTTTTTTTTTTTTTTTTTTTTTCATACAAAGTCTCATTCCACTAACTTGTGACAAAAAATAAAAACTTCTATGAACTCACTATGCCCATCACAAAATACCTTGGGGTCTCTTCTTTCCAAAATGGGGTCACTTGTGGGGTAGTTATACTGCCCTGGCATTCTAGGGGCCCAAATGTGTGGTAAGGAGTTTGAAATCAAATTCTGTAAAAAATGACCTGTGAAATCCGAAAGGTGCTCTTTGGAATATGGGCCCCTTTGCCCACCTAGGCTGCAAAAAAGTGTCACACATCTGGTATCTCTGTATTCAGGAGAAGTTGAGGAATGTGTTTTGGGGTGTCATTTTACATATACCCATGCTGGGTGAGAGAAATATCTTGGTCAAATGCCAACTTTGTATAAAAAAATGGGAAAAGTTGTCTTTTGCCAAGATATTTCTCTCACCCAGCATGGGTATATGTAAAATGACACCCTAAAACACATTCCCCAACTTCTCCTGAGTACGGAGATACCAGATGTGTGACACTTTTTTGCAGCCTAGGTGGGCAAAGGGGCCCATATTCCAAAGAGCACCTTTCGGATTTCACAGGTCATTTACCTACTTACCACACATTTGGGCCCCTAGAATGCCAGGGCAGTATAACTACCCCACAAGTGACCCCATTTTGGAAAGAAGACACCCCAAGGTATTCCGTGAGGGGCATGGCAAGTTCCTAGAATTATTTATTTTTTGTCACAAGTTAGGGCTCTTTCACACCTGCGTTATTGTCTTCCGGCATAGAGTTCCGTCGTCGGGACTCTATGCCGGAAGAATACTGATCAGGATTATCCTAATGCATTCTGAATGGAGAGAAATCCGTTCAGGATGCATCAGGATGTCTTCAGTTCCGGTACGGAACGTTTTTTGGCCGGAGAAAATACCGCAGCATGCTGCGCTTTTTGCTCCGGCCAAAAATCCTGAAGACTTGCCGCAAGGCCGGATCCGGGATCAATGCCCATTGAAAGGCATTGATCCGGACCCGGCCTTAAGCTAAACGTCGTTTCGGCGCATTGCCGGACCCGACATTTAGCTTTTTCAGAGTGGTTACCATGGCTGCCGGGACGCTAAAGTCCTGACAGCCATGGTAAGTGTAGCGGGGAGCGGGGGAGCAGTGTACTTACCGTCCGTGCGGCTCCCCGGGCGCTCCAGAGTGACGTCAGGGCGCCCCAAGCGCATGGATCATGTGATCGCATGGATCACGTCATCCATGCGCATGGGGCGCTCTGACGTCATTCTGGAGCGCCCCGGGAGCCGCACGGACTGTAAGTATACCGCTCCCCCGCTCCCCGCTCCTACTATGGCAACCAGGACTTTAATAGCGTCCTGGGTGCCATAGTAACACTGAAAGCATTTGGAAGATGGTTCCGTCTTCAAATGCTTTCAGTACACTTGCGTTGTTATTGATCTGGCAGGCACCTCCGGCAACGGAAGTGCATGCCGGATCCCAACAACGCAAGTGTGAAAGAGGCCTTAGTGGAAAATGATGATTTTTTTTTTTTTTTTTTTTTTTTTTTTTTTCATACAAAGTCTCATATTCCACTAACTTGTGACAAAAAATAAAAACTTCCATGAACTCACTATGCCCATCAGCGAATACCTTGGGGTCTCTTCTTTCCAAAATGGGGTCACTTGTGGGGTAGTTATACTGCCCTGGCATTCTAGGGGCCCAAATGTGTGGTAAGGAGTTTGAAATCAAATTCTGTAAAAAATGACCTGTGAAATCCGAAAGGTGCTCTTTGGAATATGGGCCCCTTTGCCCACCTAGGCTGCAAAAAAGTGTCACACATCTGGTATCTCTGTATTCAGGAGAAGTTGGGGAATGTGTTTTGGGGTGTCTTTTTACATATACCCATGCTGGGTGAGATAAATATCTTGGTCAAATGCCAACTTTGTATAAAAAAATGGGAAAAGTTGTCTTTTGCCAAGATATTTCTCTCACCCAGCATGGGTATATGTAAAATGACACCCCAAAACACATTCCCCAACTTCTCTTGAGTACGGAGATACCAGATGTGTGACACTTTTTTGCAGCCTAGGTGGGCAAAGGGGCCCATATTCCAAAGAGCACCTTTCGGATTTCACTGGTCATTTTTTACAGAATTTGATTTCAAACTCCTTACCACACATTTGGGCCCCTAGAATGCCAGGGCAGTATAACTACCCCACAAGTGACCCCATTTTGGAAAGAAGAGACCCCAAGGTATTCGCTGATGGGCATAGTGAGTTCATGGAAGTTTTTATTTTTTGTCACAAGTTAGTGGAATATGAGACTTTGTATGAAAAAAAAATAAAAATAAAATAATCAGCATTTTCCACTAATTTGTGACAAAAAATAAAAAATTCTAGGAACTCGCCATGCCCCTCACGGAATACCTTGGGGTGTCTTCTTTCCAAAATGGGGTCACTTGTGGGGTAGTTATACTGCCCTGGCATTTTCCAGGGGCCCTAATGTGTGGTAAGTAGGTAAATGACCTGTGAAATCCTAAAGGTGCTCTTTGGAATATGGGCCCCTTTGCCCACCTAGGCTGCAAAAAAGTACCACACATGTGGTATCGCCGTACTCAGGAGAAGTTGGGGAATGTGTTTTGGGGTGTCATTTTACATATACCCTTGCTGGGTGAGAGAAATATCTTGGCAAAAGACAACTTTTCCCATTTTTTTATACAAAGTTGGCATTTGACCAAGATATTTCTCTCACCCAGCATGGGTATATGTAAAATGACACCCCAAAACACATTCCCCAACTTCTCCTGAGTACGGCGATACCAGATGTGTGACACTTTTTTGCAGCCTAGATGCGCAAAGGTGCCCAAAGTCCTTTTAGGAGGGCATTTTTAGACATTTGGATACCAGACTTCCGTGAGGGGTATGGTGAGTTCATGTGAGATTTTATTTTTTGACACAAGTTAGTGGAATATGAGACTTTGTAAGAAAAAAAAAAAAAAAAATTCCGCTAACTTGGGCCAAAAAAATGTCTGAATGGAGCCTTACAGAGGGTGATCAATGACAGGGGGGTTGATCAATGACAGGGGGGGTGATCAATGACAGGGGGGGTGATCAATGACAGGGGGGTGATCAATGACAGGGGGGTGATCAGGGAGTCTATATGGGGTGATAACCACAGTCATTGATCATGCCCCTGTAAGGCTTCATTCAGACGTCCGGATGCGTTTTGCGGATCCGATCCATCTATCAGTGCATCCGTAAAAATCATGCGGACATCTGAATGGAGCTTTACAGGGGGGTAATCAATGACAGGGGGGTGATCAGGGAGTCTATATGGGGTGATAACCACAGTCATTGATCATGCCCCTGTAAGGCTTCATTCAGACGTCCGGATGCGTTTTGCGGATCCGATCCATCTATCAGTGGATCCGTAAAAATCATGCGGACGTCTGAATGGAGCTTTACAGGGGGTTGATCAATGACAGGGGGGTGATCAGGGAGTCTATATGGGGTGATCAGGGGTGATCAGGGGCTAATAAGGGGTTAATAAGTGACCGGGGGGGGGGGGGTGTAGTGTAGTGGTGCTTGGTGCTACTTTACTGAGCTACCTGTGTCCTCTGGTGGTCGATCCAAACAAAGGGGACCACCAGAGGACCAGGTAGCAGGTATATACCTGTTAGGGGTTAAAAAAAACACATCTCCAGCCTGCCAGTGAACGATCGCCGCTGGCAGGCTGCAGATCAACTCTCTTACCTTCCGTTCCTGTGAGCGCGCGTTCACAGGAAGTCTCGGCTCGCGCGAGATGACGCGTATATACGTGACTCTGCGCAGGGCTGCCACCTCCGGAACGCGAATCTGCGTTAGGCCGTCCGGAGGTGGTTAACTCCTCCATCCCTATTTTACTAAGCATTCTGTATTAAGAATGCTATTATTTTCCCTTATAACCATGTTATAAGGGAAAATAATAAAGATCGGGTCCCCATCCCGATCGTCACCTAGCAACCATGCGTGAAAATCGCACCTCATCCGCACATGCTTGCGGATGCTTGCGATTTTCACGCAGCTTCATTCACTTCTATGGGGCCTGCGTTGACGTGAAAAACGCACAATATAGAGCATGCTGCGATTTTCATGAAACGCACAAGTAATGCGTGAAAATCACCGCTTATGTGGACAGCCCCATAGAAATAAATGGGTCCGGATTCAGTGCGGGTGCAATGCTTTCACCTAACGCATTGCACCCGCGCGGAAAACTCGCCCATGTGAAAGGGGCCTTAGAGGTTTGTGGTGATAGATTCCCCTGAAGGATCAAATTACAGCTGCCCTTAGAAATCTAGGGAAAGTGAAGGTGGAGTAAGCTGCACTGAGAGAGAAAGGGAGGCTGGAGCAGCTAATATTAAAGGGGTTGTCCGAGTTATTTTTTTGTTCTTTGTATGTTTCTAACTAGGCAAATGAAAGAACTTTATAATTCACTCACTTTATCTCAAGTTGCTGGTTTATCAGATTTCATTGAAGGTCACATGACCTGTGATGTCAGCTTCTCTCCCTGCTCTGATGATGATTCGTGCACAAGAGAGCAGATGTGTGTCTGTACACCAGAGGTAACTGTGCTGGTCACGCCCCCCTTCAATGCCGTCTGCTGCTGTCTGCTCTCTCCCTGGTTTCTTAACCCCTTCAGCTGCAGACTCAGGGCTGAAGGCTTTACTGAGTAGCTGCAGGCAGTGAGGAGACAAATGGTGGGCATAGGAGCTCACAGACTAGAGGAGTTCTGCACAAGAACAGGTAGGGAAAGATCCTGTGGGTATCAGCAGTGTCCTTGTACATCTGGGACTTGCAGTCCTACACATACAACATGCTGCTGAGTCTCCCAGCAGGCAGACATGTCACTCAGGGCAGCACTTGCATTCACTCCCTTTGCAGAGAAGGGGGAGGGGCAGAGATTGTTGTTGTTGCAGGTAAACAAAGAGCCAGAAGAGAAACAGGGAAATGAGGAAATATATATTTTCTTTAACCTAAAACTTGCTTAGCTAAGTTATATATTGCTGCCCATCAGATTTACAGTGCTATATATATATTTTTTCATAACTTTGACAACCCCTTTGTGTCATATCTCACCCCAATGCTTTGACATCAGTACTGTTCCGTACATCTCATAAATGCTCTCTTTGGTGCTTCTGTGATTCGGAATAAGTGAGAGTTAGGGAACAGAATCTCCTCTTATCTGTGCTGTGCATGGGAGACATCATAGCAGCTAGTATGTCCACTCACTGGATCAGGGAGAACTGCAAAGGGGAAAACTGGTAAAAAATGACAGATACAAGTTATAAAGTAGCCACGTGTATAATTCCTCATGAATATACACAACAGCTTATTGCGAAAAGTCATCTGACCATGTAGTTACGCTTTAAATGTGTGGAAAATTTATATTTTTGTTACTTCTGACATGTATGGATTTTATCATATTTTGTGAGAAATGGTGTTGGAAATTCAAGGTACTTTGTATTCCTTCTTCTAGAATCCTTCACATCTCATGATAGTTTAGTTTATTGCTATGCTGTTTTTTCCCCCTTTATTATATTAAACAGGCATTCTGGTTAATTCAAGTTATCCCCTATCCCCAGGATCTCACGGGACCCCCCAAAGTGAATAGAGCAGCAGGTCGAGTATGCTGACTGTCCCTCCATTCATCTCTATGGGACTGCCTAAGGTACAGTGGTCCGACCACTGGGATAGGGGATAAATTGAAATAACTGGAATACCCCTTCAAGGTTTAATGTAGTTGGAGTTGATTTTCTACTAACAGTTGACATGCTTAGAGGTGAGCTTGTGAACATATGTGGCTGCTGACTATGACTGCTACTTTGGTCAGTCTTATGATTTAGTAATAATTTATCTGTGAAATGCTTACTCAGCGTTTAGAAATCTCGACAAAACCAGTAAAGAAGTGTCCAGCATATTACTGGATCTCTTTTATGTTTTATTTAATCAGTACATCATCTTTTCTGTATACGGTATATGCAACTGAGGAAACCGTTGCAGAGAGAGCAGAGCCTCTAGGTGTAAAGGCAACGCCCCCATTGCTCCTAGAGGCTCATTTGCATATATTAAAACTTCATTCTCAGCAATGCGGGCACATATGAAGACGGGACCAACACAGATTCCTTCAGCTGCCAAGAGCACATGTAACAGGTCAGCCAGTCTCATAGGTACAAAACTGCTGACAGATGCCCTTTAAATAATGACTTCCTATCTCCATTCTGACACCTCAGTATTATTTTTGCTACTAAGCACATTGTAAGTGGTGAGATATTTTCAGAAGTCAGTTTGTCACTTGATTTCACAAGTCACGTTTCAACTGAAGCAAAGCATGAAAATGTCAGCGCGTCCTTCATGAGCGGTTTTCATCTTCATTTGGTTCCTTTTTTATGTCTGGTTAGGATGTCTATGCTAAAGGGCGTGACCTCATGTAAGTCTGTGCTGAGGAACCTCTGCGTCATGTGCTGCTAATGGAAATAGTGCTGGACACTGCAGCAATTGCCTGTAGCAGCCAATCCTATTTCAAGGGATTCTGTCACCTCGTTTTCGGTTATAGAGCTGCGGACATGCACGGCTAGATCGCCGCTAGCATGTCCGCAATATACCGGTCCTATAGGGCTGTGTCCTTTTATTTTGTTTAAAAAATGATTTTAGAGATATGTAAATGAGCCTGGTAAGGTGCCCAAGGGGCTGTACGAACCTTCCTGGTGCCCAGCCATGCCCCCCCTGTGAAGGAGCCCAGCACCGCCTGCGTCCTCCGAATCTCCTCCTTTCGTCACAGTTAGATTGTCGTATTCTCGCGATGCGCGAGCTCGCGCATGCGCAGTGCCGGTATAGTGTGCCTTCCCTGTGCTGGCATCAGCTTCAGGGAAGGAACTGCGCATGTGCGAGCTCGCGCATTGCGAGATTACGACAATCTAACTGACGAAAGGAGGAGATTCGGAGGACGCAGGCGGTGCTGGGCTCCTTCACAGGGGGGCATGGCTGGGCTCTAGGAAGGTTCGTACAGCCCCTTGGGCTCCTTACCAGGGTCATTTACATATCTCTAAAATCATTTTTTAAACAAAATAAAAGCACACAGCCCTATAGGACCGGTATATTGCGGACATGCTAGCGGCGATCTAGCCGTGCATGTCCGTATCTCTAGAGGCCAAAACCTGGTGACAGAATCCCTTTGAGTTTTAATTCATCTCACCTGGCAATGTAAGGTTGAAAGAGTGGGTGACACCATGGGCTACCAGCTGTGCACGTGACCACCCTGGACCTACACAGCAGCATGCAGATCCCTCTTGGTCATCTGGCTAGCAAGAGACAGAAAATTTGTCATTCAGGCCTCATGCACATGACTGTGGGTACTTTCACACTAGTGGCAGGGGAGTCCGGCAGGCTGTTCCGGCGGGTGAACACCCTGTCAGATCCGTTCTGCCGCTAGTTCACGTGTGCCCCCCGGACTGCCGCTCCGTCCCCATTGACTATAATGGGGGCGGAGTTCCAGCGGCAGCGCACTCCGAGAGGCGTCCGGACTAAAAGTACTGCATGCCGTACTTTTAGTCCGGCCGCCTCTCGGCGTGTGCTGCCGCCGGAACTCCGCCCCCACCCCCATTATAGTCAATGGGGACGGAGTGGCAATCCGGGACACACGTGAACTAGCGGCAGAACGGATCTGACAGGGTGTTCACCCGCCGGAACAGCCTGCCGGACTCCCCTGCCACTAGTGTGAAACTAGCCTGTGTCCATTTTGCAGTCCACAAACCAAAATATAGATGCGGCCCGTGTGCTGTCTGCTTTTTTTTTTTTTTTGCAGAACAATAGACTTCAATGGATCTGTGATCCACATTTCCTCCATAGACATATTCTGTCTTTTTGTGGAACAGACATACAGATGCAGAATGTGCATGGGTGATCCATGTGCTTTCTGCATCCTTATGTTCCGAAAAAATATAGCATATGGAAGTGCTCACTAGTATTCACTTTATAAGGCGCACAGCCATTTTTCCCACTTTTGGGGAGAAAAAAAGGGAGTCTTATAAAGTAAAAAATACGGTACAATATATACAGTCAGGTCCATAAATATTGGGACATTGACACAATTCTAACATTTATGGCTCTATATGCCACCACAATGGATTTGAAATGAAACGAACAAGATGTGCTTTAACTGCAGACCGTCAGCTTTAATTTGAGGATATTTACATCCAAATCAGGTGAATGGTGTAGGAATTACAACAGTTTGCATATGTGCCTCCCACTTGTTAAGGGACCAAAAGTAATGGGACAGAATAATAATCATAAATCAAACTTTCACTTTTTAATACTTGGTTGCAAATCCTTTGCAGTCAATTACAGCCTGAAGTTTGGAACGCATAGACATCACCAGATGCTGGGTTATATCCCTGGTGATGCTCTGCCAGGCCTCTACTGCAACTGTCTTCAGTTCCTGTATGTTCTTGGGGCATTTTCCCTTCAGTTTTGTCTTCAGCAAGTGAATTGCATGCTCAATCGGATTCAGGTCAGGTGATTGACTTGGTCATTGCATAACATTCCACTTCTTTCCCTTAAAAAACTCTTTGGTTGCTTTTGCAGTATGCTTTGGGTCATTGTCCATCTGCACTGTGAAACGCCGTCCAATGCGTTCTGAAGCATTTGGCTGAATATGAGCAGATAATATTGCCCGAAACACTTCAGAATTCATCCTGCTGCTTTTGTCAGCACTCACATCATCAATAAATACAAGAGAACCAGTTCCATTGGCAGCCATACATGCCCACGCCATGACACTACCACCACCATGCTTCACTGATGAGGTGGTATGCTTAAGATCATGAGCAGTTCCTTTCCTTCTCCATACTCTTCTCTTCCCATCACTCTGGTACAAGTTGATCTTGGTCTCATCTGTCCATAGGATGTTGTTCCAGAACTGTGAAGGCTTTTTTAGATGTCGTTTGGCAAACTCTAACCTGTCCTTCCTGTTTTTGAGGCTCACCAATGGTTTACATCTTGTGGTGAACCCTCTGTATTCACTATGGTGAAGTTTTCTCTTGATTGTTGACTTTGACACACATACACCTACCTCCTGGAGAGTGTTCTTGATCTGGCCAACTGTTGTGAAGGGTGTTTTCTTCACCAGGGAAAGAATTCTTTGGTCATCCACCACAGTTGTTTTCCGTGGTCTTCCGGGTCTTTTGGTGTTGCTGAGCTCACTGGTGCGTTCCTTCTTTTTTAAGAATGTTCCAAACTGTTGTTTTGGCCACGCCTAATGTTTTTGCTATCTCTCTGATGGGTTTGTTTTGTTTTTTCGGCCTAATGATGGCTTGCTTCACTGATAGTGACAGCTCTTTGGATCTCATCTTGAGAGTTGACAGCAACAGATTCCAAATGTAAATAGCACACTTGAAATGAACTCTGGACCTTTTATCTGCTCATTGTAATTGGGATAATGAGGGAATAACACATTCCTGGCCATGAAACAGCTGAGAAGCCAATTTTTCCATTACTTTTGATCCCTTAACAAGTGGGAGGCACATATGCAAACTGTTGTAATTCCTACACCGTTCACCTGATTTGGATGTAAATACCCTCAAATTAAAGCTGACAGTCTGCAGTTAAATCACATCTTGTTCATTTCATTTCAAATCCATTGTGGTGGTGTATAGAGCCAAAAATGTTAGAATTGTGTTGATGTCCCAATATTTATGGACCTGACTGTGTGTATGTATGTGTGTATATGTATGTATAATATATATATATATATATATATATATATATACACTGCTCAAAAAAATAAAGGGAACACAAAAATAACACATCCTAGATCTGAGTTAATTAAATATTCTTCTGAAATACTTTGTTCTTTACATAGTTGAATGTGCTGACAACAAAATCACACAAAAATTAAAAAATGGAAATCAAATTTTATAACCCATGGAGATCTGGATTTGGAGTCGCACTCAAAATTAAAGTGGAAAAACACACTACAGGCTGATCCAACTTTGATGTAATGTCCTTAAAACAAGTCAAAATGAGGCTCAGTAGTGTGTGTGGCCTCCACGTGCCTGTGTGACCTCCCTACAACGCCTTTGCATGCTCCTGATGAGGTGGCGGACGGTCTCCTGAGGGATCTCCTCCCAGACCTGGACTAAAGCATCTGCCAACTCCTGGACAGTCTGTGGTGCAACGTGACGTTGGTGGATACAGCAAGACATGATGTCCCAGATGTGCTCAATTGGATTCAGGTCTGGGGAACGGGCGGCCAGTCCATAGCATCAATGCATTCGTCTTGCAGGAACTGCTGACACACTCCAGCCACATGAGGTCTAGCATTGTCTTGCATTAGGAGGAACCCAGGGCCAACCGCACCAGCATATGGTCTCACAAGGGGTCTGAGGATCTCATCTCGCTACCTAATAGCAGTCAGGCTACCTCTGGTGAGCACATGGAGGGCTGTGCGGCCCTCCAAAGAAATACCACCGCACACCATTACTGACCCAATGCCAAACCGGTTATGCTGGAGGATGTTGCAGGCAGAAGAACGTTCTCCACGGTGTCTCCAGACTCTGTCACGTCTGTCACATGTGCTCAGTGTGAACCTGCTTTCATCTGTGAAGAGCACAGGGCGCCAGTGGCGAATTTGCCAATCTTGGTGTTCTCTGGCAAATGCCAAACGTCCTGCACGGTGTTGGGCTGTAAGCACAACCCCCACCTGTGGACGTCGGGCCCTCATATCACCCTCATGTAGTCTGTTTCTGACCCTTTGAGCAGACACATGCACATTTGTGGCCTGCTGGAGGTCATTTTGCAGTGCTCCTCCTGTTCCTCCTTGCACAAAGGCGGAGGTAGCGGTCCTGCTGCTGGGTTGTTGCCCTCCTACGGCCTCCTCCACGTCTCCTGATGTACTGGCCTGTCTCCTGGTAGCGCCTCCATGCTCTGGACACTACGCTGGCAGACACAGCAAACCTTCTTGCCACAGCTCGCATTGATGTGCCATCCTGGATAAGCTGCACTACCTGAGCCACTTGTGTGGGTTGTAGACTCTGTCTCATGCTACCACTAGAGTGAAAGCACCGCCAGCATTCAAAAGTGACCAAAACATCAGCCAGGAAGCATAGGAACTGAGAAGTGGTCTGTGGTCACCACCTGCAGAACCACTCCTTTATTGGGGGTGTCTTGCTAATTGCCTATAATTTCCACCTGTTGTCTATCCCATTTGCACAACAGCATGTGAAATTGATTGTCACTCAGTGTTGCTTCCTAAGTGGACAGTTTGATTTCACAGAAGTGTGATTGACTTGGAGTTACATTGTGTTGTTTAAGTGTTCCCTTTATTTTTTTGAGCAGTGTGTATGTATGTATATGTGTGTGTATGTACAGGGAGTGCAGAATTATTAGGCAAGTTGTATTTTTGAGGATTAATTTTATTATTGAACAACAACCATGTTCTCAATGAACCCAAAAAACTCATTAATATCAAAGCTGAATATTTTTGGAAGTAGTTTTTAGTTTGTTTTTAGTTTTAGCTATTTTAGGGGGATATCTGTGTGTGCAGGTGACTATTACTGTGCATAATTATTAGGCAACTTAACAAAAAACAAATATATACCCATTTCAATTATTTATTTTTACCAGTGAAACCAATATAACATCTCAACATTCACAAATATACATTTCTGACATTCAAAAACAAAACAAAAACAAATCAGTGACCAATATAGCCACCTTTCTTTGCAAGGACACTCAAAAGCCTGCCATCCATGGATTCTGTCAGTGTTTTGATCTGTTCACCATCAACATTGCGTGCAGCAGCAACCACAGCCTCCCAGACACTGTTCAGAGAGGTGTACTGTTTTCCCTCCTTGTAAATCTCACATTTGATGATGGACCACAGGTTCTCAATGGGGTTCAGATCAGGTGAACAAGGAGGCCATGTCATTAGATTTTCTTCTTTTATACCCTTTCTTGCCAGCCACGCTGTGGAGTACTTGGACGCGTGTGATGGAGCATTGTCCTGCATGAAAATCATGTTTTTCTTGAAGGATGCAGACTTCTTCCTGTACCACTGCTTGAAGAAGGTGTCTTCCAGAAACTGGCAGTAGGACTGGGAGTTGAGCTTGACTCCATCCTCAACCCGAAAAGGCCCCACAAGCTCATCTTTGATGATACCAGCCCAAACCAGTACTCCACCTCCACCTTGCTGGCGTCTGAGTCGGACTGGAGCTCTCTGCCCTTTACCAATCCAGCCACGGGCCCATCCATCTGGCCCATCAAGACTCACTCTCATTTCATCAGTCCATAAAACCTTAGAAAAATAAGTCTTGAGATATTTCTTGGCCCAGTCTTGACGTTTCAGCTTGTGTGTCTTGTTCAGTGGTGGTCGTCTTTCAGCCTTTCTTACCTTGGCCATGTCTCTGAGTATTGCACACCTTGTGCTTTTGGGCACTCCAGTGATGTTGCAGCTCTGAAATATGGCCAAACTGGTGGCAAGTGGCATCTTGGCAGCTGCACGCTTGACTTTTCTCAGTTCATGGGCAGTTATTTTGCGCCTTGGTTTTTCCACACGCTTCTTGCGACCCTGTTGACTATTTTGAATGAAACGCTTGATTGTTCGATGATCACGCTTCAGAAGCTTTGCAATTTTAAGAGTGCTGCATCCCTCTGCAAGATATCTCACTATTTTTGACTTTTCTGAGCCTGTCAAGTCCTTCTTTTGACCCATTTTGCCAAAGGAAAGGAAGTTGCCTAATAATTATGCACACCTAATATAGGGTGTTGATGTCATTAGACCACACCCCTTCTCATTACAGAGATGCACATCACCTAATATGCTTAATTGGTAGTAGGCTTTCGAGCCTATACAGCTTGGAGTAAGACAACATGCATAAAGAGGATGATGTGGTCAAAATACTCATTTGCCTAATAATTCTGCACGCAGTGTATGTATGTATATGTGTATGTGTGTGTGTATATGTGTGTGTGTGTGTGTGTATATATATATATATATATATATATATATATATATATAATTTCAGATCAGTGGTGGTCTCTGACACCTGGTATCCCTGAGACCGCCACACAGCCTGGCTGTGTACATGATGTTACCAGGAGCCTTGAGCCCATGCGGATTTGTATTGAAAGAAGTGCCTGTGCATTGCTGACCGATAATGGACACACAGTTTGCCTAAAACCATGTGACCATTAAAGGGGTTCTCCAGGCTTTTAATATTGATGACCTATCCCCTGTCCGTCTACCTTCTCTCTTCCTGCTGCTATGTCTATGGCGAGCAGGAAGAGAGAAGGAAGACGGTTTGTGCGCACTGCGCGAGCTGTCTCCTCATACAGCTGATCGGCGGATGTGCCGGATGTCGGACCCCCACCGATCTGATAATGATGACCTATCCTGAGCATAGGTCATCAATATAAAAATCCTGGAAAACCCCTTTAACAACCCGCGAGTTAGGGCTGGGCGATATGGCCTAAAATCTATATCGCGATATAATTTGAAGCATGTGCAATATAACGATATATCATGATATATTATTCTCTTCTGTATGTATACAAATTACTAAACTTTTCAAGAAATGTTTAAGATGTGTATTGTGTAACAGATCTTTTTCCAAACAATGGAAACATGAAGTGTTAGTAAAACACAAAATTGTTTAAAATAAAGTGCAAAATGTAAAAAAAATAAACATTACATTTCTTCCTGCTGTCCTGATTACTAAGGCTACTTTCACACTGGCGTTTCTGGGTCCGCTTGTGAGATCCGTTTCAGGGCTCTCACATGCGGCCCAAAACGGATCAGTTCAGCCCCAATGCATTCTGAATGGGTAAGGTTCTGTTCAGAATGCATCAATTTGGCAGCGTTTGGTCTCCGTTGCGTTTTTTAGACTGTCCCTAAAACGCAGCTTGCAGCGTTTTGGTGTCCGCCTGACTATGCGGAGCCAAACGGATCCGTCCTGACTTACAATGCAAGTCAATGGGGACGGATCCGTTTTTCACTGACACAATATGGTGCAATTGAAAACGGATCCATCCCCCATTGACTTTCAATGTAAGTCAGGACGAATCCATTTTTGACTTAGACTTTTTTTGAATGAATAATGCAAACTGATCCGTTATGAACGGATACAAGCGTTTGCATTATCGGTGCGGATCCGTCTGTGCAGATACAAGACGGATCCGCACCAAACGCCAGTGTGAAAGTAGCCTTAGTTATATTGCACAAAAATAAAGCTGCACTTATTTGAACTAAAAACCCTTCAAGTTCAACAGGTTTCTTTTCCATTAAAGGGAACCTGTCATCAACTTTGTGCTGCCAAATACTAACGGCAGAATAAAGTACAGACAGGTGAGTTGATTTCAGCGGTCTGTCATTTATAAGTAAGTTGTTTGCCGAGAACCAACATCACAATCATTGCAGACTGGGCCTGGAAAAGAGTCCTGGCCCCCTGAGAATAGTCATGGTTATTCATAAATCCCTGCTCTCCCTGACAGTCTTCTACCTAGTTCCCTTTCTCTCTAGGAGAGAACTGCTAATCATCAGCAGGTGGGCGGGAGAGCAGGAGATTATGAATAACCAGGACTCTTCTCAGGTAGATTTGACTCTTTTCAAGGCCTGGGCTGCAATGATTATGTTGCTGGTTATTGGCAACCACTGACTTTTAGCTCATCAGTGACACACCGCAAAAAAAATAGAACATGTCCTATTCCTGTCCGTTTAAGGCTACTTTCACACTAGCGTTCGGAGCGGATCCGTCTGATGTTTCATCAGACGGATCCGCTCCTTTAATGCAGACGTTTGCATCCGTTCAGAACGGATCCGTCTGCATTATAACTTAGAAAAATTTCTAAGTCTGAAAGTAGCCTGAACGGATCCGTCCAGACTTTACATTGAAAGTCAATGGGGAACGGATCCGCTTGAAGATTGAGCCATATTGTGTCATCTTCAAACGGATCCGTCCCCATTGACTTACATTGTAAGTCTGGACGGATCCGCTTGCCTCCGCACGGCCAGGCGGACACCCGAACGCTGCAAGCAGCGTTCAGGTGTCCGGTCACTGAGTGGAGCGGAGGCTGAGCGCTGGCAGGCGGATGCATTCTCAGTGGATCCACCTCCATTGAGAATGCATCAGGGCTGGACGGCTGCGTTCAGGACCGCTGGTGAGCTCCTTCAAACAGAGCTCACGAGCGGACACCTGAACGCAGGTGTGAAAGTAGCCTAAGGCATTGTTACAATGCAAAAAAAAACTAATGGCATACAGATGTCATCCGTTTTTTTTTTTTTTTCTTTTTTTTTTCGGATAAGTAATTTTCAGACCGCAAAACACATACAGTCGTGTTCATGTAGCCTGAAGCTGATGACAGGTTCCCTGTAAATATACAACAAATTTCAAACTGTTTGCAATATGTAGTGCAAATACGAACATGACTGAACAACATCAGTGTTTACGCTCCTTGCGTGCCGTGATTAAACTTCTTGCACATCAGACGAGATTTTTCGCCAGGAACACAAGTTTGTCCACAGTCTCGGGCTTCAGTGCAGATCGGTGGCATGTTACTATGTTGCTTGCCACTGGTGCTGAATGCCCTTTCTGAGGGGGCACTCATGGCAGGTATGCAAAGGTATTTCTTGGCTAGGCTTGCCACCCTGGGAAAATTAGCCTGGTGCAGCCTCCACCACACCATGGGTCAGCTTCTCCTTCTACATCCAGTGCCTGCAGGTAACTCTTAAAGGGAACCTGTCACCTCCAAAAACCATCCCAAGCCGGCAGCAGTACCTTAGAGCCAGCAGTGTGTTTGTAACGATCATTTTCTTCCTTTTCTGAAGCTCAGAAAACGTTCTTTAACCCCCTGCCCGCGCGCTTCTCTAGTCAGGCTTGAAGTCACGGAGGCAGCGGCCTCCTTGCTTCAAGTCACGGTAACCGCGCCCCCTTCCCTGCCCCTTCGCTGTGACTGGCAGCCGGCTGTTCGGCAAAGCCAGCCGAACTGTCGTGCATAAGCGCTGTCAATCCCAGCGAAGGGGCAGGGAAGGGGGCACGGTTACCGTGACTCGAAGAGACGGAGCATCTGTGAACTCCAACAGGGGACTGAGGGTCTTGTTCATAGATTCTCACACATCAATGTCCTGCCAAGTCAGTACCAGGTGCCTGGTTTTCCGGTCTGCTTTCAGGACCTGTGCTATGGCCTTCTCTTGTTCAAGCAGCCTCTGAATCATCTGTTGTCGATACCGCCATCTTGTTGGTGTCTCAGTGAGGAGGCAGGTTTAGCTCAGCCTGGGCATTAACCATTTCTCTCTTCCATTTCCAAGTGTAAGAAAAGGCACTCACTATTTTCTTGCATTTGCCAATTGCATGTTCAACATGGGCGTCTTTCACACAAAATTTGAAGATATTATTAGCACGATACCCCCGCTTCATGTTGAACTAGTCTAGGCCTAAAATAAACGTTAACCTACCGATGGCGAGGTGGAGCCTGTGGCCGAAGCACTGCAGTCTTGTCCAGCCGTTCATTTCCACTGCTTTCACGATATTTGCGCCATTGTCGGCGGTTATGCGGACTCGTAACTCCCCATGACTCCAGCGCTTCCTTTAATCCCTGAGATATCAGTTCACCCGTATGATCCTCGGGGAAATAAGCTGTCTGTAGGCATCTGCTGCACAACTTCCACTCGTCATTGATGAAGTGGACTGTGAGACTAATGTAAGGCTCCATTGTGCGACTGGACCACAAGTCCGTAGTAGTTGCATAGTGTTTTATGCTCCAGAGTTCTTTCTTCACTTGCTGGCGGACTTACAGTTTGGGCATTTCAGTTTGGGTAAAGTGTTTGCGGCTAGGTACCTCGTAACGTGGATCGAGTGTCTTAATCATGTTCTGAAAGAAACGGCACCATGTCCTTACACAGGTACAGGGTAATGGCATTTGTAATATCAATCCACCGCCGATTCTTTTGTCATATGGAATGCCTTTAGAAAATGCTTTTAAAATATTAATCTGGTGTGTAGGGGCAGGGCCACCTTTTTGGTTTCCACTTGACTGACTGTGCGTTTGTGGAGGAGGGCGCAGTTTTTGGCTATCTTCGTATTGCAAAACGTGCTTCGTTTTGAGGTGATAAATTGTATTCCCCATCATCGCTATTCTTCTCGCCCGTCATAGTTTGCAGATTACATTTTTCTGCTCAACATCTGACTCCTTAATCCCAAACCAGGTCCATATGACCGACGTCGCACTGGTCTTCTTTATGAGCACCTCCTCCTCCACACGTGTAAGCTCTTCGATGCTTGCGAGTTGACCAAAACAGGTACACAGCTTGATGACATCTAGGGCTGCAGGAAACGATTATTTTAGCAATTAAGTATTAACTGAGTACTCTAATAAGAAAAACCTTAAACTAACATATTGCTAAAATTGATTTATGAAAACAATATTTTTACAATCAGCCCCATGCCATTGCCACCATCATCACGTCCCCCAGCCAGCACCATCAGGACCATGCCATTGCCATTTGCCACCATCATCATGTCCCCCAGCCAGTACCATCAGGACCATGCCATTGCCATTTGCCTCCATCATCATGTCCCCCAGCCAGTACCATCAGCACCATTGCCAATTTGCCACCGTCATGTCCCCCAGCCAGCGCCATTGCCAATTTGCCACCGTCATCATGTCCCCCAGCCAGTACCATCAGCCCCATGCCATTGCCACAATCATCATGTCCCCCAGCCAGTACCATCAGCCCCATGTGCCATTGCCACCGTCATCATGTCCCCCAGCCAGCGCCATCAGCCCCATGTGCCATTGCCACCATCATCATGTCCCCCAGCCAGCGCCATCATCAGCGGGGCCCCTACATGTGGCAGCGTAGTGCAGGATACTAATATCTGTGTATCGGTCGATCTGTTGTCGTCAGCTGTTTACCATACATAATGCTACAATGTAACTGGGGTGCGGAGCTTTATAAATATCCGCCCACCACCATTCAGGGGCTAATGCCAGCATCTGTTTATTGTTTGTGTCAGATAAATATTGTGTATATTATGTGTCATCATGGGAATGGTTAAAGTGACAGCGCTATCGGGGGTTTAAACTCCAAACTCAGTCTATGAGGAGTACCTACCTGATAATTAGTCTACAGCAGGGGTCGGCAACCTTTGTCACTCCAGCTGATGTGATGCTCCATTCATTTCTGTGAGTTCTGAGAAGAGCCGAGGAAGTATATATGCTGGGAGTTGTGGTTTCACAACAGCTGGAGTTGCGGAGGTTGCCTACCCCCTGCTCTGCTGTTTTTGCTTCTATCTGGCTCTGCTTTATCAGTCCCCGCTTCGCCTGCATGGAGTTTAATGTTGGTCAAAATCAATCTCCTAGCTGAGGAGGATTAGACTGCCAATCTGTTCCCCCCCTCCCCTTCCATGCTTTGCCCTGCAGCTCTGCTTGTTCCAAAAACAAGCCCACCCCAGGCTCATCGAGACGTCGGGGTATGGAGTCTCTGTGGAAAGAATAGGTATGTCCCAAAAGCAGCTAAACCCAAGAGAGAAGATGAATCAACCAATCCTAAATATACTGAAACTTAAGAGCCCTAGTAAGTCAGATCCTTGAGATTCCCTTTAGAGGGATTGTCCGTCTTAGAGTGGCTGTGCCCCTTGTTGTCCCCCTGGAATGCTGCAGGTGGGCCTGCAGAAATGATGGGGGTTATTGTGAGACATTCCCTTTTTCCACACCAATATCCCACATTCCTTGAGGCCTCTGAGGTGGGGCTGGTGAAGCTTTCCAAAAAGACATTTGATCAGGAGTATAACGTACATTAGAAATGGAGTATCATGGCGTCCCGTACAGCGGTGCGGCTGGTACAGTAAGGTTCCTGTTCTGCACTGGCCTCTTGCACATTTACATTACTGGAGATTTCATGCACAGCAGATCTGCGGACTGAGAGGTTCACTGACCACCCGCAGCCCCCGTCCTGACACCTCCTGGGTCCCCATCAGTCTCCTTCCTGCGGTGAACCACCTCTTCCACTGACGGGCGCCCCCTGGTGGTCTGTAGATCCTTCTCAGTTGCATAATCTGTCTATTACCAGTGGTCAGTCCTACTACTCAGACCTGCTTGTACACGGGCGGTGAAGTGATGCCACCATTGTCATGCAAGGTCCACTATTAGGAATTGACACCTTGAGAGGATTTCAGAGCGCCATGACGCGTATGTTACAGCAGTACACGGACCGGTGAACAGCTTGTACAATGGACCATACCCAAGTGCTCATTGACTTGACGAATCTATTTGTGTACAAGAACTTTTCGGCTACTTTCACACTCTCGTTTGGTGCGGATCCGTCATGGATCTGCACAAACCGATCCGTTCAGATAATATAACCGCATGCATCCTTTCAGAACGGATCCGTTTGTATTATCTTTAACATAGCCAAGACGGATCCGTCTTGAACACCATTGAAAGTCAATGGAGGACGGATCCGTTTTCTATTGTGCCAGATTGTGTCATAGAAAACGGATCCGTCCCCATTGACTTACATTGTGTGTCTGGACAGGTACGTTTGGCTCAGTTTCCTCAGACGGACACCGAAACGCTGCAACTTGAAAATGTGATTTAAACAATAGGTCCTTTTTATGATGACCCTTTCCCTTTAAGAGACAGTTAATGGATACTTGGCCCACTAGTGGATGAAAGCCGTGGCGTGCTGCAGATTTTGGCACACATTTACAATCCGATTCACAGAGCCAAAGCCGAGGGAAAATTTATCTTGACCTTTTTCTGGATCCAAGTGTCTAATTTGGAGTTTGCTGCCTATTCTGCAGCGTGGGGATTGACACGGCCATGGAGACGACTGTGCCTTCCAGAAAGAGAGGGAGGAGCTGGAGTAGAAAAGGGGGCCCCCGAGTGCCTCAGGCCCACCCTCCGTGCACCTAACTGCTCATTTGCCTTTTTCTCCAGAATGAACCAACAGATCACTGAGGCTACTTTCACACTTGCATTTACATTTTCCGGTATTGAGATCTGGCAGAGGACCTCAATACCGGAGAAAAACGCTTCATTGTCAATGGGGTCAAAACCAAACTGCACAGAATGGAGTGCTCCAAGATGCATTCCGTTTCGTTTGGTTGCGTTCCCATACTGGAGAGCTGCAGTTTTCATTCCGTCATGGGATGCGGAGCAAAATGGATCCGTCATGACCACAATGCAAGTCAATGGGGACGAATCAGTTTTTTCGGACACAATAGAAATCCGTTCCTTCCCCTATTGACTTTCAGTGGAGTTCATGACGTATCCGTCTTGGCAATGTTAAAGATAATACAACCGGATCCGTTCATAACGGATGCAGGCGGCTGTATTATCAGTAACTGAAGCGTGCCGCATCCAGCAAAGACACTAGTGTGAAAGTAGCCTAAGCGAAAGGCATCATTACACTCGGCTGAGCTAGCCCTGCAAGTACCTGGTTTACCAGTGAGTTTCCTGGTGACGGACTCCCTTCAAGGAACCTAATCTATACATTTTATCTGTAATGTCTCTGTACATTTTATAGTGCAGCCTGTATGGGGAAGGAGGTTCCAGGATCCCAGAAGCGGATTCTGAGATCAGGGACACAAGCATTACTAGCATGGTATTATGAAAGTGGTATTGCTACAAATATTTTGGCCACGAGCCTCACCTCTTCTTGCCTTGGATGTACCAACAGGACCAACCTTGGTAGTATATACAAGACAGTGCTGACGGCATTCTTTCTCCACACTAGGACCACACACAGGGGGTTATCATTGCCTGTGTTCCGGTTTTCTCAAGCCACATTCTGCGTTAAAGGGCTTGTATAGTTTTAGGAGAAAACTGGACAACCCTCGGGATCTGCCTAAAAAAAATAAATACAGTACTTACCTGATTGATCCAGTGCACCGCTCAGGTTCTCCGAGCTGCAGCGGTGAGGTCGTATCCTTAGCACATGTCCACTGCAGTCACTCGCTGGCCTCGTTGGTTGTAGCTGCAGCAGTCACTTTTTGTCGACGTGATGTCATCACTGCATCGGGGTAAATAGAGCCGGGATCAGTCGTTTTCATGCGTTTTTTCCTCCATTCGTTGTGTTGGTTGAAATAATTATTTCTAATATTTGTGAAATACATACACAATCCTCTTGTCTTTGTGCTTTTTTGCTTCTCCGTTTCCAATTATGTGTAATGATCTCTCTTTCTTTCTCTCCAGGCCAGTCTTTCCATATGGGGTTGGGGAAGTCTCGGTGGCGTGCTCTTCCTCATAACATTTGGACCCTTTGCTATATTTTACTTCGCCTTTTACATCCTCTGCTTCGTGGGTGGGTAAGTAATAAATGTTTACAGAGGGATACGTTTTATATGAAGGACTGCAGGTCATACTGGAGTATCTCTTCATTTTACTGGTGCTGTAGGCCAAGAGTTGTGCTGGGAGTCGCAGCTCGGCTCTGAAAGGGTCAGGCGCTGGGACAAACCCTGGGTCACCGCTTTGAGTCTCCTGATACCAATGGAATTTTCGGACATGTACAAACAAGCTGTTTGTTTGCCTATATCGTCCAGCTTAGGCTACTTTCACACTTGCATTAGGAGCGGATCCGTCTGGTGTCTGCACAGATGGATCCGCTCCTATAATGCAAACGCTTGCATCCGTTCAGAACGGATCCGTTTGCATAACCATGAACAAAAAAATAAATAAAAATTTTTTGTTTTTTTTGTTTTGTTCATGATAATGCAAACGGATCCGTTTTGACTTTACATTGAAAGTCAATGGGGGACGGATCCGTTTGAAAATTGAGCCATACTGTGTCATCTTCAAACGGATCCGTCCCCATTGACTTACATTGTAAGTCTGGACGGATCCGTTTGCCTCCGCACGGCCAGGCGGACACCCGAACGCTGCAAGCTGCGTTCAGGTGTCCGCCTGCTGAGCGGAACGGAGGCTGAACGGAGTCAGACTGATGCATTCTGAGCGGATCCGCGTCCACTCAGAATGCATTAGGGCAGTACGGATCCGTTCGGTGCCGCTTGTGAGAGCCTTTAAACGGAACTCACAAGCGGAGCCCCGAGCGCTAGTGTGAAAGTAGCCTTAGGCAGTTATTGAAAATGTAGAGGCTCTTGCGTGTTCCTTTTGTATGTAGTTGATATGCTGGGAATGTTGTTTGCCATCTTGATTACTTCTTCCTCCCTGTGGTACCCCAAATTACAGCCTATATTTCCTATTATACCGCTCTACTGCTAGAGACAAAGTGAGCAAGGTATTGATGACCTACCTCGACGTAGGTTATCTATATCGGTATGGGTTGAACTCCTAGCACCGCCTCCGAGGAGCTGTTAGAAGAGGTGCTCGTGCGAGTGCTCCTTTTGGTTCAAAATTAGCTGTGCATCATCTCGCTTGTAGAGATGGGGCATTGCAATTGCCAGTGATTGTCCCATTCAAGTCATACTTGATGGAAAAGAGCCAACAGAAGTGTGAACAGAGCCTAAGTTTGTGCTATACAGAAGATTGCTGGTTCAGCCCACATCTATTTCCCCTGATTCCATCATGAGAAACATTGAGTGTGCGTGTTGATATCAATGGAGATAAATAAGCAGTTACCATATTTTTTTTAAATTAAAGGTGTTTTCTGGGATTTGGATAGTGATGGCCTATCCTCAGGATGGGTCATCATTATCAGATCGGTGCGGTGGGGTTCCACATGTGAGACCCCACTGCTCTGCTGCTGTTGGCCGATCCTGAGGAGCTATTTCAAGGCAGTTGCCAGCACTGAAAACTATACAGTGGACAGGAGAGGATGAGAAGTGAGCAGCATGATGAGGAAGAAACGGGCTGACGGGGGCAAGACTCAGCAGCTTAGTGTTATATCTCACCCCAATTTCTTTGTTCACATCTATTCTGCTCAGTACTTCTTTTTGATGTTTCTATATGTTGCTTCTGAGTAAGTAAGAGGAATTACTGTACTCAAATTGGATCTTTCCACAAAAAGATGCCACCAGTTGGAAGTTAGCTATCTTATAAGTTAATGTTCGAACTTTTAAAACAGGCCTTGAGACGTAATTTTAGGATCATATCCAAGCCAGTTTCTCCTCTGCAGATAGTTGTTTTGGGGTGAGTGCCCCTCATCAGTGTAGAGAGGACTAGCTGAGTTGGGTGAGAGGCCTTGTGGAGAGTACATAGTAGGTGTTGTAAGGAGTTTTATAGACCATGCAATGCTCCACTGGATAAAAGAAGGTACATATGTGCTGGTAAACTGTCTGCCCCCACTATCACACATTACATAGACAGTCGTTAGGTCGAATGACCTATAATGGATGAGTTTGTTCCTTAGGGACCCCCCTCTATAGTTTCCATATACTCTAGTGGAGCACATGGATAAAAATGGTCTTAGAAAGACTGTCTCCTAAATGCACATTTACATTTCTATCTATCATTGCAATGGAAGATTATTGCATTGTGACTATTATCACTGTTACTATTTAGCATTCTATCCTATATATAGTCCTTTATTACATTCTATAGTTTCCTTCTTGAAGGCACACACAGGTAAAATACAATGTAATGGTCTCAAGTTGATTACTCCCTGCTTACTGTAGCTTGTAAAGAGCTAGTTGTGTAGTTGGAAGAGGATCATGTGAGTAGTTTTCCCAGTGGTTATAAAGCAGTTTACTGTGCAATGTTAGACATGCTTGTATCACCCGTCTATAAACCTGTAGGGCCCCATGTAGCAAGCAATTGTCGGTAAGGAAGTGTTCCTTCCTGACAATCGCCTGCTCATCAGTGGAAGAGAAAGCTGCATTTACATGCAGTGGTCTCCTCCACAGTTTGGGGAGGAGGAATCGCTAATGCCGTCGCTCGTCCCTATACAGGATCATTGTTTGTCAGCAGCTGTTTAGACGGCACAATGTGCTGCTGGTAAGCGATGATTTAGTTGACCACATTAATGATCCTATTACTGCTATGAACGAGCGTTTGCATGTTGGGTAATTGGTGGCACCTTTATACAGACAGATTATCGCTAACGAGTGTCCGTGTGAATCATAGCGATAATCTGCCTGAATATCGCGCAGTGTAAAGGGACCGTTACACTACTGTCTGTCATAATTTCTACTATTTCATTAGTCTTAGTGGTTCCTGGAGATTGTAAGGTAAGTTCATCTCTGGAGCAAAAATAGGATTTCCAGACAATTTTTACCCAATGTGTTTCGTTTATCAAAAATAATTTTCAGAGTTTTTCCAACCAGTCGTTTGTTGACACCACGAACAGGAAAAGGGGGAAGAAGCAGGGAAGGGGGGTAGTAGCTAACAACCAGAAGGAAGTCTCTGTTGGCTTACTAGCAGCTCTTTGTCAAGGTGAGACCTACCTCATGGAGGCATCAAATAGCAGAATGTCTGATGGTTCTGATGTAAGTTGCCGTAAGGAATATCACAAGGAAGAACCTCCCAGAAAGTTCCAAATAGAGGACTCCACCATGCTGCCGGTATAAAAGGAAAATCACTTGAAAGATAGGAGTGTTATAATGGGTCTTAAGTACCGGGATTAGAGATGAGCGAATTTCAGGTTGTGAAATTCGTTCACACTTCGTTTACTGGTAAAAGGTGAATTGCGTTATGGATTCCGTTACCACGGACCATAACGCAGTTCTATAATGGAATGCCTTTAGAGGCATTCAGTTATTCATTCCATCATAATATAAGTCTATGGACTGCAAAACGGATCCGCCCGGTTTCCGTTATGCAGGAGAGGACTCGGGATAAGCAGGTCTTTTTGCATATTGGGCTAAAAATAATTCTTGTTATAGGGTTTTTATTAGGGATGTTGGTCTTCTAATCTTATTATAACCAACGTAAATTTAAGAGCTTTCAGGAGAGGACAGACAGCGTCTGCAGACGAAGCAGTCAGGCGGCCAGTCTGATGGGTTTGTCAGTGAAAGGAATTCTGCAGCTTATTATGTATTAGATTGCATGAAAATGTTTAATATAAAGACATTTTTAGGTCTCTTTCACATTAGTATTCTGAACAACTAAAATAACGGAGGTGCCGGCACACAAGTGACAGGGACTGAGCCTAACAGATCCCGTTGACCATAATAGGATCCATATAAATTACACTTTAAATTTCATTTGCTGACAAATTCAATAAGTATTATGCATTTTTGTACTTCCCGCCTTTTATGCAAATTAACATAAGAGTCATATCTTGTGTGACCAGAGAAGAGTCATATTTTCAAGTCCTGACTCATCTCAGGTTAATTTGCATATGTATAAAATCGTTTATTTTTTTTACACAATAAAAGCACACAGAGCTATGGGGACTGGGTATTGCGGATGTGCTAGTGGCCACCTAGCAGCCCATGTCCTCAGCTCTAGACACAAAATCCCGGTGACAGGTTCTTTTTAACTTCTAATTCTCTAATAGGGTATTCAGCAAATGGTTTTCAAAACCAGACAGGACCTATAAGTGAAAGAATCTACAAATTTGGTATACCTTCGGATGCAACCACATGACGTGGCCCTAACAGATTAAGCAGTGTGGCCCTTGTTAGTTTAATTAGAGCCCACAGTGGCCTGTGCATCCACACGATACTCAACCGCACCCTGTGGTAGTACCCTTAATATTTATGTGTTAAAGGGGTTGTCCGGGACCAAATTATTTTTTCAAATATAGTTTACTCACTATTACTAGCAGAGTCAAGGTTCCCCCGATGTTTTTCGGTAGTTTTTACACTGCTGCATGGCTCCTAAGGTCCCCCACAGATTGCTGACATTGATGTTTATTTGTGTAATGACTTCCTGCCGCACTGCACTGTGGGTCCCAGCGCAGCGCGCAATCTCCTGGTTTCTACGGTCTTTCAACTCGTCCCTGCACCCGCCCCCTCATACATATTCATCCTCCTGCCGCACATCGTCCACTCCTCCATCTATCCGACCCCTCATACATATTCTTCCTCCTGCCGCACATCGTCCACTCCTCCATCTATCCGCCCCCCCCTCATACATATTTTTCCTCCTGCCGCACATCGTCCACTCCTCCATCTATCCGCCCTCCTCATACATATTCTTCCTCCTGCCGCACATCGTCCACTCCTCCATCTATCCGCCCCCTCATACATATACATATTCTTCCTCCTGCCGCACATCGTCCACTCCTCCATCTATCCGCCCTCCTCATACATATTCTTCCTCCTGCCGCACATCGTCCACTCCTCCATCTATCCGCCCTCCTCATACATATACATATTCTTCCTCCTGCCGCACATCGTCCACTCCTCCATCTGTCCGCCCCCCTCATACATATTCATCCTCCTGCCGCACATCGTCCACTCCTCCATCTATCCGCCCCCCCCCCTCATACATATTCATCCTCCTGCCGCACATCGTCCACTCCTCCATCTATCCGCCCCCCCCCCTCATACATATTCATCCTCCTGCCGCACATCGTCCACTCCTCCATCTATCCGCCCCCCCCTCATACATATTCATCCTCCTGCCGCACATCGTCCACTCCTCCATCTATCCGCGCCCCCCCCCCCCATACATATTCATCCTCCTGCCGCACATCGTCCACTCCTCCATCTATCCGCCCCCCCCCCCCCCCTCATACATATTCATCCTCCTGCCGCACATCGTCCACTCCTCCATCTATCCGCCCCCCCCCTCATACATATTCATCCTCCTGCCGCACATCGTCCACTCCTCCATCTATCCGCCCCCCCCTCATACATATTCATCCTCCTGCCGCACATCGTCCACTCCTCCATCTATCCGCCCCCCCCCCCCCCCATACATATTCATCCTCCTGCCGCACATCGTCCACTCCTCCATCTATCCGCCCCCCCCCCCCTCATACATATTCATCCTCCTGCCGCACATCGTCCACTCCTCCATCTATCCGCCCCCCCCCCTCATACATATTCATCCTCCTGCCGCACATATTCCTCCCCCATTAGAAAGATCCATGCCCGGTGACGTCACCGGAGGAGGGGCATGGCTTAGCGCGATGTCTGCTAGCCTATTTACTGCCCCTCCGTGCTCTCTGCATAATGACTTAGACTGATGGTGACGTCACCGGGCTCCCTGTGAAGCGGAAGAAGAGGCTTTGCTCGCCTGCAAGGGACCCGGTACGTCACTGTTTTTACAAAAATAGTCACTTCCGCCCAATAATTTGCAGTATCAAAGCGGGGCTTCAGAAATATGTGGCGCAGGTAGGACATGCATGTGTGAAATATGTATGTCACTCTAGTACTATCACAACAATGTCCCCAATCCCGGACAACCCCTTTAATTGGATAATCCAGGAGCTAATGACATTTTCTGATCTATTAAAGTGATTATTAGGATACATATATTACGTATTGGATGGTTGCAAGTCATCAGCTAAATATAAGTATTTCATTAGGACCAGCGTCAGCACAGAGGCGTCCTGTACAGTACAGACTCCTGTGAGTAGGGATCATTGGCTGCATTTGTATTCCTGAATAATAATCAAAAACACCTTCCCATCAATCTAAAATATACCTTTTATTAATCGATTAAAAATAACCTCAATCCGGGCTGAGATCTCAAGGATCATGATAACAAATACATATATACAATATATACTAGGAGAAAAAAACCAGGATGCAGGCTTAGTATTTCGGGTGCATCCTGTTTTTTTTTTTTTCTCCTAGAGGGTTTCGATTGAGGGGCACTGAATGATAGTCTCCGTCGTGAGACTCATGGTTGAACTTAAAGTATCATCTTTTTCTTTCCCCTGACGAACCAGTCGTGATCCATACCGACTGGGGAAACGTAGCGTTGGGAATTTGTTGTCTGTCATTCTGTTTGTCCGTTTTATGTATGCCTATGTACTCAGCTTGTCCTTCACTACAGGATAGGGGATCATAGGGGATACTAGATTAGGTACGAGGACAGGGAACCCCTACCTTCAAGGGGTGTCCCTGGGCTTAGACGAGTAAGGGACATACAGGGAATTTGTAGGTTTATGTCATCTATTGCATAGCTTGTGGTTTTCCACCATTTTAAACCACCTGCAAACTCCTGGGCATTATCTAAGTTCCTGCACAACACCTATGGATTAATCCCCATCCTACCTGTCGAGAAAGGATATGGTGTGATGTCAGCTAACCGTGAGTAACCATGGAGTTAAATAGCGTACCTGATTAATCCTTATCTTCTTCTTGTGGAGTCTAGTTGTGCTCTGTTTTTTCCAGGAATTATTGACACATCTTGATATTGTTCTTGGCTTATGTTACTATGTCTGGAGTAGGTTATGTTTTATGTGCACTCAAAATCTTCAGGTCTCTGCGCCCAAAATTTAACTCAATAAATAATCACCTTTTTTATGGATACGGTCATTGCGTTTCCACCGAGGTCTTCTGGACACGGCTAGCCTTATAAAGATGGCTGTACACATTCCTGTTAGATAGGTGTTGGCCAAGCGAGCTAGGTTCGGTATTTTTTCAGTAGGGAGATAGGCTGAACCACCTCTGGGACCCATGTCTATCTCTTCAATGGAGCCCCTAAAATGAATGAGAGTGAACCACACAAGCGCGGCCGTTCTCTATTCACTTCTATAGGAGTTCTGGATAAGCTATTTCCGGCAGTCCAATAGAGGTGGCTGTGTGGTGTGCTCTCTCGTTTACTTTGGGGGCTCTGTTCTAGATATAGGTGCGAGTCCCACCTCTGGGAACCGCACCTATCTGACATTGGTGGCATATCCTAGCGATATGCCACCAATGTCTCAGATGACACGACCCCTTTAAACCTCGATCAGACCATACCTTTGATAGTTTTATTTTCTGAGCCCCAGATAATGAAGTATGTTTGACATGTAAATGCGGCCCAGCAGAGGGTTTTGAATCTTCGAAAATACCCAAGTCGCTCCCAGTACCTCCATCTCGCTATCACAATTTTTCCCCTCAGCCTGCAACATCACTATGGCCTTCTCTCTCTGCCTGTAATGTCACATTTGCTTTGTATTGAAACCTCACACAGGCACAGGCGGGGGAATCTGCCTGCGCACTGCGGTACATACTGCGGGTATCGGCCTCACTGCATGTCCTGCACATGTGCTACAGCACGAACGTCGTCACTGCGAGCCCGTTAGCGTTGTGCCATTGAAACCCAGAACTTTTTGTTTTCCTCTTTTTTTTATTTTTCCTGTCCTATGAGGATATATTTCTACGCCATTTTTATGTGTTTTTTGTCTATATTTTTTGTAACCAAGAATTTGCTATTTTGTTTAATAGCACAAAATGCAACTAAATAAAATTTGTCACCCCTTCTGTTACAATAGTTTTGATAATAGGGGATATATAATTAATGGTACCAGGGAGGGAAGCTATGGAGAGGGCTCATGTTGGCGTCTTTTATTTTATTTTTTTCTTCTTTCTTATTTTGTTTTGCCTTTATTTATTCGGGTACTTTCACACTTACGTTAAACTTTTCTGGTGTTGAGTTCCGTCCTAGGGGCTCAATACTGGAAAAGAACTGATCAGTTTTATCCTAATGCATTCTGACTGGAGAGCAATCCGTTCAGGATGCTTCAGGATCTCTTCAGTTCAGTCACTGTACGGTTCTTGGACTGAGAAAATACTGCAGCATGCTGCGGTATTTTCTCCGTCCAAAATTCCGTAACACTTGCCAGATTGCTGGATCCGGCATTATTTTACATTGAAATGCATTCATGCCGGATACTGCCCCAAGTGTTCATGAAAAACGGAACCGGTTTTTACGGTCTGCACATGCGCAGACCTTTAAAAATGTGAAAAAGATAAATACCGGATCCGTTTTTTCCAGATGACAACCGGAGAGATGAATCTGGTATTGCAATGCATTTGTGAGACGGATCCGCACCCGGATCCGTCTACAAATGGCATCCATTTGCATACAGATTGCTGGATGTGCCTGCTGGAATCCAGCAACGCAGGTGTGAAAGCACCCTTAGATGGTGCCCTCGTCAAGGTCATAAAGGTGCTTATGTACTGATCTCTCCTGGAAGTAGGGCAGACATATTAATAGGAATACGGCTTCCTGACGGCACTGCAGAGCTGGTCTGGGTTCAGCAGCTTATTCTTATTATTCATTATTAAAGCACCATTCGCTGTACATATGATAGGCGGTGCACATACATGATACAATCTACATGGTATGGGAGAAGGACACAGTAGGAGAGGGTGAAGCTGGTCGTGGCGGTATCTTGTGCAGTTACCCGAGACCCAGTGATCACATGATCGCCATGACTGGAGCAGGAAGCGGCTTCTGTATATACAGCACTTATTGGGCAAGGTGTATACAGGGATGGTTAGAAAACGTATCTGCCTTCTCTATGGGGGGCCTGGCTGTCACGGACCACCCTGCAGCTGCACCATGTCAGAGATCAGTGCCTGACAGTTATACTATGTGGGTGGTCCAGCACGGATTTTGGGTGGCACGTTACAATTTTTATGGAACTACTTTGCCAGCTCGTTTCTATCTTAGGACAGCATCCAGTTAGTCAGTAGTACAGATCTTCCCAAATGGTGCCAGTTTGATGTAACCCTAAGGGGGCCATTTATGATTAGATATATGCCAGGACATCTGTCACAGATTTGGTTGCAAAGGGGACGTGCGGCGACTAAGTCTGCATCTTCTTCCCCAGTGGGTGTGGCAATGGCGGGGAAGAGGGAGGGGTTGGCAGGCACGACTCGGTAATCATTTTCTACGCCAGTATTTGGTGTAGAAAAATATCCAACTCTACGCCAGCAAGGGATTTAAGGGGCGTTAAGACCGGAGTCTAAAACGC
Organism: Bufo bufo; assembly: GCF_905171765.1. Lineage (NCBI taxonomy): Eukaryota > Metazoa > Chordata > Amphibia > Anura > Bufonidae > Bufo > Bufo bufo. Next base: position 454,320,073 of record NC_053393.1, on the reverse strand, counting down.
CAGTCTTAATAAATGACCCCAGAAGTGTCTGAAGCTCTTTGGGCATGCAAACTTGCCAATATCTTACCATCAAATATTAGTTTGTAAAAGTTTTCAATATCATTTACCGGAAATACATTTCTCGAAGATAATCGTGACTCGGCAGGTGTAAGATTGTTGGGACTTATCCCCTGAGCAGCTCCCCAGCCGGGGGTTCCCTAGAACTCCGCAGCCAGACCTTTCACTTTTACACTTTTACAGTAAAGATGGCTAATTGATTCAGCCTGCTCATATATACCTTGCAGAATATTCAAAACTCTCGGGGAGAGCATAATGCTGGACACAGGTTCTAAAATGCCTTACTCACACCTACACCAGGCGTCTTTGCAGTAGTATGACAGTAAGAGTATGGCTGCCGGGGGACCTGGTCGCATGGGGCCAAACCATGGGCACCGATGGCAGCCAATTGTTGCACGATTTTGCTGTAAAATGGTGCAGGCGTTGGCTGCTATGGGTGGTCATAGCTTGTCCACATGCAGGCCTTACCCCAACTGCTTCCCTGTGAGTAAAAAAAACGTTCAGGGCCTTCCATGGTAATAATATTGGGCATCTCTCACCCGTCACTTTATTTCCTGGCATCTGCTTCCATTTCTGGGCAACCTAATACTAAATGTTGAGTGGCAGGTAATTTTTCAAATTTGTTTTCAGCAGAGGAATATTTACTTGAATAAGGATATGGAAATCTAGTACGTTTTGAGTATTTTTTTACTTTAGACTCTTTAGAAGCTTACTTCAGACTGTCGTTGAGAAGTGGGAGACTAATTCTTCATGAAAGACCATCTGTCAGCAGACTTGTACCTATGACACTGGCTGACCGGTTCCATGTGCACTTGGCAGCTGAAGGCATCTGTGTTGGTCCCATGTTCATATGTGCCCAGACTGCTGAGAAAAATTAGGTTTTAATATATGCAAATGAGCCTCTAGGAGCAACGGGGGCGTTGCCTTTACACCTAGACGCTCTGCTCTCTCTGTAACTGCTGCACCCTTTGATTGACAGGGCCAGGTGTGATGACATTTTCACTGCCTGGTCCTGTCAGTCAAAGTGCAGAGGATGCAGCAGTTGCAGAGAGAGCAGAGCCTCTAGGTGTAATGACAACGCCCCCGTTGCTCCTGGAGGCTCATTTGCATATATTAAAACATCATTTTTCTCAGCATTGTGGGCACATATGAACATGGGACCAACACAGAAGCCTTTAGCTCCCAAGCGCACATGTAACAGGTCAGCCAGTCTCATAGGTACAAAACTGCTGTCCGATGCCCTTTAAAGGGTCACTAACTTTTCCAAAATCTCTTTATATACCTGTATATTATAGAGACATATCAAAAGTTTAGATGGGGGGAGGTCTGAGTGCTGAGACCCCCACCAATCTCTTGAACGAGTGGAGAGAAGTGCTTGCATATTACGCGCTCTCTCCTCACCGCACAGGGCGAGCTCCATACATGTCTGTGGTCTTGATATGCGGGACATTCTCAACCCTCATTCTCGAGGTCTGTAGGGTCTCCGCTCTTAGACTCCCACCAATCTAAACTTTTGATATGTCTGTTAGTGAACCTTTTATTAACTATTACATCTTGGTGCCTTTTTTCCCTCTCAACCTCACTGATTATTATTTTCTTTTTTTTCTTTTAGGGGTTTTGTGGTCTCACTTCTTTTCGGAAAGATAACCTCTGAGAAGTACCTTGAGAGATGTGAGCATTCGTTTCTTCCTCCAACTTCTGCTGGAATCTCGAGGGTAGGTTACTGTGACGTAAAGATCTGTTTAAGTATAGGTTGTGTGCGCACATTTTAGGAGAGGATCTCCATTTGCCCTAATAGGTTTTAAGAGGTTGTTAACACTGATAAAGTGATGGCATGTCTTTGACATCTCTTTAAGATTGGTGGGGGTCTCTGGAGCTATTCCATTACTTTATCAGATGGGAGTAACCCGAGACTCTGTCCTCACGTTTATGCTGCTAGGTCCTAACCGCTCCAGCGCGCGTCAAAGAGTCCTGATATTCATCAGTTTGTGCTTTCACCGCCCCCTGACACTGACCGTTCCCCCCCGACTGAATTAGCAGCAAGGGGCGGAGAAAATCAGGAGCTCATGAATATTCAGGAGATGTTTAATACAAGATTTTAGCAGTCTAAGAAAGTGACCCAGCATCTTGCCGAGAGGATCTGTCACTAGTTTATGTTGCCCTTAGTTAGGACACCATAAAACTGCTGACAGATTATGCTAATGTAATGCCTAATTTAAATCTAGTCGTCGTTCACATGATTTGTCCTCCCGGAACTTCTCTTTGTGGACATCGCTAATAATAGAGGTCTAAAGGTCTTTATACATTTTAGATGAATGAAAGACAAACCTGAGAATTTCTGGATGTCCGGCTGTCTAAAGTGCATGTGGGGGTCTTCATTCTCTCACCCAAAAGCAGATATCAAGGGAACGAAGCATCAGACATGTTGGATTTCGCTATGTTCCCGCTGAGATAAGCTGCTGCCAGTAGATAAGACTAACAAGACATTGGTACAAACACATTTTAGACAACTCACCCAGTGAAAGTTCATGTGATAATTGGCCAAATTCACATCGAAGTACGGTGCGCAAATAACCTGGGGCCTCAGGTTGACAAATTGATATAGAACTAATGTTTCCAGCATCAGAATAAAATCTTCAATACTTTTTCTTTTTAATAAAATGGCATCCATAATGTACTTATGCGTTTTGGGTAGTGGAACCCTTACTCATAGGTAATATTACATCTTGTCTGGTTTTCTCAACGTTAGACTAATGTGTATAGCCACTTTAACTCAATTCACTGCTCAGATCTGTTCTCAGTGAAGACGGGCTGCCTGCTCAATGAAGGATCAATCTATGTAGAAGAGTGAGGATGAGAAAGGAAGGACTGCAGGAGACATATAAAGAGTGAGACTTAGAGACTGCTGCTGGTTTGTGATTTGCTGGATTCACATCTAAACTGCTTAGTTCTTCTGTATAATGTCCTCCATTACTGCTGCTTCTGTGGGTTTGTTTCAGAGAGTTGGGGAGCAGGTTCTCCTGTTTCTCAATGTGCTGTGTATGGGCAGACATGATTTCAGCTAGTCTCCCCCAATAGCTCAGGAAAAACTGACAATTAGCACTCATGCACGCAACGCTCTGTTTCGTCTGCATCCGATCTGCATTTTTTTGCGGATCGGATGCAGATCGATTTATTTAATTTTTTTCAGTGGGGCTGCAAAAGATGTAGACGTCACACAGTGTTCTGTCCACATCCGTACATCATTTCTGCAGCCCTGTAAAAAAGATAGAACATGTCCTATTCTTGTGTGTTTTCTCGACAAGCATAGGACATCTCTATTGAAGTGAAAAAAATAAAAATAAATGGCAGCATGCACACTGCTGGGACCCATGTTTTGCGGATCCGCAATTTGCAGCCCTTACAGACCGATTTGCAGAGGGAACAACCGCTGAAAAATGCCAGATACAAGTCATATAAGGGCCAGAAAGAGTGTTATTCCCCATGTACACACAGCGGCTTATTATGAAAAATTACCTGAAACAACAGGTACACTTTAATGTCTTGGAGGGGACGCTGACCTCCTCACAATTGTTAATACATTATTAATACATTTTTTTTTTATATCGCTTATGTTTACCTCTGCCATAGACCTTTTATGGACAGCCCAAAAAGGGAGAATTGATCATTCCAGTTGCACCAGAATTCTGGTGGAAAAAAGTTGCAAATTTTGGCACAGCCATATATTTTTTATTTTTTTGCAGACATGTGGTTAGCTATGTTAATTAAGTGTTCGGCAGATTTCTCAAACAATAGCAACTCCAACACCTACTCAAACAAAACTGACTTCAGAAATTCCTCCTGATACATTCAGGCTTTTTTATTTCCCCAGCAGTAAGCACCATAGACATAAATAGACCTCGTCATCCGGGAAATCTGCTTAGGATTTCAGGCTTTCGTCAGTGATCCAGCCCTGCGCTGATGTCGGTGGAGGATCTATTGCAGAACCCGTGAGAAGAAATTGTTTCTGCAGATCAATCCTCTGTAACACCAGTCTGAACCTAATGGCAAAAAGTTTGGCCTTGCTTTAATTCAGCTTTTTGCAATGGCGTGTATTATTAGGTCCTTTCTGGATCTGACTGCAGCCTGCAGGAACCATTACATTAGCATGCTGTCACGAGACCTGCTCATTTTGGTATTCCTTCGAGGCGTCACTTAGGAGATAATGAATGGATTCGTTGTGTTGTGACCTCCGCGTGGCCTCCCTGTACTGGTAATATGCTGGGTGTGTTCATCATATTGCGGTTATGCACCAGTTCACTAAGTAGACTGCAGATACACATAGACTTGCCCAGTACTGTGGCCTTATTCCAGCAGGGTTCCATCGGTAGGAGTAAAATACAGACAAAAAAAAACGGATCGTTCTGCAGTTCTGGATATATGTTCCCAAAAATAATGTCCTAGTACATCATGTGATCATAAGGACGCATTTTCTAGCCGTGGTCTACTTACTGGTCTACTATGTTTTCTTAAGGTCCTTCTATGTTCCTTCTTACTCATTCTATGATTGCTGGCACTGGTTGCTACTGGTCAGTTTATTTTTGCATGTTTTATCCTACATAATTTGTACATACCACTGGAAAAGGGGCCTATAGAAGTGACCATACACATTAGATGTTGTGCACCTGACAACCATCATCCTCTCCATGTTTACTCTGCTCGGGCCGAGCGCACACAGGAATAAACTAAAGGCAGACCTTAAAGGGAACCTGTCACCGGGATTTTGTGTATAGAGCTAAGGACATGGGCTGCTAGATGGCCGCTAGCACATCCGCAATACCCAGTCCCCATAGCTCTGTGTGCTTTTAGTGTGTAAAAAAAAACAATTTGATACATATGCAAATTAACCTGAGATGAGTCCTGTCCCTGACTCATCTCGGGGACAGGACTCATCTCAGGTTAATTTGCATATGTATCAAATTGTTTTTTTTTACACACTAAAAGCACACAGAGCTATGGGGACTGGGTATTGCGGATGTGCTAGCGGCCATCTAGCAGCCCATGTCCTTAGCTCTATACACAAAATCCCGGTGACAGGTTCCCTTTAACAAAAAATTGGACGTGATACTTCACTCCAACAGAAGAATGGAAAAATAAAGAAAAAAATGGATCCTGTGTTATGTATGCATGCAGGACTTTTTTCTGTCTAAAATAACGGATCTCCGATGGAAATGGCTAAAGTGGATGCCAAATGTGCATAAATTAGAATAGCGAATGCTTAAAATACAGGATCCGTTTTTTTTTCTCTTTATTTTTCTGTTCCTCTGACGGATCAGAAGAACGGAAAAATAAATGGCAATGTGAACCTGCCCTAACCTGCATGAGCAGTTGTATTCCTACCTAAGTGACGTGTTACCTTGGCTTCCCTACAAACGGAGCATTTGTCACACTCTGGAGGTCACGTACTAACGTTCTACGCCAAAGTCGCAAATTTTGTCACAAGTGCCGTTTTGTGAATAAGATTGCCTGAGCTCCATTGCCTGAAAACTGATGCACATTACACCGGAAATGTACTCCTGCTCCTGGCTGGAGTAGATTTATGTTCTGGCGCACAGACAGCAGAAGATGCGCCAATTTAGAAGATTGGTCGGATCTTCCACCAGTTGGGTTTTTACTGGAATGGGAAGCGCTGGTCTTTAGTAAATGACACTCTGTTTCCCTTGGCAGCGCCATTATTTTATAATCCAAATCTTTCCTCTGAACCACACCCCAGTTTTCACTGTCAATTAATGAAGGGCTGTACCCTGAATAATTAAACTTGTATAATTAAACTGGATTTTATTGATGTACACTGTACACTTAAAGGGTAGAGTGTTGTGGGCATGCTGTGTGACCTCTGCTGAGGTCACTGTGTGTGTGGGGGGGGGGGGGGGGGGGGGGGGTAAAGCTGACCCTATCACCTATTGTCAGTTGAGTCAATTCTCTAATCACATGTAAAAGTAAGTTTGTAGTCTATCTCGTACAATGTAATTGCGGCCGCTTTTACATAGGTATAACTATTTGATGCTTGTGTGACAGGTTTAGGGAACGTGTCAGTTCCATAGTGACAGGAAAGGGGTGCCCTAGACTCGTAGAACATGTAATGTCAATTCATAATGGAGATAGCAAGGTATTGAGCTTTGCAGGTATTGAAATTGTCCAAAATCCCCCACAAGGAGGTGATAGACACCGCTTATTATTGAGAAAAGAAGCTAGCTGGATTATACGCTCAGGAGCAATGGGCCCTTTAGGCCTGAATGATAAAATCGAGCGTGTTCTTGTAAACATTGTAATTGTTATGCTTTTGTTTTTTATTTTATTTTTTTGTTTATATTGCTTGTTTTGTAATTTGTATGGATTATAGATATCCGACTCCCCTACGGCGGTATTCGTTAATCCCGCCTAGTTGACCCGGCGCATAAGAGGTGACGCATGAGCGTCATCGCGTTAGTGGCCTAAGGAAGCGCTACGGTTCGGAACGTCCATCGCCATAAGTGTTTGCCTGCAGTGTGTGGTCCGCCCAATGCCTGTCATATTTTTATCCTTTTAATAAAGAAATTTCCCATTTGCGGGGAGTTCCGCCTGATTTTTCTACATATCCGTTTATATCTAAAGGACTATTTGGCAGAGCACCGCCAGCAGTGAGTTGGTGTCGTAGTCCGGTCACAGCTGGTCCAGTGTGCCTATCTGTGAAAAGGAGGCTGAGCAGTGCCGCCCCGTCTGTGGTCTTCATCTTTATATTGTCAGTGGTGTGATCCCACCACGTTTTCCAGCTTAAAGGGTTGGCTACTTGCTGGCTACTGTTGACGAATGTGGTTGTAAGATTATTATATGACATTTACTAATACATCCTTTGTAGAAATTCAAAGTTATGCCCCTTATTTGCAAAGTCTTTTGTTTGTCCATGCAAAGGTCTCGACCAGGGGTGGCCAACCCGTGGCTCTTGAGGCGCATGCGGCTCTTTGCTTCTTCAAGTGCGGCTCTAGCTGTGGAGCCGGGAAGCAGCCAGGCCGGCTCACTTTCCACCCCATGCTCAGATCTCTTTTCCTGATCGGGCACTGTTGCTACTTTGCACTACGTCCTAATGCACACAGTGTAAAAACGTAGTACGTGGAGACACACACTATGACCTGACGTTGTGCTCATCAGGTCACAGTAGAGAGCGTGTCAGACCTGCAGAGTAGTAGGTGCCAGAGCAGGAGCCCAGTGCCTGATCAGGAGAGGGAATAAAATTTTTTAAATTTATAGAACTGAGCATAGGGGGGGGGGGGGGGGTCCTGATCTGAGCATAGGGGGGGGGGGGGGGTCCTGATCTGAGAATAGGGGGGTCCTGATCTGAGAATAGGGGGGTCCTGATCTGAGCATAGGGTTGGTCAGGTCTGAGCATGGGTTGGTCAGGTCTGAGCATGGGTTGGTCAGGTCTGAGCATGGGTTGGTCAGGTCTGAGAGGGTGGGGGGGATCTGAGGACTGAGGGTGTGACACTGGGAGTCTGATTTGTGTTGTCTGATCCAAGCATTGGGGGTTTTATTTTGGGGGTCTGATTTGGAGGTCTGATGAGGTTTGAGGATCTTATTTTAGGTCAGATAAGGATTAGGGACCTGATTTAGGAGTCTGATCTGAGGTCTGATGAAAAATATTATATAATTTTTTTTTTTCCCCCTCTGGTAATGAAAAATAAGAAAAAATATTTTTATCAGACCTAAGATCAGATGAAAAATATTTTTTTTTTCTCTTATTTTTCTTTGTTAAAACCTAGGTGCATCTTGTAGGGAGAAAAATACAGTGGCTTGTGTGTAAATGTATAGCTTGTGGCTCCTGGTAGTCATACGTTTTTAGTTTTTTTGGGCTCTTTGTGTCTGGAAGGTTGTCCACCCCTGGTCTAGTCCATAAAAAGGCTGCTGATGGAGGGTCATGTGACCGGACATATTAACTCTGTGTGTTGTTTCCTTCATTCAGATACACTGCCCCTCCAACCTGCACTTTACTGTTGGGAGTTTAGTGCAGGTGCGTTGTGTTAGCATGGAGGGGGCGGAGTGATGTGTCTGGTCACATGACCCTCTGTCAGCGGCCATCTTATGAGGACTGGACTTCTATATGGACAGTCCATAAGATTTTCCTAGCAAGGGAACATGGCTCATGAAATATAGCAACGACACAGAATGTCAACAAAGGCTAAATCAGTATATGCCATATAATAATCTTACCTACACATTGGTCACAAATAGCCAGAAAGTAGCCAACACCTTAAAAAGGGTTATCCAGGAAATTATATTTATGACTTATTCTCAGGATAGGTCACCAGTATTAGATCTGCGGGGGAACAACATCTGGGACCCCCACCGATCTGCTTGTACCATAGCCCCTTCCTAGGCCGGAGACATCACTGTACATCGGTCATGTGGTCTAGTTGCAGCTCGGCCCCAATACAAAGCGCTGCCACTATAAAATGTCCTTGGAAAGCTGCCGGGGGCCTGCATCTCTCACCATAGCTACATGAAACAGCTGATTGGCAGAGATGCCGAGACTGAGACCCCTGCCCAGGTGATGATGATGACCTCTCCTGAGGATAAGTCACCTTTATCTTTTCCAGGATAACCCCTTTAATAATATGGGTGGAGAAGAGATCTCTACAGAACAGACTTCATCAACTTTTGTGAGGCCAGTTTCCAGGATAATTACTGCAATATTTCAAGGAAACCTGTCGCTTTATGTGAGGCCCCTAAACCACCGCTGTGTTATACCGCCGGGGAGTAGCTTTATAAAGATGGCGCCATGTAAACTGTCGGCTAATGAACTTGCCATGTGCTGTATGCAGGTTGAATAGTTATGGCGGTGGTGCCTATAACCAGAATAATCGCGCAGTTTAGTCTTTAGACCTTTCCTTCCAGCTTGACATCCCCAGCCTCCTTCTGAGGTCTCAGATGCGCCATTGTCTTGTACTTCCATGCATACTACCGCAAGGTGTGCTCTGCCCGGCTGCATCTGTCCTGGGGCTACTTGCTCTAGTTGGCGCACAGTGTGCAGCGAGCGGTAAGGTCATTCCATACATAGTGTTGAAACTGACAATTTATTCAGGGCCATGTTTAGAAGGCTGTTTCCTGACACTATAGCGTGGTGGTCAAGGAGTCTGGAATCAAGTGACTAGACCAATCTGCGTTACAGATAAAAGCGGCATCAGTGGCAGGTGACCACGTGGATTATCACCCGTGAATAGTGTTGAGCGAACTTCTGTTTTAAGTTCGGCGTCTAAAGTTCGGCTTCCGGTTAGCGGAGAATCCCGATATGGATTCCGAATTCCGTTGTGGTCCGTGGTAGCGGAATCAATAATCGGCCATTATTGATTCCACTACCACGGACCACAACGGAATTCGGAATCCATATCGGGATTCTCCGCTAACCGGAAGCCGAACTTTAGACGCCGAACTTAAAACAGAAGTTCGCTCAACACTACCCGTGAAGGAGGCTAATCTATGTTTTCGAGTTATTGAATAAAAATCTTTCCCAGGGGCTAAGGCTAGCTTCACGCTTGTGGTAGAGCCTGCCAAAGTTTTCTGGATCCACTGTGATGGTATCCGACGGAGATAGAGCAGCTCCCCGGCGAATATGCCGGGATTCGGCCAGGCAAAAACTGCTGCACACAGTGGTTTTGGTCCAGCCGATTCCCATCATTTTCTTCCAGAGAGCTGCATGTATTTTGCAGTTCGCAAAAACTGGATCCGTAAAAAATATGTATGGCTTCCGTCTGCATGCCATATTTTACGGAACAGCTCGCCCCTAATAGAACAGTCCTATCCTTGTCCGTAATGTGGACAATAATAGGACGTATTTTTTTTCCATAATGGAAATGGAATGGACACTGAGTAACTTCCAGACACGGAAAGAAAATAAGTTCTGTGCATGAGCCCTTAGGCTACTTTCACACTGGCGTTTTGGTTTCCGTTTGTGAGATCCGTTCAGGGCTCTCACACGCGGTCCAAAACGGATCAGTTTTGCCCTAATGCATTCTGAATGGAAGAGGATCTGCTCAGAATGCATCAGTTTGGCTCCTTTCCGCCTCGATTCGGTTTTGGTGTCCATCTGACGAAACCGAGCCAAACGGATCCGTTTTCTATGACGCAATCTGGCACAACAGAAAACGGATCCGTCCCCCATTGACTGTAAATGGTGTTCAGGACGGATCTGTCTTGGCTATGTTACAGATAATACAAATGGATCCATTATAAACGGAGGCATGCGGTTGTATTATCTGAACGGATGCGTTTGTGCAGATCCATGACGGATCCGCACCAAACGTGAGTGTGAAAGTATCCTTCCTCTGCTTTTTATCCTGAAGCCAATTATTTGCCCTATACCCAGCTCCTCAGGCCTTGCGTTACAGTCACTTATCTAGGACATGAGCTGCCGTACCAACATCCACTTTATAATTGACCTCCTCATAAAAGCTAATCAGATTGGCTCGATAACACTGGTGCCTCATAAACTGGTGCCAGAACGTTATACAACATAATCCTGGAAAACGTCCCAACGAAAACTCTGCAAAGACTGTAAAAGCCTTGTGCCCGGAAGAGACTCATTTCCTGGCTCTCCCAGTCTTTGAACTGTGTCATCACCTGATTTATACAGTTTATCGTCCAAATGAAAGGGTTAACTTGAAGAAAAACTTGTTTTGCCACTTGCGGATCCTAAAATGGAGCACGACATACAATTTTCCTCTGCAAATGATGGCGGAGGAGATGTGTGCTGGTGGAGGGCTAACATTGTGCTGACCTTGACGGTGATAGGATGGAGCCCATTATAACGCTGAGGGCTGTGTGCCCCCCCGGGCTGGCACAGTGTGTGCCTTCCCTGGGTAATCTCTATAGGACACACTTCTGGCAGAGGTAAACCCCTGCTACTGGGGATGCTACTTCTTTGTTTGTTTTTTTCTTCCCGATTTTACAGCATTTTGAGTAACTTTCTGAATATATTAAGCTTACTTATCCAATCCTGATTTATTTATTTTTTGCTCTATGATGTTTGCGTGTCCATACTTTTCTATATCAGCAGGGTCAACCCTATTTATTAAACCAAACAAACCACCTCTCTCCCCTTGGCTGACAGTGCCAGGCATCATCATTGTCCTCTTGCCAGGCCCGGTAATACCACGTATCCGATGTAGATTTCATAATTGGTGCATGTGTGGTACACCTTAAAGGGGTAGTCCAGTTATCTTAAAGGGGTTTGTTTCAAGTTATCCCCTAGCCACAGAACCATCGCGAGAACGGAGGCCCCGTAGCCCCTTCAGCTCCCCTGAAATGAATGGAGCGGCCAGTCACACCTGCCTACAGCATCTCTCTTCATTTCTATGGGAGTTCCAGAGATGGCGGAGCCCTGCAGAGCTGGTATTTGGTGTATTTTATAGTCCATGTCTATAGTGACATGGACTAGAAGAGCGTGCCCAGAACATTTTCCCATAGAAGTAAATAATTTAATTTTCTTATGTCCAAAATGCTAGCTGTAAGGCAAATATCTGGCCAGTTCTTGCAAATCATGATGATGAAACATTTTCTAACTATTATTATAATTTAATTTGTTTTCTCATTTTCCAGGTCTTAGAAGAAATGAAGCGTGAAGCTAGACCCATCAAAATTGACAGAAGGGTGACCGGTGCCAATATGATTGATGAACCCCTGCAACAAGTAAGTGTGTAATGCCCTGAGAAGTATCACAGAGCAAAAGGAAAACAGGAAGTTCTGTATGTAAACATCCTGCCAGGATGCAGTGAGGCTGAGAACACGGGAAGACCAGGTATTTGGGGCATGCATGTGCAGTGTTTGGGGTACTCTGGGCAGGGACAAAAATGTAATTATGGGACCAGATAATCCCTTTAAATGCCTGCAGAGGGAATTTTATTGTAAGTGAATGGAGCTGAATTGCATTACCCTACATGGACTATAGACAGACAGATGTGGCACTGTTTCTGAAAAAATAGCAGACCTGGTTTCTAGTCCTGAGAAACCCCTTTATATTATACGCAGACCAATATTTTAAATTTCCGTGCAAAAAAAAAAAAATGCTTCTCTCTAATTTTTTCCCCCCTACATTCTCTGGAGGACTTGTCTCTTCCCTTTCTGTGGGCGGGCAGCAGCTTGTTACATGTGACCCGTAATCAGCTGCGTCTCCCAGGAGTGCACTGCAATCGGCTCTTGTTAACCCCTTCCTCACACACCTGCAGCAATTCCATTAATAAAGAGCGCTGTGATGCCCCTGTTTTCTCTTTTTAGTGCGATATTACACACACAGTATAATGGCTTTATACCCGCTGTGGATGTTGCGCTCACCTGTTTTCTTGTTCAGCAGACAGGAAGTGGCTTCTCACATAGACAATGAGAAAGGAAATTCTGCAATAACAATCTGCTGAGGACGCAGGATCATGTACCCGCTGTCAGCACTCATGATCATCCACTTTCCTAGGAAATAACTCGACTAAAATTATCATGAAAGCGATAGATTATTTCTTATGTAGACTTTTTCGACAAATAGAAATAAAATGATGCAGATTATGGGGCACATTTACTAAGACTGGCGTTTTAGACTCCGGTCATAATAACCCCTATAGCTGGCAATGGATCCATCAAAGTTATGAAAAGGGTGCTGGTCGCTCCATAACTTCGGCGTATCCAGCGCCAGTGTAAATGTCAGACCGCTCCCTTGCTGGCTTAGATTTAGACAATTTTCTGCGCCTAAAACAGGCCTAGAAAATGATGAATAAGATGGGCTTAACCGGCCCTTCCGCACCCTCTTTTTTTTTTTTTAGACATGGGCGTGAGCGGGGTGAAGTTGCAGATTGCCACGCAAATAATATCTGTGCCAGAAATACGCCTAATGTAGTTATATTTCTGGATAATAAATGACCCCCTATATTGTCATGGTTACAGCCACACATGGATCCGCAGCAGATCTACTTGTATTGCTCAACCGCAAAATCTGCACCAAAAGGTGAAAATAATTGCTGATACAGTCAGGTCCATAAATATTGGGACATCAACACAAGTCTAACATTTTTTGGCTCTATACACAACCACAATGGATTTGAAATGAAACAAACAAGATGTGCTTTACCTGCAGACTGTCAGCTTTAATTTGAGGGTATTTACATCCAAATCAGGTGAACGGTGTAGGAATTACAACAGTTTGAATATGTGCCTCCCACTTGTTAAGGGAACAAAAGTAATGGGACAGAATAATAATCATAAATCAAACTTTCACTTTTTAATACTTGGTTGCAAATCCTTTGCAGTCAATTACAGCCTGAAGTCTGGAACGCATAGACATCGCCAGACGCTGGGTTTCATCCCTGGTGATGCTCTGCCAGGCCTCTACTGCAACTGTCTTCAGTTCCTGCTTGTTCTTGGGTCATTTTCCCTCAGTTTTTGTCTTCAGCAAGTGAAATGCATGCTCAATCGGATTCAGGTCAGATGATTGACTTGGCCATTGCATAACATTCCACTTCTTTCCTAAAAACTCTTTGATTGCTTTGCAGTATGCTTTGGTCATTGTCCATCTGCACTGTGAAGCGCCGTCCCAATGAGTTCTGAAGCATTTGGCTGAATATGAGCAGATAATATTGCCCGAAACACTTCAGAATTCATCCTGCTGCTTTTGTCAGCAGTCACATCATCAATAAATACAAGAGACCTAGTTTCCATTGGCAGCCATACATGTCCACACCATGACACTACCACCACCATGCTTCACTGATGAGGTGGTATGCTTAGGATCATGAGCAGTTCCTTTCCTTCTCCATACTCTTCTCTTCCCATCACTCTGGTATTTGATCTTGGTCTCATCTGTCCATAGGATGTTGTTCCAGAACTGTGAAGGCATTTTTAGATGTCGTTTGGCAAACTCTAATCTGGCCTTCCTGTTTTTGAGGCTCACCAATGGTTTTACATCTTGTGGTGAACCCTCTGTATCCACTCTGGTGAAGTCTTTTCTTGATTGTTGACTTTGACACACATTCACCTACCTCCTGGAGAGTGTTCTTGATCTGGCCAACTGTTGTAAAGGGTGTTTTCTTCACCAGGGAAAGAATTCTTTGGTCATCCACCACAGTTGTTTTCCGTGGTCTTCCGGGTCTTTTGGTGTTTCTGAGCTCACCGGTGCGTTCCTTCTTTTAAGAATGTTCCAAACAGTTGTTTTGGCCACACCTAATGTTTTTGCTATGTCTGATGGGTTTGTTGTGTTTTTTCAGCCTAATGATGGCTTGCTTCACTGATAGTGACAGCTCTTTGGATCTCATCTTGAGAGTTGACAGCAACAGATTCCAAATGCAAATAGCACACTTGAAATGAATTCTGGACCTTTTATCTGCTCATTGTAATTGGGATAATGAGGGTATAACACACACCTGGCCAAGTGGGAGGCACATATGCAAACTGTTGTAATTCCTACACCGTTCACCTGATTTGGATGTAAATACCCTCAAATTAAGGCCTCATGCACACGGCCGCAAAAAACGGAAGCCGCCCGTGTTGCCTTCCGCAATTTGCGGAACGGGCGCCGGCAATATAAATGCCTATTCTTGTCCGCAAAGCACGGACAAGAATAGGACATGTTATATTTTTTTAGCGGGGCTGTGGAACAGAGCCACGGATGCGGACAGCACACGGAGTGCTGTCTGCATCTTTTGCGGCCCCATTGAAGTGAATGGGTCCGCATCCGAGCCGCCAAAACGGCGGCTCGAATGCGTACCCAAACAACGGACGTGTGCATGAGGCCTAAAGCTGTCAGTCTGCAGTTAAAGCACATCTTGTTCGTTTCATTTCAAATCCATTGTGGTGGTGTATAGAGCCAAAAATGTTAGAATTGTGTTGATGTCCCAATAGTTATGGACCTGACTGTATACTGAGGGATTGCCGCTGCATTGCACAAGTAAAATCTGCTGCAGATATCCACAACAGAAATTAAAATCCTCCACACGTGTCAAGTTGGACGGATTTTGGTGCAGACCCCCTCCGCAACATATGGATGATATTTGTGAAAATCGCTGCCCGTCAGTAAATGGTGAAGGTTTTCCGTACGCAGCTCCTCAGCGTCTAGGCCATGTATGGCTGTACCCCCTGCTAGGGGGGAGTTCACATCACAGTTTCATTTTCCGTTCTTCTGCTGCGTCAGAAGAACAGAAAAAAGAAAAGAAAAAACAGATCCTGTGAAAAAAAAAAAACCTGACCCTGAGCATCAGTTATGCACATTTGGCGTCCGTTTGAGCCATTTCTCTCTGAGATCCGCATGCAGTGCTGCATAACTGACACTCGAGAACCGTTTTATTTTTTACAGGATCCTGTTTTTCTTTATTTTTATGTTTTTCATATGGAACTGTGCCTTATGCCTTTTGCCTGTGGCGAGTGTATTTGGCTTCCTAGGTGTGGATAAGATCCGTCCTCTGGTTTGTTCTGTCTAACATTAGTTATACTGTATTTAAAAAAAAAATAAAAAAAAAAAGGTAAAATGGTCGGGAGGAGTCATGCAATAAATTAGTAAATGGCCAACTACTTACCTATAAATCTTTCAGTGGTGTGCAGTGATCATGTGGGTAGTAAGGTCATGTCATTGCTGCATCACTCCCCCCCCCCCCCCCCCCCCACCATCTTGGTAAAACCCCTTTTAATATGTGTCCATGTAAAATTACACGTATTGTGTTCTTACTGGGGTTTAGGCTATATACCACAGCGGCCGACTTATGTCACTGTCTTAACCTTTCAAAAGGAAGTGGGAGAGTTATCAGTTTATTGCCACCTAAAATAAAGCTTTAGGACGACTACTTTCGAGGTGTTGATGGTAGCCATGTTCTAAACCCTCAGCTCTGCAACATATGGCCTCATGTACGGATTTCTGGCCAGAGAATGTGTATTATTACATTTCTGGTTTTGCAAACCCAAGAAATGGTTTTCTATGTGTTTAGGTCATACAGTATTCCTTAAGAGACTATATTCATTACTGTATTACACACTAAGCGAGGACGAATCATTTCTCCTTGAAATAAGGCAGACTGTTCAGAATGCACTCGTTCAATTTTCCACCCGGTAAGTAAACACTTTTATCATGTTCTTTATGCTCGGACTGAAGCAGGGTCACACAGTATTCCTCTATGTGCTCTCAGCTGACCTCGTGCAACACTATTTTGTCCATAAGAACCTGTAAAGGGAAGATGACTTACCTGCTTCCCAGCGCCGGCTCCCTTCTCCTTCCGGACTATGATGCACCACTGGGCTCCATGTCGTCCAAGCCAATCACTGGCCGAAGTGGTGACCGGCTCTTCTTATGTCATGGCAAATGGTCACATGGCTCCAGGGGATCAAGTCTTCCCCACGCGGCCAATGATTGGCTGCGGCAGTTTCAAACCAGGTGATGTCATCGAGGGGCTGGCAGGAGGAGAGGGGAGCCGACACCGGAAAGCAGGTAGGTAATCATTCCTTTACACGTCTGGCCAAGTGGGGAGATTCTTGCACAACTTTTTAAAAGTAATTTTCTAATTTTATGTGAAACTGTCCTACATAAGGCCAGCACTTAATGATCTTGGAGGTCCAAGAGAATTGAACAATGCTAGGTAGGAGAACTGGCAAGCTGTTCAAACATACCTGTGTGGGCGCTTGTACTGTAATATCAGCCTTACTTTGAAGGAGACACTTGAATCCAGCCTGTGCCTTTCCCAAAAGAGTCCTGAAGGCGGTCTCTCATGCTGAAAGCACTTTCTCCCCCACTTGAGTGATGGCTGTGGCCACCAACCAGGAGACTGCTAGAGCCATCGTTTAGCACAGAGAGTAAGGGTTGTACAGAGAGTCAAGAGCATTTTAGTATGAGGGGGCCACCTTCGGGCCACCTTTCAAAGTAATATTGATAAGTACAACCACCCACATGGATATGTTTAAACAGGTGTTCAGGGCTGTCAGCAGTTTTGAAGGTTCAAATAGCTCTACGTTTTACTACTTTTGAAAGGAATACTAGACCTAGAAGTAAGTGATAATCTTACCAACCATGGTTTGTCAGTCTAGGATTTTCTGCATGATCCTAAAACAAACTTGTCTTGTAGAAGTTCTGCAGAGAAATCAGGGGTAAAAGGGATTTCCAGAAATACCTAACTTTTAAGTGATGCCTGCAGCCTTCCTACTTACCTGCTGCTCCGGTCCTGTGTGAGGGCTCCCGTGTGTCCATTTTCCGGTCCGCAGCTTGTTAGGACATGGTCACCAATGACTGGCTTTCAGCAGTAACGTGTAAAGTTAGCTATTCCTTTTATCTACTGAACGAGGGAGCTGCTGAGGGGGTGAGGCTTGACCAAGTGTTGGGCATAACCACCTTTTTTTTCTTCATCCTACTGCAGATAGAGCAGAGGCTGGAGGCTCCTGCTGCAGCCAGTTGTCTCATAGCCAGGCACAGGATTGTGAGTAGGAGAATGGGGGACACGGCTGATCTCCTGGGACACACAAGAAGATATCTTTGTGTTTCTCAGTTTTTTTATTGTAATACGATCAAAGAAAAAGAGTAGATTATGGGGTATTTTTTGTGCAGATTCTGTTTATTGCTCCTTTTAAAGGGGTAGGATATGCCCCCATTGTCTGATAGGTGGCGGGGTCCCCACCTCTGGGACCCGCACCTACAACGAGAACGGAGCGGGGAGAGCTGTGGCTGGAGGATTTCCTGGGGTCCGTCCACCACCAAGCACTGCTCCCTGCTGATCCCATAGAAGTGAATGGGAGCGCACCCGCGGCCTCTGCTCCCATTCATTTCTATGGGGCTGACTGAAATTTCCAAGCCAGCGCTCGCCCTATTTTCGGCGGCCCCATGGAAATGAATGGAGGGCGGCTGCGGCATGCACAGTGCGCCCTCCGTTCATTTCCCCGCACCTATCAGACAATGGGGGCATATCCTAGCGAAATGCCCCCATTGTCTGTGATTGGAATACCCCTTTAATATACTTTGCTTTTCAGATGTGCATCATCTTCAAGATGTTTGTTTGCGGTCAGTGGATTAGAACATTTTTGTTAACATCTAATAGCTGGGGAAATGGGTATTATCAGATGGGTGAGGGTCCTACTCACGGCACCCCATCACTGTGCTTCAGCCTCCTCAGTGTTGACCTGCAGAATTAGTAGCAGCAGTACAGGGTAAAAATAAAGCCTCCTTGTTATGCTCGTATGTAACGTTGTCAGACTCTCAGATTGCTGTTAAATTCATTATTGCTAAGAAAATGATTTCCCACCTGTTACTCTATATGTTGCTTAAGGCCTCATGCACACGACCGTTGTTAGTTCCGGGTCCGTTCCGTTTTCCGTGATTTTCTGCGGACCCATTGATTTTCAATGGGTCAGTTGAAAACTCGGAAAATGCACAGTTTGTCATCCGCGTCCGTGATCCGTGTTTCCAGTCCGTGAAAAAAATATGACCTGTCCTATTTTTTTCACGGACTACGGTTCGCGGACCCATTCAAGTCAATGGGTCCGTGAAAAAACACGGAGGCACACGAGATTGTCATCCGTGTCCGTGTCCATTTTTTCCCTATCCTTTTCAAGGCAAACATGACTTAGATTTTTTTTTTTTCACTTTTCATGTCTGGTGATCCTCCAAAAATCAAGGAAGACACACGGAAAAAAAACGGAAACGGAACAACGGAACCCCGTTTTGCGGACCGTGAAAAAATACTGTCGTGTGCATGAGGCCTAAGATGTTAAGGAAATTTGAAAGCTTTAAAGGGGTTGTCTCACTGCAGCAAATGGCATTTATCATGTAGACAAAGTTAATACAAGGCACTTACTAATGTATTGTGATTGTCCATATTGCCTCCTTAGATGGCTTGATTAATTTTTCCATCACGTTATACAGTTCTAGTTTTCATGGTTACGACCACCATGCAATTCAGCAGTGGTGGCCGTGCTTGCATAATATAGGAAAAAGCGCTGGCCTCTCTGGTGGCCAGGACTATAGGAACGCGCAAAGGACAGCGCTTTTTCCTATAGTGTGCAAACACGGCCACCGCTGCTTTATATCAGGGTGGTCGTAACCATGGAAACGAAAAGTGGAACAATGAATCAAGACTGCAAAGGAGGCAATATAGTCAATCAAAATACATTAGGAAATGTCTTGTATACTATGTCTACATGATAAATGCCATTTGCTGAAGTGAGACAACCCCTTTAATGTAGGTATCAAGCCAAAAACAGAAAATTCCTGATGCTATGGAGCATGTCATTATGGAGGGAGGTTGTAAAAAAGCAGGAGGCAGTCCTTCCCAACCATAGGATTACTTACCCACATGGACCAGTCTGACAGGCATCCCAATTTCAGGATACTCAAGGGTATATTTTATTAATGTTCATGGACATGGATTATCTGGAGAGTGATTTATAAGTCTCTCCCGGTAATTGGGTGTTATCCCCTATCCACAGGATTAGATCGATGAGGGCCCCAGCGGTAACACATCCACCAATCGCAAGAACAAGGGCCCGTGAAATGAAAGGAGTGGCAGGTCGAGCATGCACTCTACTGTTCCTTTCATCTCTATGGGAGTTCTGGAGACAGACCTGAATGGAGCAGCAGTGTGCATGCGTGATCTGCCGATTCATTCCCTTAATAGGACCGTGCGGGGTACAGGTCCCCTATTCTCGTGATCAGAGTGGGTCCCGGTGCTAGGTCTAATGGATTTCCCCTATATTGTGATTAGTTGATAACTTCAGATTACTGGAATCCCCCTTTAATGGGGTATCCCAGTCAATGCCCAGAAATGGGATGTGAGATGAGGCACAGATTGGACTGGTATGTATGTGCATGCTGTAGGTTAACAAAACGTCTGCCCTCCTCTCTCAGCACAGGTCTGGGGGTAATTACAGGTTGTCCATGATTTAAAAAAGATGTCTTACGAAAACAGTGCCAAACCTGCCTTCAGGCTGTGGGCGGATAGGTCCTCTATTGCTAAATCCTGGAGAGCTCTTTTAAGTCCCAGTTCTTAAAAATATAATGTTCCTTTTGGACTACTGTGCTTTGGGGTCTCACATCGAAGAAGAACAATTAGAGCAATTTATAGATTTTTATTTTTATTTTTTTCTGGTTCTGTGCTGCACCTTTTAAACACATTGGGGTGTGTGTAGACCACCTGCAAGCCCTGAATAATTCTGCCTCTTTCTAAATGTGATTGTCTGTCTTTTTCACGGCATTATTTGCGGCTCTTGTACATTATTCTAAAACGTGGAATTCATTTTAACTAATAATGATAAAAAATCTTAATTAGACGTTAATAGACATGAATTCTACTAATAGCCCAGATTTTATATATATTATGTAAAATAACAGTTTTCAGACTCCTTTATGTGCTGCAATAAAGCATCTCTTCTCTTTACAAGGTCTAAAGAAGTTGACTGGCAGCCTTATTTTACCACCCGGTTAGTAGATGACTTTGCCACTCACCTCCGAGTGTTCAGAAAAGCTCAGCAGAGGATGGCAGAGAAAGAAGATCAAAAGAAAGGTAACGGCACAAGGGGAAAAATGGTGGCCTAGTCTTAGCTTTGTTGAGGTTCGTTTTCATGTATGGGGGTGAACGATCATTATGGGGAAGAACGACCCTAGTAGAGTTTCATTATTTGTTGGCAGCTGGTCCTGGGCGACGTGCTAGGACAATGATATCTTTGTGCCACATAAACAGTTGCATCACCCCGCAAACAAGTTCTTGCTCGTGGCAAATTTACACCAGTCCTATGAACTTTGGGGGTCCTTTATTAAACAGAAATACGTCTATATTCGGCATCTTTCTGGCACAGATTGCGACTTTTCCCCGCTCGTGCCAAGTCTAAAACCAAGTGGGCAAGGAAGGGGACGGTCCAGTAGGCCCGTCTCATTTACCATTTTTACGCCTGTTTTAGGCTACTTTCACATCTGTATATTTCTTTTCCAGTATTGAAATCCGTCATAGGATCTCAATAGCGGAGGAAAACACTTCCGTTTTGTCCCCATTCATTGTCAGTGGGGACAAAACTGAACTGAAGGGAACGGAATGCACCAGAATGCATTCCGTTCCGTTTGATTACGTTCCCATACAGGACAGGAAACTGCCCCAAGCAGCTGTGTGCCATAGGATGTGGAGCAAAACGGATCCGGCATGACACACAGTGCAAGTCAATGGTGCTGGATCTGTTTTCTCGGATACATTGACTTACAATGGTTTTAAAGGGCATCTGTCAGCAGATTTGTACCTATGATACTGGCTGACCTGTTACATGTGCGCTTGGCAGCTGAAGGCACCCGTGTTGGTCCCGTGGTCATATGTGCCCGCATTGCTGAGAAATATGAAGTTTTAATATATGCAAATAAGCCTCTAGTAGCAACGGGGGCGTTGCCGTTACACCTAGAAAATGGTCTAAATGTAAACCAGCTAGGAAGCTGTCAGCTGTCTTACATTTAGAAGCGGCCTGCGCCAGGTTTATTAAGACCGTTGTCTAAAATGCTGGTTTCCTGGTTAATCTTCCCGTGTAAATAGGTCCCAAGTTTAACCCTTTCCCTGCCAAAGATGTATCTCATACGTCCTGGCAGGGTGCCATTTCAATAGCCAAGGATGTACCTGGATCTTAGGCTGTGTAACAGCTAGAGACTCAACCCAACTCCAAGATCGAAGCTCTGCCACAGTATATATGTCCAGCCTCAGTGAAAGCTGGATATACCTCAGCTTTCATTCCCGACTTAGTTGGTAAGTGCTGTAGCTTGCGATTTTTTTGTGGCTAAATCTTGATCTTGTCTTGTTTTAAAACTGAATTTGTCAGCTTTAAAACAAGACTGCATAATTCTCTTGCTGTTAGACAACCCGAGATATGCCAGCAGAAAGCCATCTCTCTTTACCAGCTGAATGTCACTAGAGTGGAGAAAAAGAGTGGTCAGTGGGAAAGTGTTGACACTACACAGGAGAGAGAAGACACACACAGTGCCTTCTCTCTCCTGTGTGACTGTACCTGGGAGGATAACATGCATTTATCAACCCCCTTGCCCCATCAATCAAAGAGCATACTTTTTCACTGTACCTCTTAGACAGCTGATTAGCAAAGATGTTAGGAGTCAGTCCCCCACCGATCTGAATATCAATTCATGGATAGCCCCTTTAAATCATCATTTGCTGTCCACAGATCCTCCTGTGCAAACATGAATTTGCTGCCAACAATGATTCACTGTGGGGGTGCGCGGCTCATTCCCATACAGAGGGGATGATTGTTGCATAATGATAGGTAGTTGCTGCTTAATAATGGGCAATTATCGGGAATGAATGGTTCATTTGTGGCATTTGTCGTTTCAGTCAACCAATGTAAAATGACCATAAAGATCGCCTAGCACTGTGATGGCTAACCTCCGGCACTCCAGCTGTGGTAAAACTACAACTCCCAAGATGTACACTTGCTTGGCTGTTCTCAAAACTCCATAGAAATGAATGGAGGATGGTGGGAGTTGTAATTTCACCACAGCTGGAGTCCCAGAGGTTAGCCATCACTGGCCTTGGGTCTGATCCCTATATATCAGCAAGTGATGGCCGATACTAGTTCCATGCCGTCACTTAATGTAGTGGGAAAATGACCTCTGCTGACATGTCTGTTTTAGTAACTGTTTGCATCCTACGTGAAATGATGATTCTGGAGCATATGTTCTTATGACTCATTGTTGTGCCTTTCAACTATTACTCCTACTAGAAGTCCCAGGACTAATCAGACTGTGCAGGGGCATACATATTTGACAGGCAGAATGGTAACACCCAGTTGGCATTTTATTCATACAATTCTAGTACAGTGATAGCTAACCTCCAGGACTCCAGCTGTGGAGAAACTACGACTCCCAGCATGCTCCATTCATTTCTATGGAGTACTGAGAACAGCCAACAAAGGAGTGCACGAGGTTAGCCATCACAGTTCTAGTAGGAATAACAGAGGAACAGCACAACGTGCATTGTCCAAGAAATAATAATTCTGGAGCATCTTATAAGAGGTGACAGGTCCTTTTTAACCCCTTTAGGACACTTTTCAAATGTTTCACCTTAATGACCAGGCCAAATTCACTTTATGTGGTAATAACTTTGGAAAACTTTTACTTATTCAGGCCATTCTGAGATTGTTTTCTTGTGACACATTGTACTTTATTTATTACTTAAAGGGGTTCTGCAGTTTGTTTAAACTTATCTATCCTCTGGATAGATCATCCGTATCTGACCGGTGGGGGTCCGACACCCGGAACCCCCGCCAATCAACAGTTTGAGAAGGCAGCAGCACTGTTTACCGCTGGCCCAGTGACGTCACGGCTAGTATCAACTGCCCTGGGCGCGGCTAAGGTCCGTTCACTTGAATAGAGATCAGCCCCGTACTGCCTTTAGCAGGAGCCTGATCAGCTATACCATGGCAAGCCGGAAGCCTGTGAAGGCGTCCGGTTGCCATTGTAACCATCTGGCCCTGCCACAACAGTGCAACAGGCGGATGTGGGAGGGAGGGAGCTTCCCCCCTCTGTTAACCCATCAAGCATCGGCCGCTGCCACAGCACAGCAGCAGTCTGATGAGGGAGGGGCTCCTTTCCATCTCCTAACCCCTTCCATACAGTGGTCCCTATGGACCGCAGAATGGAGGGTTAAACGGCTGACATCTCTGCCAGCACCGATGTCAGTCGTTTCAAGCAGAGTGTCAGCTGTATGGAAGGAAAGGGGGGGCTCGACTGCCCCCGACCATCATGAAATTAAATACATATGCATATATTTAACAAGGTCCATGACTGTGGGGATCAGAAACTTTCAGCCGCATTAGGATCGCGTGATTGGCTAGTCTGTACGACTAGCCAATCACATCGATCGCCGGCCCGGGACCGCCCCATTGGTTAGCCTGAGATCCCTGGGCTGTGTGTAACAGCCGGGGTCTCAGCGTGTCACCATATCTGCAGACATGGTGACACTTTAATGCCATGACGTGTATACTCGTCATGGAGCGCCAAGTAGCAGTGCTCCATGACGAGTAATACATGTCAAATAGCACTAAGGGGTTAAGAACCTGAGGTAGGTGAACAACTGAAGTACATTATCGCTGCAAAACACAAAAAATAGAATAAAAGCCCACAAAAGATGGAAAGTAATGGCTAAAGCGGGATACGAATGAAACACTCTTTATATACTTATATTGGGGTGGGCGGTCTCTGATGTTTTGCTGAAACACAAGACAATTTTCGCAGTATTTGATGCCTTTCAAGTGTCGAGAGATTCTTCCTTTGCTGCTGCAGTTTTAATATTCTTCTGCAGTCTATTCAGAGCAGGTTTTATTAGTCAGTGCAGACTCCGTTGGCCGCACAGAATGCTCTTTTGTTACTGTTAGTTTACTATTACACATCCTAACTTTGCAGGGCTTGCACATACTTACTGCTGAATTACTGGCTTCCTTCAGTGTTTTTATCACTTTTTTTTTCCTTCCGCATTTTCTGTAGATTCCTCTGAAGATTTTGTAGAAACTTTTTTTGAGGTTGAAGTTGAAATGGAGAAAGATGGTCCTGTCGTGACCTCATATGCACTTCTTCTAAAGATGAGGAAGGTTGTTGAATCATTAGTATTTCTAAGCATTCCGCCTGTTGTGTGTTTTAAATTATTATTTCATCCTAAATCACTATTTGCTATTTTTATTGTTGTTTGTTGCTTGTAGATGCAAATTCCTGTTTCGCCATTAAACAGATTTAAAGGGGTTGTCCCATCTCGCACTTTGGTGGCATATTGCTCGGATGTCTATATCTCTAAGACAAAGTGAACAAGGGCGCACCGAGATGGGCCTACCCCTTTAAAGGCGTTGTGCAGTGGCATAAAAACCTGCCAAATAGCCTGCTGGCTTACCTTAACCCGCAATAGACTTGTCCCCAGACCCCTCAGGTACTCATAGGTAACAGTGTAACAGCGTCCATAATGTTTCAGAAGTGGTGTGTCTGTCTTCTACTGTGCATGCAGGCAGCAGAGGTACAGAACGCTGGGAAAGCCGTTGATGTCCTGGAGCTGCGCCTGTGCCGACCCCTTTAGGCGCTCTTCACACGAGTGTGACGGATTGCTTCCGGGTGCGTTCAGTGAAACTCGCACCATTTTTGGCAAACCAAGTTTAGTCAGTTTTGTCTGCGTTGCGTTCAGTTTTTTCCGCGCGGGTGGCAATGTGTTTTTGATGCGTTTTTCACGCGCGTGATAAAAAAACTGAAGGTTTAGCAAACCACATCTCTTAGCAACCATCAGTGAAAAACACATCGCATCCGCACTTGCTTCCGGATATAATGTGTTTTTCACAGAAGACCACATTCACTTCTATGGGGCCAGGGGCTGCGTGAAAAACGAAGAATATAGAACATGCTGCGTTTTTGACACACAACGCAGAACTGATGTGTGAATAAAAAAAAATTGCACCGTATTGCACCGCTGCGCGAAAACTCGCTCGTGTAAAAGGGGCATTCAGCACATGTGCAGTAGAGGAATAAAGTGCCACATTGGAAAGGTTATAAATGCCAGCGCCTGTCTACCCCACTGCCCATGGCACCTGGGGTGCAGTTCCTTGTGGACTATAGGGTAAGCTCATGGGGCCACTTACCAAGTTCTTATGTCTCTGCTCACTTTTGTATGGCATTACTGACATTTGGGTACAAAGCAGCCAGTCTGTGAAGGATCATTCATTGAGAAGCGGGAAGCAACAGTATGTGGATGCACTGAAAGTGATTTTTTTAGCCCAAAATGAGTAGACTGGCATTGTTGTTGTTTTTTTTTTTTTTACCATAGCCTTTAAGGACTTTTAAAGGGATTTTCTAATGAAGGCAAGCTCTTTTCAAACAAAAGCCAGCATGGTTCAGCTTCTCTATATCCCAGCAATCTGCTGGGTAACATCGGTGTAAGATGTGGCTGCTGCTGGGGGAGGGGGAGCATTAGGCGACTTCACACTTGCGGCAGAGTGGACCCGGCAAGCAGTACGCCAACTGATGGCATTTGTAAGACTGATCAGGATCCTGATCAGTCTGAAAAATGGCTGATCAGTCAGAAAATGCATTGAAATGTCAGATCCTCTTTCAGTGTCATCCGGCAAAATGATCGCAGCAGGACGGATCCGGAAGGACGGATCCGCATTCCGGTATTTGAATGCCAGATCCGGCACTAATACATTCCTATGGGGAAAAAATGCCGGATCCGCATTCAGGCAAGTCTTTAGTTTTTTTGGCCCTGAGATAAAACCGTAGCATGCTGCAGTTTTCTCTTTTGCCTGATCAGTCAAAAAGACTGAACTGAAGACATCCTGATGCATCCTGAACGGATTACTCTCCATTCAAAATGCATGGGGATACACCTGATCAGTTCTTTTCCGATATAGAGCCCCTGTGACGGAACGCAGTGCCGGAAAAGAAAAACCGCTAGTGTGAAACTACCCTTACATGCCAGGCATTAAAATGAATGGCTATCTGTGGGATGTATGGGCAGGCTGGGTCCACCAGAGTGAAAACTGCTCTCATAGGTGGGATGTTTTATGACACAATCCCTTTAATCCATCGTTGTCTTCATATTAAAAGGTAAAAGTTGCCTTAAAAGCACATTGTAATTTTTAAAAGTAGTTGTCCACGATATAAAAAAAATCTAAAGGAAGATAAAAATAAAACTCATTTAATATGCTGGAACCCCCAAGGCCGAAGCTCTGATCTCCCTGTTTATGTACTTGTGGGTTATCGTGTGACTGCTGAAGCCAATCACCATCTGCTTTTACTCAATGGAGGATCCTCTGACATCCAATTACCGCTTCAGTAACTTTCTTTTCCCAAACGCGTTTCAAAACGGTCAGGTTTCTTCTTCAGTGGTCAAAAGTTTATACATTATAACTTTTGACCACTGAAGAAGAAACCTGACCGTTTTGAAACGCGTTTGGTAAAAGAAAGTTACTGAAGCGGTAATTGGATGTCAGAGGATCCTCCATTGAGAAAAAGCACATGGTGTATGGTGAAGTTGGCGTCCCGATAATCGCAACCTGCCTGCGCTACAACAAAGAGTGCCGGCACGAGCGCAGACTCTAACGGAGAGATACAGCGGTCTCGGATATTAAAGCATACAAAAGGGAGAAGCCACGTATGTATAAATCGTCATAAACGAGCGCTGAACGAGGACTCCTGAATGCCGGTAAGAGATACAAACATAATATGTATCGCGGTTAATGACATACAAACGGCGCGGCATAAGGGAGCTGCAACATAGCAGACGTTAAGATCCTATTACATCGTTACAAAGGAACAATTTGTGAAATAAAGGCAACAATTGCAGGACCAGAATCTTAAAAACAAAAAACCGCTATATAGGATTATGGGTTCCATATACGGTAATTGCGAGAGCTCCGCAATAGGAACCAGTAGAAGGACTGGGACTATAATTTGCTATTATATTTGCTATCCAGCGATATTTACTATATGTTTTATTTTTGTTTGTTTTTTATGATTTTTTTATTGTTATGTTTTATGATCTAAAATAAGTATTTTATTGTGTATAAAATGTAGAGATATATTATATCAAGCCAGCCATTTACTGGACACTGAAGTATTATAGCTAGAAGGTTGCAGCAGGCTGAGCTATATTTCGGTGAGCGCTTTAGAGTAATCGTTTTTCTTTTGATTAATGATAGTCAGTTCCTATCTGATTTTAGGTCTTTTGTACTGCACTCACATGACCGGGCAGCCCTTACTTTTTTAGTGATGGAAAATGCATCAATAATTGCAAAACTTTGACTTTTGCCGTGATTACTGATTCACTAATATCGAGTGCGTATCTTCACCGTGTTTGATTTCAGGCTTCCTGAAGGATTTATGTGAAGTTTTACTGTATTTATTGCTACCTCCTGGAGACTTCCAGAACAAGATCATGCGATACTTTGTGAGGGTGAGCCCTTGAGGATTCTTTATTACCCAAACATTTTTTGCATCACTTTACTGATATATTTGCTCCAACTCGGATGTTGATTGACCAGTTTACGATTTATTTTCTTTCAGGAAATCCTTTCACGAGGAATTCTTCTTCCTTTAATAAACCAGCTCAGTGATCCTGATTATATTAATCAATATATCATTTGGATGGTGAGCTCATCAATGGCATTTTAATGTTTTTTTTCTTTTATTATTTTATTTTTTTAATGAATGAGTTATAATAATAATAAAATACAATCAAGTAAGTGTGAGTGCTGTATGTGATGTATTCTGATTAGAGATGAGCGAATTTCATATTTCATCCCCTGCATAACTGAAATGGGACGGATCCGTTTTGCAGCCCATAGACTTCTATTATGACGGAATGAATAACGGAATGCCTCTAAAGGCATTCCGTCATAGAACTGCGTTATAGTCTGTGCTAACGAAATCCATAACGCAATTCTCCTTTTACCACCGAACGAAGTGTGAACGAATTTCATAACATCTCTAATGGAAATATTGTGTGGGATGTGTAATGAAATTCTAAAGCGAGTTTGTTTAGCAGTTTTGACCAGCTAAACTGCTGACAGCCCTAGGTAGGGACTGGGGGGAGCAGGACAATCTTCTTATTTTGTGGAGTTTTTCTAATTAGGAATAGTTAGGATATGAAGTTTTATTCTGCTTCTCTGTCAAATTGCATACACATAGCTGTGTTTCACCTGATTAAAGCAGTGCTTTTCTTTTGTTGATCCGAGGGTCCGTTTCTGAGTTATGATGTTTTTTTCTAATAAAGGCCTTTGGTGCAATGAGAGTGTCACCATTGCTCTTGTTGAACACAAGCTCCACTTATTTCTGTGGCCAGCCCCTCCGTCGCTGTTTGCTGTTGCCTGGTCCTGTTAATCAGAGCAGCCATGGAGCGGCTGCCCACAGAAAGGAGTGGATTTTGTGTCGAACAAGAGCAATGGTGATGCCCTGGTTGCACCGAAGGCCTAATTTGCATATTAAGAAAAAGTATTATAACTTGAAAACATAACCCAGGATCAAGAAAAGGAATACAGCGTTTTAATCAGGTGAATCATAGCTATGTGTCTATGCAAAACTTTGGACAGGGAGGACTCTGGTGATGATTTCCTTTAAGGGTTCAGGCCGGTGCTTCTCTGCTTTCAGCTGCTCCACAGACCACCCCTTGCTTTGGTAAATCTCTCCCTCGGGGCAGAGGAGAGGGGCTGTGAAACAGAGACAGCTTTGCAGTCAGTTGCAAAAAGAGAATCTAACTGAACAAAACTTCATATTCGCACTACTCCTGCTACTTTCCCCAGCCCCTACCTAGTGCTATTATCAGTTTAGTATGGTCAAAGCTGCTGACAGACTCCCTTTTATCATCATTGGAATGACAGGCGGCGTGGCCCATACCAGGCCTGAGTTTCACGCTAACTTGTGAAGTTGCTTTCGAATATATTGTCACTTACAATTTATGGTTTGAAATGTTTGTGCAAACTCTGTGCACAAGTTGTCTTTGTTTGGATTCGAACTGAGGACCCCATTGCTACAAAGCAACAGCAGTACTAACCAAAATGCTCCCGTCCCTTAGCCCAGCTAGACGCTCCACTGCCACATACACTTTTCTGTAAGTAGTCGGTTCTACCCCTCTAAGGAGCGGGGGGTGTAGTCAGTAGCTTCCATATAAAGTACTTGACTGTCTGTAGCCATCCGGACTGCAGTTCCTCTTCCAAGCTGAAATTCGGAATGCCAACAGAAATGTCCCGTTGAGACGCAGGTGACACCGTTGTTTTTTTCTTTCTCAGATTCATGATTCCAATTGCAATTATGAGGCCTTCATGAATGTCATTAAGTTATGTGACCATATTGGAGAGTTGGAAGCTGTGAGGGACAAAGCTGCTGAAGAATTACAGTATCTCCGTTCTTTAGATACCGTGGGAGATGGTAAGTAGTAGAGCGCTGATTCTGACATTTAGACAGTCTTGTCCCATTGGGGCTGAAGTCGTGCTTAGATGGGTTGTACTAGTGGACGGTTTGTCTCTGCACAGTCTGACAGATTGAATAGTGTAAGGCTGTGCAGGAACAACCCCCAACCCCCCCCCCCCACTTCCCAACTGGTAACATCCAGATGGACCTTTATTGCAAGTTTCAATAATAAATAATACAAATATTCCACTCATAATTTCTGACAGGAGTAATAAAGGAATGATATAGCATAGTCATAAGAAATGATTCTTCTGAATTATTCCATGTGGAATGCAAGTACGGTGGTTACAAAAACAGATTTACTACTTGGCCGACGACAGGCAGTTTTCTTTTTTCTTTATATCTCTGCCTTCAAAGACAGAAAAAAAAAAAAATTATACTTCTGTTGACTTTATTGTATGAGAATTAGTTTTTTTGCAGCATAAGTTAGATTTTTATTTTTTTTATGTCACCAATTTATGTACTTAAAAACATTTAGATTTTATTTTTTATCTATGGTATGGAAAAAAATTAAACCATTTATTATTCATTTATTTTTTTTTCTCCGGGATTCACCATGCAGTAAAAATGCCCTGGTCGCTTTATTCTGCGGGTCAGTGCACTGATAACACATTGATATGGTTTTTGATATAGTTTTACAAAATAAAAGCCTTAAAAAAATAATAAAATAGCTTTTCTTGTCACCACGTTTTGACACCCATAAGTTTCAGTATTTTTCCATTGATGGAGGTTGTGAGGACTTGATGTTTTTTGTCGGGAGAGCTATAGTTTTCATGACTATTTAGACACTTAAATTAGATATTTTTTTGGCAGGTGAGGTGATTACAAAACAGCAGTTCTGGCTTTTTTTTAAATGTTCGCCATGCTGATTAAATAATGATATTTTAATATTTTGGACTTTTATTATTTTCTATATGTTTCTGTGTGGTGTACGGAGCCTGCTGAGGTCCCAAGCCTGCTCCATACATTTGCCTGCAGAATGTGACTTTCATGTAGGTCGCGTTTCATGAAGGGGTTAAAAAGTGTATCATGCAAATAGAACTCTGCGTTTCACCGGTCCTCTGTTATTCCTACTTTAACGATACGACTGTGCATTAACATTGTCAGTGGGTCTGGTCCATTACTATAAAGCCTGTGTTAAGCCACGTGCAGACGTCCGTGGAACACGGTCCGTGAGATACTGACTGCCATTGCAGGAGCGCACGGCGTCATAGCAACCAATGATGCCGTGCGCTCCTGCCTCACGTGCCGTGTTCCACGGACGTCTGCATGAGGCTTTAGACAGGGCAGATCAGCAAGCGATTGTCAGGAGCGAAGTATTCCCTCCGCAATCGCCTGCTCGCTAGACTATTACATGCAGTGATCTCCTCCCAGAATGGGGCGAGCGATCGCTGTGCATCACTCATCCCTATGCTGTATAGTGGTTTGGTGGCGGGCAGATCGCTGTTAGACAGCATGATCTGCCGCCGGCAAACACAGATTTTTAAGCAGAATTGCCCGGATTCGTTCATCGGGCAATCAGCGGCAGTATTAAGCTGCAAGATGATCGCTAACTAGTTCTCATGCTTTATACACTTGACTGGACAGTATCAGAATATGCATGAACACGATCTCTTGACAAGTGAGATGCTAAAGCCTAGTTGTCTATTTCCAGGAGGAGTAACAGAGTAACAGACAGAACAGAGTTTTAGAAAGAAGAGAGAAGCTGCTCCAGTGTTAGCAAATGGGAAATCTAAGTCATTGCTACAACAGACAAGCCGGGGAGACGGCAGGTCCACCTTTAAACCAGTGGCCATTACCATTACTAGAATAGGTCATGAAGTCAGAAGGGCTGGCGGAGTATGACCGTCCATGAGCTCAGGTTTAGTTCACTACATGTGGAGTCTGAGGGGGGAGATTTTTAAAACTTTCTAAGAAAAGTTGCCCCTAACAACCGATCACAGAGATTTTGAAAACACGATTTGGTCTAGATGGGGGTGCGCTCCTCAAATAGTTTTAAAAATTTTTTTTTTTTCTTCTTTAGAGATTTTCTTCTAGTCCCAGCAGGGTCTTCATGGCTTCTAGCATGTAGGACAAGGAGCGAGACCAGATTTTGCAGGTCACTGTGCAACCAGTTTTTTCTCCAGACCCGATATAAATAGGTATTTAGTCTACACCTTGTGGAAAAACTGAGAGAAGTGGGAAAATACCAGGAATTTCAGTTTTGTACGTTTATTTTAGAGACAACCTTGACTGTTAAACATGGCACCGTGGGTGAAAGACTTCTCTGGCCTGGGAAAACCTCCATGTCGTACTTTTTGTGCTTCTAGACATCAACACTATAAAAAACCAGATAAACAGTTTACTGTTTGTAAAGAAAGTATGTGGAACGCGAATACAGAGAGTGCAGTCTGGGAAAGTAAGTGCATGTATTGACTTTGCTGAACTTGGTTAGATGTGTATCTACTGTAACATTCTGCTTGGCCGCTGTGAGTCTTTTTAATCAAAGGGTATTCCCATCTGGGATATTGGGGCATATTGCTAGATATGTCGTCCGTTTTAGATAGGTGCTGGTCACCTCTGGAGCCCCCTACTATTTCCAGCACGAGGCCTCCGAAGTGAAGGGAGAGCAGCGGCACACGAGCGGCCACCTTCTACCGCTATGCTGGCTCTGCGGGTTTCTGGGAATCCCAAGCTGCACAAGCGCAGCGCACTCTCCTTCACTTTGGGGGACCCAGTTCTGGAGATAGGAGAACTCCCGAAGTGCAAACCCACACTATGCCATGGAGGGCATACCCTAGCAATATGCCTTCAGTGTCCTATGTAGGGACACCCATTTAAGATGCTGAAGGGAGAGTATCCCTTAACCCCATGGCAACATAAAGCACTGGGGGCACTGTCGTCAGGGGGATACTGTGATCATCCATGGGTGAAGAGGGAATGGGTTTTATGTGAAAAACTGCTGGGATTGAGAAACCTCTGACCCCAGCTTTTGACTGTTGTAATGCTATAATCAAAAGCAATTCTAAAAAATGTATATAAAGTGATAAGAAAAATGCAACCAAATTATACAATAAAAATATCTCAAAATGCACAAACCAAGGTATCCAGAGCAACATCAGAGAAAAAAAAAAAAATGTATAGCAGTGAAGAAATAAACTAAGGCTACTTTCACACTGGCGTTTCTGGGTCCGCTTGTGAGATCCGTTCAGGGGATCTCACAGGCGGCCCAAAACGGATCAGTTTAGCCCCATGCATTCTGAATAGATAAGGATCCGTTCAGAATACATCAGTTTGCCTCCTTTCAGCCTCCATTCCGCTCTGAAAGGCGGACACCAAAACGCTGCTTGCAGGTTTTGTCCCATCCGTTTCACTGACACAATATGTGCAATTGTTGCGTTGTGCTGTCCGATTTTGAGATCCGGCACAGGGTCTCAGAACTACAGGACAACGTTCAGTTTGTGTCCCCATTCATTGTCAATGGGACAAAGCTGAACAAACCAAAACCGAGGTGCACCAGAATGCATTCCGTTCCCATGCCGGACACAAAACTGATGCAAGCAGCGTTTTTGTGTGCTGCATGGGAAACTGAAGAAGCCTGATCCAGCACCAAAAACCATGTGAGTCAATGGTGCCGATCCTTCTTTTCAGACACAAAGAAAAATGAACTGCACCCATTGACTTACAATGGTTATAGTGCGGTATCGGATTGGGTTCTGAATGGATGCGGCTGGTTGTATAATTAAAATGGAAGCATTTTTGCTGTGGTTTTGAGATCCCATGCCGGATCTCAAAACCAGACAGCAAAAACACAGATGTGAAAGTAGCCTTAGTTTTGCTCCAAAAATGTGCATTTAAGCCGCACCTATTTCCTGTGAAGCCCTGTCCCCTTTCATTAAGCCACGCCTCTTTCTACTTAGCCACTCCTTATTAGGACAACACGTGAAAAGGTTAGAATAGTGTCCTTAAACGCTTGATAAATGCTGTGTCAAGGCTCAAAGTTGTGCAAAAATGGGCACATTTTCAGTGATAAATCTGCCCCACTGTGTTCATTTTACCCGATTCACTTGCATTAAAGGGGTTCTCCAGGAATTAAGAAAATGAAAATATGAAAATATTACTTTATTATAAATATATTCCCAAATACCTTTCATTAGTTATAATGGCTTGTTTTCTCTGGGAGCAAACATTAGGAGAAATAAAATGGCCGCTGTCCCTATTAGTACACACAAAACCTGTCCTAATCACACAGCAGGACAAGTTACTTCACAACACGGAGGTAAAGAGCTGCCTCGTCCTCCTCTGTGCTTTACTTGTCAGGGGTTATGGTCCTGAATACAGTTTAATATGATCTTCAGCTGAATCTCCTGAAGGAACGGAGTTCATGAGGAGACCTGAAGTACAGAGAGGAGGTGGGATGTGGCTGTGTCCTGCTATGTGATTAGGACAGGTTTTGTTGTGTACTAGTAGGATGGACAGCCTCCTCAGTGGAAGTTCAAGTCGGAGCCCCAGCAGTGTAAGCCTGGGGCTCTGATCGGTTTACCATGGCAGGCCGGGACGCTATTGAAGCCCTGGCTGCCATAGTCGGCTCCCTTGCTGCTGTGTGCACAAAGCACAGAGCAGCAAGGACAGTGTGAGATCCTATTCACCCTGATAGAGATCTATCAGGGTGAATAGGACAAGGGTTCTAGCCCCTAAGGGGGCTAATAGTTAGTAAAAATAAAGTATTAATATTAATTATAAATGAAAAAGAAAGATTTACAAAAGAAAAAAATAAAAACTACACGTTAACAATAAACATTCATTTTCGGCAGATTTGTGGGAATTTATTTTTTTTTCAAAAAGGAAAATTCACAGAATATCGGTATAAATTATCGGCTATCGGCCTGAAAGTTCACAGATTATTGGTATCGGCCCTAAAAAATCAATATCGGTCGATCCCTAATTATACTAATGAAAGATATTTGGGAATATATTTATAATAAAATAATATTTAGATATTTTCTTAATTCCCGGAGAACCCCTTTAACTGTGAAATGTCAGCAGTCTCTGACAGGGCTTAGTGGTATAATCTGTGTGAACATCTTCGGGGCAATTTCTTTTTTTTTATGATTACATTTTACTAATTTTGGGTTAAAAATTGGTCAATTGGTCTTTATTAAAAATGTTCAGCAATTTTTGTCCTAAAGGGTTAAGTTTCAACAGTTTCAACCTACCTGTAGAGTAGTTACTTTCAGTTTTCCTCTGCGCCATCATGTTACTGTTCTGAAACCTGATGTATAACCCTTAGGCTACTTCACACTGGCGTTTTTGCGGATCCGTCATGGATCTGCAGAAACGCTTCCGTTGCAATAATATAACAGCATGTTGTATTATGTCTTATATAGCCATGACGGATCCGTCATGAACATCATTGAAAGTCAATAGGGGACGGATCCGTTTTGGTGTCCGCCTCCAGAGCAGAATGGTGACTGAACGGAGGCAAACTGATGCATTCTGAGCGGATCCTTTTCCATTCAGAATGCATTAGGGCAAAACTGATCTGTTTTGGACCGATTGTGAGAGCCCATGACGGATCTCACAAATAAAAAGCCAAATTGCTAGAGTGAAAGTAGCCTTATCTCTGAACTCCTGACGGGTCATAAATGCCAATTTAAAGAGCATCTGTCAGCATGATCAACCCTATTAAACCAGGCATATAGCCTGGTAGGGTTGATCATACTGACATTAACAATATCCTAATTATGTACCTCTGTTGTTCCACTCCCGAGAAAAGCATGTTTTTATTGCTATGTAAATGAGCTTAGTGGAGCACTGAGGTTCTAGCCAAAGCCCTCGGAGCTCTAGCTCAGGGATCAGCAACCTTTGTCACTCCAGCTGCTGTAAAACTACAACTCCCAGCATGCAAATATGCTCGGCTGTTCTTCTAACTACCACACAAGAGAATTAAGCATTCTGGAGTTGTAGTTTCTGAACATCTGGAGTGCCGGAGGTTGCTGGTCCCTGCTCTAGCTGATAACACCACTACAGCTTTAGGGTCCATTCACACGTCCGCAATTTCGTTCCGCATTTTGCGGAACGGAATTGCGGACTCCATTCATTCCTATGGGGCAGGCATGATGTGCTGCCCGGACACGGAATTGCGGACCCGCGATTCCGCTCCCGAAAAAAATAGAACATGTCCAATTCTTGTCCGCAAGAATAGTCATATTCTATAGTGCCGGCAATGTGCAGTCCGCAAAATGCGGAACGCACATTGCCGCTGTCTGTGTTTTGCAGCTCCGTGGATCCGCAAAACACGTTGCGGACGTGTGAATGGAGCCTTAATCCTTCCCCCCCCCCCCCCCCTTCTCCTGGATTAACAGGGCTAGACATCTCGGCTGATACTCAGCAACTATGTCTGCTCTACGTACACTGCTCAAAAAAATAAAGGGAACACTTAAACAACACAATATAACTCCAAGTCAATCACACTTCTGTGAAATAAAACTGTCCACTTAGGAAGCAACACTGAGTGACAATCAATTTCACATGCTGTTGTGCAAATGGGATAGACAACAGGTGGAAATTATAGGCAATTAGCAAGACACCCCCAAATAAAGGAATGGTTCTGCAGGTGGTGATCACAGACCACTTCTCAGTTCCTATGCTTCCTGGCTGATGTTTGGGTCACTTTTGAATGCTGGCGGTGCTTTCACTCTAGTGGTAGCATGAGACGGAGTTTACAACCCACACAAGTGGCTCAGGTAGTGCAGCTTATCCAGGATGGCACATCAATGCGAGCTGTGGCAAGAAGGTTTGCTGTGTCTGTCAACGTAGTGTCCAGAGCATGGAGGCGCTACCAGGAGACAGGCCAGTACATCAGGAGACGTGGAGGAGGCCGTAGGAGGACAACAACTCAGCAGAAGGACCGCTACCTCCACCTTTGTGCAAGGAGGAACAGGAGGAGCACTGCCAGAGCCCTGCAAAATGACCTCCAGCAGGCCACAAATGTGCATGTGTCTGCTCAAAACGGTCAGAAACAGACTCCATGAGGGTGATATGAGGGCCCAACGTCCACAGGTGGGGGTTGTGCTTACAGCCCAACACCGTGCAGGACGTTTGGCATTTGCCAGATGAACACCAAGATTGGCAAATTCGCCACTGGCGCCCTGTGCTCTTCACAGATGAAAGCAGGTTCACACTGAGCACATGTGACAGACGTGACAGAGTCTGGAGATGCCGTGGAGACTGTTCTGCTGCCTGCAACATCCTTCAGCAATGCCAGCATGACCGTTTTGGCATTGGGTCAGTAATGGTGTGGGGTGGCATTTCTTTGGAGGGCCGCACAGCCCTCCATGTGCTCGCCAGAGGTAGCCTGACTGCCATTAGGTACCGAGACGAGATCCTCAGACCCCTTGTGAGACCATATGCTGGTGCGGTTGGCCCTGGGTTCCTCCTAATGCAAGACAATGCTAGACCTCATGTGGCTGGAGTGTGTCAGCAGTTCCTGCAAGATGAAGGCATTGATGCTATGGACTGGCCCGCCCGTTCCCCAGACCTGAATCCAATTGAGCACATCTGGAACATCATGTCTCACTCTATCCACCAACGTCACGTTGCACCACAAACTGTCCAGGAGTTGGCAGATGCTTTAGTCCAGGTTTGGGAGGAGATCCCTCAGGAGACCGTCCGCCACCTCATCAGGAGCATGCACAGGCGTTGTAGGGAGGTCATACAGGCACGTGGAGGCCACACACACTACTGAGCCTCATTTGACTTGTTTAAGGACATTACATCAAAGTTGGATCAGCCTGTAGTGTGTTTTTTTCCACTTTAATTTTGAGTGTGACTCCAAATCCAGACCTCTATGGGTTGAAAAATTTGATTTCCTTTTTTTATTTTTGTGTGATTTTGTTGTCAGCACATTCAACTATGTAAAGAACAAAGTATTTCAGAAGAATATTTAATTAACTCAGATCTAGGATGTGTTATTTTTGTGTTCCCTTTATTTTTTTGAGCAGTGTAGAAGGTGCCACCGATCAAACACTCATTCATCGGGTGAAAGTGTTGGTGTAGAGTTGCAGACACATAAATCTTCATTTCTGGGCAGCAGATTGTGCTGAGTAACTAAGTATCTACCGCCCAGAAACAATGATTTTCTATGAGGACGAGTGATCATTTTTCCCCATAAAGAGAAGTTGATCGCTGCATCTAAATGTGGTTTTCACCTTTCCCTTGAGCAGGCAATTATCAGGAACAAACTGTCCCTTCCTGATGATAGCCTGCTGTTTCATCCCATGTAAAGTGGTCTTTTGGGTTCCTATGCACAGGCTGATGATTGGGATTGACCACTGGTACGATTGTTTGTTTCTAAATCTCATTTATTCTCATATTAACAATTACTGCTGCATGTAAAGAGCTCTTCATGAGCATTGATTTGGCTTGCTATGTTCTGCATTCATTAAGGGCCAGAACATCATAAGAACCCGAAGACCACACTAAGTATTAAACAGATCTGCCCCTGTTTCTAATTCTGGGGAGATACCTTGGAGTGATATATAAAAAAATAGTGAAATAGGGTAATATATATATTTTTTTTTTACAGGAAATTGATACTGTGAAGTTGGCTGCAAACTTTGGAAAACTTTGCACAGTCCCGCTGGACAAAATTCTTGTACACAATGTTGCACTACAGTTTTTTATGGGTGAGTGATCAATATTCATATTGTGCACAAATAATTGCTCAAATGAATCTTTGTAATTAAAGGAAAAGGAGGTTTATAGCCTATCCACAAGATATGACAGAGTGAATGGAGATGGCTGCACCTGTAGGGTCACCTCTCACTGCAATGCAAAAAGTGTGAAATAGGAGCAGGACCAAGAGGTGGAGTCCCGTTCTTGAGATAGGAGTGGGTCCCAGAGGTATCCCTGTGTATGGGGAATACCCCTTTAAGGAAGAATTCATCCTCTTCCCAGCACCTTTTATTAATGCAGCTTTTGAAGTTGCAGTGTTCAGTGCAATTTTTCGATAATACATTTAGTGAGTGATTACATGTAGTGATTTTTATTTTTCTGCATTCTCCTTAAAGGGGTTCTCTGGGAATGAAGAAAATAAAAATATTTTAATAATTCCGGAGAACCCCTTTAAAGTATAACTCCAGACATACTCTCCCACCTATGTGATATGAGTGTGGAAATGCACGCTGGGTGGTAGAATTGCAGTGGCAACCATGGAACACCCAAAAAAGATCACATGCGGTCCAGTTAATTAGATGATATTTGCTAGGGGCTGTACAGTGGCTTCTGCAGAGATACTGCTCAGTGTTATATCAGGCAGGAGATTATACCTGGAAGTACACTTTACAGGGGTATTACCACCCTAGACATGGCATGTATACAGTATCCATACCCTCATGGTGAGGCGGCTGCCGTCTGGATAGAGAATGAAATAAAAAAAAAATGTAGACACTGTACCAGTGCCTGGGATGTCATTTTTTTCAATCTTTTTATATTTATTGATTTTGTATTATAATTTATTACTATAAAATCCATGAGGGTACCTGCATACATCCCCCGGCTTCTCTGTTGTGCTCTGACCAGATCCAACCCTTTGCACGTTGGTTCTAGCTGTAACGTATGCTCGGCGTCAGTGTATGGTCCTTATATAGAGGGGTACTTTCCATTACATAACACATTTATACCACATGAAAGGAACATTCTGAGTTGTAAATTCTGCATTAAGCGACCTTTAACCCCTGTTCGAAATTTTAAAATGTTGATGGTTTGTATTGTCATTACATATGGGACTGAGGGGTTATAATGTAAAAAGATGAAAATCAGACACCATATAGTCCATGACAATATCTTTCTAACAAAGGTAGAACCAGCCCTGTAACTCACATGGATTATTTCAAGCTGGCAGCTCAGGGGATGTGTCCTTTCTACTGCAGCTCTTTACGTATCACAGCTCAGGGGACGTGTCCTTTCTACTGCAGCTCTTTACGTATCACAGCTCAGGGGACGTGTCCTTTCTACTGCAGCTCTTTACGTATAACAGCTTAGGGGTCGTGTCCTTTCTACTGCAGCTCTTTATGTATCGCAGCTCAGGGGTCGTGTCCTTTCTACTGCAGCTCTTTACGTATCACAGCTCAGGGGACGTGTCCTTTCT
The DNA here is from genome assembly GCF_905171765.1 of Bufo bufo. Lineage (NCBI taxonomy): Eukaryota > Metazoa > Chordata > Amphibia > Anura > Bufonidae > Bufo > Bufo bufo. The sequence continues at coordinate 454,279,958 of NC_053393.1, read as the reverse complement.
ACTGCAGCTCTTTACGTATCACAGCTCAGGGGACGTGTCCTTTCTACTGCAGCTCTTTACGTATCACAGCTCAGGGGACGTGTCCTTTCTACTGCAGCTCTCTACGTATCACAGCTCAGGGGTCGTGTCTTTTCTACTGCAGCTCTTTACGTACCACAGCTCAGGGGACGTGTCCTTTCTACTGCAGCTCTTTACGTATCACAGCTCAGGGGATGTGTCCTTTCTACTGCAGCTCTTTACGTATCACAGCTCAGGGGATGTGTCCTTTCTACTGCAGCTCTTTACGTATCACAGCTCAGGGGACGTGTCCTTTCTACTGCAGCTCTTTACGTATCACAGCTCAGGGGACGTGTCTTTTCTACTGCAGCTCTTTACGTATCACAGCTCAGGGGACGTGTCTTTTCTACTGCAGCTCTCTACGTATCACAGCTCAGGGGACGTGTCCTTTCTACTGCAGCTCTTTACGTATCACAGCTCAGGGGTCGTGTCTTTTCTACTGCAGCTCTTTACGTATCACAGCTCAGGGGTTGTGTCTTTTCTACTGCAGCTCTTTACGTATCACAGCTCAGGGGTCGTGTCTTTTCTGCTGCAGCTCTTTACGTATCACAGCTCAGGGGTCGTGTCTTTTCTGCTGCAGCTCTTTACGTATCACAGCTCAGGGGTCGTGTCTTTTCTGCTGCAGCTCTTTCCCTGTCACAGCTCTGGGAAATCTAGAATACTTTTCATGGGACAACCCCTTTAAATTCTTTGGGTCTAGAATATAAAATTTACATTATTCAGATGGTCATCTAATGAAATTAAAGGAGTTGTCCCATCTCACACATTGTCAGACAGGTGCTGGTCCCACCCCCATTTCTAGAGTCGGGCCCCCAAAGTGAACGAGGGCCCACCACTCAAGTGCGGCCACTCTCCACTTCTATTTCCAGAACTCCCATAGAGGAGAATGGAGACGTTGACGCACTTGAGCAGTGAGCCCTCATTGGGCGCATTGCTCTCCACTGACTTCTATAGGAGCTCCGAAAAGAGGTGACCGAGCATTTGGCTGTTTTTGGAAGTCTCATAGAAGTGAATAGAGGGAGCACCGTGCATGCGCAGTGTGCTCCCCTTTGCTTTGGGGCCCCATTCTGGAGATAGGTGCGGGTCCCAGAGGTAGGACTCGCACCTTTCTGTGTGAGACGGGCCAGCCCCTTTATGCTGTGATTTGTGCAGGGTATTAGGAATTGGAATGAAAGTCAAAGCCCATTGACTACTGCCGACACAAGCTCCTCCAGTGAAGTAGTCCGTTCTCATGTGCTCGGCCTTCCCCAGCGCCGTTATAATCGGATCAGCGCTACAAAGACATCCTTGTGCTCGGAGACAGATTTGGTCAGCACAGATTAGCCATGAGAGAGTGCGCTTGTTTTCAGCATTTATTGTCATTGGAGCAATTCTGAAGAGCTCAATGTAACTTCTGTTCAAGTATCATTATCTAAAGCGATCCAAAGTCATCTCTGCTCTTCCTCCTTTATACGCTCTCGTTAGGAATGTGATGACCCATACAGTCACTTAGGCTCATTATTTTCTATATTACGTAACAGCAGAACCTAAAAAAATAAAAAATAGAACGCTCCTAGGGGAATGTACACACATCGCAGGTTTCCTTATGGCAAATCTGATACACATTTTACAAGAGGATCCGACTATCGGCACACGTGCTATTGATGTGCCGCGGATCCGCATGAGGACTAGCGCTAATGTCAGTCAATCCGCTAATCCTCACCTCTGCCTGAAATAAGCGCAAAGATTGAATCTGCGGATTGTTCTCATGGATGATTCTTCCTTCAGTGTGGACAAAAAACAGGCACCATTAATTTCCAGAGCATCACCTGAGCATCTGTCAGCAGGTTCAATCTATTATACCAGGCATACTGCCGGTTAGAGACGATCCTGCTGATTAAAACGATACCCGTCTTGTGAAAATAGGTTGTGGCGTTCCTGACTTTCAATCTTTATGCAAATGAGGGCTCCAATGCACCAATGTGCCCCTCGGGGCACTGAAGTCCTCATTTGCATAAAGAATGGGTTTTTTTTTTAAAGTAATGCCATAACCAATTTTCACAAGACAAGTATCGTCTTAATCGGCAGGATCATCTCTCCCAGGCAGTATGTATGGTTGAATAGCATTGATCTGGCTGACAGGCGCTCCTTAAAGAGCCTCTGTCAGCGGGATCAACCCCATTAAACCAGGCATATTGCTTGATAGGGTTGATCATGCTAGTGAAAGCAAAACCTTATTTATCTTTGCAGGTTGCAGCGTTGTGGAGATGGCGCACCGCGGGGAGGGCTGTAGAGCTCCGCTACGGCTACGCCTTTGACGGGGATGATAGCCCTGTCTAATGGTGCCTGTGCTGTGGCACTCTAATAATCATTGGGGGTCCAGCTTTAATATGTTATGTAGAGTCATTGGTGGCAGTTTATTTGATGAAAGTTATGCATCGGATATCGCGCTGTGGCTCATATGTACGCCGTCATTGGTGGCAGTGGAGCCTCTGCAGAGGACAGCAAGGGCTCCATGGGAAGGAGAGCTTACCTTTCCATCCTGCTGGCCGCTGCGCTCCTCCACTTCCCGGTGAACGGACATGCCAGCGGCTTCACACATAGAGGAGCACAGGTGTCGGCAGAATGGAAAGGTAAGTATTCTCTCCTCCCCACACTGCGCTCGATCCCCTTAGTGAGTCACAGCATTGGCACCATTAGACAGGGCTATTATCCTGTGTGCGAGTGTAATGAGCACTATGGGCATAACTGTAGCGGTGCTCGAAGTGCTACAGCCCGCCCCTTGGTGCTGCGACTGCCTGCATGTGTTGAAACTACCCCAATACAAGTCTGTTTTGCAATAAATGGAAAGCAGCTCTGCCTTGTAATAATTGTCATATTTGTATTATTTATGATGAAAAAAAGTATGTGTCCACTTCCTCATGAGTTTTCTTGTCGCCTTAGATTTTATGCAGCAGACTGGGGGGCAAGCACATCTCTTCTTCTGGCTTACAGTGGAGGGGTACCGGGTGACTGCACAGCAGCAGCTGGAGGTGCTTCAGAGCCGGCAACGTGACGGAAAGCACCAAATCAATCCAACAAAGGGGCTGTTAAAACAAGCTGCGGTTGGCGTGTTTGACCAGTACTTATCAGAAAAGGTATGAAAATGTCAGGTGGTTTTAAAAAGTGAAATGGACAGTTTTTTAATTTATAGGGAACTTGGGGACCTTGGGCTTTTTTACCTGGCCCTGTGTCTTCGGATAGCCTGTAGTCATCAGAAAGCTGCAGTATCTGAGCACTGGCTAATAGACTGTTGGCCTTCTTCCACTAGAGATGAGAGGTGCAGATGATGGCTGCCAGTTTCTGTTGCGATGTGGGCAGTTTCCAATTTATTGATTTGTTTTTCAGGCATCACCAAGAGTTCAAATCGATGATTATTTGCTAGCAAAGCTTGAAGAAGTGGTGAAGAATGAAGACCCAACGCCTGAGATCTTTGATGAGGTCCAAAAAAAGGCAAGTTCTTAAACTGTCATGTAATATTGGTTTTCTTTTTGCTGTGAATAGCTTATTTTACCACTTATTAGGAAGTATTGGTTTAACATTTCAAAATATCTGCCCATTCAGATCCACTTCCGAAGCATCTCAATTGTGTATATGGCACAATATCTTATGGTTGTCTGGGCTTTTTAATATTGATGACCTATTCTCAGATGGTCGGGGGTCCGACACCCGGCACCCCCAGCTGATCAGATGTACGGGGAAAGGGTGCGCACGGTGTGCATGTGCCGGCTCCTTCTTTCGTCCTGCCCGCTGCTGCTGTCCCATAAAAGAGAATGGAGATGGCACATGCGAACTACTCGAGCCGTCTCCCGGTTCGGCGCGGGTGCTGGATGTCGGACCCTCGCCCATCTGATATTGATGACCTATCCTGAGGATAGGTCATCAATATTAAAAAGCCCGGACAACCCCTTTAAAGAAAGAAAACAGCCATAGGGCATTAACATCCACTGATTTCATGAACACAGTATGTTTGGCTTAAAGCCCTTGTGAGCCCTTTCCTTAAATCCTATAGACTTCAGCTGGGAGATCCACGCACTCACTGCATCTTCTGTCAGTTGTTGCTGCTGCCACCACTACTGTCCACCTTGTCTTGCCTCAGGAAACTGCTTTTCTCCTACAGGTGAAAACCCCACCTGTCAGACAGAACTCATTTAACCCCTTTCTGACCAGCGCTGTAATAGTACGGCACAGAGGGATGTGACGTGCCGTACTATTACGGTAGGCTGATTGTGCGGGTGCCGGAGCTGCGCCAGCCCGATCAGCGGCAGGGGTCCGGTAGTGACTGATAGTCGGACCCCTGCTGTATGCGCCTGAATTGGTGAAAACACTGATGCCGGCGCATTAACCTTTGATGTGCCGTGGTCCGCGCTGACCGCGGCACGTGCGATGTATGGGGAGGGAGCAGCCATCCGGTCCCCGTGCTGCTGTGACGGGGACCCGATGGCAGGGAAGGTAGCCCGATGCCTTACTTAGTCATCGTGGTTGTCTTCCCTCTTAGCCTGTGAGATCCAGCCCCATGCCGTCATGGAGGATTCATAAAAAGGAGATTACCGGTAAGTAATATGGGTTTTTCCCTTTCATCCTCCATGACGGCATGCAATGAGATATAACCGATTAATTCTTGCTTAGGGAGGGACTATGGCCTGCAAAACTTTCCTTCTGAAAGACAGGTCTTGATTTGCCCTAGTATCCACTCTGTAATGTTCGGTAAATGTATGAGGTCTTGACCATGTTGCTGCCCTACAAATTTGTTCTATGGAAGCATTTGCTTTTTCCACCCAGGATGATCTTGTGGAAGGGGCCTTCAGGTTTTTTGGTGGAGTCACACCCAAGGTATTATAGGACTCGGATATAACCATTTTTATCCATCTGGACAAGGAATTTTTTGTGGCTTTATGACAGTTATAAGTCCCTAGGAACTGTACAAACAAGTAGTTTGACTTCCTGAAGGGTTTTGTGGCCTCTAGATAAGCCAGGATGGCTCTCCGCACATCTAGCTTGTTGAATTCAACTTCCCCTTCCGATTTTGGATTAGAACAGAAAGAGGGATTTGTAATTTCCTCCTGCCTGTGAAAATTAGTAACAACTTTAGGGAGAAAGGAATTATCTAACCTAAACACAACTCTGTCAGGAAACACAGTAAAGAAAGGGTCAACAATTTTTAGGGCCTTAATTTCACTTACCCTACGTGCTGAGGTAATTGCCACTAAAAATAAAGTTTTTAGTGTAATATATTTTAAAGGGGCTTCTGACAGAGGCTCAAAGGGGGCTATAGTTAACCCAGACAGGACTAGATTAAGTTCCCACGAAGGAACCGCAGGTCTTAGAATGGGTCTTATTGGCATCTATCTGCCCCTTTCAAAAACCGGATGACCCAAGGATGGTCTGCAATTTTTTTTTTTTATCAAACCCGGAACTTAATGCTGATATATGGACACTTAAGGTATTTGGACGCAACCCTTTCTCAAATCCAGATTGTAAAAATCCCAAAATAGTTTGAATAGAGAAGTCCTGGGATGAATTTTTGGATTGGGAACACCAGCCGCAGAACCTTCTCTAAATCTTGGAATAAATCTTGGAGGTAATCTCCTTCCTGCTGGCTGCCATGGTGTTAATTATGGCGTCTGATAAGCCTTTAGCTCTTAAAGTTAGCCTCTCAGGTTCCGAGCAGCCAGATGTAATTTTTCCACCTTGGGGTGGTGAACTGGTCCCTGTGACAATAGATCTTGCCTCCAGGGAAGAATCCCTGGGCTCTGTACTGACATGATTATTAGTAGAGAGAACCATGACTTTTTCAGCCACAATGGTGCTATCAATATCACATGTGCTTTCTCCTGACTGATCTTTTTTAGCACCCTCGGTATCAATGGAAAGGAGGAAAAGCATATGCTAGGTGAAAGTCCCATTGAAGGGGTTTAGGGGAAAGTAATTTTTTGAGTTTACTGCGGAGGCAAACAGATCTACTTGTGGGGTCCCCCCATAAAGCAGTTATCTGTAGAAAAACCTGTTTTTCTCTCCACTCTGTCGACTTCAGTGATACCCTACTTAAGAAGTCTGCCTTTGTGTTTAAAGACCCTTTTTACAGGGATTTTAGATGAGCCTCCGCCCAGGAAAATATTTTTTCTTCCATTCGACTTAATCCCACACTTCTTGTTCCCCCTTGATGGTTTATGTAGGCTACTACCGTTGTGTTGTCCGATCTTATTTGAATGTCCTTTCCCACTATATATTGGGATAGTGCCTTTTAGAGCTTCCCAAACTGCAGAGAATTCCCTCTGGTTTGATGAGAAATTCATCTGATCTTCGGACCATTGGTCTTGACACGAGTGATGAGACTAATAAGCTCCCCATCCCCACAGACTTGCATCGGTCGTGATAACCTGTAGATGACTAGGAGACCAGGCAACTCCTTCCCTCAGGTGATCTGGATTTATCCACCACTGTAGGGAATGTTTTACGCAATGGGGAATCTGAACTCTTTGATCTAGAGATTACTGACTTCTGTTCCAACACCCTAACAACCACTGCTGGAGGAGCCGAGTGTGGAATTGGGCCCATTTGACTGCGGAAATGCATGATGTTAGAGTGCCCAACAGTTTCATAGCTTCCCTGATCGTGCAGACTGACTTATTTTGGAAGCTTGAGGCTTTTCCTAATACTCCTGTCACCTTTTTGGTCGGAAGAAAGTTTTTTTAAAGGGTGGAATCCAGACGAACCCCTAAAAAAGTTAAACTCTGCGAAGGGCAGGGGTTTGATTTCTCCCAGTTTATCACCCAACCTGTTTGATACAGAGTCTGAAACAAGTTTGAAATAAATTATTTTCTAGACATTCTTTTTAGTCTCCCACGATTAGAAGATCGTCTAGGTAGGGGATTATTAGGATGTTCCGTCTCCTTAAGTGAGCCACTACCTCTACCATTATCTTTGTGAACACCCTCGGAGCTAGGTGATCCCAAAGGGGAAGATTTGGAACTGAAAATGATGCAACTCTGTTCCCAGAAAGACTGCAATACAAAGAAATTTTTGCGCTCTCTCGCATACCGGAATATGGTAATACGCATCCTTCAAGTCTATTGATACTAAAACGTCTCCTTCTTTTAACAGGTTTATGGTGGTTTTTATGGATTACATTTTGAACTTTTCGTACTTTATAAATCTGTTCAGACTCTTTAAGTTTATTATCAACCGAAATCCTCCATTCGTTTTTTTAACCCAAAAAAACGGTTGAATAGTAACTCGTCTTTTGTTGAAGAGGAGGAACCGGGATAATAGCCTTCTGAGCCAGAAGATTCTGGATACCTTCCAGTTTTTCCTGGAGAAGAGCTTATTTTTTTTTTTTTTTTTATGGGTGTCACTTTGAACACGTTTACAGGAGGAGGAAGACGAAAGGAAATATAGAGTCCTTTTGATATGATATTTAGAACCCAGGGGTTCATGGTGATAGTTTCCCATTCTTTTACAAAGAATCTTCCCCCTACCTGAAGCCTGGCGTCATTGTTTGGACATTTCAGAATCTCTTTCTCGCTTAGTTCATTGGGGGACACAGCACCCACCCGTTATTTTCCATTATGGCCGCAGGTGTTAGCGGTTTTGTAGGCCGGTGGGGTCCTCCGTTCAGTTCGGCCCTTTTGGCATTACTGGTTTTCTGGTTGCTTTTATGTTTGTTTCTTTCTCCTTCTCCTACTGCTTGGGCACAAACTGATATGCTCTCTCCAGGCTGGAGGGGGTATAGCCGGCAGAGGGGGAGCTAACACTTTTTTGCCTAGTGTCGCCTCCTAGTTGCAGCAGCAGCTATACCCACGGTCCTGTGTCCCCCAATGAACTAAACGAGAAAGAGATTTTACAGATGAGTTCACAAAACTCTCGTTTTTTTAACTCCTCTAGTCCTCTAGTGTTATTTTACAGTTTTTTGTTATCACCAACTATTTTATGTTGAAGCTTCTCCCCCACATGTGAGCTGGACTGGAGCAGTTTTGGGGGTATTTAGATGACCACTGCACCTCTGATTTGTATGTACTGATTGTGATTTGTAAGTGAAGAAGGGGCAGGACCCCGAAATGCATTTTATGTATAACTTATATCACAATAAAGATCAAGCGTGTATTCCAGTGGTCTTTTTAGTTTGCTTTACTGTTCAGCTTTCTCTGCTTGCTCAGGAATAAAATGTGTTGCGTTATATTATCCATCATATAATTGGTGTAAATGTGGCCCTTACAGCTATTTTATCACTAAGGGCCCCTTCACAAATGCCCTGCAATCCGGCTCAGTTTCGTGGCGTCTGCATAATTTTTTTGCATGCTGTCTTTTTCTGCTCTGCGCCCTCAGTTTTTAGACACTTGGACCTGTGCGCTAAGTGCTCATACAGACATATCAGCTGGCTGTGCTACCATCCATAGTGCCATCTGTTCCTTGGTTAATTGTATTGTATGTTGTAATGTTCGCACTTACCTGTCATCCAGTGATTGACATTTCTCCTGTTTTCTCCTCAGGTTTATGACATCATGTTGCGGGATGAACACTTTTATCCCGCGTTTCGCCACAACGCTCTCTACATACGAATGCTTGCAGAGTTGGACATGTTAAAAGAGCCAAGCTTTAAAGGATCTGACGATGGAGATGGAGGTAATGAGCGGCTTTCCCGGTGAGGTTGCCTATACGATTTCTAGGTAGTCACTTGTACACTGTGTGATAGAGAACGAAGCACTCACTTCACATCTATTCCTAAATAATTTATTTTAGCATATATTATTCATAGCTCCATTAATGTTGCTGTATTGATCATCGTGCACTGTTTTAGGTTGTAACAAGGCGTATGTTTACAGGGTGAGTTTCATGGAACTGCCCGCTCCTGCCCGCAGTGCCATCGCATGCACAGGGTCAGACACACTCGCAGCCTGGTCCTGTACGGTAACAGGGGACTGAAATATTCCATTCACTGTCACAGAAAACCCTGGAAAATAGCGCTCATATTGAGTGCTGCGTTCCTGAATACGGAAGTGCTGCTTCAGCATTTAGGCAACCCTTGGCATCACCCAGGTCATTGTCATTCCCTGTGCAGAGGGGTCTCGGTAGCATGCAGACAAGACGCCTTCTGTGGGAGGCCACAGGGCAGTTACAGCTAGGTGTAGGACATGCAGGCAGCCACAATCCTGTCAACCTGCGGTGACCAATGGCTGCACAGGTTTAAAGTAATACCTTTGTTAGGGTCCACTCACACGTCCGTAAGTGTTTTGCGGATCCGCAAAACACAGACACTGGCAATGTGCATTCCGCAATTTGTGGACCGCACATCGCCGGCACTATAATACAAAATGCCTAATCTTGTCCAAATTGCGGACAAGAATAGGACATGTTCTATTTTTTTTTTTTTGCGGAAGTGCGGATGCGGACAGCACATTCCGGCCTCATTAAAAATGAATGGGTCTGCACCCGTTCCGCAAAATTGAGGAACGGATGCGGACCCATTTTGCGGACGTGTGAATGGACCCTTAACCGGCAAAGTCGTGCAGCCATCGGCCATTGCAAGTGGGAGAGGTTGCAGCTGCCCTGTAGAGACCCAGCCTTAAAGAGGTTCTCAGGGACTTTTATATTGATGGCCTGTCCTTAGGATGGGTCATCAGTATCAGATCGGCAGAGGCCCGACTCTTGGGACCCCCACCGTTCAGCTGTGTTCCAGTAGCTTGGATACAGGCATCAGAACTCCAGTGTAGTGGACGTATCTGCCTACAGTAGCACTGCTCCCGTTCAGTGATGTTGTAACCAGCTCCTTTCCCAACACAGTGGATGGAGACGTAGTTCTGGTGCCTGTTCCCATCACCGAAGCTATTGCAGGACTGTAGATCTTTGGGAGTCGGGACCCCTGCCTGTCTGGTATTATTAACTAGCCTAAGGATAGGCTGTGAGCAGCTTAACCCCATACAGAAGCATCTTTCATTAACATTTTCTGATATCTGGATGTATTTATTCAACGATATGTCTTTTTCTCTGGTTTTGTGACTGTGTGCTTTTAAGTCTTAGTGACTGTGAGTATAGTGATTCATTGTAACCGGAGAACCTGGGACCTGCCTTGTGTTATGACGCCCTCTAGTGGCCAAAGCCATAGCTCTTCTTAACGGTTATTGGGTCTTTAGTTATATAATGCAGAACAGAGTAGGTTACTGTTAATAACATGGAAAGTAAACGGTTGTGTAATACAAAGCTGATTGAATGAGTTGTCACCATACCTAAATTTTGATTCGATTTAGATACAAAGAAAAAGTTTTGCGATACTCTATACCAAGCGAAAAAAGAAACTTTTGAAAAAAAAATCTACATTTTCTTTGCTTTCTGACACCCGTAACGTTTTATTTTTGGTCTTCAGAGCTGTATGAGGGCTTGTTTTTTGCAGGACAAACTGTTTTTATTGGTACAGTTTTTGGGGTACATACAACTTTTGATCACCAACTTTTTATATATATATATTTATTTATAAGACAGAAATTGGACTGCACTCCAGAGGACTTTTCAATGAGTCAATGTGTTTTATTCACCCATCAAGTGGCACAGAGCGACGTTTCGGCTCATACATGAGCCTTTCTCAAGCATTGGTACAAAAATGAACAGCAAACATATAAAGGTGTAACAATCAAGGTAATCAGTGAAAAAACATAATTGGTAATTAGAATAAAAATACAAGTACAAAATGTATCAAAATACATAAAAAATCAATTATCATCCCTGAAGGGTAAAGTGACAAAGTGCAGGTTGTAAATCAAATACATTGTATAATGCATTACATACAATACCATCAAATGTGCATAATTAAATCCATCTGTATCGCATCTATGCGCAATCAGTGCATACACTTTAATCAATGTGATCAGAAGTGGGAGGAGGAAACAAGTTACTACCTGGATGATCGATGAGGCCCACACATACCATAGCGCCTATATAAATGTAAAAAAATAAATAAAAACGAAATATTAAACTTTAAATCACCCCCCCTTTCCCAATTTTATAATTATATATATATATATATAATTTGGGAAAGGGGGGGTGATTTAAAGTTTAATATTTCGTTTTTATTTATTTTTTACTTTTTTTTACATTTTTGCTTAACTTTTAGCCTCCTTAGGCGATTAGAACCTGGGGTCCTTTGATCCCTTATCCTATTCACCCTAATAGAGATCTATTACGGTGAATAGGATTTTGATGCTCTCCTTGCTGAGCTGTGCCTCATGCACAGCGCAGCAGGGAAGTTACAATGGTAGCCATGGGAAGCTTCCGCAGGCTCCAGGATGTCATGGTAACCAATCGTAGTGCCACAATTTCGCTGCGGAGGCTTCTGATCAGAAGGCAAAGGGAGCTGCTTCGCTCTCCCTTACCTCACAGATGCCACGATCTCTGTGGAATGCGGCATCTGAGGGGTTAATTGATTGCTGATCCCGGGTCATTGCGATCAGGTGTCTGCTGTATTATACTGCCGTCAACCGCCACCTATGGAGCGGGCTCAGCGCAGCGGCACGCTCCATACAGTTCCCTGTGCATAATGCCGTACATGTATGGCATTATACGTCAAAGGGGTGATGTGAGGCACAGTGTTTATTTTTTTACCTCCGTATGCCCCTTATTAATGGTGACATCATCACCATGTTGCCCATTATATGAGGACATAATGGGGGTCACTTGCTACTACTATGCGACACATGGAGGTACTAAGTAATGGCTCATTCAAACGTCTGTTTTTTTTCTGAACGTGTGCGGACCCATTTATTTCAATGGGGCTGCAAAAGAGGCGGACAGCACACAGTGTGCTGTCCGCACCCGTTGTTTCGTTCCACTGCCCCGCAAAAAATATAGAGCAGGTCTATAATGGGCCGCCTTTTCCGTTCCACAAATTGCAAAACACGGCGTGGTCGTGCGAATGCGCCCTAATAAGACCATGTGCCTGACATTAATACAGGCACACAACATAAAGCATATACCTACAAAACTGCAGGGAAGCTCCTGGACATCAAAGGTCCTTTAACTTATCAGATTCCAGTCAAGTAAGAATCATTCAGAAACTCTTCACAAAAGTGTAAGGCTTATTAACGTGTATCACAACTCTCTGCTGTAATGAGGTGTGCTGGGTTTTCATCCATGAAATGCGTTACAGATGAGACATTCAAGCTCAAAAGTCTGAGAGCTGTATTTTATTCTATATTCTGCTGATATGCAGTTGTCACCTACCACTGGGTGAGTAGGATTTGCTAGGTTGGTGGTGGAGAACGAGGCACTGGTCCATCATTGCTCCCACCTTTAATGCTACGGCTAGGAAGAGTTGAATGTAGCAGACGCCCTACTTCTGTTCAAAGTCTGTAGAACTGTGGGCTCTTGCACGCAACCGTGTAGTGGGTGCGTGTCCGAACTGCATTTTTAGTGGATTAGATGCAGACCTATTTAGTTCTATGGGGCCACAAAAAGATTCAGACCGCAGACGGATGTCATGCGCGTGACTGGCTGTTCTGCAAATTATAGAACATTTCCTATTCTTATCTGTTTTGCAGACAAGAATAGGGATTTCTACAATAGGGACTGAGGAAAGTATGGGATGCACACGTCCACTATTCATGTTTTGCAAACAGACGGCCGTGTGCTTGATCCCAGACAAAGACAGCTGAGCTTTATTTACCATGGTCGGTTCATTTTTAATTAGAATTTTTTTAATCTCTTCTTGCATTATCATGTACCTATATACCGTATTTGATGGACTATAAGAGGAAATTTAGAGGAAAATATATTTAATATATTTTTTATCAGACCCCCAAGCTTTGTCACCCTCAGATCAGAACCCCCTCCCCCCCCCCAGTGTCCATCAGGCTCAGATTAGACCCCCCCCCCCCCCCCCCCCCCCCTCAGCATCCATCAGCCTTGAATCAGACTTCACTTCAGTGCTCTGCCACTCTGCAGATCCAGGGCTCACCTCTTTCTGGCTTTCTGCCCGCGCTGCACTGTGACCTGAGGTGGGCGCCTACGTGCTCTACTTCTGGCACAGTGCAGAAAGTGGTCCGTAAGTAGACCAGGAAGGGTGAATACAGCAGGTGCAGCACTTTCCTCACAGCTCTGTGCGCCTCCTGCATACTCATTAACATTCGGACTATAAGACACACCGCCAGTTTTCCCTCACTTATGGGGAAAGAAAGGTGCATCTTATAGTCTGAAAAATACGGTAATGTTAGGTGTGGGATGTGTTGCTGTTTCCTGCCTATTCACCAGGAGGACAGAATAACCAGCCCCACTTCTTCCACAATAGTCTGCTGTTTAACCCTCACAGCTACCTATTTTTAACCCTTTGCCACCTAGTGTCTTGAGACCGTTTTCACACAATTAACATACTGAACAAAACTGAATTCACATTGTGAAATTCCACCCGGCAGCACTTGGTACTCATAGGCAGTTAATGCAGTTTTGTTTCCTGGTGTAATATTTTGGCAATGGCCAGGCACGGTGGGGCACATTTACTAAGACTGGCATTTACACTAATCTTAGTTCCCCCTTGCGCTGCCTCTAAGAATTCTCTAATGTATGATGAAGTGTGTGCCTCATCATAAATTAGGTGCATTTAAGCCAGTCCTTGCGTCTGGCAGGAAAACTGCACCAGCCCCTGGCTGGCATAGTTTTCCGCCAACATTTCCGCCCGTTTCCACACATAAATGTTAGTAAATTAGCCAGGCCCGGTACTCCGCCGACATGCCCCCACTCCGCCCACTTCCCACCCAACTGCCAAACACAGCCTGAAACCGGCCGTGGGACTAAATATTGTCACCCAGCCAGTTAAAAAAAGGGGACTTGCAACCATTTTTCAACTAAAATAGTCGCAAGTCCCTTAGTAAATGACCCCCCTTGTGTATTAAAACAAAAAAAAACACCTGCTCTGCACGTCCAAGTCCCTTAGGCATGTTTTTGGCATGACTCTCCGCACATCATTGCTGCCAGCCAATCAGTGGGTTCAGTAGTGACATGTGCAACCAGGTGGACACATGCCACACGAACCTTGGATGACCACAACAGGCTAGTGTTGTTTTTATTTTTTTTGTATCCAACTTTTTATACACTGCTCAAAAAAATAAAGGGAACACAAAAATAACACATCCTAGATCTGAATTAATTAAATATTCTTCTGAAATACTTTGTTCTTTACATAGTTGAATGTGCTGACAACAAAAAAAAAAATTCAACCCATGGAGGTCTGGATTTGGAGTCACACTCAAAATTAAAGTGAAAAAACACACTACAGGCTGATCCAACTTTGATGTAATGTCCTTAAAACAAGTTAAAATGAGGCTCAGTAGTGTGTGTGGCCTCCACGTGCCTGTATGACCTCCCTACAATGCCTGTGCATGCTCCTGATGAGGTGGCGGACGGTCTCCTGAGGGATCTCCTCCCAGACCTGGACTTAAGCATCTGCCAACTCCTGGACAGTCTGTGGTGCAACGTGACATTGGTGGATAGAGCGAGACATGATGTCCCAGATGTGCTCAATTGGATTCAGGTCTGGGGAACGGACGGGCCAGTCCATAGCATCAATGCCTTCGTCTTGCAGGAACTGCTGACACACTCCAGCCACATGAGGTCTAGCATTGTCTTGCATTAGGAGGAACCCAAGGCCAACCGCACCAGCATATGGTCTCACAAGGGGTCTGAGGATCTCATCTCGGTACCTAATGGCAGTCAGGCTACCTCTGGCGAGCACATGTGCGGCCCTCCAAAGAAATGCCACCCCACACCATTACTGACCCAATGCCAAACCGGTCATGCTGGAGGATGTTGCAGGCAGCAGAACGTTCTCTACGGCGTCTCCAGACTCTGTCATGTCTGTCACATGTGCTCAGTGTGAACCTGCTTTCATCTGTGAAGAGCACAGGGCGCCAGTGGCGAATTTGCCAATCTTGGTGTTCTCTGGCAAATGCCAAACGTCCTGCACGGTGTTGGGCTGTAAGCACAACCCCCACCTGTGGACGTCGGGCCCTCATATCACCCTCATGGAGTCTGTTTCTGACCGTTTGAGCAGACACATGCACATTTGTGGCCTGCTGGAGGTCATTTTGCAGGGCTCTGGCAGTGCTCGTCCTGTTCCTCCTTGCACAAAGGCAGAGGTAGCGGTCCTGCTGCTGGGTTGTTGCCCTCCTACGGCCTCCTTCACGTCTCCTGATGTACTGGCCTGTCTCCTGGTAGCGCCTCCATGCTCTGGACACTACGCTGACAGACTCAGCAAACCTTGCCACAGCTCGCATTGATGTGCCATCCTGGATAAGCTGCACTACCTGAGCCACTTGTGTGGGTTGTAGACTCCGTCTCATGCTACCACTAGAGTGAAAGCACCGCCAGCATTCAAAAGTGACCAATTTGGCCGCACTTAACCTAAAAAGAAACATCCGCTCACCTGCTCTCTAACTCTCAGTTCCAGTGCAGTCTCTCCTTTCAGTGATGCTTCAGGTCCCAGACCTGTACATATCCAGATAGGGTTATGGCCTTCACCGTTATGGCCTACACTGGCTTCATTGGTGGCTTGTCCCCACGTAGCATTACACTGCTGGGTCACGCCACCACTGAGCCCAGTCACTGGCCGCAGAGGGCTATATACAGGCCTGGGATCAGAATCATCGCTGAGCGGTGACTGCACTGTAACCTTTCCCTTGGATAAAGCTAAGGCGAAACGTACGTCAGGGAGTTGTCCTCTTTCTCTCTCCCCACGTATACTAGGGTTAGTATACTGTATTGGGTAATATCTGTTTTATACCACTATGATTGCTGTTAGCGATACTTATTGGGATGTCCCCAAGTTGGAGCCACATTGTCTGGACCATAACTGGTGGGGGACCCAGCATATGTTTTGGCTATATGTGAGTTGAGTATCAGATCTTTATTACTGACCTGCTATAGATAACTGTGCCGTATCCTATATTACTATGCGTTGCCTTGTTAGTGTGCATATACGATTAACTTTATGTATATGGGATGTGGTACATACAATATAGGCTGATAGTATCTGTCTGTGGGGGGGTATTTTGGCTCTACAGTTCTCACCCGTGGATTTTATGATGTGCCTCTGTGATATATTGTTTTGATATGATTATGTGGAGTAAAGTCTACTTTTTATATTACATGTGTGGTTTAATTGGGTGGGTATATAGTGCACTGTAACCCAGCGGCGGAGAGCAGGTTAGCGCAGTTGCCTAAAGCTGGAATATCTCTTTAATACCAAACTTTTGTCCCACAAGGTGTTAAATTAACCACTAAATGCAGAGTTTGACATCCACAGAGTAGTGCTGTTACGTGACCTGGCCCATGGAGATGTGATCCACAGATCATTATGGCTGTGAATGGCCTGCTCTTCACTTGCTGCAGGTGCACAGGCGTTTCCAGTATGATGTTTATGTTGCAGCCCGATGGGGATTACAGGCTGTGATGTTGGGTGTGTGCTGTTCTATGTTTTGCATGCTTCAGCTGATGGGATTTTTAGTCTTGGTTACAATCGCTGATTAACCCTCTGCAGTCTAAGTCTTGCTTTAATTTGTTTTTTTTTCCCTTCATCCATAGAGTCTTTTAATGGATCGCCGACGGGCAGCATCAATTTGGTATGTAATTCTTCCAAAGCTGTACAGCCTATCATGTCTTGTCTACAAGTGACCACAAAATGTGTGTGCTTTCTCTGCAGACGGAAATGCAGCAGGTTTTGCTTTTTGTCACAGTTACGTTACATCACTTGTTGCAGCGTGACCACGTTCACAATCCTTATTTGCAGGGGAAATTTATCAAAACTGGTGAAAAGAAAAACTGGCTTAGTTGCCCATAGCAGCCAGTCAGATTTCACCTTTTATTTTCCAAATGAGCTCTGAAAAATGAAAGGTGGCATCTGATCGGTTGCTATGGACAACTAGCAGTGTTTCATTGCAGTCTTAATGTTTGTGCAACCAAAGTTTCTGTTTAGCCCTTTTTAGTCATTAGGGTTCATTTACTAATGCAAAACTGGCGTAAAAAAGTTACATGAACCAGTTTTTGTGAATTTTTAATGCCTGTGCAACAATATTTTGATGCACGTGGTGTTTCTACCTCATTCTTGCCATTTGGAAATGGTGGGGGCCGGGCCATTGGCCCCGGCATATTCACTTACATTTAAACCAGTTTTAGGCATAATTGATCACTAAAAAACGGAGACAGCACGTCCAAACTTGTGGAATTTAAATCCAGATGCAGCTTTTCAGCTTTTTCACTAGATGTGCCTGATTTATGACTAGACGCACATCTTGTCATAAATTCTGAGCATCCTCCGGCAGTGCAGGGGGGAATCAAAGACTGGCGTAAAGGGCAGGTCTTTGTAAATGACCCCCATTGGTTCAAGAGAGAAGATGCAGAGGATTTACAAGCAGTCTTGACCCTGAAAACTGCTGACAGTGCTATATAGGTGACAAGGGAGATTAGTAAATATATCTGATTAACGGGGAAATCCAACTATTAATCCCACAGACAACATATTTGCAGGTGCTCTCAGCACTGAACACTTAACAAGCCCGCGTCTGAGTGACGGCTGTAGCATCAAGTCAGGAGTCATCACTCTGAACAGAGGTGAGGGGCTGGGACAGTGCTCACAGCAGAGAGATGGGGGCATTGAGCACGAGGGGACTGCCTCTATTAAGGCTACATTCACACGACTGTATGTGTTTTGCGGTCCGCAAATTGCGGATCATCAAAACACGCATACCGGCCATGTGAATGTAGCAGGCCCTAAGATAGAAATGCCTATTCTTGTCCTCGATTGCGGACAAGAATAGGACATGCTCTATCTTTTTTGCGGGGCCGCAGAACGGATCTACGGATGTGGACAGCACATTGTGTGCTGTCCGCATCTTTTGCGGCCCCATTGAAATGAATGGGTCCGCACCCGTTCCGCAAAATTGTGGAACGGATGCAGAGCCCAAAATACGGTCGTGTGAATGTACCCTAACACACTTTCTTTTCCTTCAAGGGACGGGTTGAAAATTACAAATGTACTCAGATCCAGGTGCTGATGTTTCATGGCATAACCTCTTTAAGGACTCCCAATTTCTCTCCTGGTTAAACGTGTAAATTTTTTCAAACAAATGAGCCTAAAGGTGATGGATGGCCTTGGTGGCATCCATCGCAAGTACAGTCTGCAGTTTTTTAACATGTCATTGTCATCTTGGGCCACTCATCTCAGAAAATGTCAAGCCAAGAAAAAGGATAGGACACATCTGTGTGTGGTTTACTATGATTGCAAAGCAGTGTGATCCCAATAGGCTTGAGTGGGAAACTACTTGAATAACACTTTATTCACATTATTGCTTTGTGTGGGAGCCTTATATTTAGTGCTAAAAGGGTAGCACATCCACTCGGAGAGAAACTGAATCTTTCCATAGAACAAACATTTAAAAAGAAAATTGACTGTCAATTTTTGAGCGAGAAGAATGCCATTTTGAAGACCTATTTTCAGGAGAGGTCATCAGTATCTGCTCTGTGGGACCCTGGCTCCTGGCACCTCTACTGATCAGCTGTTTGAAGAGGCCATGGTGCTCTGGTGAGTGCTGCGGCCTCTTCCTAGGCCAACAATGTCACGTTCACTGGTCACATGGCCATGGCGCAGCTCAGTCCATTCAAGTGAATGGTCCTGGGCTGCAATTCCTATCACAGTCGCCATCCAGTAGACGGTGCTATGCTTGGAAAGCTGTGAGGAGGCCGCAGCGCTCACCTTTGAGCCGTGGCCTCTTCAAACAGCTGATTGGACGAGGGTTGCGAGTGTCGGACCAACACAGATCAGATACTGAAGACCTACCCTGAGGATTGGTCATTTAATATTATACTCCCAGGAGAACCCTTTTAATTGAACTTCCAGTTGATGAAAAATGTAAAGCGTCTTCCAGTTTTACAACGCTGAGATGAATCTCTGATGGTCACCGCTACATGGACAGGGAGGAATATACATTTTATGCCGGCAGTCTGGGCCTGTAAACTGTAGTCATGCAGATAACATTCTTTGGGCTCTTTTAAGAAAAGCTTAAAATCCAGCACTTGCGGGTCACCCGCTGAGCCCCGAGTACGAGGCGATGTATAAAAAGCTCTGTTTTTAGTGGACTGATCTGTTGACCATAAGAAATGATATCCGTCACTCACAATGTTGTTAGCTGACCTTCTGGTGGAGGAAAGTGTCTGCCTGCCCCAGTGAATGGCATTCTTGTGTTATTAACGTTGAAAGGAACGTTTCACTGAGTGAGAAGGAAACATTGGTGTTGGTACGAGGTCCGGGAAACAATAGTGTATATATGAAGGAATCTTTGACTTTCCTCTCTGTGTGTAATGTTTAGTGCTATTCTGGGACTGCCGTGCTTGTGCAGGTGTTTGAACACTAGCAGATTAGTTGTTTCTGGCCCGGCTCCATGTCTGGAGTAAATGCCTACTCAAATAATACAGCTCCCCTGTGTCACTCCGTTACAATAAACAGAACAGGCAATGAATTGGGGGGAAAGGTCATTCCGAAGGTCACAAAGTTGCACAATTTTCATCACTTTTAAAGGGAAAGAGGCATAAAAGTAGAAATGAATGCTTACTGGGCTGTGTTTGATCTAGAAATGTCATGTTCTTTTTTGTCTATATAATTTATTTCAGTTTTAGGAGGATTCATTAGTTTTATAATAAAATGTAACTTCTCTTTCAAACGTTTTTTTAATATTTTTTTTCAGTCTCTGGATGACCTGTCCAACGTCACCGCTGAAGAGCCAATACAAATCCATGCTTTTATATCTGACACTGGTGAGAGATCGTACTACCATTTTCCTCTCGTTTTGTTTCTGTATTTAGTTTTCTGTCATCATTTCTCTCCTGTGTGCACTCATCTGTCATCCTTTCAGTTTCCATAACCCAGCCCTGGAGATATAAGTATTAGCAGAATTACTTCTTGGGGTTTCACCTGGTGTAAAGACCTTTAAAGATTTTGATGGGGCAAGTTTCAGGCTGATTATCATGAACAAACATTAGGACGAATGCTCATTCCCAATAATTGCCCATGTAAAGATGCCACAGATTACCCGATGAACGAGCGAAACACTGAAGTCATCATTGATTCGTGACTCCACTGACAAGTAGGCAGTTATTGGGAAGGAATAGTTTTTTCCGAATAATTGCCTGCTCAGTTGGCACATGTAAATGTGCCTTATAGGGGTTGTCTCTTCTGAGACATTAGTGGCATATCGCTAGGATATGCTACCAACTTGACATAGGTGCGGATCCCACCTCTGGTAACTACATTTAGGTCTAGCATGGGGCCTCCAAAGTGAAAGAGCACACCGTGCAGTGATGCCCGTCCTCCATTCACTTTTATGGGAGTTCAAAAAATCTTGGCTATTTCCAGCAGTCCCGTAGAGGTGAATGGAGAGATGGCCTGCATGCATAGTGCACTCTCTTTGTGGTGCCAGTGAGAGAGAGCGAGGGACGGATGGGAGAGAGAGAGAGCGAGGGACGGATGGGAGAGAGGGAGAGAGCGAGGGACGGATGGGAGAGAGGGAGAGAGCGAGGGACGGATGGGAGAGAGGGAGAGAGCGAGGGACGGATGGGAGAGAGGGAGAGAGCGAGGGACGGATGGGAGAGAGGGAGAGAGCGAGGGACGGATGGGAGAGAGGGAGAGAGCGAGGGGCGGATGGGAGAGAGGGAGAGAGCGAGGGACGGATGGGAGAGAGGGAGAGAGCGAGGGACGGATGGGAGAGAGGGAGAGAGCGAGGGACGGATGGGAGAGAGGGAGAGAGCGAGGGACGGATGGGAGAGAGGGAGAGAGCGAGGGACGGATGGGAGAGAGGGAGAGAGCGAGGGACGGATGGGAGAGAGGGAGAGAGCGAGGGACGGATGGGAGAGAGGGAGAGAGCGAGGGACGGATGGGAGAGAGGGAGAGAGCGAGGGACGGATGGGAGAGAGGGAGAGAGCGAGGGACGGATGGGAGAGAGGGAGAGAGCGAGGGACGGATGGGAGAGAGGGAGAGAGCGAGGGACGGATGGGAGAGAGGGAGAGAGCGAGGGACGGATGGGAGAGAGGGAGAGAGCGAGGGACGGATGGGAGAGAGGGAGAGAGCGAGGGACGGATGGGAGAGAGGGAGAGAGCGAGGGACGGATGGGAGAGAGCGAGGGACGGATGGGAGAGAGCGAGGGACGGATGGGAGAGAGCGAGGGACGGATGGGAGAGAGCGAGGGACGGATGGGAGAGAGCGAGGGACGGATGGGAGAGAGCGAGGGACGGATGGGAGAGAGAGAGGGACGGATGGGAGAGAGCGAGGGACGGATGGGAGAGAGGGAGAGAGCGAGGGACGGATGGGAGAGAGAGCGAGGGACGGATGGGAGAGAGGGAGAGAGAGCGAGGGACGGATGGGAGAGAGAGCGAGGGATGGATGGGAGAGAACAATTAAGAGAGGTTTAAAGTAGAAATGTGGACGTCTCTCCCATCCGTCCCTCGCTCTCTACATTTGAATTACATAGCGTGTACCTGTTTCTTCAGACTGCACATGCCCCTCACCTATTTAAGTTCAGTGTTTTGAGGCAGTCGCTATATAACATTTGAGAAAAACATCCTTCGAGCACATATTTTCACATATATCTTCCCGCTAATCAATACCCATATCTGCTGGCCAGTATCAGAAGCGCAGTCAGTCCCAGGACATTGTGATTACTGCACCGTGCTAAATGTTTTCCTGAACTATAAATCTTGTAATAGGCAAGTGAAATACCATGTGAATGATACCAGCAGCTTGGTGTGAAGAATGTGTTCACTGTCCGCCCCGATGAGAAGCCAACACATTCTTAAAATGCTTCAGACTACTTTATCTAATAATTCCCAATGCCACTCTGCTTCTAAAGTAGTTAATGTGTTATTTATTACATTCATGTGTAATTGACACATTGGGAGAATTTATCAGGGGGTTCGGGTACATGCACGCAACCGTGGTTTGGGTCCACATCCAATGCGCATTTTTTGCTGGTCGGATGCTGACCCATTCACTTCCATGGGGCATGCCGCCCGCAAAGTTATAGAACATGTCCTATTCTTGTCCGCATTACAGGCAAGGAAAGGACTGTTCTATTAGGGCCGGCCGTTCTGTTCTGCAGAATGCACACGGCTGTTATCTGTGTTTTGCAATCCGCGATTTGCGGACCACAAAGCAGCCAACGGTCGTGTGCATGAGCCCTAAAGCTGGGGAGTGTAACAAACTGGTGCTCCGAGTGCTCTGGCCAGCCCCTCATTGCTCCACTAAGGTCATTTGCATATGAATAAATGCAATTTTCTCAGCAATCAGGCAGTGGATTGGGTATCGATATCAGCATGATTAACCCTACCAGGCTGCATGCCTGGTTTAATAGGGTTGATCATGCTGACAGATGATAAACAGGATATCCAGATTAGAAAACCCATTTTTAGATACCCTTTTAGGGAATTCTTGGCCAAAGTGTAGAGCGGTTACAAAGAGTGTCTCTCCCTCCGGAGGGCATGCCTTTCCTACATTACATAAATAACACATTAATTTAATGATAACTGGGTAATGCCTAATTTCATCGCAGATTACTTTTGCTCAATATGAGTCCTAATTTGGGGAGGGGAGGGGGTGCATTTTAATCAGGGTATTGTCAAGACAAGAGACACTTCTAAGAAGTAGGGTTTGTCCAAAGCAGAGGACCTCTTTAAGCCTTAAATGGGGTTATCCAGTGCAATATTGGCTGCAGATTGCCTTGTCTAGGCCCAAAAAACAAGAACCTATAATTTAAGTGTGGACAGAGACTAAAGGTGTAGTTTTAATAGGCAAATTATTTATTTTAGGTAATGTCCATGAAATCAGTAAGGGCTTGGAGATTTCATTCACATACTCCAAAGTAGATTCTGTCAAAAACAGTGGAGAGAAGAGACCTCCATGGAGGACTTCTTTCTCCACAAAAAAAGAGCGTATACCCGAACGAAAATTGGACACTAATATAGTCAATGGGATCTATTTGGCTCCTCCGGGTCAGTTATGTGTTGAGTTTTTGTTTTGCACCTGGGCAATGGAAATTAGTAGCGTAAGTGTGGAAGAGGCCTGAGACACAGGATACACTCAGCCAGGTCTTTATGGTTTCGTCTCTATTTCTACCTATGACTTTTCTGATTATCGAGGTGACCCACAAAATGCCCACCTCTTCTTTGTGTAGACCACAGCCATGAATCCTGAAGCTTAGGAATATAGGTTGTCTGATTTATTTTCATTCTCTGCTCATTCCACCTGTCATTTCATGCTTTTTCTTCTACCCTTTTTGTATGTGCATTTGTCCCTGTACATTTTAATCTACCAGTTCATGTTGACTGTGACCCATATGCTGTGGCAGGAGTATGTAATGAACATGGGAAAACCTATGCACTGTACGCCATCACTGTCAAGAAGCGAGATGGCATTCAGGAAATATGGAAAACCTATCGGCGTTACAGTGACTTCCATGATTTCCACATGCGGATCACTGAACAGGTATGGCCCTAGGCTTTTAAATCATGTTTACAGGGAACCGTACACGTGACATTATTAAGGATGCGTAGAATTGGAAAAGTGTATGGCATATTGATCGCACATTCGCTATAAACGTGAGAGACTGCAGCCACATCTACATTCATGTTGCATCCATTTTTTTTGTTTGTTTTTTTGCAGACCTGTTGACTTCAATGGGTCCATGAAGCACATTTTGTGGCCAAGTATGGGACATGTTCTTTCCCTTGCGGAACGGCCATACGGATGCGGAAGTCAATGACTCCGTAAAAAAAAAAAACGGATGCAACATGGATGTCACACGGACGTAATCCATGATTTGCAAATTCATGTTTTGCGGACGGCAAAATGAATACGGTCATGTGAATGCACCATAAGGCCTCATGCACATGACCGTATTTTTGGTCCATGTCCGATCAGCAGTTTTTGTGGGTCGCACACGGACCCATTTATTTATACAGGGAGTGCAGAATTATTAGGCAAGTTGTATTTTTGAGGATTAATTTTATTATTGAACAACAACCATGTTCTCAATGAACCCAAAAAACTCATTAATATCAAAGCTGAATATTTTTGGAAGTAGTTTTTAGTTTGTTTTTAGTTTTAGCTATTTTAGGGGGATATCTGTGTGTGCAGGTGACTATTACTGTGCATAATTATTAGGCAACTTAACAAAAAACAAATATATACCCATTTCAATTATTTATTTTTACCAGTGAAACCAATATAACATCTCAACATTCACAAATATACATTTCTGACATTCAAAAACAAAACAAAAACAAATCAGTGACCAATATAGCCACCTTTCTTTGCAAGGACACTCAAAAGCCTGCCATCCATGGATTCTGTCAGTGTTTTGATCTGTTCACCATCAACATTGCGTGCAGCAGCAACCACAGCCTCCCAGACACTGTTCAGAGAGGTGTACTGTTTTCCCTCCTTGTAAATCTCACATTTGATGATGGACCACAGGTTCTCAATGGGGTTCAGATCAGGTGAACAAGGAGGCCATGTCATTAGATTTTCTTCTTTTATACCCTTTCTTGCCAGCCACGCTGTGGAGTGCTTGGACGCGTGTGATGGAGCATTGTCCTGCATGAAAATCATGTTTTTCTTGAAGGATGCAGACTTCTTCCTGTACCACTGCTTGAAGAAGGTGTCTTCCAGAAACTGGCAGTAGGACTGGGAGTTGAGCTTGACTCCATCCTCAACCCGAAAAGGCCCCACAAGCTCATCTTTGATGATACCAGCCCAAACCAGTACTCCACCTCCACCTTGCTGGCGTCTGAGTCGGACTGGAGCTCTCTGCCCTTTACCAATCCAGCCACGGGCCCATCCATCTGGCCCATCAAGACTCACTCTCATTTCATCAGTCCATAAAACCTTAGAAAAATCAGTCTTGAGATATTTCTTGGCCCAGTCTTGACGTTTCAGCTTGTGTGTCTTGTTCAGTGGTGGTCGTCTTTCAGCCTTTCTTACCTTGGCCATGTCTCTGAGTATTGCACACCTTGTGCTTTTGGGCACTCCAGTGATGTTGCAGCTCTGAAATATGGCCAAACTGGTGGCAAGTGGCATCTTGGCAGCTGCACGCTTGACTTTTCTCAGTTCATGGGCAGTTATTTTGCGCCTTGGTTTTTCCACATGCTTCTTGCGACCCTGTTGACTATTTTGAATGAAACGCTTGATTGTTCGATGATCACGCTTCAGAAGCTTTGCAATTTTAAGAGTGCTGCATCCCTCTGCAAGATATCTCACTATTTTTGACTTTTCTGAGCCTGTCAAGTCCTTCTTTTGACCCATTTTGCCAAAGGAAAGGAAGTTGCCTAATAATTATGCACACCTAATATAGGGTGTTGATGTCATTAGACCACACCCCTTCTCATTACAGAGATGCACATCACCTAATATGCTTAATTGGTAGTAGGCTTTCGAGCCTATACAGCTTGGAGTAAGACAACATGCATAAAGAGGATGATGTGGTGAAAATACTCATTTGCCTAATAATTCTGCACGCAGTGTATGGGTCCGCAAAAAGAAAACGGACAGCACAAGGATGTCATCCGGGTGCTGGCCACCTCTGTGCGGCCGGGTCGCAAATGATAGAATTTGTCCTATTCTTGTCTTTTTTTTACATTGGGTCCAGCCACCGCTGCGGAATGTGCACGGACTGCGTCTATGTTTTGTAGACTGTGATCATGTTCAGGAGACCAAAAACAGAACCAATTCTTGTGTGGTTCTGATGGTTCTGTAAGGGTCGGCCTGAAGGAAGCACCTGCAGCACATTTCAGCAGTGATGTGACACATTCCTATGGAGTTCGTGGACTGGAGCATGAACATGGTCGATCTTCAGGGGTTGATATTTTATTCTTTGGCAGTAATGTGTCAGTAGTAAAGCTCAGTCATATTTATCTTGTAACCGGATCATTTCTGGTCTGAGGCTGAGAAGCGCAGGAGAACAGTGGCTCAGATCAGTTGCTGTATTGGTCACAGAGCTTAGGGAGGAAAAACGTGAGCTTGGGAATTGAGTGTGTAGGCTTTGTGCGACAGCTTATGGGCCTGTGGGGTCTGAGCGGAGACAGCTGTAGGCATCTCATTGTGCCTGCAGAAATATGCGTTTTATGGTGGAATGCAGGTTTCTATATCAGCTTGTAAATGGAGGTAAGGAGTTGCCGCAATGAAAATTCTATCAGATCATGTGTTTCGTGGCGTGTAATAGTTAAACTCCTGTTAACCACTATGGGACGCCATGTCTTTCCGGAGCGACAGTTCTTCATTTTCTGCTCACTGCACAGAGCTAGTTATTTCCCAGTCTGTCTACTTGAAGTGCATGAAATGAAGTGCCTTAAGTGGCAAATCTTAAGGAACGCGTTTTGAACCTAAAGTGACCTCTCCAGATCCATTGTTAAAGTAGATGAGGCAATGTAAATGCAGATCCTACTTCCAGCTGTCCATAAAGTGCTGATCTCGAGGCTTAGCAGAGTTTCCCACCCACCGAATGCAGTACTTCTTCAGCGATGTATGAAACCAGCCAAACACCCCGAGTTACCTTGTAACCTAGCACTTGGAATATTTTACCCGTTGTCATTGGTTTCAAGACCACGAATAGTGCAGGATACGTTTTATACGCTCTGTGTGTGTTTTTACGCTGGCATACAAATGGTGATTTAGTTTTACTTGGGGATGTTGTATGAAAAGAAAGAGAAGGTTTTATTTCATTAAAGCGGACCTGTCAGAAAAGGGCAGCGTATAAATGAGGTGTTGATGCGGGGTGGCTTTTCTATTTGTGAAGTGATGATAATCTTGTCATACCGTAGATGTTTTTGATATTTGTTGTGTCAGAAGTCCATCTGAAGCCGCTGGGCAAACCAGAGCCAGCAAGTGGTGGAAAAATCTGGATTATTCATCATCATTTTACAAACCAGCTCCACTTCTCCTGCTTCATATTCTGCAATTAGGGTACAACCAAACGGCAACGTGGCGTGCCGCTGCAGTCGTATAGGCAGCGGCGGCCTCTGATCAAAGGGGTTGGCCACTTTCTGGCTACTATTGACAAATGTGTAGGTAAGATGACTATGAGGCACTAACTGATATAGTCTTTGTTAAAAATTCTGTGGTTTTTTCCACATTTCATAAAGTATACCCTCTTGTTTCCCAAGTCTTTTAGGCTGTCCCCAGTGAGGTCGTGTTCATAAAATGGCTGCTGATGGAGGGTCATGTGACCAGGCAAATCACTCGGCCTCCTCCATTCAGACACACTACATCTGCACTAAACTCTTTAATGGAGGAGACATCACTTGGAGGTCACATGACCTTCCATCTGCTGCCATTTTAAGGCCTAGACCTCTGTGTGGACAGCACAAAAGAGTTGGCCAACAAGGGGACATACCGTATGAAATATAGAAAATGGCGCAGAATATCAACAAAGGCTATATTAGTAAGTGCCATACAATCATCTTGCATGTACATTGGTCAACACTAACCAGAAAGTGGCCAACACCTTTAAACTAAGGAGGCCGCACTGTTCAATAGTTCTATTCAATACCGTGGCGCCCATTAACAATACAGACCAGCGTGTGGTCTCCTTGGCGCAATTAGAGGTAGCTTTGGACCATGCGACCGCAGCGCCGTTTGGTCCTACCCTTAGGGTAACATATTCTACCAGACGTGTGCAATTGAAAGAATTTGAGACATCTCCCCATCTCTCAGTAGTTCCCCGGATGGAAACCACATATATGCCAAAAGGGCATTCTTTCAGAAAACATCGCCTTCAAAGAAATCCATGGGAATGTTAATGTTTCTACTTGTCCCCCCCATGTGACCAGCACATTACATTGATCCATGCACAAGAGGCTGTGACCACCGATGATCTAAGCTTCATTGGCCATTGATGCCAGGCTTGAGTGGCACACCTGTGCATTTACATAGATATTGATCTACATTTGTCGAGTGTCCGGCAGTAACTGAGAGGTAATATGAGAGGTTTCTTCAGCATGGCCGTATTCATAAAACATTAGGACGTTGTTTTTCTGTTTTATTGGCATCGCGTATAACCAGGTCTCTAGTGCTTTAATAGCCTAATGTGTTACTTTTTATTTTTTTCGATCACCCATTTCAGTTTGAAAACCTTGCCAGTCTCCTCAGGCTGCCAGGAAAAAAGACTTTCAACAACATGGATAAAGAATTTTTGGAGAAGAGAAAAAATGATTTGAATGCGTACTTACAGGTAATACATTTATTGTAATCTATAAGCCTTATTTTATAGAATGATTGCATTTGTTTCCATATGTCCTTATGATATGCAGTCTTGGCCCGTTTGATCAGGAATGACTGGTATGTAGTATTTATGGGGTGAGACGGTTTCAGTTAAAATGTCTCACTCAAGATTTCTCTTCTTTTGCCAGGCCCTGAAAGGTTCAGCTTTATTTGTGATTTATTTCTGTCCATTTCTTGTAGTTGTTACTAAGTCCTGAGTTGCTGAAGGCCTGTCCTGCACTGGCCCATTGTGTATTCGACTTTCTTGAGAACAAAGCCTACAATAAAGGGAAAGGGGACTTTGCACGTAAGGTATGTAGAATAAAATATAATTATATATATATATTATATATATATATATATATATATATATATATATATATATATATATATATATATAATATATATATTTTTTACATGTGATATGCATTAGTGGAAGGATCCATCATAATATATGTGGAGATAAGGCAAGAGAGAATTTTTGGTCCTGATCTGGGACCACAGTGCAGCTCAGCAGTATCTGGACTGGATAGCGAGCACAGCTCTCCTCCATTCTGTCCTGGGAAGAAAAACTGCAGAAAAAGACTCCAAAAAGTGGGGCCTAGACGCTATTGACACTTTGTTTGATGCAGAAATAGGTAGCAAGAATGATACACTTATCCGTAACAAGCGCCAATACAACTATGCTAGTGAGTTCTATACAGGGGGCCAAAAGCAAAACTGTATGAACGATCTTAAATCCCCCCTCCCCACCAGATCTGCTTCTAGCCCCTCTGTCCTGGCTCCCTGAGTCAATCATTGCATATTAAACATCCGACATGTACAGGGCCATGTGCGCCGCTGCAGCTAATGCTGACTGCTGCAGTTACGTGTCCGCCAAGTGGCACATTTCAGCAGTGGCTACAGAAGGTCCAAGCCCGTGCCAGAAGGTTACATGTGGGCAACGAAACCCAGGGAGCAGAAATGCTTCCCTTCAGAGGCCCATTTAATGATATTTGTGGTAGCCCAAAAAAATGCTTCTGTAAACATGCCTTGGGGTCTTTTATCAAACTAGTGTAAAGTAGAACTGGCTTAGTTGCCCCTAGCAACCAATCGGATTCCACTTTTCATTTTTGACAGCTCCTTTGGAAGATGAAAAGTGGAATCTGATTGGTTGCTATGAGCAACTAAGGCTACTTTCACATTAACGTTTTTTGCGGATCCGTCATGGATCTGCAATAACGCTTTCGTTACCATAATACAGCCGCATGCATCCGTCATGAATGGGGGACGGATCCGGATCCGTTTTCTATTGTGTCAGAGAAGAGTGATCCCCATTGACTTATATTGTGTGCCAGGACGGATCCATTTTGCTCCGCACCACATCACGGACAGTAAAACGCTGCTTGATGGTGCGTTTCGTTCAGTTCAGTTTTGTCCCCATTGACAATGAATGGGGACAAAACTGCAGCATTTTCTTTCCCTTATGAGATCCTATGACGGATCTCAATAGCAGAATTGAAAACGCTAGTGTGAAAGTAGCCTTAGCCAGTTCTACTTTACACCAGTTTGGTAAATGACCCCCTAAGACTCTGGGAAAACCTAAAATATATTGGTGCTATAAGTAATTGTGAAAATAAGGGTCCATTCACACGTCCGCAAAATGGGTCCGCATCCGTTCCGCAATTTTGCGGAACAGGTGCAGACCCATTCATTTTCAATGGGGCCGGAATGTGCTATCCGCATTTGCAGATCCGGATCCGCACTTCCGGGTCCGCATTTCCGTTCCCGCAAAAACTAGAACATGTCCTATTCTTGTCCACAATTGCGGACAAGATTGGGCATTTTCTATTATAGTGCCAGCGATGTGCGGTCCGCAAATTGCAGTATGCACATTGCCAGTGTCCGTGTTTTGCGGATCACACTTACGGACGTGTGAATGGACCCTAAAAATAAGGTTTTAAGGAATTTTAGCTTCAATTCATGGCTTGTGGTGTCATTTTTTAAATGCATGTGATCTATATGTATAAGTTCCAAATTCCTAGTGAAAGTTGCTTCCACTGATCTAAGTCCTAAGTTGCCTATATTGTTCCTTGTAGATGGACACATTTGTAAATCCACTGCGCAATTCAATGAGGAATGTCTCCAATGCCGTGAAATCCATTCCAGATAGCTTAGCTGAAGGGATGAATAAGATGTCTGACAACATGGGCAAAATGTCTGAAAGACTCGGACAAGATATTAAGCAATCTTTTACTAAGGTCTGCTTCAGTTGATTAAAATTATGTCATATGCATGTCGTTTTTTTTTCTTTTTTTTTTCTTTTTTATAAATGAGCCTTAGGGTCCATTCACACATCCGTGTGTGTTTTGCGGATCCGCAAAACACGGACACCGGCAATGTGCGTTCCGCATTTTGCAGACCGCACATCGCTGGCACTAATAGAATATGCCTATTCTTGTCCGCAATTGCGGACAAGAATAGGGCATGTTCTATTTTTTTCGGGAATGTAAATGCGGACCCGGAAGTGCACATCGTGCGGCCCCATAGAAATGAATGAGTCCGCAATTCCGTTCCGCAAAATGCGGAACGGAATTGCGGATGTGTGAATGGAGCCTTATAGTTCCTTTTATGTTCTGTACTAATGTTGTTGTTAAACTTAACATTTATGATTGAAATTAATAACTAACTTATCAGCCCAGTTCTGGATATTCTAAAAGTTGAAACAGTCATCACCTGTGAATTGGGGAGGGCTATTTTAAGTTTTTTTTTACGGAATTTATTTTATATTTTGTCTTTGTTTATATTTTGTGTTTTAGTTCTTATTTACTCTTATATTAGAGGGAGTCTGTCAGCAGTTTTGACTGTGCAAAACTGCTAAAAGCAATAGGTAGGGATTGGGGAGAGCAGTTCAAACAGAGCTTTTGTTTTTGGGTCAGTCTGTCAAAATCTTCTCCTTTAAAGAAACACTCCAACAAAATTAGTATTCTCTGACCGGTTAGGTACATGATGTAAACTCAAGTGAAGGTAATCTTCTTAACAGTGACTGTACTTGTGAGTTGTGATATTTTGCCTTCAAATCAACACATTTTTTGTCACTTTTTTTTATTGTTTCTATCAAGTCCCAACAATGTATTATGTAACACCTACAACAAAACTTCTGTATACAGGAATTCATTTAACCAGTCCAAGACCAGGTTGTCCATTTAGGACCAAAACAGTCTTGTCATTGAAGAGTTATAGGCACCACATACCGGCTAGAGCAAAAGTCACTCTTGTCCTTGAGCTTTATATCTACAATGTACAGTAGGTTAGACCAAGAACTAAATATTTTATTTTTGCATAATTTATATTTTTTTCTGACCCCTTGTCCCTATGTAAATGTTACTTCAGTCCCTGCTGCATCACACAACATAGAGTTAAAGGGGTTGCGCCATAATCTATTTTTCACTCTAAAGTTTATTTTTCTCAATTCCTCTAGCTGATATTCCTTCTTGGATTGTTTTTTTTTTTTTTTTTTTTTTTTTTTTTCCAAAATTTACCTCATTTGCAGTTTTATTTTATCCCCAATGCTTGAATCCTGGTTTCTTATGTGTCAGCTGTCCCATCATGCCTTAGGGCAGTGAGATGAGTCCTGATATCAGCAGATCATGTGACACTAGCCACACCCCTTGTTCTCACCAATGACACTTGTGCGTCCTCCATTACAAGGCTCCAATGCAGAACATAACCAACACCAACCAAATAGCCAAACAGATTTGCCACAGGGTTCAATAGTAGGCTAATAACTTTAGAGTAAGGGCTC
This sequence comes from Bufo bufo, assembly GCF_905171765.1. Taxonomy (NCBI): domain Eukaryota; kingdom Metazoa; phylum Chordata; class Amphibia; order Anura; family Bufonidae; genus Bufo; species Bufo bufo. The sequence goes on along the minus strand of NC_053393.1, from coordinate 454,247,826 downwards.
ATGCACGCGAACGTATTTTCTTTCCGTGTCCGTTCCATTTTTTTTTTTCCAGACCGTATGCGGAACCATTTATCTCAATGGCTCTGCAAAAAAACGGAAGTTACTCTGTGTGCTTTCCGTATGTCCATAATTAGAGTTGAGCGAACACCTGGATGTTCGTGTTCGAGAGGTTCGGCCGAACTTCCCGGAAATGTTCGGGATCCGAACTCGACCCGAACTTCGCCCTGAACCCGAACCCCATTGAAGTCAATGGGGACCCGAACTTTTCGGCACTAAAAAGGCTGTAAAGCAGACCAGGAAAGGGCTAGAGGGCTGCAAAGGGCAGCAAAATGTAGGTAAATCCCCTGCAAACAAATGTGGATAGGGAAATTAATAAAAATAAAAATAAAATAAATAAAAATTAACCAATATCAATTGGAGAGAGGTCCCATAGCAGAGAATCAGGCTTCATGTCATAGCAGAGAATCAGGCTTCACGTCACCCACCACTGGAACAGGCCATTGTCAGATATTTAGGCCCCGGCACCCAGGCAGAGGAGAGAGGTCCCATAGCAGAGAATCAGGCTTCATGTCATAGCAGAGAATCAGGCTTCATGTCGCCCAACACTGGAACAGGCCATTGTCAGATATTTTTAGGCCCCGGCACCCAGACAGAGGAGAGAGGTCCCATAGCAGAGAATCGGGCTTCATGTCATAGCAGAGAATCAGGCTTCATGTCACCCACCACTGGAACAGGCCATTGTCAGATATTTTTAGGCCCCGGCACCCAGACAGAGGAGAGAGGTCCCATAGCAGAGAATCGGGCTTCATGTCATAGCAGAGAATCAGGCTTCATGTCACCCACCACTGGAACAGGCCACTGTCAGATATTTAGGCCCGGCACCCAGACAGAGGAGAGGTTCATTCAACTTTGGGTTGCCCCGCAATATAATGGTAAAATTAAAAAAAGAGGATTGAATGAAGTGCCCTGGAGTACAAGAATATATTGTTAAGGGGAGGTAGTTATAAATGTCTAATCTGCACAAGGGATGGACAGGTCCTGTGGGATCCATGCTTGGTTCATTTTTATGAACGTCAGCTTGTCCACATTGGCTGTGGACAGGCGGCTGCGTTTGTCTGTAATGACGCCCCCTGCCGTGCTGAATACACGTTCAGACAAAACGCTGACCGCCGGGCAGGCCAGCACCTCCAAGGCATAAAAGGCTAGCTCTGGCCACTTGGACAATTTGGAGACCCAGAAGTTGAATGGGGCCGAACCATCAGTCAGTACGTGGAGGGGTGTGCACAGGTACTGTTCCACCATGTTATTGAAATGTTGCCTCCTGCTAACACGTTCCGTATCAGGTGTGGCGTGGTGACAAAACTTTTCCACATCTCTGCCATGCTAACCCTGCCCTCAGAGGAGCTGGCCGTGACACAGCTGCGTTGGCAACCTCTTGCTCCTCCTCTGCCTTCGCCTTGGGCTTCCATTTGTTCCCCTGTGACATTTGGGAATGCTCTCAGTAGCGCGTCTACCATCATGCGCTTGTACTCGCGCATCTTCCTATCACGCTCCAGTGCACGAAGTAAGGTGGGCACATTGTCTTTGTACCGTGGAACCAGCAAGGTGGCAACCCAGTAGTCCGCACACGTTAAAATGTGGGCAACTCTGCTGTCGTTGCGCAGGCACTGCAGCATGTAGTCGCTCATGTGTGCCAGGCTGCCCAGAGGTAAGGACAAGCTGTCCTCTGTGGGAGGCGTATCGTCATCGTCCTCCTGTTCCCCCCAGCCACGCACCAGTGATGGGCCCGAGCTGCGTTGGGTGCCACCCCGCTGTGAACATGCTTCATCCTCATCCTCCTCCACCTCCTCCTCGTCCTCCAGTAGTGGGCCCTGTCTGGCCACATTTGTAACTGGCCTCTGCTGTTCAAAAAACCTCCCTCTGAGTCACTTCTAAGAGACTTGCCTGAAAGTGCTAAAAATGACCCCTCTTCCTCCTCCTCCTCCTCCTCCTCCTCCTCCTGGGCCACCTCCTCTTCCATCATCGCCAAGTGTTTTCTCAAGGAGACATAGAAGTGGTATTGTAACGCTGATAACGGCGTCATCGCCACTGGCCATGTTGGAGGAGTACTCGAAACAGCGCAACAGGGCACACAGGTCTCGCATGGAGGCCCAGTCATTGGTGGTGAAGTCGTGCTGTTCCGCAGTGCGACTGACCCGTGCGTGCTGCAGCTGAAACTCCACTATGGCCTGCTGCTGCTTGCACAGTCTGTCCAGCATATGCAAGGTGGAGTTCCACCTGGTAGGCACGTCGCATATGAGGCGGTGAGCGGGAAGGCCGAAGTTACGCTGTAGCGCAGGCAGGCGAGCAGCGGCAGGATGTGAACGCCGGAAGCGCGCACAGACGGCCCGCACTTTATGCAGCAGCTCTAACATATCGGGGTAGTTGTGAATGAAGTTCTGCACCACCAAATTCAGCACATGTGCCAGGCAAGGGATGTGCGTCAAACCGGATAGTCCCAGAGCTGCGACGAGATTTCGCCCATTATCGCACACCACCAGGCCGGGCTTGAGGCTCACCGGCAGGAACCACTCGTCGGTCTGTTGTTCAATACCCCGCCACAACTCCTGCGCGGTGTGGGGCCTGTCCCCCAAACATATGAGTTTCAGAATGGCCTGCTGACGTTTACCCCGGGCTGTGCTGAAATTGGTGGTGAAGGTGTGTGGCTGACTGGATGAGCAGGTGGAAGAGGAGGAAGCGGAGTAGGAGGAGGAGGCTACAGGAGGCAAAGAATGTTGCCCTGCGATCCTTGGCGGCGGAAAGACGTGCGCCAAAGAGCTCTCCGCCTGGGGCCCAGCCGCCACTACATTTACCCAGTGTGCAGTTAGGGAGATATAGCATCCCTGGCCGTGCTTACTGGTCCACGTATCTGTGGTTAGGTGGACCTTGCCACAGATGGCGTTGCGCAGTGCACACTTGATTTTATCGGATACTTGGTTGTGCAGGGAAGGCACGGCTCTCTTGGAGAAGTAGCGGCGGCTGGGAACAACATACTGTGGGACAGCAAGCGACATGAGCTGTTTGAAGCTGTCTGTGTCCACCAGCCTGAATGACAGCATTTCATAGGCCAGTAGTTTAGGAATGCTGGCATTCAGGGCCAGGGATCGAGGGTGGCTAGGTGGGAATTTACGCTTTCTCTCAAATGTTTGTGAGATGGAGAGCTGAACGCTGCCGTGTGACATGGTGGAGATGCTTGGTGACGCAGGTGGTGGTGTTGGTGGTACATGCCATGTTTGCTGGGCGGCAGGTGCCAACGTTCCTCCAGAGGCGGAAGAAGAGGCAGAGGCGGCAGCAGCAGAAGAGGCCGAGGCGGCAGCAGCAGAAAAGGTAGCAGGGGGAGCCTGAGTGAGTTCCTTGTTTTTAAGGTGTTTACTCCACTGCAGTTCATGCTTTGCATGCAGATGCCTGGTCATGCAGGTTGTGCTAAGGTTCAGAACGTTAATGCCTCGCTTCAGGCTCTGATGGCACAGCGTGCAAACCACTCGGGTCTTGTCGTCAGCACATTGTTTGAAGAACTGCCACGCCAGGGAACTCCTTGAAGCTGCCTTTGGGGTGCTCGGTCCCAGGTGGCGGTGGCCAGTAGCAGGCGAACTCTCTTGGCGGCGGGTGTTCTGCTTTTGCCCACTGCTCCCTCTTTTGCTACGCTGTTTGCTCGGTCTCACCACTGCCTCTTCCTCAGAACTCTGAAAGTTAGTGGCACGACCTTCATTCCAAGTGGGGTCTAGGACCTCATCGTCCCCTGCATCGTCTTCCACCCAGTGTTCCTCCCTGACCTCCTGTTCGGTCTTCACACTGCAGAAAGACGCAGCAGTTGGCACCTGTGTTTTATCATCATCAGAAACATTCCCATGTCCTCATCATCAGGAAACATAAGTGGTTGTACGTCAGTGCATTCTATGTCTTCCACCGCTGGGGAAGGGCTAGGTGGATGCCCTTGAGAAACCCTGCCAGCAGAGTCTTCAAACAGCATAAGAGACTGCTGCATAAGTTGAGGCTCAGACAGTTTCCCTGATATGCATAGGGGTGATGTGACAGACTGATGGGCTTGGTTTTCAGGCGCAATCTGTGCGCTTTTTGCAGAAGACTGGGTGGGAGAAAATGTGAATGTGCTGGATCCACTGTCGGCCACCCAATTGACTAATGCCTGTACCTGCTTAGGCCTTACCATCCTTAGAACGGCATTGGGCCCCACCAAATATCGCTGTAAATTCTGGCGTCTACTGGGACCTGAGGTAGTTGGTACACTAGGACGTGTGGCTGTGGCAGAACGGCCACGTCCTCTCCCAGCACCAGAGGGTCCACTAACACCACCATGACCATGTCCGCGTCCCTTACTAGATGTTTTCCTCATTGTTACCGTTCACCACAATAAGAAAAAAATTATTTGGCCCAATGTATTGAATTAAAATTCAGGCCTTTTTTTACAGGCACCTAACACTATCTGGCTATCTATTTAGGTACCGTATTACACTAATACAGGCACAGCTGAAACCACTGATTTAGGGAATTGCTAATTTGGGAATTGTATTTCAACCCAGAACAAAAACGGTGCTTAGACGGACACTAATTTACTTGACCAGCCACAGCAGTAACCTCGGATTTAGCTGAATATAAATTGGAGGGCTAGAATATTTAGGCCCTGGATGGATGACAGGTATCCCTTCACGTACAGAATTACACTTAGAGATGCACCATAGCGTGTGACGTTATGGAGAATGACCCTATCAGCACCTTCAATGTAATATACCCTTTTATGGATAGATTTAAACTTGGCCTGCTACAGCAGAAACCACTGATTTAGGGAATTGCTAATTTGGGAATTGTATTTCAACCCAGAAAAAAAGATATCCTTTGCCAGACAGCAGACAGTATTACAATTGGCTAGCCACAGCTGAAACACCAGATTTAGGGTACTGCTATTTTGGCAATTGTATTTCACCCCTCAATAAAATAGCAAGCACAGCCAAGCCCCTGATGTAGGATATAGCAAAAAAAACAAAACACACTATTGATGGTTAAATGGACTTGGTGGCAGCTTGTGCTGGCGCACCACAAGACACGAAATGGCCGCCGATCACCCCAGAAAAAAGTGACAGAAAAACGCTCTGGGCAGCCTTAAAACAGTGAGCAATTAACTAGCAGAAGTTGAATGATACACAGCTGTACATCGATCACTTCAGTAAGTGTTTTTGATGAGTAAATCCCTGCCTAATCTCACCCTAACAGCAGCAGCTGCAACCTCTCCCTACACTGATCAGAGCAGAGTGACGTGCGGCGCTACGTGACTCCAGCTTAAAGAGGATCTTTCACTAGAATAAAACATCTAAACTAACAATACAGACATGTAGAGCGGCGCCCAGATCATAGCCTGAGAGAAAAAAAAGCCTCTCAGGCTATGAGCTGAGCGCTGCGATTGGCCAGCGCTACAGCATGGGAGAATGAGACGCCGGCAGGTTCCCCTGGGTGGAGCCTAACGTGAAGATACCGGAGGCTATACCGGGAGAACGGAGCGGCGCCCAGGTATAACAGTAAGTGCAGGGGGATCCCTGGGCGCCGCTCTACACGTCTGTATAGTTAGTTTAGATGTTTTATTCTAGTGAAAGGTCCTCTTTAAATAGAGGCTGGGTCACATGCTGCACTGGCCAATCACAGCCATGCCAATAGTAGTCATGGCTGTGATGGCCTCTTGGGGCAAGTAGTATGACGCTTGTTGATTGGCTGCTTTGCAGCCTTTCAGAAAGCACCGAACCCGGACTTTTACGTAAATGTTCGGGTCCGTGTCACGAACACCCCAAAATTCTATACTGTTCGGGTTCGCTCATCCCTATCCGTAATGCAAAAAAATAGAACATGTCTGCATTACGGACAAGGATAGGACTGTTCTATCAGGGACCAGCTGTTCACACGGACGTCATCTGTATTTTTTGATGATCCGTGTGTGCATGAGCCCTAAGGCAGATTTGATAAATGGTGATATTTGGGGAAAGTGATATAACAGTGATATCTGTCGGGGAGGGGGATACATTTATATTAATGGTACAATCCCTCTAAATGATAAAATTCTAGCTACTTAAAGCCATGAACATTTTTAACATTTACCTATTTTCTTCTTTTCTTTAGCCTCCAATGCTTGTACCAAAACCTGATTCTGATCCTGAACATTGCAGAGTGTCTGCGCAACTAGATGATAATGTGAGTACGGTACAGAGTCGCCTCTCTACAAATATACATTGTGAAATTGGTTTCTGTGGGGTACGTTTGTACTCTATATCGCTGCCGCTAGAACCGTTTGAACTGCAAGTAGTTCTTTTCTGACATAAACTCATTTTGTTCTTTTGCTTTTAGCTGCGTCTTAAGTCTTCAGGCAGTGGTTTTTATTTGTTGATGTGGTATCGAACACAATTCTGCAGTGGATAATTTTATCTAGAGGCAAGGTGTGCGCTTTGCTGTTTTTTGCCTTTTAGCTGAGAAGATGGGAAGAATGAGCTGCACTGGGGCATGGAGCTGATGGCGCTGGCTGGGGGACATGATGATGGTGACAATGGCACTGGCTGGGGGGCATGATGATGGTGGCAATGGCATGGAGCTGATGGCACTGGCTGGGGGACATGATGATGGTGGCAATGGCACTGGCTGGGGGACATGATGCTGGTGGCAATGGCATGGGGCTGATGGCGCTGGCTGGGGGAAATGATGATAGTGGTAATGGCGTGGGGCTGATGGGGCCATGGATGATGGTAAATGGCAATGGGATGGGTCTGATGGTGCTGGCTGGGGGACATGATGATGGTGGCAATGGCACTGGGCTGATGGGGTTGGCTTGGGGACATGATGGTGGCAATGGCACTGGGCTGATGGCGCTGGCTTGGGGACATGATGATGGTGGCAATGGCACTGGGCTGATGGCGCTGGCTGGGGGACATGATGATGGTGGCAATGGCGTGGGGCTGATGGCGCTGGCTGGGGGACATGATGATGGTGGCAATGGCACTGGCTGTGGGACATGATGGTGGCAATGGCATGGGGCTGATGGCGCTGGCTGGGGGACATGATGATGATGGCGTGGGGCTGATGGGGCTGGCTTGGGGACATGGATGATGGTAAATGGCAATGGGATAGGGCTGATGGCGCTGGCTGGGGGACATGGATGATGATGGCCATGTAATTTGTATACATACAGAAGAAAATAATATATCGCGATATATCGTTATATCGCACATGCTTCAAATTATATTGCGATATAGATTTTAGGATATATATATATATATATATATATATATATATATATATATATATATATATATTTATTAGAGAGAGAGGGAGGGAGAGTAAAAGCATAGCTGAATTTCCTTTTTTTCCTTCCTACTATTTAGAAGTTTACATTAGTAGGACTGAGTTCAGATTCACCATGCGTATTCCACTCCTCAAATTCTCAGACATTTACAGTAAAGTACATGTTTAGGAAGTTTTCAAAACCCCATCTACATCTGCTGAAAAATGAGCATACTGCAGACTTTAACATCTGCCTCATGCTCAGGTTTCAGAAAAGCCACAGGTTTTAATCTTTTCTGTGTATAGGGTGAAATCTGCCTTGATTTTGCTGCAGAATTTCTGTGAATTTGATGCAGATGTAGTCATATTTTGAGTGTTTTTTCCGTGCTCTAGAGGCAAAAAAAACCCAGTGTGTAAACACGGCAAATGTTCACCTTTTACCGCGTCATCCAACCTTCTGTGTGTATAGATTTATAGCAGTTAGAACTTTTTTCTTATGCAGTGCTCAAAATTCTCTGCATAAGGGCTCATGCACACGACCGTATGTATTTTGTGGTCCGCAAAAAATACGGATGACTTTCGTGTGCATTCCGTATTTTGCGGAACGGAACAACTGGCCCCTAATAGAACAGTCCTTGTCCGTAATGTGGACAGTAATAGGACATGTTCTATTTTTTGCGGAATGAACATACTGAAACGGAATATACACAGTCGCTTCCGTTTTTTTTTGCGGACCCATTGAAATTAACGGTTCCATATACGCGCCGAAAAAACCCCGGAACGGACACTGTAGGAAAATACGTTTGTGTGCATGAGCCCTAAAATGGAGTCAAAAGATATTATTTGGTAATAATTCATAATGTGTTACTATTGAGTGCAGTGCAAGAGTAGTATACAGTCAGCGCCCCCTAGTGGTAGTTACAGTCAGTCAAACATTTATTTTTTAACTTTGAATACATTTACAACTTTAATTTATAATTGATAAAGATATATTGAGGAATTAATCAGCTTGCACTGTTTACCTAGTTGGTGTTCAGGGGGTTCACATGGGTAGGATAACCACCCCATGTGAATGATTGAGGTGAACATTCCTCAATATATCGCCCCCTTCCCATTGATTTTGCATTCAGATTTTGCTAGAGTTTATTACATCCAAAAAGTGGATGAGATTTTAAAGGGGTATTCTCGTGTGGGATTTTGATGGCATTGCTAGGATATGCCATCAGCGTCACGTAGGTGCAGGTCCCCATATCTCCATTACAAGACCCCTGCAGTGAACAGAGAGCAGTCGTGCACGCTGACCAAGAATAGCGAGTACACCTTTAAATGCCTCCGCCATTCCAGTTCTGCCAGTCCTGCAGTGTTGATATCATATGTCTCATCTCACTTTAGTAACTGCGAGAATAGACAACCCCTTTAATGTTCTGTGGGTTGAATAGTGAAATTACAGAATTTACTTCTTTAGTATAAGTACGGTTTGTGCTCACACACGTCCAGGCTGCTATTGATGTCTTTTTCTCAGAATAATTCATAAAACATACCGGTACCTACAGGGTTTTTTCCAAATGGGATGGATATTTTTTTTTTTCTTTGTCTTGAACTTGCAAAGATTATTGGTAATTATATGGGAATTGGTCATAGTCATAAATCTGCACCTGTCTTCCACTGTGATTTTTATATATGTCACATCAAAGCATTCCATGGTGTCTTCCCGAACATGCCCGTGTTACCATCACATTGATAAATGCCTTTGTATTAAAGCACTTTGGATTGTTCGTCATGGCTGTAAAATGATCAAGTGCTTCACTTAGTACTAGCAAAGCTCCCATCTTGTCTTCAGACATTGTCTTCTAGGCACACTTAACTGCCACAATTCCTTGAAATTTTGGAGATTCTTTCACCAATATGCTGTGGAACTTTTTCTCCCGCTAGAAAAAAAAAAGCTGCAACTGATCTCTTGTAAGATATTAGTCCGACCTATATACACAAAGATGGTTTCCCAGTCGTGTCTCATGTTGTGGAGATCCGTTCAGTTACATCCATTTTTTTACAGCAAGAATACAGAATGGAATTTTATTCTTGTTGTCAGAACAATGGAAACCTAAACCAAACCCCCATAAGGTGCTGTTTGGATCTCCCATACAGCTTTGTGGCAGAGATGAACAAAGCCTTATTCATGCAATTCAGGAAAAGATATGGAACGAGAAAGCTCAGACATGTCAGAAATTTTCATACAGATTTTTGCCATGGATTTCATCCGTTGCATTGTAAAAGTAGACGTTCACTACAAAAATCTGTTGCAAATTTGAAAATCTTCAGCGCGCCCTAAAATCTGCACAGATTTTTTTTTTTTTTCCCTGCTGTATGTGAATGGGCTCTTGTAAATAATAATAAAATAACCTTCTTTAAATATTGAGTAATATAATTCAAAATAACTGAGCCCTTTGACAGGTTAAAGGCTAAGGATGGACAACTTTGGGGGGATTACATTTTACTCCTTTTGGGCTAAAAATCATTTCTTCTTTGGTCTGCAAATAGACTGAGTTTTAACAGCATGTGTCACAAAAAACTGCCAAGAATATTTTAATGAAGACCAATTAAAAAAATGATTTTTAGCCCAAAATGAGTAAAATGCAATTATATAAAATTGCAATGAAGGAGTCCATAGCTTTTAAATCTTGTTTTCAAATAAGGATGCGCTGCAGTGCCAGTCGCAGCACATTGGCAAGAGTGGTGCTGTTTCTGGACGAGAAAAATGAAATTATTTTATATATAACCCTTTAGGAGTTAGCATGAAATCCAGGAACCCGGTTAACATCTTCTGGGCTAGAACTGCACCTGCAGCCCTTGAGCCGAACACAGAAGTGGATACAAGAGAGAAGGAAAGGGTCCAATACTTTTCCTTCTTTTTGGGTCCATTACGACGTTCATCAGAAGGAAAAAAAAAACTGCAGGGTTGATTCCAGTGTTGTAGAAGTCTTGTTTAGTTTCCAGGCCAGGGTTATAGAAGTATTCTTATAAATGTAATAGCCGCACTATGTGGGGAATTGATCATTCCTTCTACGCAGTTTTCTGGCGTTAGAAAGTCACAAAACCTGGTTTTGTAACTTTTTAAATGCTATTGCGACTTTTTTAATTGCAGCTGGCATTTGTATGCTGCCCTCGCCAGTTTCTATAAAGAGGGCGTGGTGATGGCGAGGCCACTTACCCTGGCACAGTTATCGTTATTTACACCAGAAACTGGTAAATACTGAGTTGTGCACTAAATACCAGCTGAAAAAGATTTCAGTCTTTGGGCACGAATGGCCGGAGGAGGTATTTAATTTAAATTACAGTACTCCTCCAGCAGTGCAGGCTCTATCAACACCGATATACAGTTGCAAGAAAAAGTATGGGAACCCTTTCGAATGATATGGATTTCTGCACAAATTGGTCATAAAATGTGATCTGATCTTCATCTAAGTCACAACAATAGACAATCACAGTCTGCTTAAACTAATAACACACAAAGAATTAAATGTTACCATGTTTTTATTGAACACACCATCTAAACATTCACAGTGCAGGTGGAAAAGTATGTGAACCCCTAGACTAATGACATCTCCAAGAGCTAATTGGAGTGAGGTGTCAGCCAACTGGAGTCCAATCAATGAGATGAGATTGGAGGTGTTGGTTACAGCTGCCCTGCCCTATAAAAAACACACACCAGTTCTGGGTTTGCTTTTCACAAGAAGCATTGCCTGATGAGAATGATGCTTCGCACAAAAGAGCTCTCAGAAGACCTACGATTAAGAATTGTTGACTTGCATAAAGCTGGAAAGGGTTATAAAAGTATCTCCAAAAGCCTTGCTGTTCATCAGTCCACGGTAAGACAAATTGTCTATAAATGGAGAAAGTTCAGCACTGCTGCTACTCTCCCTAGGAGTGGCTGTCCTGTAAAGATGACTGCAAGAGCACAGCGCAGACTTCTCAATGAGGTGAAGAAGAATCCTAGAGTGTCAGCTAAAGACTTACAAAAGTCTCTGGCATATGCTAACATCCCTGTAGCGAATCTACAATACCTAAAACACTAAACAAGAATAGATTTCATGGAAGGATACCACAGAGGAAGCCACTGCTGTCCAAAAAAAACATTGCTGCACGTTTACAGTTTGCACAATAGCACCTGGATGTTCCACAGCAGTACTGGCAAAATATTCTGTGGACAGATGAAACCAAAGTTGAGTTGTTTGGAAGAAACACACAACACTGTGTGAAGAAAAAGAGGCACAGCACACCAACATCAAAACCTCATCCCAACTGTGAAGTATGGTGCTGGGGGCATCATGGTTTCTGGCTGCTTTGCTGCGTCAGGGCCTGGACGGATTGCTATCCTCGAAGGAAAAATGAATTCCCAAGTTTATCAAGACATTTTGCAGGAGAACTTAAGGGCATCTGTCCACTAGCTGAAGCTCAACAGAAGATGGGTGTTGCAACAGGACAACGACCCAAAGCATAGAAGTAAATCAACAACAGAATGGCTTAAACAGAAGAAAATACGCCTTCTGGAGTGGCCCAGTCAGAGTCCTGACCTCAACCCGATTGAGATGCTGTGGCATGACCTCAAGAAAGCGATTCACACCAGACATCCCAAGAATATTGCTGAACTGAAACCGTTCTGTAAAGAGGAATGGTCAAGAATTACTCCTGACCGTTGTGCACGTCTGATCTGCAACTAAAGGAAACGTTTGGTTGAAGTTATTGCTGCCAATGGAGGTTCAATCAGTTTTTAAGTCCAAGGGTTCACATACTTTTTCCACCTGCACTGTGAATGTTTACATGGTGTGTTCAATAAAAACATGGTAACATTTAATTCTTTGTGTGTTATTAGTTTAAGCAGACTGTGATTGTCTATTGTTGTGACTTAGATGAAGATCAGATCACATTTTATGATCAATTTGTGCAGAAATCCATATCATTCCAAAGGGTTCACATACTTTTTCTTGTAACTGTAGTACACAACAGTTTTGATAAATTGGGGCCTGTATTTCTGCCCGATTGGTCAGTATCCTTAATGACGACCACCCAGGACAATGCATACAGAATCTATACTGCCACAAAAGCAAACTGCTGGAAAGACCTTTCCATAATTTCTGATTTATTGGTTATTTCTTTACATGAAAAACATGTTTCCCGTGTAATTTCTTGTGTTAGAAGGCCAGCTATTGACAGAAAGCGTTGTACGTCTTGACTGAGACATCACATAAATCTTCTTTTGTTAGGTTGATGACAATATCCCTCTTCGTGTGATGCTTCTGCTCATGGATGAAGTCTTTGACCTGAAGGAAAGAAATCAGTGGTTAAGAAGACAAATCACCAGCCTTCTCCAGCAGCTCATTAGAGCCACATATGGAGACACAATTAATAGGTAAATGCCTGGGGCATACTGTAGGGGACAGCCCTCCTGAAACAAGAATGGATGCCATGAGTGGACACGCTGATTCCTTTTTTTTTCTTTTCTTTTGATCACCAGAAAAATAGTTGATCATGTAGAGTCCATGACATCACCTGACCAAGTAGCTGATTATGTCAAGCATTTCAGGTAAGCCATTTGTAAATGTAGACTTGGGGTACGTCCACACGGGACATACGGTATATGCTGCCAATTTGCCACCCAGGATTTGCGTGCAACAAACCGCTGTGTTCTACAGTGCCAGCAAAATGGATGAGATTTTAAGAAATGTCATCCACACGCTATGAAAAAAAATCTGTGTAAATTGACTTGAGGTACAGATCCACAGCAAAATTTGCCCTTTGCATTGAATCGAGTGAAATCCAGGGCGAGTCCACAACAAAATCCACAGCAATTCCACATTGTGTGGCTGCACCCTTAGGCCTCATGCACATGACCGTTTTTTTTTTGCGGTCCGCAAAAACGGGGTCCGTGATCCGTGTCCGTTTTTTCTTCCATGGGTCTTCCTTGATTTTTGGAGGATCCACGGACATGAAGAAAAAAGTCGTTGTCGTTGGTGTCCGCCTGGCCGTGCGGAGCCAAACGGATCCGTCCTGACTTACAATGCAAGTCAATGGGGACGGATCCGTTTGACGTTGACGTAATATGGTGCAATTGCAAACGGATCCGTCCCCCATTGACTTTCAATGTAAAGTCAGGAGTCCCTATTATACCATCGGATCGGAGTTTTCTCCAATCCGATGGTATATTTTAACTTGAAGCGTCCCCATCACCATGGGAACGCCTCTGTTAGAATATACCATCGGATTTGAGTTAGATCGTGAAACTCAGATCCGACAGTATATTCTAACACAGAGGCGTTCCCATAGTGATGGGGACGCTTCAAGTTAGAATATCCTACAAACTGTGTACATGACTGCCCCCTGCTGCCTGGCAGCACCCGATCTCTTACAGGGGGCTGTGATCCGCACAATTAACCCCTCAGGTGCCGGACCTGCATCATACAGTGATTGGCTGATTTGCATGTCAAGAGGGATCGGGAAATAGAGACGCCTGGAGACACGGGAAGCATCAGAACGGGAGTACAGTGGAAATCGGTGGGGTGAATACTACTTATCCACACTGTAGACATGGATGGCACCTCCACATGCCTGTGCATTGATCTATTGCTAATAAGCATCCTTTATAAACATGAACATGAGGGTCAATGTACACTTTTGACTAGTGATGAGCAAAGTTTTCAGAAATTAAATTTGACTGCTTCGCCAAACTTTGGTAAGAAATTCAATTTGTTACAAATTACTTCGTAACGAATCACATTCCATGTACTCGGCTCAGATCTGGGGAGGTGTAATGGTTGGAACCGGGAGTGTTGTCCATTCTGCAATTTGTAGGCCATAGCAGGGCAAATCCCAGGTGTCAGGTGTATGGAGCGGGAGCAATTACGGGGAGTAGTGATCGCACCACTCCCCCGTCATTTCACCCTTCAGAACATGTCCTATTCTTGTCCGTTTTGCGCATGCGGACCGCAAAACACGGCGCGGTCATGTTCATGTAGCCTAAGCCTGTTGCAGCAATGTGTGCTTCTGCCTGTGCATCACTCCAGTGTGGAATCCATACACCGCTGACTTGTCAGCCGTGTAGAAGTGTACGGATTCCAAAGGGTTATAGACACCTGAACTAAAGGTGCCGATTTCATAAAGTAAACGTTAAAAAAGTGAAATATATTTCAAAATCCGTTTTATGGCATTTAAAATATATTCAAAAATGTGGGTACACTTTAAGTAAAGAACTTGAAGGGTGGAAAGTCTTTCTTACTTCTCATTCTGTAAACATTCTTAGAACTAGAATCTTAGATTCATCTAATCGAAACATTGATTGCAGAGACTCGTTTTGGCCTAATGGGATATTGGCGGAGACTGCGCCTCGCAGAGACAGAAGTATACGAATGCGTACTAGAGTATCTGCAAAAACAAAGCTGCTGGAAATTATGCCAGGTAATGTAAGCCGCGGCTTTAAGTAATGCGTGCAAACGAAGCGTAGGGCAGAACGATTTTCTTCATCAGCAGAGCTACGAGCAAAAGATTGATTTTAGATGCACAGCAATCTATGGGCACATTTATTGGAGCGGATCTTGTGAGAAGATTTGATCAGTGGATCCAGGTGCTTGGGCTGAACAAAATTCTGCACCACCATGTTTCTCATTATAAAAAGGCATAAAAAGAACATACATCCGGCAAACTACATAGAACTCAAAGGACATGTACTCGGATCAGATCTGATCTGGGGAGGTGTAATGGTTGGAACCGGGAGGGTTGTCCATTCTGCAATTTGTAGGCCATAGCAGGGCAAATCCCAGGTGTCAGGTGGTAGAAACTTAGCACTGACATTTTCTACTAATATTCAAGATGTATTTATGCCCGGCAGCTAAAAAATATTAGCTGTCTCCCAGACTGAGCTAACTGGCTCACAAGGTCTACAGTTATACAGTAATGCTACCCCACTGGCACAGACCGCCCCCCACCCAAGTCTGAAATTGTGGGTCCCATAGTGAGAGGAGTTTTGTCTGGATAGTAAGTCTAGGTATGAACATGTTTGTAATTTCTTAATATATCCTTGTTTTAAAGAAGCATCAAAGAAGAAGTGCCAGATGCTCCATGCGCCACAAAATCAACTCGTGGTGCAGATGGTGTCGTGTGAATTATCGCCTCATTCACACAGTCAGTGTTTGGTCAGTGATTTCCATCATGGTTTTGAGCCAAAACCAGGTGCGTCTCTAAACACAGAACAGGAGCAGATCTTTCCCTTATACCTTTTCTCTGTGTAGTCTCCATTCCTGGTTTTGGCTCCCAATCACTGATGGAAATTGTGTGAATAAGGCCTTAGTGTGTGTTTTTCAGCCTTAAAAACAGTAAGAAGAAAATCTGTATTATACTTGATGCCTTGTACACGGTCATGCCAGCTCAACCCATAACCAGATTCCAACAATGATGTGCTCTCCCCAGGCAAGCCCTTTTGGCCACAGCGGCCAGTCACTGTCCACTGCAGTAATGTGTCATCCACACTTCATTAAATTGGGCCGGTATGTGGCTGCCATGCTCATGTCATTGCCACGGTGGTGTGCCGTCACAGCAGGAGGCAGCTGGGGACCTTGATTAAGGTAAATGCCGGCAGAATAGAAAAGCAAATCTATCACAACTAGGCTGGTCATACACATCAGATAAACGTCAGCCGAACCTGCCAATTACTGACCCTCTAATCGGTTATATGGGATTCCTGCCAAAAGAGACCGTGAGTCTGCGCGTTCATGGGGGTGTCGGATGACTAGCTGTCAGCCGAACAAGCCGTTTGGCCTACCGCTTTTTGAATGGTATGGCCAGCTTTATGTTTTTTGTATATTCTGCCTGTATGCACCTAGGAGTTTGACGGCCATTTCATCTGATGATTCTTGGTGCTCTTTGCTACATGATGACATCATTATATGTATTTGTATGGACTGGCAGCAGCAGTACTGTGTGTTTCTGAGCATACTTCATTATGCCGTGACATCTCATGAATAATATTTTTTCTCCCTTAGATGAACTGAAGCACATAATTGGGGCAGAAACAACTAGAAAGGGAATCCTTCGGGTCTTTGAAATGTTTCAGCACACCCAACTAAACCGGAGACTTGCCTATGTTTTTTTAGAAGGATTTCTGGAAACCTTATTTTCACAATGCAAATTCCATGAGCTTTTTAACAAACTGCACTCCAGGTCAGAGCGAATGAGGAGGTATAGAGAGAGACATCAGTCTTATCATGCACCCGCCTTACAGAAAAGGTGACACTCTGGACGGTCAAGTTGTGCCCTAGAAACTCTGCAGTGTTTTATCCAGGAATAACTGTCTAGCGGTTTGGACATCATTTTCCAGGGCTTCTGATGGCTACTGACGTTTCCGCACCAGTCATATCGTGTCCTATAGAATATCGACGCATCCATAAGCTGTGTGGCTCTATTCATCCTACCTGCTGTGCGACCATTCACGGATTGGAGCTGTAAATGTCTTACATTGGTGCATTGGAATCACGATAAAGAACCAGACCAGAGATGGTACCTTCTGGATTCAGACCTAGAAGAGCATGATGGGAGCGTACCAGTGGTTGAATACGTGCCAGATTGTATTTTTCTACATAATATCAAGCACAAATACATCGCTACGCTGGAGGATCGACAGGATTGAGTTAAAGCTGGGAAATTGTGCAATGATGGCAATGCAGCGGCAGTGGCCCAAGCTTTTATTGGCTAGGAGATGCCTATATTTCCATGTAGCAAATAGCAAGAATGGTATCTGAGGACTTGGTGGTTTGCTAGGCCACTGCTGCTGTTTTCTGTTTCATCACTAGAGTTTTATGACAGGCTTCTTAGGCAGATCTTGTATTATTTTGAGGAGGAGGTTATTTTGGGAGGTTTTTGTATGATTTTTTTTCTTCCCTAATATGCAATTAGGCTGGATGGTGTCTATTTGATTTTTCCTCATTTCATTATCACTTTGACGTCAATCTTTACAAAGTCAACCACCTGCTGAAGATAATATCATGGCTCAGTACAAAAGCATCTCACCACGAGTCGTTCTGTGTATTACATTAGCTGAATGAGGTTTAACCCTAAAAAGAAACATGTACCCAGTGTGACTTTCCTGCATGTATAGTTATCCTGGATATTGCCATATACTCTTCCCCATCAATTGTCTTCTGGTTGCCTTGTGAGCACAATGCCAGTGCCAGTCTTTTCTATTTTGGTCACAGAGCACAGTGTTAATTTGAGATCATATCTCTAGATTGATGAAAAATGCCACACTTTTCACTTGTACAACTGCTTGTTCCATCTACTGATCATCAGTATGGTTTTCAGATGCCATATCTCATTATTTTGCTCTTTTTAAAGAGCATCGGTCAGCATGATCAACCCTAGTAAATCATTGAGTGCATCTCTTGTAGCAATCCAATTTGTGTTTATTGAGCCATTTGTACTTTACATTTATGTTAATAAGGTGCTTGTAGCACTGAGGAGCGGGCCTTGTCCCTCGGAGCACTACTTCACCTCCACCTTTCTATCTTAATTACTCCCTCTCTCCCAGTGATTGACAGGGCAAGGCATTATTAGTGTTCCGATCCCTGGCCCTGAAATCTCGCTCATGCACTCTGCTTTCCCCATTCCGGAGATTGAATTGCACCTACTGAACTGTCGCCAGAGCATGCGTGAGATTTCAGGGCCAGGCATTGGTACAGTGATGATGCCTGACTTTTGTCAGTCACTGGGAGAGAGGGAGCCACTAAGGTGGAAAGGCATAGGTGAACCTAGCACCTCATCAGCAGGAAAATAAAATACATTTCTCAATGAAGACGCATCGGATTGCAAGGTCCTTGCACTTTGCATCATCAACCCTATCAGGCAGTATGACTGGTTTGGCTTGATCAAACTGACAAATGTTCCTTAAATCGAACAGAAAACGAGCGTTCAGCTTCTTTTCTCTTTTATACAGTAGAAATAGATAATCTGACTCATTCCGATTAGAGATAAGCAAATCGATTTGCCTCATCAACGAGAGTTCTTAATCTGCAAAGAGCCAGTCCCACTGCTGAAGAAGCTCCCCTTGCCACTTGATTGACCGTGCTGGACATCTCAGTTGACCCTCACAGTCTCATTCCTGCGACGCTGCTGTGAGTAGCGGCACAAGTGCAGTGGCTCTGCTTCCACTTCCAGAGCGGAGACTGTTCTTATGCCGCAACCTGGAAGTTTTACGGTGAATGCACAGTCGCTGCACTTGCCCCGAGGTGAGATTGTCGGGGACAGCCGAGATGTCCGGCTCTGTCAGTCAAGCAGCATAGGGAGCTCGTTCAGCAGTGGGGCCGGCACCTTGGAGCTGAAGGCCTCTTGTTGATGAAACAAATTGATTTGTATGACTCAATACGCTCATCCAGTACATAACATAAAAAATTTACATATTCCCTGAAATGAAATTTTGGTTAATATTTATGGGTTATCTGGATGCAGAGAATCCTGGAGGTGGGTAGTGTGTTGAGTTTCTCAAAGTCTGTTTTCAAGATTCTGGATCTTTTAGAGTCTGCCGTGTAGTTAGGGCTCATGATCTCCATGTTTTCTGTTATCCTTCATCTGCTAATATAGTATGGGATCTAGCGGGATTGCAAAGCACCGTGGAGCTTGCATGATCTCAAAATGCTTGTGTTTGGTTTTTCCAGGTCCTCTGGTTTGGTCTGTTTCGTCCCCCAGCAAACAGCTGACTGTATCTGGACAAGTTCCTATTTGCTAAACATTTTCCCTAAGTGGACGCTGCAGTTAAAATGTGGTGATAATATGGCAGCCATTCAAGAGTCCCATTTTGTGATAACCCTTAATCGGTGCTGTCCATCATGATGGTTTGTCAGCAACAAGCAGAGCGGTGAGCGCCGTAGTAATGGGCTGCAGAAAGTGTGCTGTGCTCAAAGGCCTTCATGTAAAGGAGGACAATTCACCTTTAGTAGCTGCTCAGCCAACAGATATTCCTTCCAAACCTCCTCCATACATATGCAAGCACTGCTGAGCATGCATATATCCTCAACAGGGAGAGAGACATCTGGCACCTTATTTCCCTTAAAGTGTATAGCAGGCTGCACGTGAGTGGCGTCCTCTCCATTTATTGCTATGGAACTTTTAATTTTGGACGTCCCATAGCAGTGAATGGAGAAAATCATCCTCTGTGCGATACACCATAAATGTCCAGATGGAATTACCCCTTTAAGAACAAAAGGATTGGTCAACAGGGGATAGTTGGGACACCCCCCATATACATTAGATGGCCAGAGTTCATCTAATGAGCATGGTCACCTTTATTCTGGTCATGATTTGGGATTGATCAGTCCTCTATCTCCTGGTTAGCTGGTGTCACAGATTCTCGTTGACTACAAATCTTTTTGTTTGAATAAAAATGATAGATGTGCATATCTTAGATTTACTCTTAAACCAAGCCAATAATCCCTGTCCAGATAAGATTTTATAGCTTTTTTTTTTCATTTTCTGCAGCTTGTTGCCCCAGCAGCACATGTTGCTCTTATAATGTGGGCTATCATCAGTGGTTTCATGTTATTACACCTACTGGGCTGGTGGGGTGGCCTGTGGTGCAACATCTCTATACTGAAGAGTCCACTCAAACCAAGAGTTGTATCCTCTAGCTATTATAAGCTGTAGAGCAGTGCCGAGGCCTTCACTCTTTAGAAAGTCATTCTGACTTGTTTGTATGTGACGAGGCCACTGCGCACTAATCCGTATAGCGTCAGTCTGTGTTTTATATGTGAGAGAAGTAGTGATGGAGTTTTAAGGAAAATAAAATATATATTTTTTTAATATTGAATTAGGTTTTTCTCATTAGTTTGAGTGCTGCTCAAAATCTGCTGTACCAGACTGTGAAGCGGTTCACAATTGAGTTCTGCCTTTATCCGTTGTATCCTCCTAAAATCTTGCAAATTGATTGTACAATAAGGTGTATAAAGCGGGCGCTCTCATGTCTGGGCTCAGCAGTCGGGGGCTTCAGATCGTTGCTGGAAATGTATTTGTGCCATTGTCCAAAGCAAATGCACTTGTTTTAGCCTTAATATTTTTTTAAAGCGTGATGACCGTAATAGAGATCCATTGGCTCAAGAGTTGTGACGATCGATGAATCTGAACGTTTGTGATGCTGTAAGAATGTGCACAGGTTTTAAAACATGAAATGTAGCTTTATTTTGTATGATTATTTTAATAACGTGCAATATTTTCAGCTGTCTAACCTATCAAAGTGTCCGGGTACTTGGATCTCTAATTCACTGTCCTGACTTATTTTGCAGCGTCTAGGACCCATTTTCATTTACACAGGAATACCCCAAAAATAAATAAACGCAAGGGAAAAACCTCCCATACAATATATTTTATAAAACTAGTGTTAGGGCGCTTCCCGGGATCAAAGAAAAAAATGAACTCTAAAATGTACTCAATATACTTTTTGAATTCTTCGCTATTTCATCACCATAGAGGTTGGGGTCGGTCCCCCACCGTAACGGTCTACATGCTTGCCTACTGACTGATCCTATGAACAGACAGGGGAACAAATGGGGCACAAACAGCAGTGATGTGAATGGTGAGCAATTCCAAAGGAAAGTATGTAGAGAAGTTTAGCTTTTTGGGCTTAGCTATTTTTTTTTAAGCCCCATAGTGGCAAATGGAGGGTGTCCACTCAAATGCGGCTGCTCTCCGTTCACTTCAGGGGCCCTTTTCTAGAGGTAGGAGCCGGTCCTAGAGGAGGGACGTGCACATGTCTGAAATTGATGGCATATCCCAGTGAAATGCCACAAATATTGGGATGGGAAAACGACTTTAATGTACCTCTACCTTCTTCCTGGTTAAAAGGATTTTCCGAGAACTTTTTACTGATGACCTTTCCTCTGGGAAAAGAGAAAGTCATAGAACCCCTTACTGTTTACTCTAAATTCATTCAACCAGTGACTGCTGGTGCCTTCTCAAAGCGGTGGCCCCGGGTGTCAGACCCCCACCGATCAGATTATCCTCTGTTACCAGAGGATAATCAGTAAGAGATCTCGGAAAAGCCCCTTTTAGCCATTATCTGACTGCTTCCCAATATTTACATATATTTGCACTTTTCTTGGCCCAAACAACTGGTTAGATATTTGCCAAGACTAAACAGTAGGTGGTTGTATGACCAGCTCTTTTCCACACCTGTCCACTGTTTAGTATCACAACATTTTTTCTAACCCCCCTTTGACGTCATCCCCATGGGATTAGCACTTGGTTCATTTTACCGTGCGGGAGGCTGTCTAAACTCTCCTGAATTATATAGCCATTCGGTTATTGTATCAGCCACTTGATTTTTTTTAATTTTAGGATGCGTCACAAAGGTTCCCACTTTAAAAATAAAAAAAATGCCCCTTTGGTGCATAAAATGACTGCAAAGCAATAATTCAAGGGTGGAAATGGAGATTCAATGATCCAAGATACATTCCTTTGTGTTCCTGCGTAGCTCTATAACACGTGTACTTCCAGCCATTTTCTGAGCTGCACGTAGCTTCGATTACTATGATGCCGTTAGTTCTTAGTGAACTGATGGGCTGAATTCTCCCTGATACAAATGTCTGCCGCCACAGACTATAGAATATGGGTACACGTTAAGGACTTGTTTTATAAGTCTCGGTTGTCTCTCCAGGTTCTCTTATAGTGTGTCCTACTGTCCTTGGCAAATATTTATATAGCATATGCTATTAGTAGAACTGTTTTAATATGAATTGTGCATATCATGTACAGTCAATCGTTTTGTGCATTGTTTTATGAATGATATTTCCTCCAATTTCATTTCTTTTCTTGCTTTATTTTTCTTTTCGAGCAAAGGGCAATCGAATGTTACAGCTGTTTTAATGGGTTGAAAGGAACATTTTATTTTATTTTTTTCATTTCCATTGAGTTTTTGTTTAACTGAGACGCTGGAATACTGGTAACACTAATAAAGTATCAACAGAAGCTGTTCTATAGTATGTGTGTCCTGTTATTGATGTGGGTTCTAACGAGATGACGAAGATGCCCAATTTCCTTTTAATAGACAACTACTTTTGGTTAGGTTGCGTCTAAGTGCCATTGGTTCTGACAGGTTGTCCGGGTTTAATTATTTGTCTTCGATGTCAGATTAGTGGGAATCCTGCTTCCGGCATCCATGCAGATCAGCTCTTCCTCGGCCTGCAACGTCACATCCACTGGTCACAGGGCCTCTGTGCAGCTCAGCCCCATTCAAGTAAATGGGATTGAGATGCAGTTACAAGCACAGCCACTATCCAGTGTTATGGCACTGTGCTTGGTACAGTATATTATGAAAAATCCTTGTGCTGTGGCACCTTCAACAGCTGATTGGTGCAACGAGTCAGATCCCCACCTGTCTAGTATTGATGACCCATCCGGAGGATACAGTAGGTCAACAGTATTTGATTACTGGACAACCCCTTTTAAGTTGGCCATACACATTTTGTATGGCCAAAATAGGGGCAATCAGTCATCTTGGGGTCATTCATAGGATTCCCACCAGCAACATGTCCAAATAAACTAAATGAAAGGTGAAATGTGGCAATCCAGTTTGCCACCTGTGCCAAACGTTGATATCCACTGCAACGACTCGGGTATCCCGCTTCCTGGAGATCGGCACAATGGATGTTATCTCCTCGCGTGTTAATCTCACAGCCATATCTGTGTCTGTAACAAAGAGAACATTGTTAATAATGTTGGCAGGAATAAAGGTATGTCACACTTTTGTTTGTCAATGATACGTAAGATACGTATGTCACATGCACCCCTTCCCACTTGAAAATATAGACTTGGTTCCGAGATAGCGGCTTTCAAAATGGCTGCCGTGTTGGACACAACCCCTCACAGATTTGACCCCTTAGCAACATTACACACACAGAATGGTGTTTCCAACCACCATTTTCCAATTATTTAGGTGTCTCCATACTTTTGGACCACCCTGGATATCATCATTGCTGACATTAATATTGATATCATCATCATTAAGATATCATCCATTTACAGAACAGAGCACAGCACTCCATATTGTATTAACTTTCTGCTTACTAGAAATTGTACAGCCCTGATAAGGGCCTTTCAGTAGATGACAGCTGAGAAAAGAAAGCAGCTCCCTCCTACTCGAGGATCTGAACAGTGGTCCTCCAATGTAATGTAGTAGAAAGGTGGTGCAGAGTTGTGTGCAGAAAATCCACATGAAATCCGCATTAAAAAAAGCTCATAAATCCGCACTATTTATCACGATTTTGGTGCGTTGTGTGGTTTTTATGTGATTTTTGTTGCAGAATTTCATGTGGATTTTCTCTTTACATTAACAACCCCACAGAAGGTACGGAATTGCACAAACAGTTGACAGGCTGTTGATTTTAAAATCCGCACAACAGATCAATTTTTGCACGGAAGAAAAAAAGCAAAGTGTACATGAGATTTGTCAGATCTCATTCACTTTGATGGTACTATATTACTGTGCTTTTTTTCCCAGATGAAAATTTATGTGGACAAGCCGCTAATCATAGGGAGAATTTATTAAAACAAGAAGTGAAAGGTGCTACATGTTCCTGGAAGGTCCTCCCCATACACAGGTAGCATCTTTCACTTTTTTAATGTTTTGTTTTAATAAATTCATCTTTTATTAGTGCCCCTGTCTGACCTGCCTTTTTTCCCTTTCTACTACATCATTCACCTTATAAAATTGTCCTACACAATTGACATCATCATTATTATTATATTATGACATCAACTCGCATCATTATGACCTGCTCTCAAATCATTGTAATGACATCATTTTGACACTGAGAAAAAGCGCCGGGTTCACTTCATAGTGTGAAATCCCACAAACTTGAGGAAAACAGAGTCATTATAGTATCTCACAATTATCTCACATTATCTCATTGCTGTGTCATCATCTTACATCTTTATGACATCATTCCACATAATTGTATCATCATTCTTTTGACATGATTTTAATTTTATTATTGTGACATTGTCATGATAACATTTCCTCTCGTTATTTTACTATTCTGATATCATCACTATTATACATCATCTCACATAATTGCAGTGTTATGGGACCCCTGGAGAAGGAGAACCTGGTTGTTGATAAATTGCCCCACCCCCTATTTGCACATTCCTGTGCCCAGGCCCCCCTCCTTAACCCAGCCTATCAGTAACAGTGGCTCCCGGTGAACGCTTTGGCTTTGTTCACAGTTGAGTTGGAAATCCATCAGGCTAATCCTGTTCTGGTGTAAAAAATAGCTTCCAACTGGACAAAACCCGCTGCGTGCTTTAGCCTCATGGCGATTTGCAGATAGTGTTGCTTGTATGCCTGCAGGCACCATCCGTGACCTAACCTGCAACGCGTCCTGACTGCTGCGCTCAACCACAGACAGAATGACAAGCTACAGCAGCATGCACATTGTCTGAAGGAGAAGCAGAGGGGAGCATTCTGCAGTAAGTCATCTGTCATAAAAGTTTATGGGGGCTGGCGCTTGGGAGGCTGTGAATAGTGGGGAAGGATGGTAGACTTGCTAAAATGAAGAAACCAGCATGCACACTTCATTGGGAACAGGACAGGCATACTATGTAAAAAGTAACTGCAGCAGGCACAGTTTATGGGAATGGGTGTATGGCACATTATATAATATGCACCGGCAGGCATAGTTCAGGGGGATAGGGTATGAAAGCCCAATTTAGATTCTTGCTAAAGGCCCAATGATTTCTATGTTCGACCATGCATAATTGTAACAAGATCCTCATTATGACATCATCCGTCATCTTGCATCATTTTGACACCATCAATTTGACCTCTATCTTTGAAACATCACCCCCACATGATTATGACATCACTATTTATACCATCATCTCACATCTTTAGGACAGAATCATCATTATGGCACCAGTATGGTATCGTCATCATCCTGATATTTCACATTCATGATAAAGATTGTCCTCTTGACATAATCTTACATCTTTATTACATATTATCATTATATCATGTCACATCACCATGATTTTGATACAATATGAAGAAAAAGAAAACCGCAGAGCCCTTGTTTATTACCCCCAAGTGAAAAAACACATTTAACGATACACTATGGGCTCGCTGTGTCAAGTTGTGCCCAGCCAGAGACAACGCTGGAAAGAGCATGGCAAGTCAATGGGTATAGCAGTTGCAGCTCCCTCCTGGCTGGTATCTTCAGACTAAGGCCTCATGCACACGGCCGTTGTTTTGGTCCGCATCCGAGCCGCCGTTTTGGCGGCTCGGATGCGATCCTATTCACTTCAATGGGTCCGCAAAAGATGCGGACAGCACTCCGTGTACTGGTTACGAATAGTCGGGCGGCACTGCGTGAAGGTATGGGTGCGCTGTTAGCGGACGTCACTCTGTATGCTTGAATGAAGGAAGGAACCGGCACTCCTTTGTACTGCAAATTATATAATTGCAGTACAAAGGTTCCTTCCTTCATTCAAGCACTCCGTGTACTGTCCACATCCGTTGCTCCGTTCCATGGTCCGCAAAAAAAAATATAACCTGTCCTATTCTTGTCCACATTTTGCGGACAAGAATAGGCGTTTATATTGAAGGCTGTCCATGCCGTTCCGCAAATTGCGGACCGCAAAACACACCACGGTCGTGTGCATGAGCCCTAAAGGTTCCAAAGTAACTTCTGATATTCAGCAGAAAAAAGGTAAGGGATAAAGACAGGCCATGGTCTACTGCTATTAAAATGTAAACCAATTTATTACGTAAAAATATTGTAAATCAGCATCCTATCCTTGTGTCAAACTTATTTTGGTGATCCAGAAACACTACAATCATGAGTAACAAGTGCAGCATGCAAGAAACATTATTAGCAATCTAGATCTATAATAGAAACCAGGTGTAAAAAAAAATTATAATAAGATTAGGTAAATTACCGTTTGAAAGATATTGTGGTGTAAAAAAGGAGTAGGAGAGAACAGGATTATACTATTCATTTCACCCCTGCGGGGAACAAGCCTTTAATTGTAGTGAAAGAACTACAAAGAAAAAGACCAATGCAAAGATCCTTAACTCAACTGGGAGGTGAAGACAGGTAGGTTTTTGTAAATTGGAATAGGGAAAAAAAAATATTCTAGTCGAGAAGAAAAATTTTGTACCAGTGAAAAATAATTGGAGATAAAACGAAGTAATGAAAAAAGCAAGGAAGGGGAATTGCTAAACAGTCCGTTTCTAAAAGCTCAGAAAAATGTCTAGAAATAAATAAAAAATGTATATAATAAATGTTGCATGTGTAACAATGAATAAAATATCATCATGTCTCTGCACTGGTTAATGTGTGGAGAAGGGGCTTGAGAGTTGAGACAGGTCTGATACTAGGATTTTGCAAAAATTAGACTAGTGGGAATCTGCCGCAGCCTGCACCTCAACTGCGAGGCTTTGATGTTTTTGTATGACAGAATTTGACACTAACCATAGTATATCACCCAGAGCAGAGGCATATTGCAGTGTTCTGAATTAGAACTTTATGGCAGTAACGCGTCTCAAAAATGTTGGGACAGGGGCAACAAAAGACAGGAAAAAAAAGTGGTACTTACAAAGACCAGCTGGAGGAGCAATTTGCTGCTAAGTGACATGACTGGGTATAAAAAGATCATATTAGAGAGGCAGAGTCCCAGGTGCAATGATTGGTTTTGGGCAGCACGGTGGCTCAGTGGTTAGCACTGGGGTCCTGGTTTCAAATCCGACCAAGGACAACATCTGCCTGGAGTTTGTATGTTCTCCCTGTGTTTGTGTGACCTTCCTTCGGGTACTCCAGTTTCCTCCCACACTCCAAAGACATACTGATAGGGAAGCTAGATTGTGATCCCCATTGGAGACAGTGTGATGATAAAGACTTTAAAGCGCTGAGGAATATGTCAGCGCATATAAGTGAGAAAAATAAATAAAACGGAAAAACTAAAAACTGGAACAATCTCAGAAAAATGTCCTTATCCTGAAATTGTGAAAACTGAATATCCCAACATCTACAGTACATAATATTATCAAAAGATCTAGAAAATCTGGAGAAATCCATGCGAGCAAATGACAAGACTGACGGTCATTATTGGATGCTTGTGATCTCTGCATTTTGTGGTCTGCAAATCTGCAAAACATGGATACCAGCCGTGTGCATCCATCATATTCCTGTTCCGCAGGTCCCGCACTATGTAACAAATGCATATTCTTGTCCACAAAGCAGACAAGTATAGGATATGTTCTATTTTATTTTAATTTTTTTTGCAGGACAGACAGGATGCAGATCAAATGCGGATATAAAAATACGGTCGTGTGAATGGACCCTAATGATGTGCACTTGCTTTTTCTGCAAATGGCAGGAGCACTACAGCAAAGATCGTGACCTGACAGTTCAAGAGGGTGAAGTCAGGATTACTTATGGGCATGTAAGGCTTTTTTTTTCTTATTTGGAGGTAGGGGGGTGGGGTGGTTACTGCATTCCCCTAGTGGCACACTTCTGACTTTTACTCAAAGCCTTCCTGGCTCATTTTCCTCTAATAGCTCATATTATTGCTTGTGGCCAGGTGTGAGGCCCTGTCCCTTTAAGTCTGCCCTTTGTATTTTCATTAGTATCAAAACTAACACATTTTGTGGGAAAACTGGTGCTGAAATCTCCCTGTGGGGAAATTGTTTTGGAAGCTATTACTCCACACAAATAATCCCCCATACTTTTATTTTTGCACCTGCATAAAATAAATGAACAATAGGACCATGTATTGCAGTTCCTTCTTGAAATGCTATTGTCACCTTTAGTCCCCAGATCAGAACAGCTGTGTAGTTGACTGAATGTCCATATTTTCCATCTGCTTAACAAACTAATTAATAGTCTTTCTAATATACATTTTATTTTGCCTATAGACATTGTCCATATCTGTATTTAGCTGACCTTGTAGTCTTCTACAATACCTGCTAACTGATGATAAAGACCCCCGTACACATTAGTATATTGTCAGCTGATGATCTAATGGGGAGAACCTGACTCTCCACCATAAGATCACGTCAGGAGACCGAAGGTTCCAGCAAAGTAAATATTATCTCCTGGTCGTTATTTTTCCTAGAAGATAAGTCCCCTCCAGAAGGTTCTGGCAGCGTCTTCCTCCTCTCTCCCCATTGACAACCTGTATGGGGGTGCTGGGCGGGAGTCGGGAGAGATAGCTTAACATATCATCTCTAGGGAGAACTCTTCCCATACAAGATCTTATGGATCTGGATCTGTCAGGTGCCTTGCAGAGAGGTTTGCATTTCTTGTTAGCAATGATAACATTTATGGTGTAGTGTCACCCCTCATAAAAAACTAATATTGGGGGTCAAGATTTACCAATTCCGTTCACATTCAAACTGCCAACAAGTTATGGGACAGATGTCCTTATCATCCTTATCTCGTCTCTGAATCCAACACATCCCAAGATGTATGGTTCAAGATGTTAAAATAAACAAGAAGAAACTCCTACGTCTGACAAGTAATTGGCAGAGACCATGCACCAGCCATCTGTCGCCCGTAGGCTCCCATATAAAAAATAAAAAAAAACATACTTTTTTGTCCAGATGGGTTATGACAATGCCTCTGACTGATGCCATCCATTAACTATAGGCTCTTATGTGGGGCACACTATGTATACTTCAGGGGTAGGTTTTTTTTTAAAAAAAGCCATTGAAAATCATCCATTTTAATGTCCATTAAATAAAGATGCACAGAAAATTGATGCAAAAATGATTGAAAAATGGCCATGAAAAACTGACCGTGTGTCACTGTTGTGTGAATGTGGCCTTTAAAAAAAAATATACACCGTATTTCTCTTTTCTCGAATTGTATTGAATTATCAGGGCTAGTAATATAATTTAACTCAATTCAAGAAAGGTTAAGAGTAGACACATCTGTATAGACAGTTATCCACATCATGATATTAAGCTACTCGGTTCTCCCTGACATTATTGACCTGCTGGAACACCGTATTATAAAGCCTGGAGCGCATGGATCCACAATAGCCTGCTATAGCCCCATAGTGCACCTCTGCGTGCCTCTCATTTCTTACATCGCATGGAGGATTTTTCTTGCTGATTCATATCGAACAAAGATGATGAATAAAAGAGTAATAAAAAACAATGTTGGCTCCTGTATTACGGAGGTGTTACCCAACGGTTTGAGGTGGCAGCATATAGCAGAACATGGAATGCCTACATCTCCATAATCCATGGAGGGTAATAATATTACAGGTTATCGTTAATAGATTTCTGGAGAAGGGTAGTTGATCCAGGGAGTTATTCTGATTACCGGATTGGAGTCTGGGAGGAATTTTTTCCTTTAAAATGTGGAAAATTGGCTTCTACTGTACCTCACAGGTTTTTTTTGCCTTCCTCTGGATCAACTTGCAGGATAACAGGCTGAACTGGATGGACAAATGTCTTTTTTCAAGCTTACAAACTATGTTACTATATCGACTCATAACTACAACTCATTTTAGATTCCTAGTTCTACTTGATGTTTTTGCTATTTCATTTGAAGCATTGCCTTATTAGTAAAGTACCCAGGTATTTATGCCAATTAAAAAGAAGATTTAGGGGGCCGTGCCACTAATAATACTTATCCACTGGACAGGGGATAAGTGTTTGATCTCTGCTGGTCCGACTGCTACCTATGGGACTGGGGTACAGTGCTCTCAGTAGTCCCATAGAAGTGAATTGGGTGGTGGACAAGCATGGGCACCACCGCTCCATTCTCATGGGGCAGTTCCGCTGCACTTGGAACACTCCCATTCTCATGATCACTGGGGAACCCAGCGATTGAACCTCCAGCGATAACACTTTATCCCCTATCCTGTGGATCAGGAATACATGTTATCAGGGACACAACCCCTTTAAATCATCCTATGCCATCTTGTGTTGTCCTGTGTTATAGTGCCCTAAAGCATTTCAAAATTTTCATTTGAACGAAATGCAAAAGACCACGAATGTCTGTTTTCATACTTAGACTTGAATAGGGTGTGAAGCAGCCCCAAATAAAAGGCTCCTGGTTAGTGAACTTCATGTTCTGAAGTTCGGCGTTCGGGTTTTATGGCAATTCCGTTATGGATTTGATTACCACGGGCTATAAAGGAATTCTATGACAGAATGCCTTTAAGCT
This sequence comes from Bufo bufo, assembly GCF_905171765.1. NCBI lineage: Eukaryota > Metazoa > Chordata > Amphibia > Anura > Bufonidae > Bufo > Bufo bufo. The sequence goes on along the minus strand of NC_053393.1, from coordinate 454,217,314 downwards.
TTTGCTTTCCGTCAGAATAGAAGTCTATGGGCCGCATAATGGATCCGTCTGGTTTCTGTTATGCATGACAGGACTTTGCGGGTCAGGTCTGGTTCCCCTGTCACTTTTTGCCAGAATATGGCAGGTGACCACGGCAGAGGGGCTTCTTCCAGACACTCCTGCTGGACAGCCAAGGACAGAAAGATAGGAAAGGATTCTGCCACTGCAGCGCTCAGCTGTCCTATAGCACAATATGCCTTAGGCCCCTTTCACACGAGTGAGTTTTCCACGTGAGTGCAATGTGTGAATTGAACGCATAGCCCCCGCACTGAATCCTGACCCATTCATTTCAATGGGTCTGAATCCTGACCCAATGGGTCTTTTTTCATGCATCAGTTCTGCGTCACACGAGAATCTCAGCACGTCCTATATTCTGCGTTTTTCACGCAGCCCTGGCCCCAGTGAAAAACGCATTGCATCCGGATGCGATGCGTTTTTCACTGATCGTTGCTAGGAGATGTTGTGTGTAGATCTTCATTTTTTTTTTTTTTTTTACGCGTTCAAAACCGATTGTACCAGTGCGGAAAAACTGAAACACTGAACGCAAATGCAGACAAAACTGACTGAACCTGCTTGTGAAATGGTGCGAGTTTCACTAAACGCATCCTGACACAATCCGTATCGCTCATGTGAAAGAGGCATTTGGAGTATATTTCTGAAACACCCTTTGTCCACGGTTATAATAAATATATAGGAAGTGTTAAAAGGCCCACCAGCCATTGGAATCATAAACGCTGCACAGAAGAGCGCCGTGCCGGATCTTTACTGGAGCACAACAGCACAATCACTTCAAATTTTTTATATTTTTTTAAACTCTAAGTTTTATGGTTACAGCGGATTTTCTAAGAATTGTTTGAAGTGTTTTCATTTGAAACCACTGCTCATAAACCCTTCTGTATAATTTATGAGCGGTAATTTCTCCTCCAGTGTTGACATGAAAACACCTTGTTAAGTGCTTTGCCAGTATTGGCTGAAATAATTATCTTCATATTTTGGAAGAATGAAAATACTGAGCAACATCTTTCTATTTTTCTTTTTATATTATAGTGCAATCCTATAAGGAATTAGGATTGCACTCTAATATGAATCGCAAATTCAGAGCAAAAATCTCATTTATAGTGATGAAAATGTATTAACCAGCTTTGCGTATATTGGATCGATTTACTAAACTACACAATTTATTTTACTTTTTTTTCATTTTTTTTTATGTTAGCTGTTTTATTGAATATTTTAAACAAACAGTTATGTTCTTTAAACCTATTTCATGCAAAACGGATTAAAGCACAAACCTGTTGTGGCTATTTGCCGGTTTCCTGGCTTACAATGTGTGATACAAGACCCCCACCTGCTGGCCAAACGTATATTGACACGAGATTGGCAAATTATAGCGCAGCATTTACACCAGCGGATCAAAACCCAAACAGATGCAAAGAAGTGGAGGGCTCTGAGTATACAGATAAATTGTAGCTTGACAGCTCTATTATTTTTACCTATGTGCTGTCACACGCTGCTGTGTCCAAGCCATTAGTTACATGCAGTCCTGATCAAAAGTTTAAGACCACTTGAAAAATGGCAAAAAATCATATTTAGCATGGCTTCAACATGCAACAAGAAGAAATGGGAGTGAGACAAAACATTTTTTGAGCATTCAATTTAATGAAAACAACGAATAAACTGAAACAGGCTGTTTTTCAGCTGATCAAAAGTTTAGGACCACACCTCCAAAAAAAAACTAAACCCCCCACCGTTATTGTTTTTCACTTCAAAAATTTGTTTCGGCATGCTTGATGCAAGCGTTTCCATGAGGTGAGTGGGAACATTTCTACAAGTGGTGAAGACGGCCGCACGAAGGCCATCTACTGTCTGGAACTGTTGTCCATTTTTGTAAACTTCCCTTGCCACCCATCCCCAAAGGTCCTCAATTGGATTTCGATCAGGGGAACACGCAGGATGGGCCAAAAGAGTGATGTTATTCTCCTGGAAGAAGTCCCTTGTCCTGCGGGCATTGTGTACTGTAGCGTTGTCCTGTTGAAAAACCCAGTTGTTACCACACAGACGAGGGCCCTCAGTCATGAGGAATGCTCTCTGCAACATCTGGACATAGCCAGCGGCCGTTTGACGCCCCTGCACTTCCTGAAGCTCCATTGTTCCACTGAAGGAAAAAGCACCCCAGACCATTATGGCGCCCCCTCCACTGTGGCGCGTAGAAAACATCTCAAGTGGGATCTGCTGTCATGCCAGTAACGTTGGAAACCATCAGGACCATCAAGGTTAAATTTTTTCTCATCAGAGAATAAAACTTTCTTCCACCTTTTGAATGTCCCATGTTTGGTGCTCTCTTGCAAAGTCCAAATGAGCAGTTCTGTGGCGTTCAAGGAGATGAGGTCTTTGAAGACGTTTTTTGTTTTTGAAGCCCTTCAGTCTCAGGTGCCGTCTGATGGTTATGGGGCTGCAGTCAGCACCAGTAAGGGCCTTAATTTGGGTCGAGGATCATCCAGTGTCTTGACGGACAGCCAATTGGATCCTTCGGCTCAGTGCTGATGAAATTTTTTGGGGTCTTCCACTTGACTTTTTTGTTCCATAACCCTCAGGATCATTTAAGAAATTCCAAATGACTGTCTTACTGCTTCCCACCTCAGCAGCGATGGCGCGCTGTGAGAGACCCTGCTTATGCAGTTCAACAACCCGTCCACGTTCAAAAAGGGAGAGTTTTTTTGCCTTTACCATCACAACGTGTGACTACCTGACAGAAAATGACAATGAATCCACATCTTTGCACAGATTTGGCCTTTTAACCCCTTAGGGACGCATGACATACCGGTACGGCATGTTTCCCGAGTCCTTAAGGACCCATGACATACCGGTACGTTATGTGTTGTTCCGTTCACCGCTGCCCGGCGGGCGGTGATCGGAACACGGTGCCTGCTCAAATCATTGAGCAGGCACCACGGCTAAATGCGTGGGGGGGTCCCGGACCCCCCCGTGTCGGTGATCGCTGCAAACCGCAGGTCAATTCAGGCTGCAAACCGCAGGTCAATTCAAACCGCAGGTCATTGCGGCTTTTTATTGTGCGAACGGCGGTAGTCATCGGGTGCCCATGGGGTTGTGGGGGGGACCCGATGGCATGGAAGGCAGCGCGATGCCTAAGGAAGGCATCGCGCTGCCTTCCGGTGAAGAGCCTGTGAGATCCAGCCCCCTGGATCTCACAGACCGGAAGCTGTATGAGTAATACACACAGTATTACTCATACAGCCAATGCATTCCAATGCAGAAGTATTGGAATGCATTGTAAAGGATTAGTATACATATTAGGTATCGCCGCATCCGTGACAACCTGGTCTATAAAAATATCACATGATCTAACCTGTCAGATGAATGTTGTAAATAACAAAAAATAAAAACGGTGCCAAAACAGCTATTTCTTGTTATCTTGCCTCAGAAAAAGGGTAATATAGAGCAACCAAAAATCATATGTACCCTAAACTAGTACCAACAATACTGCCACCCTATCCCGTAGTTTCTAAAATGGGGCAATTTTTGGGGGAGTTTCTACTCTAGGGGTGCATCAGGGGGGCTTCAAATGGGACATGGTGTCAAAAAAAACAGTCCAGCAAAATCTGCCTTCCAAAAAACGTGTGGCATTCCTTTCCTTCTGCGCCCTGCCGTGTGCTCGTACAGTAGTTTACGACCACATATGGGGTGTTTCTGTAAACTACAGAATCAGGGCCATAAATATTGTTTGGTTTGGCTGTTAACCCTTGCTTTGTTACTGGAAAAAAATTATTAAAATGGAAAATCTGCCAAAAAAGTTAAATTTTGAAATTGTATCTCTATATTCCATTAATTCTTGTGGAACACCTAAAGGGTTAACAACGTTTGTAAAATCTGTTTTGAATACCTTAAGGGGTGTCGTTTCTAGAATGGGGTCATTTTTGGGTGGTTTGTATTATGTAAGCCTCTCAAAGTGACTTCAGACCTGAACTGGTCCCTAAAAATGGGGTTTTTGAAAATTTCAGAAAATTTCAAGATTTGCTTCTAAGCTTCTAAGCCTTGTAACATCCCAAAAAAATAAAATATCATTCCCAAAATGATCCAAACATAAAGTAGACATATGGGGAATGTAAATTAATAACTATTTTTGGAGGTATTACTATGTATTATAGAAGTACAGAAATTAAAACTTGGAAATTTGCTAATTTTTCCAAATTTTTGGTAAATTTGGTATTTTTTTAAGCAAAAAACATTACTTTTTTGACCCAATTTTAGCAGTGTCATGAAGTACAATATGTGACGAAAAAGAAATCTCAGAACGGCCTGGGTAAGTAAAAGCGTTTTAAAGTTATCAGCACTTAAAGTGACACTGGTCAGATTTGCAAATAATGGCCAAGTCCTTAAGGTGAAATAGGGCTGAGTCCTTAAGGGGTTAAAGGCATGTGGTCCTAAAATTTTGATCAGCTGAAAAACAGCCTGTTTCAGTTTATTCGTTGTTTTCATTAAATTGAATGCTCAAAAAATGTTTTGCCTCACTCCCATTTCTTCTTGTTGCATGTTGAAGCTCTACTTGGAACCTTGTTAAGATCCAGCCATGCTAAATATTATTTTTTGCCATTTTTCGAATGGTCTTAAACTTTTGATCAGGACTGTATATCGCTGCCATGAAATCAATGTGAAACTATTATGGGAGTGATATTCAGAAAAATACATTAAATGCCATATAGGACAGCGGGACAGTCCTTTGAAGAATTGAGCCTACACATTTCATATACTACAGGTTAAGGCCCTATGCACACAAACATATCCGTTTTGCAATCCAAAAAATACAGATGGAGTCTGTGTGCCACCTGCATTTTATTTGCAGATCCTTTGTTTTCAATGGGTCCGTGGTCCACATTTTGTGGACATGTTCTGTCTTTTCACGGAACGGACATACAGATGCGGAAGGCGGATAACATCCGTATTTTGCTGATCTGCGATTTGTGGACCGAAAAACTGAAATGGTTATGTGGATGGGACCTAAAAAGGATGTCTAGCCATATAAAAAATGACTACTACAACCAGCGATGGCCATCTCTATGGAATGGATGTCTACTTTGAATCGTTTCGCAATGTATGGTGTTACCATTATGAACCCAGACAAGACCACATGTTTTTTTGAACCACGGACTCCATTGAAGCTGAATTCTTATGTCCAACAGAGGATCAAGTCTGGGACCAGTCAGACCCTATTTCTATGGAAAGTCATCAGTAAAAATAAATGCTTTCTTATGTAGTTATGGCTCCTTTGACGTAACATTCTGGAGACTTCTACTCTAATCATCTTATTATAAATGGGAACATCATAGTATCACTTCATTACAGTGGGGACTGGAAATGGCAGGGATGGAAGCTGTGGTGCTAAATTGCCTGGAATTTCAAAAAGTGAGTGATTTTATTATTTTGATTTTTTGACACAGTCCCTGACAGTTATTTTTCATGGAAAACCACATTAATCTGGTCATCTGCAAAATCTCATAAATCATGGTCAATCAAAAGAACATGGCCTGCATGATCCTTTACCATCATCCACAAGGTACCTGACTCTTGAGGAAATGTATAGAACTCATTTTTGGTGTTAAAATCTTAGTGAGTTATACCCACCCAAGTGTTCTTTTTCAATTTTTTCCTCTTTCTAAGCTATATAAATTATTGAATTACCATCAGTCCTTGACTCTCAGTGACCATCACCTTACGTATCGTTTTCCTATGATTGATGTTTGTTTGCATATCAAGTATTTAGAGTTTGTCCTCCACTGCACATTTTTAAGAGAGTGTTGGCTATTACCTCTTGTTAAAACCTTAATAACTATGAACAAAAAATATGAGATTATACTAAAGTTATAGGATGTTTTACTCCTTGACCTGTCTAAAAGAGGCCTCACTTTAAGCAAACATGAGTTGAGCAGTGTGTCCTCTAACGATTTATGGTCTTTAGAAGACAACTCTTTGAAAGTCCTGTTTGGCAGCTATATCGATGTCAAGCGCGGATCCACGCCAGCGAGGTAATCGTGTCCCTTTGGGAAACTGTTTTGCTGCAGGTGTTTTCTCTTTCTTCCTCTACAAAGGTCACAGTAGCATGAAATCGCTCCTAATTCAGCCTCACTACTAATCACGTAGAGGATTGAAGGAAAGTGTGACCAAGTATTGAGTAAAGTCAACTGGCACCTGTTTTCGCCATCTCAATTTGTTTTTCTTCTCAGTGCATTTTACACCTTTTAATTTAATTTGTCACTGGCTCTCTTCCCCCAGCTGTCTACATCCAGAGAGCATATATTACAGCTGCTGTTATCAATGGCTTAGACTTGCTTGGCTCCTGGGCCAAAAGAATTAGTGAGGTTGTGTCGATTGCTGGAGTCCCAATGCTATCATAGTCTTATCTCGCTGAGTTATGGTAACTTGACTCTATAGTCCAGAACAATCCAAGCATTTTAGTGCTAATGCCAGAAAGTCATTCCTATTCTCTAATGATGTTGTTTTTGGATTAGAACCGATTTTTACCCAACAAAAGGATTCATTGAAAAGCCCCAGGCAGAACACCGTATAAACACATTTCATTTACACCATGGTATCGCATTTACACATGCCAGAAGACTATTGTATATTCAGTACATTATCACTGTGGATTTGTCCTGTTATTCTTTTACTTAGACTTAACTACCAGTATTTAGTAAAATATATATCCAAAAATGGCTTCTCTGCAGCAAATCTGATGCTTTTCAATGGACACATAAAATGTAACTTGTATATGGACAACCCAAAAGATAAAATCTTACATGCTAAGTTGAATTTGAATGCTGCATGACTTCAGTGATAAGAGGGTGATCTGAAGTTCTGTAGAACCTGGCCCACTGACAGAAAAACTACTTCCCAGGACTTGGATCGACATTTTGGGAAGGGGTAAAGGTCTCGTCCCACTATTAAAGGGGTTGTCCAGGTTCACAGCTGAACCCGGACATAAGCTCCCCTTCATTCATTTAGCCTGTATGAGTGGAGCATCAGAGCATTTCTAGCTCTGATGCTCCCCCTTGCCCTACACTGCATTGCGCAGGACAAGGGATGTTGGGATGTTTGTTTACTGCCGGTGACGTACCCGGCTGTTTCTCAGTATGCTAGACGGAGGCTTCTGCCTAGCAGTGATCCTTGTGGCGTCACAGCACTAATGGCCGGTCTTTATCACTGCCCTAGCCTGTAAAACCGCCTAGGGCAGCGCTAAAGACTGCATTTGTGCTGGTGCTGTCACTGGGCACACTGCTAGCCGGAAGCCTCCTTCTAGCATACCCATGAGAAGCCTGGTACATCACCATATTGAAGAAAATGCCACCTGCCCTGTGCAATGTAGGGCAAGAGGGAGCATCAGAGCTAGAAATGCTCCACTCATACATGGCAAATAAGTGAAAGGGAGTTTATGTCCAGGTTCAGCTTTAAACTCGGGCAACCCCTTTAAATGTTACATTTCTCTGTAAGTTCACAAAAAAGAGTGCCTTAGAAATTAAATTAAAAAATTGACAGCACAATCTGCTGCCAGAAAACATTGATTTAGGTGACTGCACCATCAATCCTGTTCCCCGATGAACAAGCATTTGACTCATGCATAGGGTAATTGGCGGCACCTTTACACCAGCAAAATATTGCAAATGAGCATTCATACAAACTTTCATTAGAGATAATCTGCCCAAACACCGGGCAGTGTAAAGGGGCCTTTAGACTAGACCGTCTTTAGCTCCTTTAGAAAATGAAAGGTGGAATCTGGTTGGGCAACTAAGCCAGTGTTCCTTTGCACTAGTTTTAATAAATCTCTCCCTGTCTAAGGTCATACTATCTTACTATTGGACAGTCTTAATAAAGAAAAAATGCTGCCCTGCCTAGATATTGTTTTACATGTTATGTCGCCCCTTGGTATTCTTTTGATTCTCTCTTAGGACGTCCACCTAACGTGTTCAGTGCTGGTGAGAAGCAGCTGCCTCGAGTGCACTTATTATTAAGCCTGTATTACACCTGCCGATTTTTTGGTAGATGATCGCTAACGAGTGTTTGTAAGAACACTCGTTAGCAATCATCTTGCTGTGTAATACTGCTGTCAATAGCCAGATGAAGGCAATTGTGATTTTTAAGCATGCTTAAAAATTATCCTTTGCCACCGGCAAATTGTGCTGTCTAATTACGATCTGCCGCCGGCAAACCACTAGACAACATGGGGATCACTGATTGCACAACGATCGCTCCTCTCCATGCTGCGGGGGAGATCATTTCATGTAGTAGCACCGGTCTCCCTCCCGACAATCGCTTGCTCAATCGGCCTGTGTAATGCAGGCCTTATTCAATGGCCCAGGCAATTTCAGGAATCGCTCAATGTCTGTGTAGGATAGCCCCTACAATAAACTGCTGGCATCATACCAATCTCCTAATTTTCTTTCAATCAAACAATCGATCAGTCGATCTCCTAATGTTACTTTAAATCAAACAAACAGAACACATGGTTTAACATATTTAACATTAATGCCTAGATTTATGATTGATAAACTAGCCTATCTGATAACAGAACATGAAAGAGTAGTACAGAGGCAAAAGTCCTTGCACCCCAATATATAATCTGTGATCGGGCTCCTTATCATATCATTTATGATTCTGATCTTCTTATGTGGGACAGGGAGACCTCATAGACCTCCTTCCTGCTCTAGGGCCTGACCAGCAACTGCAACCTTGGTAATACCCTCTGGTATATATTATACTGTATATACTCCAAAGTATTAAACTTTGTACTGAAAAATCCCACTTTGCAGTTAGACTCCTTTCACACCATAGTTTACAAAGTATATATTTTTATGTGCAAAAAGAAATGCATAGACTACATACATCACCCTACTGATTACTATTCTGGTCTCCCTAATGAATAATCACAGCTCAGGAGGCAGTTGAAGGATGAAATTGAGCATGTGCGGCCTTGTCAGTAAGCAGGACAAAGAAATTATAAAAAGAACAAACAGCAGGTGATGCTATACAGATACATTTTATTGAATACCTCAGTAGCTATAATTTTTTTTTAATTACATGCAATTACAAAAGTATTAAGATCCAGGTTCTGGTTTAAAAACGGGAGGAAATTTCTGTTGCTAAACATATCTCAAAATTGAGCCTATTTTTGTATGCTTCCACTTGGCAATAGTGTAATAATTCCACACCAGAGTCACACCACAACTTGGAGAACATCATAAGAATGAGCTAAGTGTTACAGCCATTATGCTCTACAGCTGCTCTGCCCGTTCTTTGTCACTTGACTTCCATTTCGTTCAGTCACCTTCTAAAGACTACGCTTTCTAGTTCAGCAAACAATTCGTTATTATAGCGGCGCACACTAAAGAAGACATTCTTTGAACTTCAGTTCAAGTATGCAGCGAAAAGTACAGCTACATAAATTCAAACAAGCAAAGGTTTTATCACCTCAAGGATAACCTCAAGAAGGAGACAGACTCTTGGACTTCTGCACATAATCTTAGTTTTCCTAGATCTGCACTTTGCTTTGTGCACTTCTCAGCTTCTTAATCACATTTTTTAGTTTATGAGGTCCGTTGTTAATCTTTGGTGCGCACAATGCGCAATATTTTTATATATAGTAGGATTAGGAAAAGGTCTCATGCACACGAGCATATGATGGTTTTCTACAAACTCCAAGTACAGTAGACTTTGAAGGTGCCCTACTGTACCTCTGTATGACCCTAATTTCATATGGAGGCAAATAGAGTTTTGTACTTTGTTCCACTCAACACTGTATTTTAGAGCTATTTTCCCCTAGAAACATTGCTATAGAAAATCTCCATAATACAAAATGTAAGTGGGCAGTCCTTACAGAAGGGATCTTATGGCCCTTGAGTGGTGTGGCTCCCTACTCTAGATGGCACACAGATGGAACTTGCAACAAGAAAATGTACTGGTCTCATAAGTGGTTCCCTACTTGATGGTTACAACAGTCTTACAAGAGGCAACAGGCTAAAGGTGGATTTAGACAGGCAGGTTATCAGGTTGATTATCAGGAATGAACGTTCCTGCAAACGCTCTTTCCTGACAATCTGCCCGTGTAAAGGTGCTACCGGTCACCTGATGGATGAACGAAACACTTGTTCATTGGGTGATCCTGTCGTTCATGCAGGCACATAAATTATCGCTTCTGGGCAGTAGATTGTGCTGTCTAAACAGGGAACTACTGCCCAGAAACAATGCAGCTGTATGAGGACGAGGGATTGCAATAGTGATCCCTCGTTCTCATACTGTGGAGGTGATTGCTGCATGTAAATACAGCGCTTTACCTCCTCTTAACGAGCAGCCGACTGTTGGGAAGAAATGCTTCCTTCCTGATAATTGGCTGCTTCTCGGAGCTTGGAAATGTGCCTTTTTGTTTACAGAGTCTCTTTAAGGCAATGTTCATATGGTTACAGTCATTATCAGTGACAAGAGGTCTAACAGTAGGTACTGGCTCTTTATGTACTTACTCGCTCCATTAGTTTGTAGTGCACCCAACTTCTCTGGGCAACACTCTGGATGGCATCCGCTTAAAGTGACAGCGGTGAAGATGGCTAAGCTGCAGTTGGCACCATGGTGTGTCCTTCCATGGGATGCACTCTCGCAGAATATAGACAGTCTCTAACAGGCACTCCCATATTGTATCTTTATCCTTGCTGTCATTTAGTCACCTCAGCGCTAGTGCTATCTCGCTCTTCATGGTGGCTCCCCTGTGTTTCTGCGCGGGTCTGCCTACATTTCTATTTATCCCCTCTGGTGAACATACTAAAGCGCTGTCATCCCCAAGAAAACCTCATACTGACCCCAGCCTCTGCCGCATTACCAGCAGTTAAACCTTCCCTGCAACCAAAGGTCAATTTAATACAGTGCAATAAACATCACACTTAGTGTGTTTCTTACTGGAACCCTCTTGGTTCATCAGTAACCTGTGTGGACCATCTGTAGGGCCCCTGAACAACCTGTCCAAGATATGATACTTACGAGATGGAATGCTGTCACAGGCCACCTGTGATGTCACAAATACACATTGCCCCCATGACCACAGTACCTATTGGGCTAATCACAGTAATGCACAACAGATCTGGTTACCTTGCTAGCGTCTCTCAGTGGCATAGGCACATTGAATGACACATCACATGTCAATAGTGCCATACTCACTGTAGAAAATGTACTAATGCTATGTTATAAATGTGAGATTTTTGGGAAATACATGTTGTACAAAATGATTTGAGACTGTCCGCCAACAGCAAGGCGATCTCTTTTGAACAGGAGTCTACACTAAATACTACCTCCGCTGGTGCCATACTGGCCTCCATTAAATTCAGGGAATGCAGGTACCACGTGCATGATGAGCCCACTCTGTATTTTACCTCTCCTGGTGTCAAATGGCCTCCAATAAATTTAGGGAGAGCAGGCTATGGCTTGCATTTGTTTTTGCTTTTGTGCTTTCAGCCATGGCAACGTGCACCTGCGTGCTGGGATGTGCCGACTAACCCCCATTTCTTTCTTTGCAGTCTGCATTGGAGGTGTGGCTGACTCCATTGGTCGTGCGGTCCTGATTAACCTGTCTGTCCCATAGGCTGAATTTAATTAGTTCAAGTATAAAGATGTAGTCTGCTCTCCCTATATGTATTGGAGGCCATTTGACACCAGGAGAGGTGGAATACAGAATGGGCTCAGCAGTCATGTGGAGCCTGCATTCTCTGAATTTAATGGAGGCTAGTATGGCATCAACGGATGTAGTATTTAGTGTAGGCTCCTGTCCAAAAAAGATCACCTTGCCGTTGGCGGACAGGCACAAATTATTTTGTACAAAATGTATTTCCCAAGAATCTCACATTTATAACCTAGCATTATCATTAGTACATTTTCTATAGTGAGTATGGCACTATTGTATTAACTTTATTATTTTAATTTACAGAATGCAATGGTAAGTAGTTGGTGGGTGGAATCCCATAGGTGACTTTCAGTGCATTGTTTGCCTGTACTGTCCTGATACCAGATCTTTGCCTGGGTACAGCCTATGCATACTTAGAAAATGAAAATGAAAGAAAAGGAGAGGGAGAGCAGAGCCCATCAGTGGGACCGTTTTGACAGATAGTTTAATTTGCTGGTGAAAAAGGCTCACCGGGGCGTAACACCCAATTGTGCGGTGGATAGAGGTAGCTGGTGCCGCCAAGCCTCTTCTTTCAAGGCACAATGTGCCAGGCAGAAAATGTAGAAGAAAATTCGGGTCAGCAGCGGCACAACCAGGAAGGTCCAGGCTTTGAAGGTAAGTTTATTGCTTTTATTTACTCATTCATAGTTTCCACAGATTACTCGTTTCAGGTCCAGAACAGTTTCTTTAGAGATGTGTAGTATCTAGAAAGGGCCACTATATGGAATCTGCATGCCTTGGGGCAAAGCAGGAGGCTTCCAGGTACTAGGCCCGAGCGGAGCTTTGCATCAGCCGCACAGTAGCCTTAGCAGTGGATTGGGCGCGTGCAGTGATCGCATTGGTCTCTTCTTCTAGGGATGTGGAGAACGGAGTGTTTAGATGAAACAGATACAAGTTCGGTCATTATTGGTTGTGTGTGGAATTTGTGGCTATGAAGGACCTCATGGCAGAAATGGGCCCCCTTCCCGGAGATCTGTATACAGAGTGCTCATCTCAGGTAACGCCTCAAATCTTAGAAAATGCCAGCCAAAACTGCCCCAAACCCCTCTCTAATATAAAATAGTGTAAACTTGTGGGACAGTGCCATACAAATTGGGACTTTTGGTAAGAATATAATTGTACATTAATATATGGTGAATCTAGCAAACATTCTAAAGTGGCAGAATGTTTCTAAAAAATAATTTCAAACAATTAAAGAGATTGTCCCAGAATTAAAGGGGTTATACCATGATTAATGTAAAAATGAAACATCTAGAATTTATAGTACATGACAATCTCTTTATAGAGCTACCCCTAAACCGCACATGCATCCAAAGATCCCTCTATTCATTGCTCCAATTGCTTTGCTAGATTCTTTTCAGGGGACCTCTATCCTGTCCTTTATCAGTGGGTGTGTCCTTTGCTGAGCTCTCTCTATCACAAGTCAGGGGGGCAAATACTTTCTACTGCACCTCTCTACCTGTCACTGTCTCAGCTTCTAACATCCACCTCAGCAAGGTGGACAGAGAAATAAAGAAAAGAACAAACCGGGTGGTGCTACACAGATACATTTTATTGAATAGTTCAGTGGCTAAGCTATATTTTTAATTGCATGCCATTACCAAGGTATTCAGATGCTGGTTTGAAAAATGTAGAATATTTTTTGTGAAACAACCACTTAACTATTACTTTATTCTGTTACACTACACAAAAAACAAATTTTAGGGTCATTTTAATAAGTGTTCCTATTACACATTAGGTGGACATTCTAATAGGGAATCAAAAGAACACCAGGAGGCACCATAACAAGCATGTAACATTTTTTAATTATTCCAATAGAAAACTAATTATGTTTTCCCTGATCTAAAAGAGTAAATTTCTATTTATTCATGAGACAACCACTATCATTTTTAAACATTTTATAACAGGATGTTGTGACTTGTAGAGCTAAAGGGACAGACCGCAGGTTTTTACTGTCCAGACTATGAGAAAGACTAGACTGGTTACAGCAGTGTCATCTACTAACTATACCAGTGACATTCCTCTGTGGACATGTTAATCAGAATAACATACTTTTCCCTATTCACACTACAGAGCAGGTAAAGTCATCTGCTTTTTACATTTCTGATATAAATAGTGTGAGCACATTTCTTACTGCAGTGACTGTAAACTAGCAGGTGGTACACCGTAAACCCCATCCGGGAAGGAACCTATATCATGTTAACCCTGCTGCAAAGGTCAGTCTTGAATGTGAATCTTGACTTTATTACTGTATGTTTCATTGGATTGTTTTTTCCTGAAAGAATATATATATATGTGTGTGTGTTTTATATAGTGACCACACATCAAAAGCTTCTCATATGGCGATATAGGGGCAGCAGGGTAACTGAAGGTTGTAGGCTTGTCTGAAGAGGTGGGTTTCTTTTGAAGGTTTCCCACGATGGACGAGAGACTGAATGTTGGGGTCGAGCATTCCAGAGTACAGGAGATGAATGGGAGAGATCTTGAAGATGACTCTGAGAAGAACATTTAAGAGAAGATCAGGTCGCAGATGTACAATATGGAGGTGACCAGTTGTGAACGGCCTTGTATGTCCTAGTTAGACAGTGATTGACAAATGAAGCAACAGAGAAGTATTAGGGGTGGGATTAGCCAGACAGCAGAGTTGAGAATAGATTTGAGGAATGTGAGAGTGCTAGATGGAAGGCCACAGAGAAGGATGTTGTATTAGTCTAGGTAGGAGATGATGTTGGCATGCACAAGCATTTTTGCAGACTCCTGGTCAAGGAAAGTGTGGATCCAAGAGATATTTTTAAGCTGGGGTGGCAAGGGCTTGGATGTGTGGTTGGAGAAACAGAGCAGAATCAAAGGTTACCCCCAAGGCAGTGGATTTGTGAGACTGTTGACTGTGTGCTGCCATTGACAGTGATAAATAGGTCTGTTGGTGGGCAGAGTGAGACGGATGAAAGATAATAAATTCTGTTTTCTCATTGTTATGTTTTAGAAAGCTAAGGGAAAGAAGTATATAACAGATAGAGATTGTGGGATTCTGGATAGTAAGGAAGTGACATCTGGACTAGAGAGGTACATTTGTGTGTCATCAGGATAGAAGTGATATTAAAAGCTATGAGACGCTATGAGCTGTCCCAGGCCAAAGATGTAGATAGAGAAGAGCAGGGGTCCTAGGACAGAACTTTGCGGGACACCGACAGAAAGGGGAGCGAGAAAAGGAGGTGGTGTGTGAGTGGCAGACACTAGATGTCCAGTCTTGGAGTTATGAGCTGATCCTGGAGAGGGTCAAATCTGTGATGCCAAGAGATGAAAGAGTTTATAACAGAAGGGAGTGGTCAACTGTGTCAAAGGAAAAGGACACATCAAGGAGGGTGGAGGAGGACAGAGTAATGTCATTTGGCTTTGGCAGTTAGCAGGTCCTTGCTGACTTTGGTAAGGGTGGTTTCAGTTGAGTGGAGAGGTCGGAAGCCAGATTATAGCCAGTCAAAAAGAGAGGTGGGAGGACAGTTCAAGGTGGACATGTTCAAGTAGCTTTAAGGCATATGGGAGTTGTGATTTTGGGCAATAGCTAGACAAAGAGGATGGATCAAAGGAAGAGGAAGACACCAGTGGTTTGTGATGGGTTAGGGCTGCGATAAACACTGTGGTGAGGTTGGGGATGAGGTGGATTGGATTAAGTGCACAGGTGGTGAGATATTATCTGAAGAGTATGATGGAAAGTTTTTATTCTGTAATGGTGGATAAGTTGGTTTTGAGGGAGGAGGGCTGAATAGTTGTGTAGAAAGGCTGTGAGGACTGTAGGCTGAAGCTTTCTCTGATGTTGTCAATCTTTTGTTTGAAGTACGTGGCAAAGTTCTCAGCTGAGATGAGAGGGGAGGAAGGGGGCAGTGGGGGACTGAGTAGAGAGTTGAAAGTAAAGTATTTAATAGTTGTTTAGCTTGTGATACAGCGAAAATGTGAGAGGTGTGAAGTAGACTTGTTTTGCAGTAGCAACTGCATGCTTTAAATTTACGAGGGATTGTTTGTATGAGTGAAACCGGAGTACCTGGAGGAAACCCACGCAAACACGGGGAGAACATACAAACTCCATGCAGATGTTGTCCATGGTTGGATTTGAACCTAGGACCCCAGTGCTGCAAGGCACCAGTGCTAACCACTGAGCCGGAGTACCATGAGGAAACCAACGCAAACACGGGGAGAACATACAAACTCCATGCAGATGTTGTCCATTGTTGGATTTGAACCTAGGACCCCAGTGCTGCAAGGCACCAGTGCTAACCACTGAGCCACCATGCTGCCCATTTACTAGAATAAATCATGATGAATGAGCTGGGGTCCCACCCTCACCACACCCCCTTTTCCTAAAACTGGCTAGGGCGTCAAAGAAATGCCAGTTGTGACAAGAAAAGTCGAAAATAGCATTTACAACCAAAAGCCGGCATAGAGGGAATGATGAAGTGCTGAATGCATACATACCAGGGTTACAGAAAGAAGCAGATATGGAGTCTGGACAGTTATACTTAGGGAAAGCTAGGTGGAGCAGTAATGCTGAATGCAGGCATACCTGTAGAGTAGAGAAATGGATAATGGTCAGAAGGCAGTGATGACACAGTGCATTATATAGCCATAATATTACATTCTGGTAAAATTCGATCTTGTTCACTTTAAAGAGTTGTATTTTGCCACATTACTGATGCACTACTCCAGGGATCAGCAACCTCTGGCACTCCAGCTGAGCTGTTCTGAAACTACAACTCGCAGAATTCTCTTTTTAGTTCTATAGGAGTTACAAAAACAGACAAAGTGTGCATGCTGGGCACTTGGGCTTTTGGCCTACAAAATTTCAGGTCAATGTAGGGCTTTTAATCAGAGCGTGATATAGCCAGATTATACATTGCCCCAAAATTGTGTAGACTAAAAGCCCAGGAGAGTAGTGTTAGTGTAGATCACGTCTGTTAGAGGCCACCTTGTTGCTGGTATGTGAGATGGGGAAACAGCTCTCATTGTCTGAACACTGTTTGTGTGATTAAATTAAATGTTCTGGACTGACATTCTGCTGTTTGGCCACAAGATGCCACTGTTTCCTAACACAGCTACACAAGGTCTGGAGAGGAAGAGAAAGACAGCCAATAGAGGGAGGTGAAGCTAAGGAACTGTGTGAGCAGAGAATCCGACAGCATCCAGGTGTGAGAGCATCCCTCAGATACCAGAACTGCAGCTAAGTGAATCTGATTCTGTCCAAGACTCTGATTCTGTCCAGAGGAAGGAAGATTGCGGCCAGCAACACTGATAAAAGCAGAGGAACAAAGCAACATTCACTGTGGCACCGCATGCTTGTTGGAGAGACGTTTGTTCTGTTCAGAGTCACCAGCAGATGCAAAGCAGACCTGGGTCAGTAAGATCGTGCACACACCTCATCACAGTGTTGGTGCCTAGGAGACTGAGACCAGGCCTGTAGTTAGTTAGGGTTTGTATCAGGCCACAAGTGTTACTCCTGTTCATTTCAAGGACTTCATAACTTAAAGGGACTCTGTCACCACTTTCTAACCCCCCCTTTTCAAAGTATTGTTATCTGCATGGCGCCCCTGTGATTATAAATGTGTTGTTAGAAGTTAAATTCGCCGTCTCCTTTTGATAAAAAGAGCTTTTATCTAACCTGTCAATCTTCTTGATAAGGTGCCCAGGGCGTTTCTTTTCGTCTCAATCTGCCGCCCGCCGCCGCCACCGTTGGTGCCCAGCTCCTCCCCTCATGCTTTCAGCGCCGCCTGAATGTAATCAAATACGCCTCCGGCTCTCTCTGTGCCCCCTCCTCCTTTTCAAAGATCCCGCGCGTGCGCACAGGGCTGTGCCTGATGCGCCCGTGCGGACATTTACAATCAGCCTCATTGAGCGAAGTGCGCATGCGCGCACTTCGCTCAACCTCCTCATCAGACGAGCACTGCAGCCTGCTGCAGTGCTCGTCTGATGAGGAGGTTGAGCGAAGTGCGCGCATGCGCACTTCGCTCAATGAGGCTGATTGTAAATGTCCGCACGGGCGCATCAGGCACAGCCCTGTGCGCACGCGCGGGATCTTTGAAAAGGAGGAGGGGGCACAGAGAGAGCCGGAGGCGTATTTGATTACATTCAGGCGGCGCTGAAAGCATGAGGGGAGGAGCTGGGCACCAACGGTGGCGGCGGCGGGCGGCAGATTGAGACGAAAAGAAACGCCCTGGGCACCTTATCAAGAAGATTGACAGGTTAGATAAAAGCTCTTTTTATCAAAAGGAGACGGCGAATTTAACTTCTAACAACACATTTATAATCACAGGGGCGCCATGCAGATAACAATACTTTGAAAAGGGGGGGTTAGAAAGTGGTGACAGAGTCCCTTTAAAGTGACATTTCACATTGGGATAAAATTCTCACGAACTCAAGCCAGGGTGACGTTTTCTTGCTCAGACACATGCTACAGGACCAGTTATGGGAGGGGGAATACCTTAGAACGTGTTAAGATTGTAACACACACCCATACAGTGGTTCGTGTTTTTAGCGTAATAACAGGTAAGGTGTGGCAGTTTAGTTGTGCCCACCAGCAGGTAAATTACTTCACTTTTCTCCTTCATCCATCAGAGGGCGCTATGCTGTGCAGCACAAGGGTCTCAGCCTTCGGGCTGGGTGTGTGTAAATTGATTGCATGTTCCCAGCATTTTTGGTTGTGTTCATTGCCACATTTAGGTAAAATTCTGTTTTGGCAAAAGCTGGTGTTGGAGTTGCTTTCCTCGTTCGTGACTTCACTGTATCCTGGGGAGCTCACCCCGGATCACGGCTTACAGGTAGATGGGCCTTACACAATCAAAAATGTGCTCAAAGAGCTTATATATAAAATGCGTAAAATAAAATATATAAATAATTTTCACATAGTAAGTATAGCAGTGTTGCAGCTTACATGTATTCATGTTTTTAGTGTTTGCATGTCTTTATTCAAATTAGTGTGCTGCTACTGCTATCGCATTCGGAAAGTCTTCAGACCCTTTTCCCTATTTCACATTTTGTTAAGTTGTTATGACCTTATGTTAAGATTCCAGTTTTTCCCCATCCGTCCATCAGTTTTTTCCACAAATCTGTCAGCAGACTTGTACCTATAAACCTTGGCAGCTGAAGGCATCTTTGTTGGTCCCATTTCCCACTTCTTTGAAAAATTAAGTTTTAATATATGCAAATGAGCTTCTAGGAGCAACAGGGGCGTTACCGTTACACCTAGAGAAGTTACAACTTTTGACCCTTATATATGTGGGGGTTTCTTTCCTAGTCATGTCCAATCAACTGAATCTACCACAGGCGAGCTTCAATCAAGGTATATACACTGCTCAAAAAAATAAAGGGAACACAAAAATAACACATCCTAGATCTGAGTTAATTAAATATTCTTCTGAAATACTTTGTTCTTTACATAGTTGAATGTGCTGACAACAAAATCACACAAAAATTAAAAATGGAAATCAAATTTTTCAACCCATGGAGGTCTGGATTTGGAGTCACACTCAAAATTAAAGTAGAAAAACACACTACAGGCTGATCCAACTTTGATGTAATGTCCTTAAAACAAGTCAAAATGAGGCTCAGTAGTGTGTGTGGCCTCCACGTGCCTGTATGACCTCCCTACAACGCCTGTGCATACTCCTGATGAGGTGGCAGACGGTCTCCTGAGGGATCTCCTCCCAGACTTGGACTAAAGCATCTGCCAACTCCTGGACAGTCTGTGGTGCAACGTGACGTTGGTGGATAGAGCGAGACATGATGTCCCAGATGTGCTCAATTGGATTCAGGTCTGGGGAACGGGCGGGCCAGTCCATAGCATCAATGCCTTCGTCTTGCAGGAACTGCTGACACACTCCAGACACATGAGGTCTAGCATTGTCTTGCATTAGGAGGAACCCAGGGCCAACCGCACCAGCATATGGTCTCACAAGGGGTCTGAGGATCTCATCTCGGTACCTAATGGCAGTCAGGCTACCTCTGGCGAGCACATGGAGGGCTGTGCGGCCCTCCAAAGAAATGCCACCCCTCACCATTACTGACCCAATGCCAAACCGGTCATGCTGGAGGATTTTGCATGCAGCAGAACGTTCTCCACGGCGTCTCCAGACTCTGTCACATGTGCTCAGTGTGAACCTGCTTTCATCTGTGAAGAGCACAGGGCGCCAGTGGCGAATTTGCCAATCTTGGTGTTCTCTGGCAAATGCCAAACGTCCTGCACGGTGTTGGGCTGTAAGCACAACCCCCACCTGTGGACGTCGGGCCCTCATATCACCCTCATGGAGTCTGTTTCTGACCGTTTTAGCAGACACATGCACATTTGTGGCCTGCTGGAGGTCATTTTGCAGGGCTCTGGCAGTGCTCCTCCTGTTCCTCCTTGCACAAAGGCGGAGGTAGCGGTCCTGCTGCTGGGTTGTTTCCGTCCTACGGCCTCCTCCACGTCTCCTGATGTACTGGCCTGTCTCCTGGTAGCGCCTCCATGCTCTGGACACTACACTGACAGACACAGCAAACCTTCTTGCCACAGCTCGCATTGATGTGCCATCCTGGATAAGATGCACTACCTGAGCCACTTGTGTGGGTTGTAGACTCCGTCTCATGCTACCACTAGAGTGAACGCACCGCCAGCATTCAAAAGTGACCAAAACATCAGCCAGGAAGCATAGGAACTGAGAAGTGGTCTGTGATCACCACCTGCAGAACCACTCCTTTATTGGGGGTGTCTTGCTAATTGCCTATAATTTCCACCTGTTGTCTATCCCATTTGCACAACAGCATGTGAAATTGATTGTCACTCAGTGTTGCTTCCTAAGTGGACAGTTTGATTTCACAGAAGTGTGATTGACTTGGAGTTACATTGTGTTGTTTAAGTGTTCCCTTTATTTTTTTGAGCAGTGTATATTTTAAGAAAGAATACCCTAGTAGACACCACTATTCCAAAAAAGAAAATATGGTTTACTACGTTTGGCCCATTAAATTCTATGGATTCATTGAGGCATACATTTTAATAGCCTTTTTTATATTCAAACATACCCACTCCATATACACTTGGTGTAGAGCAAAAATGTGACGTGACCAAGCAGGCCTAAAGCCATTTCACTGCAATCAGAGCACAGCAAAAAAAATTTTTTTAAATATTAATGTATGGGACTTTGCTGCCATCTGCTGGTAAAATTATATACATGCATGAAGAATACTTAGTTTCTGGTGTATTAGGCTCTGTTTCCATTTGGGCTGTGGCTTCCATTTAAAATCTAGATTCATATAGCTAACAGGCTAAAGTCCGTTTAGGTTTCAGTCATTTCGATTGCAAGAACATAATGGCATGTTGTTCTGTAATTGCCACCAAAAATGATAAAAACCTCAACAGAGCCCTCAAAAAAGAATTGGACATGTGAACATAGTCTTACAAAAAGATGTACACCAATACATATTCTTTGCTCCTATGTATCTGAAAGTAAAAACAGCAATTTTACAAATCATCCTATTTAAAAATATTGTACTGTTTGTGGGTACTGCGTGTGTCTCCATGGTTACAGACTACAAATACACCCTGTGTAGTCTGATGTTGCGGTCATACTCCTTGCTCTCTGCCTGTGCCAAGACGAGCTGATACTTTGGACACCAGATCAAGGTGGCTCCTTTTTATTTTACACTATATACTATACTCCATGTGTACAATACAGGACCAATTATTAATACTGTTTATAGTTATAGTCTTAAAATTACAATATTTTCATGTTACATAGGTCATCACAGAAAGAAGTTTCAATATAAGTTAGAGGACCTTTCACGACTCCTCACATTCCTGTTTTAATAGCTCTATGCATTCCCCATGTAATAACTATTCTGGAGCCTCTATTCTTATGTCTGTATGTTGTGCCATTCCTTTATTATTTGCACTATAAGTTATGAATGAATTGCTATTAGCCTTCAGTAAGGGTACAGAGGGGAGGTAACCAGTTGGGTGGGGGGGGGGGGGGGGTGTACCTGCACAGACTGACTCTATCCAATCAGTGCTGCCATTGTCAGACTGTGCAGGGACACCTTCCCCCCAACTGGTTACCTCCCCTCTGTACCCTTACTGCAGACTGCTAGCAATTATTCATAACTTCTAGTAGAAATAATAAAGGAACGGCACAACATACAGACATAAGAATAGAGGCTCCAGAATTGTTAGTACGCGGGGAACGCATGGAGCTATTAAAACAGACATGTCAGGAGGGGTGAAAGGTCCTCTTTAACCTCTTCAGGACACAGGGCGTACAGGTACGCCCTTATGTCTCCTGGTACTTAAGGACACAGGGCGTACCTGTACGCCCTGTGTATTTCTGATCACCGCCGCCCGGCGGGCGGTGATCGGAAGCTGGTGCCTGCGCCGGTGCCTGCTCAAATCATTGAGCAGGCACCTCGGCTAAATGCACGGGGGGGGGGGTCTCAATTTAGACCTGCGGTTTGCGGCTTTTATCTATTGCTGTGGCGGCGGGCGGCGGTGCCATCGGGTCCCCATGGGGCTGTAGGGGGGACTCGATGGCATGGAAGGCAGCGCGATGCCTAAGGAAGGCATCGCGCTGCCTTCCGGTGACGAGCCTGTGAGATCCAGCCCCCTGGATCTCACAGGCCGGAAGCTGTATGAGTAATACACACAGTATTACTCATACAGCCAATGCATTCCAATACAGTCCAATACCAGTCCAATGCATTCCAATACCAAAAACCGTCCCCTGTTTCAAGTAAAAATAAACAAAAAAGTAATTTTCCCCAAATAAAGAAAAAAAAAATTTGTAAAAAATTGGTAAAAAATAGGGGGGGGGGGGGGGAGTATACATATTAGGTATCGCCGCCTCCGTATCGACCGGCTCTATAAACATATCACATGACCTAACCCCTCAGATGAACACCGTAAAAAATAAAAAATAAAAACTGTGCTAAATAAAAAAAAAGTTGTCACCTTACATCACAAAAAGTACAACAGCAAGCGATCAAAAAGGCGGTTGCCCACCAAAATAGTACCAATCTAACCGTCACCTCATCCCGCAAAAAATGAGCCCCTACCTGAGGCAATCGCCCAAAAAATAAAAAAAAATATGGCTCAGAATATGGAGACACTAAAACATCATTTTTTTGTTTTAAAAAAGCTGTTATTGTGTAAAACTTACATAAATAAAAAAAAGTATACATATTGGGTATCACCGCGTCCGTATCGACCGGCTCTATAAAAATATCACATGACCTAACCCCTCAGATGAACACCGTAAAATTTTTTAAATAAAAACTGTGCTAAATAAACCATTTTCTGTCACCTTACATCACAAAAAGTGTAATAGCAAGCGATCAAAAAGTCACACGCACCCCAAAATAGTGCCAATAAAACCGTCATCTCATCCCGCAAAAATCATACCCTATTCAAGGTATCCGCCAAAAAACTTTATGGCTCTCAGACTATGGAAACACAATGATTAAATCATTGTGGAAAACATACATAAATTTTAAAAAAGTATACAGTGGGGGAAATAATTATTTGACCCCTCACTGATTTTGTAAGTTTGTCCAATGACAAAGAAATGAAAAGTCTCAGAACAGTATCATTTCAATGGTAGGTTTATTGTAACAGTGGCAGATAGCACATCAAAAGGAAAATCGAAAAAATAACTTTAAATAAAAGATAGCAACTGATTTGCATTTCATTGAGTGAAATAAGTATTTGAACCCCTACCAACCATTAAGAGTTCTGGCTCCCACAGAGTGGTTAGACACTTCTACTCAATTAGTCACCCTCATTAAGGACACCTGTCTTAACTAGTCACCTGTATAAAAGACACCTGTCCACAGAATCAATCAATCAAGCAGACTCCAAACTCTCCAACATGGAAAAGACCAAAGAGCTGTCCAAGGATGTCAGAGACAAAATTGTAGACCTGCACAAGGCTGGAATGGGCTACAAAACCATTAGCAAGAAGCTGGGAGAGAAGGTGACAACTGTTGGTGCGATTGTTCGAAAATGGAAGGAGCACAAAATGACCATCAATCGACCTCGCTCTGGGGCTCCACGCAAGATCTCACCTCGTGGGGTGTCAATGGTTCTGAGAAAGGTGAAAAAGCATCCTAGAACTACACGGGAGGAGTTAGTTAATGACCTCAAATTAGCAGGGACCACAGTCACCAAGAAAACCATTGGAAACACATTACACCGCAACGGATTAAAATCCTGCAGGGCTCGCAAGGTCCCCCTGCTCAGGAAGGCACATGTGCAGGCCCGTCTGAAGTTTGCCAATGAACACCTGAATGATTCAGAGAGTGACTGGGAGAAGGTGCTGTGGTCTGATGAGACCAAAATAGAGCTCTTTGGCATTAACTCAACTCGCTGTGTTTGGAGGAAGAAAAATGCTGCCTATGACCCCCAAAACACCGTCCCCACCGTCAAGCATGGGGGTGGAAACATTTTGCTTTGGGGGTGTTTTTCTGCTAAGGGCACAGGACAACTTATTCGCATAAACGGGAAAATGGACGGAGCCATGTATCGTGAAATCCTGAGCGACAACCTCCTTCCCTCTGCCAGGAAACTGAAAATGGGTCGTGGATGGGTGTTCCAGCACGACAATGACCCAAAACATACAGCAAAGGCAACAAAGGAGTGGCTCAAGAAGAAGCACATTAAGGTCATGGAGTGGCCTAGTCAGTCTCCGGACCTTAATCCAATCGAAAACCTATGGAGGGAGCTCAAGCTCAGAGTTGCACAGAGACAGCCTCGAAACCTTAGGGATTTAGAGATGATCTGCAAAGAGGAGTGGACCAACATTCCTCCTAAAATGTGGGCAAACTTGGTCATCAATTACAAGAAACGTTTGACCTCTGTGCTTGCAAACAAGGGTTTTTCCACCAAGTATTAAGTCTTTTTTTGTTAGAGGGTTCAAATACTTATTTCACTCAATGAAATGCAAATCAGTTGCTATCTTTTATTTAAAGTTATTTTTTCGATTTTCCTTTTGATGTGCTATCTGCCACTGTTACAATAAACCTACCATTGAAATGATACTGTTCTGAGACTTTTCATTTCTTTGTCATTGGACAAACTTACAAAATCAGTGAGGGGTCAAATAATTATTTCCCCCACTGTACATATTAGGTATCGCTATATTAGGTATCGCTATTTCTTGTTACCTTGCCTCACAAAAAGTGTAATATAGAGCAACCAAAAATCATATGTACCCTAAACTAGTACCAACAAAACTTCCACCCTATCCCGTAGTTTCTAAAATGGGGTCACTTTTTTGAAGTTTCTACTCTAGGGGTGCATCAGGGGGGCTTCAAATGGGACATGGTGTCAAAAAAACCAGTCCAGCAAAATCTGCCTTCCAAAAACTGTATGGCATTCCTTTCCTTCTGCGCCCTGCCGTGTGCCCGTACAGCGGTTTACGACCACATATGGGGTGTTTCTATAAACGACAGAATCAGGGCCATAAATATTGAGTTTTGTTTGGCTGTTACCCTTGCCACTGCCCCGCCACTCTGGGTAGGCACGGTCCCCTCTCCACTCACCCTATGTCTGTCACAGTTCCTGCACACTGGCAGCGGGTCCGGGTGCCTGTGTCTCTATTGGAGCTATCCATTGAACCTCACCTCCTTCTGCAGTATTACAAGGGTTAAACCTCCGTGCTGCAGTAGATTTATGGCTTCATTTGCATCAGAAAACCAGCACAAATTAAGATAATTTTGTTGTGGTGGCTGGTCATGCCTTCTTCCCTTCCTTGCAACTGCCCTTTTTGGAAAAGTGGTGAGGATGACGTAAAAAAACACAATTTTTTCAAAAGTTGCATTTAACCACCTCAGCCCCCAGTGCTTAAACACCCTGAAAGACCAGGCCACTTTTTACACTTCTGACCTACACTACTTTCACCGTTTATTGCTCGGTCATGCAACTTACCACCCAAATGAATTTTACCTCCTTTTCTTCTCACTAATAGAGCTTTCATTTGGTGGTATTTCATTGCTGCTGACATTTTTACTTTTTTTGTTATTAATCGAAATTTAACGATTTTTTTGCAAAAAAATGACATTTTTCACTTTCAGTTGTAAAATTTTGCAAAAAAAACGACATCCATATAGAAATTTTGCTCTAAATTTATAGTTCTACATGTCTTTGATAAAAAAAAAATGTTTGGGTAAAAAAAAAATGGTTTGGGTAAAAGTTATAGCGTTTACAAACTATGGTACAAAAATGTGAATTTCCGCTTTTTGAAGCAGCTCTGACTTTCTGAGCACCTGTCATGTTTCCTGAGGTTCTACAATGCCCAGACAGTACAAACACCCCACAAATGACCCCATTTCTGAAAGTACACACCCTAAGGTATTCGCTGATGGGCATAGTGAGTTCATAGAACTTTTTATTTTTTGTCACAAGTTAGCGGAAAATGATGATTTTTTTTTTTTTTTTTTTTTTTTCTTACAAAGTCTCATATTCCACTAACTTGTGACAAAAAATAAAAAGTTCTATGAACTCACTATGCCCATCAGCGAATACCTTGGGGTCTCTTCTTTCCAAAATGGGGTCACTTGTGGGGTAGTTATACTGCCCTGGCATTCTAGGGGCCCAAATGTGTGGTAAAGAGTTTGAAATCAAATTCAGTAAAAAATGACGAGTGAAATCCGAAAGGTGCTCTTTGGAATATGGGCCCCTTTGCCCACCTAGGCTGCAAAAAAGTGTCACACATCTGGTATCCCCGTACTCAGGAGAAGTTGAGGAATGTGTTTTGGGGTGTCTTTTTACATATACCCATGCTGGGTGAGATAAATATCTTGGTCAAATGACAACTTTGTATAAAAAAATGGGAAAAGTTGTCTTTTGCCAAGATATTTCTCTCACCCAGCATGGGTATATATAAAATGACACCCCAAAACACATTCCCCACCTTCTCCTGAGTACGGAGATACCAGATGTGTGACACTTTTTTGCAGCCTAGGTGGGCAAAGGGGCCCATATTCCAAAGAGCACCTTTCGGATTTCACTCATCATTTTTTACAGAATTTGATTTCTAACTCCTTACCACACATTTGGGCCCCTAGAATGCCAGGGCAGTATAACTACCCCACAAGTGACCCCATTTTGGAAAGAAGACACCCCAAGCTATTCCGTGAGGGGCATGGCGAGTTCCTAGAATTTTTTATTTTTTGTCACAAGTTAGTGGAAAATGATGATTTTTTTTTTTTTTTTTTTTTCATACAAAGTCTCATATTCCACTAACTTGTGACAAAAAATAAAAACTTCCATGAACTCACTATGCCCATCAGCGAATACCTTGGGGTCTCTTCTTTCCAAAATGGGGTCACTTGTGGGGTAGTTATACTGCCCTGGCATTCTAGGGGCCCAAATGTGTGGTAAAGAGTTTGAAATCAAATTCAGTAAAAAATGACGAGTGAAATCCGAAAGGTGCTCTTTGGAATATGGGCCCCTTTGCCCACCTAGGCTGCAAAAAAGTGTCACACATCTGGTATCCCCGTACTCAGGAGAAGTTGAGGAATGTGTTTTGGGGTGTCTTTTTACATATACCCATGCTGGGTGAGATAAATATCTTGGTCAAATGACAACTTTGTATAAAAAAATGGGAAAAGTTGTCTTTTGCCAAGATATTTCTCTCACCCAGCATGGGTATATATAAAATGACACCCCAAAACACATTCCCCACCTTCTCCTGAGTACGGAGATACCAGATGTGTGACACTTTTTTGCAGCCTAGGTGGGCAAAGGGGCCCATATTCCAAAGAGCACCTTTCGGATTTCACTCATCATTTTTTA
The DNA here is from genome assembly GCF_905171765.1 of Bufo bufo. Lineage (NCBI taxonomy): Eukaryota > Metazoa > Chordata > Amphibia > Anura > Bufonidae > Bufo > Bufo bufo. Next base: position 454,189,769 of record NC_053393.1, on the reverse strand, counting down.
CAGAATTTGATTTCTAACTCCTTACCACACATTTGGGCCCCTAGAATGCCAGGGCAGTATAACTACCCCACAAGTGACCCCATTTTGGAAAGAAGACACCCCAAGCTATTCCGTGAGGGGCATGGCGAGTTCCTAGAATTTTTTATTTTTTGTCACAAGTTAGTGGAAAATGATGATTTTTTTTTTTTTTTTTTTTTTTCATACAAAGTCTCATATTCCACTAACTTGTGACAAAAAATAAAAACTTCCATGAACTCACTATGCCCATCAGCGAATACCTTGGGGTCTCTTCTTTCCAAAATGGGGTCACTTGTGGGGTAGTTATACTGCCCTGGCATTCTAGGGGCCCAAATGTGTGGTAAGGAGTTTGAAATCAAATTCTGTAAAAAATGACGAGTAAAATCCGAAAGGTGCTCTTTGGAATATGGGCCCCTTTGCCCACCTAGGCTGCAAAAAAGTGTCACACATGTGGTATTGCCGTACTCAGGAGAAGTTGAGGAATGTGTTTTGGGGTGTCTTTTTACATATACCCATGCTGGGTGAGATAAATATCTTGGTCAAATGACAACTTTGTATAAAAAAATGGGAAAAGTTGTCTTTTGCCAAGATATTTCTCTCACCCAGCATGGGTATATATAAAATGACACCCCAAAACACATTCCCCACCTTCTCCTGAGTACGGAGATACCAGATGTGTGACACTTTTTTGCAGCCTAGGTGGGCAAAGGGGCCCATATTCCAAAGAGCACCTTTTGGATTTCACAGGTCATTTTTTACTGAATTTGATTTCAAACTCCTTACCACACATTTGGGCCCCTAGAATGCCAGGGCAGTATAACTACCCCACAAGTGACCCCATTTTGGAAAGAAGAGACCCCAAGGTATTCGCTGATGGGCATAGTGAGTTCATGGAAATTTTTTTTTTTTGTCACAAGTTAGTGGAATAGGAGACTTTGTATGAAAAAAAAAAAAAAAAAAAAAAATCATCATTTTCCACTAACTTGTGACAAAAAATAAAAAATTCTAGGAACTTGCCATGCCCCTCACGGAATACCTTGGGGTGTCTTCTTTCCAAAATGGGGTCACTTGTGGGGCAGTTATACTGCCCTGGCATTTTCCAGGGGCCCTAATGTCTGGTAAGTAGGTAAATGACCTGTGAAATCTGAAAGGTGCTCTTTGGAATGTGGGCCCCTTTGCCCAGCTAGGCTGCAAAAAAGTGTCACACATCTGGTATCTCCGTACTCAGAAGAAGGTAAGGAATGTGTTTTGGGGTGTCATTTTACATATACCCATGCTGGGTGAGAGAAATATCTTGGCAAAAGACAACTTTTCCCATTTTTTTATACAAAGTTGGCATTTGACCAAGATATTTATCTCACCCAGCATGGGTATATGTAAAATGACACCCCAAAACATATTCCCCAACTTCTGCTGAATACGGAGATACCACATGTGTGACACTTTTTTGCAGCCTAGGTGGGCAAAGGGGCCCAAATTCCTTTTAGGAGGGCATTTTTAGACATTTGGATACCAGACTTCTTCTCACGCTTTGGGGCCCCTAAAATGCCAGGGCAGTATAAATACCCCACATGTGACCCCATTTTGGAAAGAAGACACCCCAAGGTATTCAATGAGGGGCATGGCGAGTTCATTGAAAAAAAAAAATTTTGGCACAAGTTAGCGGAAATTGATTTTTTGGATTTTGTTCTCACAAAGTCTCCCTTTCCGCTAACTTGGGACAAAAATTTCAATCTTTCATGGACTCAATATGCCCCTCAGCAAATACCTTGGGGTGTCTTCTTTCCAAAATGGTGTTATTTGTGGGGTGTTTGTACTGCCCTGGCATTTGAGGGTCTCCGCAATCATTACATGTATGCCCAGCATTAGGAGTTTCTGCTATTCTCCTTATATTGAGCATACGGGTAATGAGATTTTTTTTTTCCGTTCAGCCTCTGGGCTGAAAGAAAAAAATGAACGGCACAGATTTCTTCATTCGCATCGATCAATGTGGATGAAAAAATCTCTGCCAAAAAAAGAAAAAGGAGGGGAAAGGCGTCTGCCAGGACATAGGAGCTCCGCCCAACATCCATACCCACTTCAGCTCGTATGCCCTGGCAAACCAGATTTCTCCATTCACATCAATCGATGTGGATGAATAAATCATTGCCGGGATTTTTTTTTTTATATATACAAAGTGTTTGCCAAAGTATATGAACACCGCCACCTCCTCAGCTCATATGCCTCGGCAAACATATCTTTTACTGCAGAGGAGAAATCTCGTCTTGCAGCGCCGCATACACCGACTTGCGTGTAATCTGACAGCAGCACAATGCTTCTGTCCGAATGCACATCAGTGCTGCAGCTGGTCGATCGGTTGGTCCACCTGGAAGGTAAAAAAAACAAAACAAAAAAGAAAAAACCAGGCCGCAAAGCAATAACTTTATTAACTTTAGAACAGAACATATTAACTTTTTTAAACTTTTTTAACTTTTTTACTTACCGGTAATTTTTTTTTTGTTTAGTTTTTTTTACCTTTATAGAACAAACCTCTCCTTCCCCATGGGACAATGTGCAAAGCGCAAATCGCCCAAAGATGTGGCGAAGTACGTTATGCACTTTATCCCAGGTGAAAGGAGAGGTTTGCAGCAGCTGAGAGTAAAAGGGCCCTAATAGCCCTGTGTGCCTGTCCTGTGAGATGCAATCCCTATGCTAGGTGTACCTGTGTGTGGTACTTCCGGAAACACTCTCCATAGCATAGGGCAGGGTGGTCAGCACAGTCAGGACAGAAATAGCGGGTGTCACGCCTTATTCCACTCCTGCTACAGACACGACATCTTTTTCGGGGTGACGGTTGGGTTGAGGTACCAGGAACGACACTGGGGAAATGTCGCTCGTGTAGACGGCTAACTACACTGGGGGATGGGGCCACGGAACCTCCTGGGTAAAGGAGGTTCTCGATGATCTCTTCCTGGAATTTGAGGAAAGATCGTGTTCTCCCAGCCTTACTGTAGAGAACAAAACTATTGTACAGCGCCAATTGAATTAAATATACAGACACCTTCTTATACCAGCGTCTGGTTCTGCGGGAAACTAAATACGGAGACAACATCTGGTCATTGAAGTCCACCCCTCCCATGAGCGCATTATAGTCGTGGACACAGAGGGGCTTTTCAATGACACGGGTTGCTCGCTCAATTTGGATTGTCGTGTCTGCGTGAATGGAGGAGAGCATGTAAACGTCACGCTTGTCTCTCCATTTCACCGCGAGCAGTTCTTCGTTACACAAGGCAGCCCTCTGCCCCCTTGCAAGACGGGTGGTTACAAGCCGTTGGGGGAAGCCCACGCGACTAGTTCGCGCGGTGCCACAGGCGCAAATCCGTTCTAGAAACAAATGCCTAAAGAGGGCCACACTTGTGTAAAAATTGTCCACATAAAGATGGTACCCCTTGCCGAATAAGGGTGACACCAAGTCCCAGACTGTCTTCCCACTGCTCCCCAGGTAGTCAGGGCAACCGACCGGCTCCAGGGTCTGATCTTTTCCCTCATAGACACGAAATTTGTGGGTATAGCCTGTGGCCCTTTCACAGAGCTTATACAATTTGACCCCATACCGGGCACGCTTGCTTGGGATGTACTGTTTGAAGCCAAGGCGCCCGGTAAAATGTATTAGGGACTCGTCTACGCAGATGTTTTGCTCGGGGGTATACAAATCTGCAAATTTCTGGTTGAAATGGTCTATGAGGGGCCGAATTTTGTGGAGCCGGTCAAAAGCTGGGTGGCCTCTGGGACGGGAGGTGGTGTTGTCGCTAAAATGCAGGAAACGGAGGATGGCCTCAAATCGTGCCCTGGACATAGCAGCAGAGAACATGGGCATGTGATGAATCGGGTGCGTTGACCAATATGACCGCAATTCATGCTTTTTTGTCAGGCCCATGTTGAGGAGAAGGCCCAAAAAAATTTTAATTTCGGAAACTTGGACTGGTTTCCACCGGAAAGGCTGGGCATAAAAGCTTCCCGGGTTGGCGGATATAAATTGTGTGGCATACTGGTTGGTCTCTGCCACGACTAAGTCCAAGAGCTCCGCAGTCAAGAACAGCTCAAAAAATCCCAGGGCCGAACCGATTTGAGCCGTCTCAACCCGAACTCCAGACTGGGCGGTGAAAGGGGGAACTACAGGTGCGGCTGAAGTTGGTGACTGCCAATCAGGGTTTGCCAGCACCTCAGGGATTCTAGGGGCTCTACGGGCCTGTCTTTGCGGTGGCTGCGACGGGGTAACTAGTGCACGTGCCACCGTACCAGCTTCAACTGCCCTTCTGGTGCTCGCCACGTCACCATGTTGTACGGCAGTGCTGGTACTAGGTCCAGGGAGGGCTGCGCTGCTGGTGTATGCCTCACCACGTGATCCGGCAGCGACAGCCCCACTCTGCTGCTCTTGAAGCGGATCCTGCATAACCTGTGGTCTAGCGACATGGGGCCGGGTACGCCTGGTGCTGCCAGGGACCTCCACCTCCTCGTCCGAACTTTGGGTCAGAGAGCCACTGCTTTCCACAGGTTCATATTCTGACCCGCTAGATTCATCAGATGAGGGTTCCCACTCCTCATCCGACTGGGTCAGAATCCTGTAGGCCTCTTCAGAAGAATACCCCCTGTTTGACATTTTGGACTACTAAATTTAGGGGTATTCCCTGAGACTACCCAAGAAAAAAAGCAAACCTGTCTTACAAAGGGGAGGCTAGCGAAGTACCGGAGGCCGCTGCGGTTGATAAAAAATATCAAAACTGATTTTTTTATCGCCGCAGTGCGTGTAAAATGAATGTGCAGTGATCAAAAAATATATATTTTTTGTCACTGCGGTGGGGCGGGCGTGGGTGAACGCACGTGTGGGCGACCGATCAGGCCTGATCGGGCAAACACTGCGTTTTGGGTGGAGGGCGAACTAAAGTGACACTAATACTATTATAGATCTGACCGTGATCAGTTTTGATCACTTACAGATACTATAAAAGTACAAATGCTGATTAGCGATACGCTATTCAGCGAATAAAAGTGACTGCGGTGCGGTGGGGTGGGCGCTAACTGACGCTAACTACCTAACCAAGGGGCCTAAACTATCCCTAAAACCTAACAGCCAATACTAGTGAAAAAAAAAAAGTGACAGTTTACACTGATCACTTTTTTTCCTTTCACTGGTGATTGACAGGGGCGATCAAAGGGGTGATCAAAGGGTTAATTGGGGTGCAGGGGGGTGATCTGGGGCTAAGGTGTAGTGTTGGTGCTACTCACTGTGAAGTCTGCTCCTGTGCTGGATCCAACCGACGAAAAGGACCAGCACAGGAGCAGACAAGCCATATAACAGATCATATTTACTAATATGATCTGTTATATGGCTTGTGATTGGATTTTTTAAAAATCGCCAGCCTGCCAGCCAATGATCGTTGCTGGCAGGCTGGTGACTAACTTGTTCTTTAACTTTTGCCGGCCCGCGATGCGCATGCGCGGGCCGGCTTGGAGCGAAATCTCGCGTCTCGCGAGATGACGCGTATATGCGTGACTGTGCGCAGCGCTGCCACCTCCGGAACGCGAATCTGCGTTAGGCGGTCCGGAGGTGGTTAAAAAGTCGCAGACATGCAGTTTATGACTTGTAATGCCATTTTCCTGCTGCAAACTCAATTATAAATCTCCCCCTCAGTTTTTTCTCTATGTAAGGTCTCTTTTCACACAAGCGACTATATAGCGAATTATAGTGAATGTGGCCGGGCGGATTTCTGGCAGCCGGAAAAGCTTAACGCCAATACGGAACTGGCCTCATACATTTCACTAGTGTGGACTGATTAGTGGCACATTACTGTACAAAAATACGCCTACTGTACCTACTCTTCTCTTTGGTTTGAGATTTTTGCAGTGGTGTGCAACACAAACAAGCTAGGAATCTCACCTGTACGTGTAAGCACCTGGAGGAACATACAGTCGTGGCCAAAAGTTTTGAGAATTACATAAATATTGGAAATTGGAAAAGTTGCTGCTTAAGTTTTTATAATAGCAATTTGCATATACTCCAGAATGTTATGAAGAGTGATAAGATGAATTGCATAGTCCTTCTTTGCCATGAAAATTAACTTAATCCCAAAAAAACCTTTCCACTGCATTTCATTGCTGTCATTAAAGGACCTGCTTAGATCATTTCAGTAATAGTCTTGTTAATTCAGGTGAGAATGTTGACGAGCACAAGACTGGAGATCATTATGTCAGGCTGATTGGGTTAAAATGGCAGACTTGACATGTTAAAAGGAGGGTGATGCTTGAAATCATTGTTCTTCCATTGTTAACAATGGTGACCTGCAAAGAAACCCGTGCAGCCATCATTGCGTTGCATAAAAATGGCTTCACAGGCAAGGATATTGTGGCTACTAAGATTGCACCTCAATCAACAATTTATAGGATCATCAAGAACTTCAAGGAAAGAGGTTCAATTCTTGTTAAGAAGGCTTCAGGGCGTCCAAGAAAGTCCAGCAAGCGCCAGGATCGTCTCCTAAAGAGGATTCAGCTGCGGGATCGGAGTGCCACCAGTGCAGAGCTTGCTCAGGAATGGCAGCAGGCAGGTGTGAGCGCATCTGCATTCACAGTGAGGCGAAGACTTTTGGAAGATGGCCTGGTGTCAAGAAGGGCAGCAAAGAAGCCACTTCTCTCCAAAAAAAACATCAGGGACAGATTGATCTTCTGCAGAAAGTTTGGTGAATGGACTGCTGAGGACTGGGGCAAAGTCGTATTCTCCGATGAAGCCTCTTTCCGATTGTTTGGGGCATCTGGAAAAAGGCTTGTCCAGAGAAGAAAAGGTGAGCGCTACCATCAGTCCTGTGTCATGCCAACAGTAAAGCATCCTGAGACCATTCATGTGTGGGGTTGCTTCTCATCCAAGGGAGTGGGCTCACTCACAATTTTGCCCAAAAACACAGCCATGAATAAAGAATGGTACCAAAACACCCTCCAACAGCAACTTCTTCCAACAATCCAACAACAGCTTGGTGAAGAACAATGCATTTTCCAGCACGATGGAGCACCGTGCCATAAGGCAAAAGTGATAACTAAGTGGCTCGGGGACCAAAACGTTGACATTTTGGGTCCATGGCCTGGAAACTCCCCAGATCTTAATCCCATTGAGAACTTGTGGTCAATCCTCAAGAGGTGGGTGGACAAACAAAAACCCACTAATTCTGACAAACTCCAAGAAGTGATTATGAAAGAATGGGTTGCTATCAGTCAGGAATTGGCCCAGAAGTTGATTGAGAGCATGCCCAGTCGAATTGTAGAGGTCCTGAAAAAGAAGGGCCAACACTGCAAATACTGACTCTTTGCATAAATGTCATGTAATTGTCAATAAAAGCCTTTGAAACGTATGAAGTGCGTGTAATTATATTTCACTACATCACAGAAACAACTGAAACAAAGATCTAAAAGCAGTTTAGCAGCAAACTTTGTGAAAACTAATATTTGTGTCATTCTCAAAGCTTTTGGCCACGACTGTATATACTCATGGGGCACATTTATTAAGGCCGGCTTTTTACCCGGTCTTAGTTTCCCCCTCTGCACTGCCGTCTAACCTCGTCATAAATTAGTCGCATCTGTAGCCCCTGGCTGGCATAGTTTTTCACTGCCATTTATGTCTGTTTCCAGGTGTAAATGTTAGTAAATTTGCAGGGGTTGGAGTCCTGATCCTGACATGCCTCTATCACGGCCAACTGGCAGACATGGTTGGTTAGAAAAGGGTTCTTGCGGCTATTTTATGCCTAAAATAGTCGCAAGTCCCTTAGGAAATGTGACCTACCACCTTTTCGCCTCAATGCTCCCTGCTCAGCCTCATATGTAAGAAATGTGTGTGGACAAGCCACATAACTAGACTTTAAGTATTTTCTTCAATAAAGTGATGTATTTTAAATGTTTTTTTTTTCCAGGAATTAAAAGAGCCCCCAGATCTGATTCCACTTAAATCATGTCCTCCATGCCCTTCTTACTCCCACCCCTAAACCTCAGACCTCAGACCAGACAAAACCTTAGACCTCAAACCAGACAAAACCTTAGACCTCAAACAGACAGAAAAAAAATAAAAATAGTCCCCTTTTGTGCTGGGCTCCAGGCGCCACTGTCGCCCCTCCTGGTCTACTGCGCACTTCCTCCAGGCTCCCACTCTGCACTTTGACCTGATGCCACAGAGCGTGAGGTCATAGTGTGCAGCTGAAAAAAACAATCATCTGGTGAACATCGATGGACGAAAGATCTTTTGTTCACAAACTATTTTTCTTTGAACGGAAGATCTTTCAGCCGACAATCGGATGAAAATATTCATGCGGCCGACGACTTTTCAAATGATAATGCTCTGTCATCGGTCGGCTAAAACAATCATTTGTTGTTAAATTTCACCCGGCGAACATTCTTTTTGGTTGAAATTGTCAGTTTTGATCAACTTTACACTAATGTTTAAGGCTTCTTTAATTGTCCCAGTAAGGCTGAGTTCACTTTACCGCTTGTTTTTCCGTTCTTCTGATCAGTCAAAAGAACAGAAAAAGAAAAAAAGAACAAATGATCCTGTATAGATCCATGCATGCAGCATTTTTCTATCTAAAATAATGGATCTCAGAGGAAAATGGCTAAAATAGATACAAAATGTGCGTAACGGATGCTTAAAATACAGGATCCGTTTTTTTCTTTATTTTCCTGTTCTTCTGACAGATCAGAACGGAAAACTAAATGGTGATGTGAACCCGGCCTAACGTGAAAATATTCAAAGAGCAACATTGCCACCTAGTGGCAGTTTAAAAAACTTTATATTCTCTGAAATTTTAAAGAGAATGTGAATTTTCTGTCTATATAATCTTCCCCCTATCCTATGTACCTGATCAGTGTTTTCATTAGTTGCAAACCTTATAGATGCTGGAGCCCACAGCCTATGTGACTGAAAGGTGACCATTTACACTGTGCTTAGGGTCCAGTGACGTGGAAGAGCATCCTTTCCTTGTAAATGATTTGGTACAAATAACCCCTCGTTCCTGTGTGGAGAGCCATACTCCAAACTGCCATTCATTAACATAGCACAAGTTGAGGAAAGTGAACTTCCTGACATAGAAACCAGCATAGCCGCCTGGCAGTGTAAGACTTGGGTGCCTAGGATCCACCGGTAAAATTTATTCTGGGAGCCCACTGTACAGCTACATGCAAATATTACCTGACCTTCATGCGCAAATTCCTAAAACTGCACCAACACAGTGCATCAGACTGTTCTGTCCTCGAGACCATATCTCTGTACATCTCAGCTACCAGATACATCTAAAGAATGATACAGGATAAAGAAGGGGCGCCACTGGGACCGTAAGGTGGAGGGATTGGTAAGGATAAAAATAGTGTGGTGGAGAGGCTGCTCTGGTGTAGAACAAAGCTAAACACCACAGAGAAGTAGTAATAGATCAGTAGCGGGTGGGAAACGAGGGGAGGTCACCCGCCCCGGGTGTCACACCAGTCACTGTAAAAATGTAGGAAATTGAGCGCCAATCTCACAAATGACAAAGTAAAAAGTAAATGGTGGGGATAAAAATACTAATATTAATCGGTGAAGTTATAAAGTGGCACCATCCACAGGCGCTAGGGACTAGTCGTGGGACAAGGCGGTGGGTTAATAAAAAATATAAATATATTATTTTATTAAATAAGGATGTATTATTAAATTAAATAAGATACCAGATGGTGCAACAATAAAATAAAGATGTATAAAAAATAATAAAAAATGCAAATGTGAATATTTTTAAAAAGGATTCAATTTTTCAGAAGTGCTAAAATCATAATGTTGATAATAACAACAATATTATTAGTAATAATGCACTCACTTCACAGGGGGATCGCCACCAGGATAAACTCAAGACACCTGGGGCAAGTCACCCCCCTAAGCCGGGATCGCGTGTAGATTGTTAGAGGTCGATGTAACGCCCTGGGTGTACAGCCTAGTTGGTAAATCAGCAGACAAGTCCAGAAGTGCGCAATCAATCCTCTTTAATGTTAAAATATGCAGCTCAACGCGTTTCGGGGGTCACAATACCCCCTTCTTCAAGAGCAGAAGAAGGTGGCAGTGTAAATGGCAGAGCTATAGTTAGAGAGAATGGACCACCCCCCTCCCCTTGCGAAGAAGTGGACCCGTCCTGCTTCCTGACGGAAGGGTGGGGCAAGAGTTTCTAGTTGGTTCGAGTTCTAAGCTAGACAGGAGTAGCGTGAGCAGGGGCATGCTCAGGCGTGCCTTTGCCAGTCAGAGCACCCTAAGCTCTGCTGACTATGAAGAAAGATGTCTGGAAGCCATAGGGGCCAGAGGAATAGTTATTTGGCCACCACAATCAGAGTAATCAGCTAAAGGAAGAGTTCTTAGGCTGAAGATAAGTTATTTGCTGAGTGTCAGGAGGGGAATAAGGAGCACCCCATCCAAGGATACCAGAACAGACCTAAAGTAAAGAAACCAGACTTAAGCAGAGTTTAGGGCAGCATAAAGAAAGAAAGCAAAGTATCTAAACAAGCCTGTCAGAACAGCAAAGAAAGAGAGAAAGCAGAGTTATTGAATTTGCCTACCAGTTTATGCTAAAGCCTGCTGGAACCAAGACCAAGCCTGCAAATCGTTTGGATGAAAGTTTATTCAAGTAAAACTGCCGTTGAATTTGTTATTTTTTCCTTCATTCCTCAATTATTCCCCTTTTTAATGCACCCGAACATGACCCTGAACCCGAACCCCATTGAAGTCAATGGGGACCCGAACTTTGGAGCACTAAATTGGCTCTAAAAAAGTCATGGAAAGGGTTAGAGGGCTGCAAATGGCATCCAAATGTGGTTAAGAGCATGGAAAGTGCTCTGCAAACAAATGTGGAAAGGGAAATGACTTAAAATAACATAAAATACATTACAAAAAATAATCTTGATCTAGGAGGACGAGGTCCATATAACCCCTCGTTCCTGTGTGGAGAGCCATACTCCAAACTGCCATTCATTAACATAGCACAAGTTGAGGAAAGTGAACTTCCTGACATAGAAACCAGCATAGCCGCCTGGCAGTGTAAGACTTGGGTGCCTAGGATCCACCGGTAAAATTTATTCTGGGAGCCCACTGTACAGCTACATGCAAATATTACCTGACCTTCATGCGCAAATTCCTAAAACTGCACCAACACAGTGCATCAGACTGTTCTGTCCTCGAGACCATATCTCTGTACATCTCAGCTACCAGATACATCTAAAGAATGATACAGGATAAAGAAGGGGCGCCACTGGGACCGTAAGGTGGAGGGATTGGTAAGGATAAAAATAGTGTGGTGGAGAGGCTGCTCTGGTGTAGAACAAAGCTAAACACCACAGAGAAGTAGTAATAGATCAGTAGCGGGTGGGAAACGAGGGGAGGTCACCCGCCCCGGGTGTCACACCAGTCACTGTAAAAATGTAGGAAATTGAGCGCCAATCTCACAAATGACAAAGTAAAAAGTAAATGGTGGGGATAAAAATACTAATATTAATCGGTGAAGTTATAAAGTGGCACCATCCACAGGCGCTAGGGACTAGTCGTGGGACAAGGCGGTGGGTTAATAAAAAATATAAATATATTATTTTATTAAATAAGGATGTATTATTAAATTAAATAAGATACCAGATGGTGCAACAATAAAATAAAGATGTATAAAAAATAATAAAAAATGCAAATGTGAATATTTTTAAAAAGGATTCAATTTTTCAGAAGTGCTAAAATCATAATGTTGATAATAACAACAATATTATTAGTAATAATGCACTCACTTCACAGGGGGATCGCCACCAGGATAAACTCAAGACACCTGGGGCAAGTCACCCCCCTAAGCCGGGATCGCGTGTAGATTGTTAGAGGTCGATGTAACGCCCTGGGTGTACAGCCTGGTTGGTAAATCAGCAGACAAGTCCAGAAGTGCGCAATCAATCCTCTTTAATGTTAAAATATGCAGCTCAACGCGTTTCGGGGGTCACAATACCCCCTTCTTCAAGAGCAGAAGAAGGTGGCAGTGTAAATGGCAGAGCTATAGTTAGAGAGAATGGACCACCCCCCTCCCCTTGCGAAGAAGTGGACCCGTCCTGCTTCCTGACGGAAGGGTGGGGCAAGAGTTTCTAGTTGGTTCGAGTTCTAAGCTAGACAGGAGTAGCGTGAGCAGGGGCATGCTCAGGCGTGCCTTTGCCAGTCAGAGCACCCTAAGCTCTGCTGACTATGAAGAAAGATGTCTGGAAGCCATAGGGGCCAGAGGAATAGTTATTTGGCCACCACAATCAGAGTAATCAGCTAAAGGAAGAGTTCTTAGGCTGAAGATAAGTTATTTGCTGAGTGTCAGGAGGGGAATAAGGAGCACCCCATCCAAGGATACCAGAACAGACCTAAAGTAAAGAAACCAGACTTAAGCAGAGTTTAGGGCAGCATAAAGAAAGAAAGCAAAGTATCTAAACAAGCCTGTCAGAACAGCAAAGAAAGAGAGAAAGCAGAGTTATTGAATTTGCCTACCAGTTTATGCTAAAGCCTGCTGGAACCAAGACCAAGCCTGCAAATCGTTTGGATGAAAGTTTATTCAAGTAAAACTGCCGTTGAATTTGTTATTTTTTCCTTCATTCCTCAATTATTCCCCTTTTTAATGCACCCGAACATGACCCTGAACCCGAACCCCATTGAAGTCAATGGGGACCCGAACTTTGGAGCACTAAATTGGCTCTAAAAAAGTCATGGAAAGGGTTAGAGGGCTGCAAATGGCATCCAAATGTGGTTAAGAGCATGGAAAGTGCTCTGCAAACAAATGTGGAAAGGGAAATGACTTAAAATAACATAAAATACATTACAAAAATAATCTTGATCTAGGAGGACGAGGTCCATATGGAGTAGGAGGTTGAGGAGGCGGTGGATGTGGCGGTGTAGGTGGAAGTGGCGGTGGAGGAGGTAGCCAACACTGGTTTTTGGTTTAATTTTTTTGTTTGTTTGTTTAAATTAGGGTACACCCCAAAACATTGGGAAATATAATCTGTGATAACCCCCTCCAGCCGTGCTAAACAAACGTTCAGACAATACACTGGCTGCAGGGCAGGCGAGCACCTCCAAGGGGTAAAGGGCAAGCTCAGGCCATGTGCCCAATTTAGAGACCCAGAAGTTGAAGGGGGCAGACCCATCAGTCAGTTCGTGTAGGTGTGTGCACACATACTGATCCACCATGTCGCACGTCCCCGTGATGTCCACGATCCAATTGGATATTTGCTCTATCAACTTTCGAAGTTCTTTTCTGCGCCTACCATGTTGATCACGGTTAGTGGTGAATCAGAGTTCCACGCCGGAGAGGGAGCGTGAGAAAGGGATACCACATCCAAGGGAGGTCAATGGCTGCAATGTGATCGAGCTGAAATGTGGGACAAGTTTTTAAAGAGGAAGGATCGAATGAAACGGCCAAGATTAGGGGTTTATTCACGGCAAAACTGTGTTCATGTCACCCACCAATTAAACAGACGATTTTACTAAAATTAGGTCCCTGTCACCTATGCAGAGCAGGGGTTTGTATACTGCAAAATTGGTTAAATTGTCACCTGACTGTAACAGACGATTTTTTGAATTTTAGGTCCCTGTCACCTATGCAGCGCAGGGGTTTATTCACAACAAAAATGGTAAAATGTCACCCAAGAATTTAAAAGATTTAGTAAGAATGTATTTCCTTGTCCACTAGGTAAAGCAGGGGTATATCACAGCCAAAAATTGGTGAATGTCACCCAACTATGTAACAGACAAATTAGTGAAATTTATTAACCTGTCCACTAGGTAGAGCAGGGGTATATCACAGCCAAAAATTGGTGAATTTTACCCGACAATGTAACAGACAAATTAGTGAAATTTATTAACCTGTCTACTAGGTAGAGCAGGGGTATACAACAGCCAAAAATTTGTGAATTTCACCCGACAATTTTACAGATAAATTAGTGAAATTTATTAACCTGTCTACTAGGTAGAGCAGGGGTATATCACAGCCAAAAACTGGTGAATTTCATCCCACAATGTAACAGACAAATTAGTGAAATTTATTAACCTGTCCACTAGGTAGAGCAGGGGTATATCACAGCCAAAAATTTGGGATATGTATGAGACAAATTAGTGAAATGACATAAAATAAAATAAAATACGTAAATAAAAATAAAACAAAATAAAAAAATCTTGATCTATGAGGTGGAGGTGCATATGGAGTAGGAGGTTGATGAGGCGGTGGACGTAGCGGTGGAGGAGGACGTGGTAGCCAACACTGTTTTTTTGTTTTATTTTTTACTTATTTTGTTTAAATTAGGGTACACCCCAAAATAGTGGGAAATATCAAAAATACAACAATGAGCAATTGCGCTGAAGTATAACAATGGCTGGGTAAGGCCGGTATACATGTCTATTCTGCACAAGGTACAGACAAGTCCTGTGGGATCCATGCTTGGTTCATTTTAATGAACGTGAGCTTGTCCACATTGGCTGTGGACAGGCGGCTGTGCTTGTCTGTGATAACGCCCCCTGCTGTGCTAAACACACGTTCAGACAATACACTGGCTGCAGGGCAGGCCAGCACCTCCAAGGCGTGAAGGGCAAGCTCAGGCCATGTGGCCAATTTGGAGACCCAGAAGTTGAAGAGGGCAGACCCATCATTCAGTAGGTGTAGGAGTGTGCACACATACTGCTCCACCATGTTGCTGAAATGCTGCCTCCTGCTAAGACGTTCCATATCAGCTTGTGGTACTGGTTGTTGTGGCGTGCTGACAAAGCTTTTCCACACTTCGGCCATGCTAACCCTGCCTTCTGAGGTGCTGGTGGTGCCCCAGCTGCTTTGGCGACCTCTTCCTCCTCTTCCGCCTTCGCCTTGTGCTTCCACTGTGTCCCCGCTGTCAGGTGGGAATGCCACCAGCAGCGCGTCTACCAGCGTGCGCTTGTACTTGCGCATCTTACGATCACGCTCCAGTGACGGAATTAAGGACGGTACGTTGTTCTTGTAACGGGGATCCAGCAGGGTTGCCACCCAGTAATCAGCACAAGTTAGAATGTGGGCAATTTGGCGGTCGTTGCGGAGACATTGCAGCATGTAATCGCTCATGTGTGCCAGGCTGCCCAGAGGCAACGAAAAGCTGTCCTCTGTGGGAGGTGTATCATCTGTGTCCTCTGTATCCCCCCAGCCACGCACCAGTGATGGCCATGAGCTGGTTTGGGTGCCGCCCTGCTGTGAACACGGCTCTTCCTCCTCCATCTCCTCATCCTCCACCTCGTCATCCTCCAGAACTGTGCCCTGGCTGGACAATTGTGTACCTGGCGTTTGTGGGTGCAGGAACCCACCCTCTGAGCCACTTGTGAATGCCTGGCCTGAAACCCTATGAAATGATCCCTCTTCGTCCTCCTCCTCGTGTGCCACATCCTCTTCCATTATCGCCCGAAGCGTTTTTTCAAGGAGGCATAGAAGTGGGATAGTAATGCTGAGAACGGCATCATCGGCATTGGCCATGTTGGTGGAGTACTCGAAACAGCGCAACAAGGTACACAGGTCGCGCATGGAGGCCCAGTCATTGGTGGTGAAGCGGTGCTGTTCCGTGCGTTTCTGCAGCTGAAACTCCACTATCGCCTGCTGCTGCTCGCACAGTCTGGCCAGCATGTGCAAGGTGGAGTTCCACCTTGTGGGCACGTCACATATGAGGCGGTGAGCAGGAAGGCCGAAGTTACGCTGCAGCTCTGACAGGCGAGCAGCAGCAGGGTGAGAACGCCGAAAGCGCGCACAGACGGCCCGCACTTTCTGCAGCAGCTCTGACATATCTGGGTAATTTTTAAGAAACCTCTGCACCACCAAATTCAGCACATGCACCAGGCAAGGGATGTGCATCAAACCGTCTAGTCCCAGAGCTGCTACAAGAATTCGCCCATTATCGCACACCACCAGGCCGGGCTTGAGGCTCACTGGCACCAACCACTCATCGGTCTGTTGTTCCATGCCCATCCACAGCTCCTGCGCGGTGTGGGGTTTGTCCCACAAACAGATACGTTTTAAAACTGTCTGCTGTCGTTTACCCCTAGCTGTGCTGAAGTTGGTGGTGAAGGTGTTACGCTGACCGGATGAGGAGGCAGTAGAGGATGAGGAAGTGGAGTAGGAGGAGGAAGCAACAGGAGGCAAACTGAGGCACCCTGCAATCCTCGGTGGTGGAAGGACATGCGCCAAACTGCTATCCGCCTCAGGCCCAGCCGCCACTGCATTTACCCAGTGTGCTGTTAGGGAGATATAACGTCCCTGACCGTGCTTACTGGTCCACGTATCCGTAGTTAGGTGGACCTTGCCACAGATGGCGTTGCACAGTGCACACCTGATTTTGTCTCCCACTTGATTGTGCAGCGAAGGGATGGCTCGCCTGGAAAAGTAGTGGCAGCTGGGCACGACGTACTGTGGAACAGCAACCACCATAAGGCTTTTAAAACTCTCCGTCTCCACCAAATGGAATGACAGCATTTCAAAGGACAGTAATTTTCAAATGCTGGCATTCAGGGCCAGGGATCGCGGGTGGGTAGGGGGGTACTTCCTCTTTCGCTCCAGTGTTTGGGAGATAGAGAGTTGAACGCTTCCATGGGACATTGTGGAGATGCTTGGTAACCCAGGTGGTGGTGTTGCTGGCAGATCCTCTGTTTGCGGGGTGGCGGGTGCCACTGTCACTCCAGAGGTGGATGAAGAGGTCGAGACTGCAGCAGAAGAGGAAGCAGGAGGAGCCAGAGACCTTTCTTTGTTTTTGAGGTGTCTACTCCACTGCAGCTCGTGCTTTGCACTTAGTTGCCTGGTCATGCAGGTTGTTCTCAGGTTGAGAACGTTTATGCCTCGCTTTAGGCTCTGATTGCACAGCGTGCAAACCACTCGTGTCTTGTCGTCAGCACATTGTCTGAAGAACTGCCACGCCAGGTAACTCCTTGGAGCTGGCTTTGGTGTGCTCGGTCCCTTGGTGCGGTGGGCAGTAGCAGGCGTACTGTCTAGGGGACGGCCTCTTTGCTTTTGCACCCTGCTCCCTCTTCTGCTGTGCTGGTGACTCTGTGCGACCACCGCCTCTTCCTCCGAACTTCACAGGTCACTCACATGACCTTGATTCCCTGTGGGGTCGAGGACCTCATCGTCCTCCACATCATCTTCCATTCAGTCTTCACCCCTGCCCTCCTTGTCGGTCTGCACACTGCAGAAAGCCACAGCCAGGGCCGGCCTTTGGGGTGTGCGGGCTGTGCGGCCGCACAGGGCGCCATAGCAGCAGGGGCGCCGGGCAGCCGACAGCCCGCCGCAAACTAAGTATACTTATTACTATTTTTTTGCGGCCGCCGGCTAACTAACAGCGCTGAAAGCGCACGGACTATTGGAAATAGTCAGAAGGGGGCGGGGCCCGCGGCTGCTCTGAGCTCCGCTCTGCTGCCTGGCCTGCCTGTCTCTTTAAGAGAGCAGACCAGTGGCTGCTGGAGCGAGTCTTCCTTCGCATTTGACGTTGCCACTGAGCTCCACCCCCAGGGCCCAAGAGAGAAGAAGGAGAGAGCCCGCGAGCGCCAGCCAGCAGCCACAGCAGACTCAGTCTCTGCCAGGGAAGGCCCACGACACAGCCTGAGGCTGAGCCAAGTTCCAACAGAAGTTACAGCCTTACAGGTATTTGGTAGTACAAAGATAACAACTCATCTGCCACTGGCCTATGATGGAGTGGGACAAAGGGGGGGGGGGGGGCGACAGAAGGAGAGATGTGCTGCTGCTGCCACTGGCCCATGGAGGGTAGAAATGTGCCATTGGGGGGGGGGGAGGGGCTCATAGAGGACAGGGGGACAGTGTGTGCTTTCCTGCTACTACATCAACCCCCCCCAGGGATTTTGGGGGCCATTAAGGGTTGGACTTTAACTCCTCGCTGCTGATGTTGAGTGTGCCGCCAATCATATTCCCCTCCCCCCAGCACATCAGTTACCTTTAGGAGGGGGGGATATAATTGGTGGCTATGTGCACACTCCGCATCATCCAACCCCTAATGCCCCCCAAAATGCCCAGTGGGGGGGTGGCATGACAGGCAGAAGGGGCGATGGGTATGCGGCTCCTTGCCCTGCACTCGCTCAGCTGTGCTCGCATACATATCGTGCCCTGTGTCCACTGTCCTGTGACCACTCTGCTAAAGCCTGGCATAGCCCAGCTATGCCCTACTTTATCAAAGCAGACAGGCAGGAGCCCTGTGGTGATCATATTTATTGTATGTATGTGTGTGTGTGTCCGTCCCTGTGTGTGTGACTGTCCGTCCCTGTGTGTGTGACTGTCCATCCCTGTGTGTGTGACTGTACGTCCCTGTGTGTGTGACTGTCCGTCCCTGTGTGTGTGTCCATCCCTGTGTGTATGTGTGTCCGTCCCTGTGTGTGTGTGTGTGTCTCTCCCTGTGTGTATCACCATGCCCACAGTGTTCCTATGTCTTGACGCAGCTGCATCAGAAGTTCAGAATGTTCTGTGCGGAGCAAGAAGAAGATGGAAGAGGAGGCAGCGCCAGCATGGAGTCTGTGCGATAGACACAGGGAGGCACACTAAGGACGAAGGTAACACTTCCACATTATCAGCACTAGTGTTATCTGTGGTTTTACATAGGACTGCAGGTAACACTACCACATTAGCAGCACTAGTGTTATCTGTGGTTTTACATAGGACCGGAGGTAACACTACAACATTTACGGAAATCAGAGAGCCATCACTGTGTTATCTGTATTCAGAGAGCTATGTGATGTTATTTGTGGTGTTACATAGGACTGCAGATAAAACTTTTATGGTATATCCACAGGAGTCCCATAGATTCAGATACCGTATCGTGTAGCAGCATTATGGGTCCCAAAAAACCAGGGGTATGGGTGGGGGGGGGGCCACAAGGTTAGCTCGCACAGGGCGCCTGAACACCTAAGGCCGGCCCTGGCCACAGCAGTTGTTACCTGTGTTTCGTCATCATCCGAGACGTGCTGCGGTGGTCCTCCCATGTACTCATCCTGAAACATAAGTGGTTGGGCATCAGTGCACTCAATCTCTTCCACTTCTGGGGCAGGGCTATGTGGATGGCCTTGGGAAACCCTGCTAGCAGAGTCCTCAAAAACTTCTTCATGACTTGGGGCTGAGGGGGTGAGGTGAAGGACTGATGGACATCGGCTGCAGGTGCCAACTCTGATCTTTCAGCAGGAGACTGGGTGGGAGACAATGTAAAGGAACTGGAGGCACTGTCAGCAGCCACCCAATCTACTATCGCCTGTACTTGTTCTGGCCTCACCATTCGTAGAGCCGCATTTGGCCCTACCAAATAACGCTGAAGGTTCTGTCGCCTACTCGCACCTGATGAAGGTGTTTCACTTGTAAATGTAGCTGGCAAAGATCGACCATGCTCTCCTCATTCTTTGCGTTCACCCACCAAACTAACAGATGTTTTTTGTCAGGCGACAATGTAACCGCCAATAGTCAACATTTAAGTTCACTGAGAGTAAGGCAGTGCCGGTGTCATAAAGAGGAAAAATTTCTTGAGGTCACACAGCAGTGTGACAGGCGAAGTTTATACAATTACTTCACAGTCCCAAAAAATGTTAATTTATCAACCAACAATGTAACTGCAGTATTGACTGGTTGTATTTGACTGTGACAAATGCAGCAAAGGCCCCAGATTTAGGGTCTTGCAAATAATTGGTGTTTTTTTAAACCCAGAATATAACAGCAGTATTTAAAGTTTGTATTTGACTGTCAGAAATGCAACAAAGGCCGCAAATGTATTATCTTGCCCAAAATGGGTGTTTTTTTTATAACATGAATGTAACAGCAGTATAAAACACTTGAATTGGACTGTCAGAAATGCAGCAAAGGCCGCAAATGTATTATCTTGCCCAAAATGGGTGTTTTTTTAAAAACAAGAATATAACAGCAGTATCTAACACTTGTATTGGAATGTGACAAATGCAGCAAAGGCCGCAAAATGTATTTTCTTGCCCAAAATGGGTGTTTTTTTAATACCAGAATATAACAGCGGTATATAACGCTTGTATTGGACTGTGACAAATGCAGCAAAGGCCCCAGATTTAGGGTCTTGCAAATAATTGGTGTTTTTTTAAACCAAGAATATAACTGCAGTATTTAAACTTTGTATTTGACTGTCACAAATGCAACAAAGGCCACAAATGTATTATCTTGCCCAAAATGGGTGTTTTTTTTAATACCAGAATATAACAGCGGTATATCACGCTTGTATTGGACTGTCAGAAATGCAGCAAAGCCGGTAGATGTAGGGTATTGCAAAAAAATTGTGTTTTTTTTAAAACCCAGGATATAATTGCAGTATTTCAATCTTGTATTTGACTGTGACAAATGCAGCAAAGGCACCAGATGTAGGGTATTGCAAAAAATGGGTGTTTTTTTCTTAAACCCAGATTATAATTGCAGTATTTCAAGCTTGTATTTCACTGTCACGAATGCAACAAAGGCCACAAATGTATTATCTTGCCCAAAATGGGTGTTTTAAGAATACCAGAATATAACAGCGGTATATCACGCTTTTATTGGACTGTCAGAAATGCAGCAAAGGCCGCAAATTTATTATCTTGCCCAAAATGGGTGTTTTTTTAATACCAGAATATAACCGCACTATCTCACGCTTGTATTTCACTGTGACAAATGCAGCAAAGGCACCAGATGTAGGGTATTGCAAAAAATGTGTGTTTTTTTAAACCCAGAATATAATTGCAGTATTTCAAGCTTGTATTTTGTGGAGAAAGCCAGGATTCGATTTGTTGATGAAGGACATGGAGCAGTTCTTCCCCTGTGTGACGCCATTCGCCTAGGCAAACGAGGTGCAGAACAGTGTGACACCGCCGTGCCCTGCACATGTGGTATGCTGGAGGGATACTGTGACTTGTCTCTTCAGTGGAGGCTGAGGACACGGTGGAGGATAAGGAGGCGGACATTGTCGCAGGACCAACGGCATGAGAACATGGAGGCGAAGCGGCGTCACCTGGCCAAGTTGCTGGTGTGGCTGTGCAGGAACCAAATTAACCCAGTGGGCCATAAAGGATATGTATTGTCCCTGACCGTAGTTACAGCTCCACATGTCGGTGCTGCCTTTGGCAGACACCGACAGGCTCAAGGAATCTCCCACCTTCTGTTATACATACGTGTGCAGGGCTGGTACAGCCTTTTTGGCAAAGAAATGACAGCTTGGAACTCTTCACCTCGGCTTGGCACGAGCCATCAGTTCACTGAAGGGTGCAGAGTCCACCACTTGGAATGGGAGGGACTGCAGCACCAGCATCTTGGCCAGGAGCACATTCAGCTTACGCGCAGTTGGATTAGTGCACGCATACTGTTGTCTCTTGGCAATCGCTTCGGTGATCGATTGCTGACGGAATGTAGGAGGAGGTGCAAGAGCATCAGGACCAGCAGATGATGGGAGGGACAGACAGCTCCCTTCAGCTGAGGTGGTGGAGCCCAGTGGCGTACTAAGCGGGGGCAATCCGCCCCAGGTGCCGGCTCTCAGGGGGGTGTCAGAAGCAAGGAGCGGTTCCATCAATACAGGTGGAAGCGCTAATTGCTGGAGCACTGGGAGCTACGGTCCTGTCCCTCACCGCTCAGCTCCCTGTGCTCCTCCCCTCTTTCAGGCAAGCGGCGCACAGAATGGTGAAGCAGGAAGACTTCTCCCTGCTCCACCATTAAGCCTGCAGGCACGGATCGCGCTGCCGACGGAGCCTACAGCCCGGTAATCTACATAAGCTCCACCCACACAGTTCTGCAGAGCGATCTGTGACTGCAGAGAAGAGGGCTGCAGAAACAGAACAAGTTGAGTAGTTACTGTGTTCTTGTTTTTTTTTTTTTTTATACGGAGGGGGCACAGAGGAGTTTATTACTATGGAGGGGGCACAGAAGAGTTTATACTATGGAGGGGGCACCGAGGGCATTATGACTGTGAAGGGGGCACAATGGGGATTATTACTATGAAGAGAACACAATGGGGTTTATTACTGTGAAGTGGGCACAATGGGGATTATTACTGTGAAGGGGGCACAGAGAGGGAATAACTACTGTGAGAGGGCACAATGTGGGCATAGCTACTGTTGGGGGGCACACATCTGTACAAAACTACTGTGAAGGTTGTACAATGAGGGCAATACTACTATAAGGGGGTACAATTACAAGTATGGGGGGGTGCCAGAGAAAGGACCTGCCCCGGGTGCCAAACACCCTAGGCACGCCACTGGTGGAGCCTTGACTGCCTGAAATCGGGTGCATACCACTGCAGCAGGCAGGACCACCACATCGGAACCACGGTTCTCCCAGGCCACTTTATGGTGACGCTGCATATCTTGACCCAGGGCCCTGGTGCCAACATTGGCACCCTGGCCACACTTCACCTTCTACGCACAGATTCTACAAATGGCCATGTTCACCTCGTCTGGAAGCTTAACAAAAAACTGCCACACTGCTGAGTAGGTGATTTTACCCCCAACACTCCGCACTGACTGACTGCTACCGCCGCTGCTTTAGTGAACCCCTGCACCACTACTTTCCGGGCAGGTAGGCTCCTGCGAAGCCAGTGGCCTACCCCAGGCTCGTTTGGCTCCCGACCTCCCACTGCTGCCACCCTGCTGACTCCCGACCACGCTAGCGACTTGCTGGCTCCACCGCTGCCTCACGGGCAAGCTTCCACCCTCTTCTCCCGGTAATGATGAAGCCCCTAATTCACCCAGCTCCCAAGTGCGATCAGCTACATCATCATCATCAAGTACTGTCTGCAAGTCACTGATGTCCTCCTCAACGATCTCTGGGTCAGGAGCCTGACCGCTCGCAACACCAGCTCCCATGCCACTCTCCTCCACATCTTGGCTCGCCAGTAGCTGCTGACTCTCCTCTAGTAGCTTGTCCACTCTGGCTGACGGAATAGAAAAGGACAGAGGCAGGTTGAGGACAGGTGAGGGTACAGGGCCTGCTCCTGGGTCATGCCAACTAAGGGTTGTGTCTGACGAACCCACTGACTCTTGGCTGGGGGTGTCTGATGTCACTTGGGACGAAGTGGATGACTGAGTCAACCATTCAAGAACTGCTGGGTTGCTGGTCAAGACACAACGGCAAGATGGAGCTCAGGCCTCTTGCTGTGACTCCTGCTGCCACGCCCCTTTACTCTGCTGCGACCTGTGCCTCTGCCAGAAACATTTAGGCCTCTGCCACTCCCCTGCACAGGGCCTGGCACTTCTCTGTTTTTCTAACTTCACCATGCAAAGGCTAATAAGCCCTTTTTTCCCCACTAATACATGCCAAAAAGGGCTTTTGAAAATATAACTGCACTGCTGAACGGCAAATAATATATATATTTTTTTGCCACTAATACCTGCCAAAAATGGCTTTAGAACATATAACTGCACCGCTGAACGGCAAATATATATATATGTATAAATGTAAACTCACCTAAAGAATTATTAGGAACACCATACTAATACGGTGTTGGACCCCCTTTTGCCTTCAGAACTGCCTTAATTCTACGTGGCATTGATTCAACAAGGTGCTGATAGCATTCTTTAAAAATGTTGGCCCATATTGATAGGATAGCATCTTGCAGTTGATGGAGATTTGAGGGATGCACATCCAGGGCACGAAGCTCCCGTTCCACCACATCCCAAAGATGCTCTATTGGGTTGAGATCTGGTGACTGTGGGGGCCATTTTAGTACAGTGAACTCATTGTCATGTTCAAGAAACCAATTTGAAATGATTCGAGCTTTGTGACATGGTGCATTATCCTGCTGGAAGTAGCCATCAGAGGATGGATACATGTTCTCATTCTGTTTACGCCAAATTCGGACTCTACCATTTGAATGTCTCAACAGAAATCGAGACTCATCAGACCAGGCAACATTTTTCCAGTCTTCAACAGTCCAATTTTGGTGAGCTCGTGAAAATTGTAGCCTCTTTTTCCTATTTGTAGTGGAGATGAGTGGTACCCGGTGGGGTCTTCTGCTGTTGTAGACCATCCGCCTAAAGGTTGTGCGTGTGGGTATTTCTGTCAACGTTGCTCTTCTATCAGCTTGAATCAGTTGGCCCATTCTCCTCTGACCTCTAGCATCCACAAGACATTTTTGCCCACAGGACTGCCGCATACTGGATGTTTTTCCCTTTTCACACCATTCTTTGTAAACCCTAGAAATGGTTGTGCGTGAAAATCCCAGTAACTGAGCAGATTGTGAAATACTCAGACCGGCCCGTCTGGCACCAACAACCATGCCACGCTCAAAATTGCTTAAATCACCTTTCTTTCCCATTCTGACATTCAGTTTGGAGTTCAGGAGATTGTCTTGACCAGGACCACCCCCCTAAATGCATTGAAGCAACTGCCATGTGATTGGTTGACTAGATAATTGCATTAATGAGAAATAGAACAGGTGTTCCTAATAATTCTTTAGGTGAGTGTATATGTATAATACATGCCAAAAAGGGCTGTAATTTTCTCACATCACCACACAACGGCAAATACTTTTTTCTGTGCCACTAATATATGCCAAAAAGGGCTTCAGAACATATAACTGCACTGCTCAATGGCAAATAATATATATTTGTGTGCCACTAATACATGCCAAAAAGGGCTTTAGAACCTATAACTGCCCTGCTTAATGGCAAATAATATGTATTTTTTTGCCCGCAATACATGCCAAAAAGGGCTGTAATTTTACTCACTTCACCACACAACGGCTAATAAACCCTTTTTTCCCCACAAAAAATGCTTTAGAACATATAACTGCACCGCACAAGGGCAAATAAGACGACAAAATATTTCCTTGTAATAAACCCTGTTAATGCCTGTATCAAACAGCACTTGCACCCCAATAACAAGAACGATTTGCTGGAATTACAGAGCAGTATAATGGCAATTTGGATCCGCAGTCAGTGCAGCAAGGTGTAATAGGATTGTTCCTATTACCTGAAGGGTTAAATAAAGCAAGCCATATGCTATGTAGTGAGGAGTTTTATAAAGAAATGCCATTTGATCTGTACCAAGGACATCAGTCAAGTATGTTTGCAATAGCCTATATAGGGAATTGTTCGTACTCAGCAACCTTGTATATGTAAATCACACCTGTTAATGATTGTTAGAATGAATGTATATAAGACTGAGAGAACACAGATAAAATCAGAGTTATTTGTACTGACACTAGAAGCGTGTATCTGTGTCTCTTTGAAATATACTCTCCGGACGTCCGAAGGGAAAGCAGGGTGCAGAAGAAAGACCCTTTCAGCTGGGGGCTCGAGTCCGGGATAGAACATACAGGAATTCGGTAAGTATGGAAAATCCCTGCCTGCAGGATTGGGAGATTTCGATGCTTTCCGAAAATTCACTGTTGTTTCTATTTTGAATCCACTTCAGATACACTGAAAGGAATAGTATCTATCTTTAGGCAATATAGAATAGTGGCCAAGTCTAAAAGATAAATTCTTTTGGTAAGAATTTAATAGCGCAATCCTTTCGGTAAGGATTAATCTAACTTTTGGCAAGGTAGACTTTTATATAGACTAATGGCAGATGGAGCAATCCTTTTGGGAAGGATTTAGAAAACAGGAATTCTTTTGGCAAGAATTCAAATATTGTCTGCACCCTGGTCTCTCTTGTCACCCCATGTCTACAGCTTCTTATCTGTCGCTTTCTTGTGCTCTCTGTTATGTTATGATGTTATGAAACATTAAGTAATTTTATTTTATGCTGAAGGTAAGCAGCCAATGATATTGTAAAAAAAATGTACTAACTTTATTGTGTGTGTCCTGGAGAACCGTAAGACGCCCCACCACTCTGGCGAGGGGAAACCCGCTAACCCAGAAACTGGTAAAAGCAAGTGACGGTTTTTAAGGGATAATACTAATAGGCAGTTGAAAAGGAAGTTGAGCACAGACATAAGTCCTCTACCCAGTTGACAGGACTTGTCAGAGCCTTCACGGTTCAATACAGCCAGTCCTGGAAAGAGTTCTGCACTGCTTCCGTCTCAATTAAATTATAAAAAATGGGTGCAAAGCAAGGAAAAGTCTCTCCACCCCCTCCGCATGTGGGAGAAACATGCAAAGATTATGTAGCCCGGGTCTGTGGGACTAATCATTATTTAGTTACTCCCTGGGTGGATAATATGGCAGGATGGACAGAGGGGATGAAGAGTATAAATCCGTTCCCTTGGGAAGGGGCTAATGACACCTTCCATATGGACATGGTAAAAGGGTTATGTTTGGGTGACATTGAAGCTTGCCCATATTATGGTCCAGGCCCTCAGTGGGACATGCAGTATATGAAGTTGGGAGGGGAAAATTGGCTTACTTATGCACCATATTGGTATGACAGATCAAATAAAAAGGTTAAGAAACAGAAGGCAGAGAACCAGGAGGGATATAAAAAGAAACATGAGTTAGAAAAAGAATTGACAAGGGGTTCACTTCAGAAGCCCCCTCCTCCCTATTTAGCAAATATCCCAAAGATATATCCATCCCTCTCAAAAGATGATTTAGATCTACTGGCAGAGTATACTGCTACTAACATCCAACCACCTACAGCTCCCCAGCTCCCGCAGCCGCCTCCGCAGTTGCCCCAACCTATGCCTGATCAAAGTGGTCAGGATCCAGCTGGTGCTGTCGGTGATGGGGATGTCATATCTCCCATGCGCCTTAGATCACAAAAGTATTTTTCCAAACCTGAACATATACCTCTTCCTGACATTGACCCCGAGGAACAGTTCCCTTTTATGACTGTAGGGGATATCTTGTTAAAGAAACCTCTTGATGTAGATGATATTAATAAGATTGTCAAGCACTGCCCTAAACCCTCTTCATCTTCATCTGGGACATTTCATTATTTGAAGAGAGCTTGTAAAGGGAGATGTCTGACACAGGAGGATATGCGCCTTATAATAGATGGGATAGTAGGGCACAATTCCCCCTGGGATTGGAGCAATGTTCCCTCTATAAGCACTATAGAGCCCCCGAATACCCCGGCTGGAAATTATAAATTAAATACTGAGGCGGGCATAGACACAATGTGGGAAGAAATTAAGTGTGAAATGGAGAGGTGTTTTCAGACTAGGTCCTCGCTGCCGACTGCTGTAGCCTGTAAACAAAAATCAGGAGAGTCTGTTATAGACTTTTGGAAAAGGTTTAATGAAGTTTGGACTCTGGAGGCAGGAATGAGTATTCAGGATAATATGCATTCTATGCTCATTCAGACTTCCCTTACCAATCTACAGCCACATCTCCAGCTTACTGTTAAACGAATGATCTCCGAATGGCCTAGTCTTAATAAAGATCAATTCCAAAATAAGTTAATGGAAAAAGATGCGGCTGGTTGTTTTGAAATGGTGAGACCTAAAGAGGCCCATTTTCAAACTCAGGATAAGAATTGTCCCACGAATCAGCCCAATAAGGGAAGAGGCAGTAGAAGGGGTAGAGGGCAATACTCTGGGAAAGGGGGGTATAATAGAAATCGTCCTGCAGGTTGCTTTAATTGTGGTAAGACTGACCACTGGATCAGTCGATGCCCTTACCCACTCAGACAACATGCCCCAAATGATACCCAAGCTCAAGGCTCCCAAAGATATCCACAAGCTCAGATCCGAGATCTTCCCCCACCACTGCCACAGCCCCAGAATATTACCCCTCGCTTTCCTGTAGCCTGGGGGCAGCAGACATCACAATGAGGATGCCCGGGGGACAGTATCCCAGCATTCACTCTCATCACAAACCACTATAAGGAATCACCACTGATAGTGTTAACCATAGAGGGACGTCCACTCCCTTTTCTTGTAGACTCTGGTGCTACTAGTAGTACTATATCTGAGGATTATTATAGCGGTCCAAGAGAGAATGCTGAGCCCTCTGTGGGAATTAATGGGATACTGACCAGATCTTACAAAACTCCTCCTCTCTCGATCCAACATCCATACAATCACCAGTCAATGTTCACACACAGTTTTAGGATCATTCCAAATTGTCCTGTGAATTTATTAGGGAGAGATTTGTTTGTTCTGTTGAGGTTGCAGTTGGGGATTAGCAAGACGGGACACCTACATGTCACATCCTCAGTTATGCCCATTCATGTACCAAAGGCTAATTGTTTTCTATATGTGGAATGCCAACCACAGGATCCGCTACTTGATCAGGTTCCTCCTGAGGTTTGGGCAAATACTGACCAAGATGTTGGCCTTATCTCTTGTACACCATATAAGGCAATGCTTAAGCCCGGCGCTGCACCTGTTTATATTAAACAATACACCCTTTCCCCAGAAAAAGAAAAGGGGATTGAGTCTATGTTGATGGAATTCCTAGAGGCAGGGGTAATTGAGGAAATAATTTCCCCCTATAATACACCTATCAACCTAGTGAGAAAGGCTGACAATACCTTTAGATTTGTCCAGGATCTTAGCGCGGTAAATGCACAGATCATACACATAGCCCCTGTGGTTCCAGATGTACCATCTCTGCTATCAGCTATTCCTGCCCATGCAGAGTTTTTCTCTGTTATTGATTTAAAGAATGCATTTTTTTCTGTCCCAGTGGACAAGGAGACACGACCACTCTTTGCTTTCACATGTAAATTTCGCCAGTATACTTGGTGTAGAATGCCTCAGGGTTATGTAGACTCCCCAGTAGTCTACTCCATTGTCCTCCAAGCTACACTGCGACCTTGGACTGCCCCTCATGGTTCTGTCCTTCTGCAATATGTGGACGATCTTCTCATATGTAGTTCTACTTGGGAGGCTTGCCAGGCAAATTGTGTTAGTTTATTACTGTGGTTATGCGAATGTGGTCGCAAAGTTTCTAGGAAAAAATTACAATGGTGCATGGACAGTGTTGAATACTTGGGCTTTGTTCTCAGTAAAGGTGAAAGGAGAATCAGCCATGCCAGAATTACTGCCGTACTGGGTCTGCCCCACCCACAAACCAAGAAAGACATGTTAACCTTTCTTGGCATGATTGGTTACTGCCGCCAATGGATTGCTGATTGTTCCTACTATGATAATATTCTGAGACAAGCCACTCATACTGATATGCTTGACTTCATTACATGGTCTGATGAAATGTTACAAGCTTTTAGTCATTTGAAATGTGCAATGGTTTCAAGTCCTGGTTTGGGCCTACCCGACTATGGCGTGATGTTTCACTTATTTGACAGGGACAATTGTAAAACCATGGCGGGAGTCCTGGCGCAAGACCATGGAGGCAAATTCTGCCCTGTTGCCTTTTTCTCAAATGTGGTTCCCGTACAGGTTACGGGAACCACCTATGGTCGCTGAGATGGCTACGCCTGTCACCCTAGGTCATCCTACCACTCTGCATACCTCACACAATGTTCAGGCCCTGTTGAAGAACATACATACTCAACATATGTCAGCACAAAGACTGAGTGGATATGAAGTTTTGTTGCTCTCTAATCCTCAACTTCATATCAAATACTCAGCCCCCACATTCGGTCCAATGGCTATACTGAATGCCCTACTGGGATACAAGGGAGAGCAGGATGATTTGCCTCCTCCCCATGTCTGTACTGAGCTTATACATGAACATACCTCACCTAGGCCTGACTTACAGTCCACATCCATTGAAGGAGCACCTGATGTTTTTGTTGATGGATCCTGTTCCCGCCCTAATGACAACACTTATCATGCAGGATACGTTGTGGTTCAACTCCCTGATGTCATTCTGGAATCAAATCCTTTACCTTTTCAGTCAGCCCAAGCAGCTGAACTGATTGCCCTCACTAGAGCTTGTTGTCTTTTTGAGGGAAGAGATGTAAATATATACACAGATTCCAAATATGCCTTTAGGGTTGTCCATGATCATGGGGTAATCTGGCAGAGAAGAGGCTTCATAGCTGCAGATGGGAAGCAAATCTCACATTCCACCCAAGTACATGATCTCCTGGCCGCCATCCAATTACCACGCAAAGTTGCAATTATCCATTGCAGGGCACATACTGGTCTCCAAACGCACATGGCTAAAGGGAATGCCCTGGCTGATCAGGCAGCAAAAGAAGCTGCCATTAGAAAGCCAGCGACTGTTAAAATGCCCTCCCTAGTTCCAGAAATTACCCTCGCTGACAATCTATTGCTCAGCCTCCAGGATTTGGCTACCAGTAGTGACAAGATGGAATGGCAGTCGTTAGGTGCAGTACAGTACCCTGATACGGGTCTTATCTGCAAAGAGGGGAAACCATGTATTCCAGTTGCAAGCGCCCCAATTTTAATTGCACAATATCACGGTCTTGGCCATAGGGGAGCACAGGCAACCACTGACCTCATTCGGAGAGATTTTTTCATACCACATCTTAGATCAAAGGTACAATATTATGTTTCACGGTGTATTATATGTCTCAGAAACAACCCAAATAATTCAAAGAAGGCCCAACACCAGCATCTGAATTACCCAACTTCGCTATTCACTCACTTACAAATTGACTTTACCCATATCCCAAAGACAGGAAGTAAGCAGGAGTATGCCCTTGTAATTGTGGATATGTTCTCTAGATGGCCGGAGGTTTTTCCCACTACCAATGAAACCACACAAACTGTGGTAAAAATCTTGTTACAAGAGATCATCCCCAGATGGGGGTGTCCTGTTCAAAATAACTGAGATAATGGCCCAGCTTTTGCGTCCAGGGTATGTAAGGAGCTTTCCAAAGCCCTTAGGATTGACTGGAAATTCCACCTCCCGTATCACCCAGAGAGTTCCGGAGTAGTAGAAAGGATGAATCGAACAATTAAAGAAAAGATAAGGAAAATTACTGGAGGCACATTCACTAATTGGAAAAAGTTCTTGCCTATAGCCCTAGCAGAAATTAGGATGCAGCCTAATAAGAATACTGGATACTCACCATTTGAGGTCCTAATGGGAAGACCCTTCCCCACTCCTTGGGGTCCAAAAGCCCCCATAATAGAACAAGGGGATCTAGAAGTAGTACAGGCAGAATATGTGAGGAAACTTGTAGAAACTTTAGATCAAATTGAACAAAATGTTGCTCGTGCCTCTCCTTTCTCTCCACAGGAACCTACGCATCCTTTCCAACCAGGAGATGTGGTGATAGTCCAGCGACTGGCAAAAGGACGAAAACAGATTGAGTTCCCGTTTGGACCACCCACCCGAGTGGTAGCAGTCACCAGAACAGCGATTCTCACAGAAGAGGCTCCAATCTGGATTCACGCTAGCAGGATAAAAAGGGTCCCAGAGGCTTCCTCTCCGGTGACGGATAAAGACAAAGAGGGTGAAGCAGGTGTGAAATCCCTGAACAAAGAGGTAAGCTCAGAAGAAGTTCCCCTGAAAAGTGCCTTGCCACGGGCTGAAGATGATGACACCACAATATTCTGGGAGATTTGTTTGTCTGCTGATAATTATTAGTCTTTGTGTTTTCTTGCCAGTCGGGCTTATTACTACATGTATTTATCACCCAGAGGAGAGGAGTTTCTTCTGTGGTGCACTAAATAATCGGACAGTACATAAAAGAGCTCAGGAACAAGATCCCTTTGTTTCTGGCCCCTTTTATTCTGAACAGAACAGTATAGTTAGGATGGCAAATGCCCTAAATGTTAGTTCATTGTGCCTTAAAGACTTACAGAGCCCACAGGATCTTATACAAACATGTGTTATTGCTGTGCCTACACCCGATGAATCCCTCCTTGAAGTTTGGTCAATGGCTAACAATACACAATCTTTTATTCCCTTGTATGACCTCTGTGGGGAGTGCCAGAAATTAGGAGATAGCCGGGATAATATTAGGATAATTACTATCAATGTGACTGCAGCAGAGACCTGTTTCACCTTTTCCCAGGATATGACTTTATATTGTGATGGTAGAGACATAAAAAGTGGATTATCTAAGAATAGTGTATATAATTACATGGCATATCCTCAAAAGGGATCCCATACTCAGCCAAATTATTCCGGAGAACCCCAAATTTACATACAGAAGAGCTAAAACTCTGAAAAACATCCTAGCCCCGAGCAAAATGAGACCAATAACACATCCCGCTAACAATGATTTGGATACTGAGGCCCCCAAAGGAAGTTTCAAATGCGGTCACTCAAGATGCCTCTGCTGTATTAGCATCAATCAACGATCATCTTTCCATAGCAAGAGTACCGGGGAATTATTCCAAATCCAATATCACCTGACTTGTAACTCCAACTTTGTCATCTATCTATTAGAGTGCCCCTGTCACCTACAATATGTAGGCCGTACAATACAAACCCTACGCAAACGTTTTAACACACATCGTTCGAAAATCCGGAAAAGGTATATGAAACACAGCGTTTCTAGACATGCGGCGGAACATCATGATGGTAATACTGCAGGGTTCATGATAACACCCATTGAACTCATTCCAATACATCTCCAAACAGACGTCCAATACATCAGACGTCGGGAGATGTATTGGATATTCAAACTCAATACCCTTAATCCGTATGGGCTCAATGAGGCCTTTGAAATTAACCTTTAAAATGAAAGAATATAAACAAACAATAATCCTTTGATGGAATGTGTAAAACTGTTACAAAAATTTTTATTTTATTTTTTTAACATTTTTTTCATATATTTTTTATATACATTTTTACACATCTTTGTATACATCTTTTATCTCCATATCTATTTATATATCTTATATATATATATACGTATATGCATTACTATTTTTCACTGCTTTTTTACTATTATAATTTTATATGAGTCTTTTTTACTATTATAATTTTATATGAGTCATTTTTATGATATTTTATGATCCATTGGATGCTACATGCACTCTTCACTTTGCTATGTATTTCTCTATATATTAAATACATAGCGCTTAAAATAGGCTGGTAACCAGCCCTATAATTATAGAAAACATGGTATGACCTATGTAAGAGGTTGCCCTATATATACTTGTCCTTTCTTTTCTATATTAGCTCTATATATATAGATAATAAGGATCGTTCCAAATATGTCATAAAACTAACCCTGTGTCGATGGAAAACAAAACATACAGTTCCACAGTGCCGTGCTGGAGGATGACAGGTCACATGACCACACAACTGCGATCATGTGATACCCCCTCCAGCCGCCGGCTCAGTCTGTTTATGTGAGCATACGTTGCCAGGGTGATCCTAGCATTGCTGCTTCCGCCCGGCTAGATGAGAGCGGCGCTGAGGCAGCAAACACTTCCGGATTCCCGAGTCATGTGACGCCTGTACGAGCGATCACATGACCGGGAACTATATGTTTTTACTAATGTCACAATCGGCTGCAAATTTTAACTAAATAAAGAAGCGATTCTAGTCACAATTCTGTACACAGCTAATCACTTCCATCTAATGCTATGTATGTTAGGAAGACCTTCATATGTTGGATGACACCTGGGGATGGCTCCTCCCACAAGGGGCGTCACCCAGGTGCATCCTTTGGCGGTTTTTTTGAAAGAATTTACCTATAAATGTTATCTTGCAACAATACCTGTTATATGTTTGTGAAACCTGATGAAGGGGAGTCTTTGATCCCCGAAACGCGTTGTTTCTGATTAAAAGAAGATTACATCTATAAGACCGCTTTCCACTAGTGATTTCGCGCCGACGCAGAACCTCTTTTCTTCACCACGAATTTCTTTTGGGGGACTGGACATCCCATCCAAGAGACTACAAAACCTGCGGCTGCAGTCCTGGTCTAAAAAGGTCTTATTTCCATTAAAATTTACAGTAGAGTTGTGCCTGCCGGAGCACAACTCCTTAAGGTGAGTTTGGATATTTCTCACTCTGATACCCTTATCCGGTTGAACATATTACACTATTGTGCGCTCTCTCTCTCTCTTTTTCTGTTTCCCTGTTCTCGAGGGGAAATTAGATACGTCCGTGACCTATAATTACATTGACGACACCTGTAAAAAGGATAGTAGGCTTGCTAGCTCCCTGAATAATTCCATGAGTTGTAATAAGACCATTGTGACTCCTAGTTTTATCTATAATTTAATGCTCCCTAAGGGATGGTTTTTGTCTTGTGGTAACAGCACTTACAATTACATTCCTGCTAATGTTATTGGAGGTCCCTGTGCGTTATCCAGGCTGACTCTGGTCCTTCCCAGTCAACCCCCTATCAGGAGAGCTCACAGATCGGTTACCAAGACTTTATCAGAAGACTGTGACTCTACTTTACCCCTTCTCAGCCGTGCAGAATATACAAGTTTGGGTGCCTCTATATTAGGAGTGCCCGGACTGGCTATATATAATGCTCGTACTATAAATTCTATTGCATGCGCCTTGGCTAAATCTCTGAATCATACCTTTATCGCTTTATCAGACATACTTTTAGATTTACAAGGCATAAGAGGAGCAGTGCTAGAAACTAAGTTTGCTGTAGATTATCTGTTACTTAAACATAATACAGGATGTCAAGATTTCAAAGGAATGTGTTGCTTTAATCTATCTGACCATTCCAGATCAATCCAGTCCCATATTCAAGCTTACATGAAATTGCTAATAATATTAAGAAGGATGTTGATTCATCCTCCTGGTGGGACTGGTTATTGAGCTGGCTGCCGGATTTGAGTTGGTTAAGAACATTATTTATCAGCTTTATAATCATAATTGCTTCCTTGATTATCATATGCTGTTGTATTCAATGTATTCCTTCTCTCATTCAGATGTTTTATGCAATGTATCAAAAACCCACAGATCCTGGACAACTATATGCTACTTACCTCTCTTTGAGAGAAAGAACATAAGTCATATTCAGGGGTTAAATAAAGCAAGCCATATGCTATGTAGTGAGGAGTTTTATAAAGAAATGCTATTTGATCTGTACCAAGGACATCAGTCAAGTATGTTTGCAATAGCCTATATAGGGAATTGTTTGTACTCAACAACCTTGTATATGTAAACCACACCTGTTAATGATTGTTAGAATGAATGTATATAAGACTGAGAGAACACAGATAAAATCAGAGTTATTTGTAGTGACACTAGAAGCGTGTATCTGTGTCTCTTTAAAATATACTCTCCGGACGTCCGAAGGGAAAGCAGGGTGCTTTTTTTGTTTGGGGGGGGGGGGGGGGGGGGCAAGAATGGTAAAATATGTAATTACGCCATTTTTTATGCCATTCGGTATAAATAATATGTTAATGGTTTTCTATGGTAGGATGTGATATCAAATTTATATAGTTTTTAACATTTTAGTTCTTTTCTGAACAAAAACATGCTTTATGGAGTTGTGATAATCAGAGATCCAGACTTTATTTTAGTTTTTCTGTCTACATAGGCATATGAGGGCTTGTTTTCTATGCAGGAATGGATGTAGTTTTTGGCACCATTTTGGGGTACATATACTAAAAGTTATTGCTTGACTTTGTTTTGTACTGGGGAAATTTTTCATATTATCAAACTTTATTGATTTTAATGTGACTTTTTTTTCTCCCACTAGGGGACTTGAAGCTGCATTCATTTGATCGCTAGTCTAATGCTTTGGAATACCTAGGGTATGGCCACAGGTCAGGTTTTTGTATGTGATTTTGGGAGCCAATATCAGGAGTGGATCATAAAAAGAGAGAAAGTATACAGCAGATATAGGCCTCTTTCACACGAGCGTCGCTGGTGGGGGCCGGATGCGTCGCGGGAAAGCCGCGCGAGTGCGCGCGCAATTTCAGTCAGTTTTGTCTGCCATTGCGTTGCGTGGTTCAGT
The DNA here is from genome assembly GCF_905171765.1 of Bufo bufo. Classification (NCBI taxonomy): domain Eukaryota; kingdom Metazoa; phylum Chordata; class Amphibia; order Anura; family Bufonidae; genus Bufo; species Bufo bufo. The sequence goes on along the minus strand of NC_053393.1, from coordinate 454,154,043 downwards.
TTGTTTCCGCGTGAATACAAAGTGTGTTAATGCGTTTTGCTTCACTGAAGTTCGGGTTTGGGTTTGGTGTTCTGTAGATTTTATTATTTTCCATTATAACATGGTTATTGTGGCAAAACTAACCTCGCCACTGGGTTTTGGAGGGGCCTGGTTGTCAGCTCCTTGCCCCAGGATTATGGGCCCTCTCATCAGCCCATGCTAAACTAAAACCTTTGAGGCATCTGAGCGCTGTTTGGATATTTTGAGTGCTCAGATCCAAGCCATCTGGGGATATGTTAAATGTCTATTTTACTGTAATGGTTGGGACATTGTATATTTAAATAGTGATGTCTGTCCTATTGTCCCCACGTGTGTATTGGCGATTTCCTTTTGTCCTGAGAGATAATTGAATTACTCCTCGGTTGTCTCCAGGACATAAGACATTGTGTATTCTACTGCCTGTGATAATTACATCAACCCATTGTGTAAGGTAATTGTATCACAGGCAGAGGGGAGGATTTTGTGTGGGAGTGTTTTACTGTATTGTACGTGTTTATTGGTTGTTTTTACAAAACCCTGTGGGTGGTACTAGTGTGTAACAATGTTATATAAGATCAATAAACGCACAGCTATGGGTGACCACTGCTTGATCCTCAACACGGAGCCTCGTCTCGTTCTTGGGTGGATTCACTGTATGCTGTTAGAGACTGATTGCTAGGAGTGTAAGCCGCTTGGGTGTGTTTCCTATTCGTCTGCTAGCAGCTATTCGTGAGGTTCCATTCTGAGTTTGGAGCATTCCCTTGTATGCCGTTACAATTGGTGGCAGCAGTGGGATCGTTTGAGGGCAACGCATGTCCAAGTACAGGGACCCTGACAGCAGCAGGATGGAACCAGCAGTGGCATACGATGAGGAAGACCTGGATGGCCGTGATGCATTAAGGAAAGGCATCTGGTACCAGGTCCTGGATCATGTACAATACCAGCGAGGCGAGAGTCTCCCCAGTGAAGAGCAGCGATTGCAGAAGCAAGTGACCCTGCGGATGCCCTTCCTGGGAGAGCAGCCCCTGGAGGAATGGGTGAAGGAACTAGAGCACCGGGTATGGCAGGAGCTATGGCTGGAGGATGCCTACCAGGCGCTCTGGTGGTATATGGCACAGTATTAACCCTGGACAGCTGAGCATGACAAGCCAGACGGAAAGGAGTTTGATGGTCCTGGCTTGTTATGGGAGTCCTTTGCAGAGCCTGACTTCGGGAGCCCTGCACAGTCCAGACTTCAGGAAATTTTCTACGAGAGGGAGGCTAGGCAGGATTGGGATGACCCCCATGAGGTAGAGAAAGACCTGGCTCACCTAGCAACCCTGGAGTGGGAACTGGAGCAGGACTACAGAGATCTCTTCCACTCCATTGGGAAGGCTCAGCAGGACAGCAAGAAGTCAGACCCAGGTCCAGAGCCCTTCAGCTGGGAGGATATTGTGGATGTTTACTGGGAAGAAACCCAGGTGGCCGGTGGAGATGGGACCGAGGTCTCTCCACCGGTCCTGCAGGGAATTGGGAGCCCAGTCTCCATTCCCCAGTGGCAGGCTGAGTTACAGGGGGCAGAGACAATCGGTCCTGTCCCCCAGCGGCAGTGGGATTTACAGGGAATTGGGAGCCCAGTCTCCATTCCTCAGCGGCAGAGTGTCCTACAGGGAATAGAGAGCCCAGTCTCCTTTCCCTAGCAACAGGACACTGTATTGGGAGCGGAGACAGTCGGTCTCCCTCCCCAGAGGCTGGAAATATGTATGGGAGAGGAGCTTGCTACCCCCTCTCCTTATTGGCAGTGTGAATTGCAGGGAATTGGGAGCCCAGTCTCCATACCTCAGCGGCAGTGTAATATGCAGGGAATTGGGAGCCCAGTCTCCATTCCCCAGCGGCCGTGTGATACTAACCTCGCCACTAGGTTTTGGAGGGGCCTCCGGTTGCCTGCCTCTTGCCCCAAGATTATGGGCCCTCTCATCAGCCCATGCTAAACTAAAACCCCATGGCGATTTGACTGTGTTTGTGGCATCTGAGCGCTATTTGGATATTTTGAGCGCTCAGATCCAAGCCATCTGGGGATATGTTAAATGTCTATGTTACTGTAATGGTTGGGACATTGCATATTTAAATAGTGATGTCTGTTCGATTGTCCCCACATGTGTATTGGCAATTTCCTTTTGTCCTGAGACATAATTGAATTACTCCTCTGTTGTCTCCAGGACAGAAGACATTGTGTATTCTCCTGCCTGTTATAATTACATCAACCTATTGTGTAAGGTAATTGTATCACAGGCAGAGGGGAGGATTTTGTGTGGGAGTGTTTTAATGTATTGTACGTGTTTATTGGTTGTTTTTACAAAACCCTGTGGGTGGTACTAGTGTGTAACAATGTTATATAAGATCAATATACGCACAGCTATGGGTGACCACTGCTTGACCCTCAACACGGAGCCTCGTCTCGTTCTTGGGGGAATTCACTGTATGCTGTTAGAGACTGATTGCTAGGAATGTAAGCCGCTTGGGTGCGTTTCCTATTTGTCTGCTAGCAGCTTTTCTTTAGGTTCCGTTCGGAGTTTGGAGCATTCCCTTGTATGACGTTACAGTTATAATGGAAAATAATACCATTCTTTAATACAGAATGCTAAATAAAATATTTAGTAGTGAGCGCGATGACGTCAGCGCAGGTGCTTTTGCAGGTGCTGCAAGAAAAAGAAAAAAGACGATAACGGCTGCGCCATCAAGTGGATGAGGTAAGTAATTTTTTTTAACCCTCAATGGACATTTTACTTAACATACTGTATTAAAGAATGCTATTATTTTCCATTATAACCATGTTATAATGGAAAATAATACAGTAAATGGACTTAAATAGGGTCCCGGGGCTCATCTCATCATATCCTTAGGAACAATCCGTGAAAATCACACTGCATTCGCACTTGCTTGCGGACGCAATGCGATTTTCACGCAGCCCCATTCACTTCTATGGAGCTTGCGTTGCATGAAAAACGCAGAATATAGAACATGCTGTGATTTTCACGCAACGCACAAGTGATGCCTGAAAAACATTGCTAATGTACACAGCCCCATTGAAATGAATGGGTCAGGATTCAGTGCGGGTGCAATGCGGGCACGTCACGCATTGCACCCACGCGGAAAAATTGCCCGTGTAAAAGTAGTATTAGTATTAGTATTCCAAAGCACTGCTGCATGGCATGTTATACTCACAGGCAATCTCTTAGTTGATGCTCCTGGCACAGTAGAGGGCACTGCATTAGTAGTGTCTGAGAAAAAGTCTCAGCCCAGAGTGAACAGTTGTATGTAGAGTACAGCACGTGTGAGCAATATACGGGTCAATGGCCCTATCAGAGCTTACTCACCTTGGAGTTTGTGGAGTTAGTATCAGAAAAAGACTGGCAAATGGAGGCATGAATGGAATCCCCAGAAGAGATAGTGAAAGAGGTATAGGAGGTGCTGGTGAGGAAAAGAGATGGCATTTCAAAAAATTGAGCCTGGAAGTACAGGTATGTCTGTTTGCTGGGTGGGAGGAGGTTGAGCAGAGTGGCCAAGGTGCTGGGACTACATTCTATGCATATGGCCGGGATCTGTGTTTTGCAAAACACATATGGCCGTATGCATATCAATATGCTTATATATAAGATGAATACAGAATAAAATCTTGCAGCTTTAGCATGCAGTTACCAGAACTGCAGGATACAATGATATGTGTAATATGAAGCTGTACATACTGTGTATTACAGGTCTAATGAAAGCATCAACCATTGTCACTGTAGCTTCTGGATACATCCAGCTCCACAAATAAAGTAACATATTGGTTTCAGTATTTAATATGTTCCATATGGGAAACTGGGAATAAGTGTATAATATGACTAAAATACATATACCCTGTGGTGAGAGAAAAATAAATTACTGGAAAAAGTTCCTCATAATCCTTGCTAATGATATTTTTTGGGGAAGTCATAGACGTTCTCAGCAATTTCGTTGACAGCATTAATTTGTGGTGAATTCCTTCCAAGAACTGTCTTATTATCTCCAGTATATACAGACACAGACATACTCAGACTACAGATATAAAAGAATTGGACTACTACCACAGGCTCTATGATGAAAGTAAGAGTACAGTGAAAAAACGTAATTTAGAAATAATGTGGATCATTTAGGACAGGGGTGCACAACCTTTTTTGGTCTGAGGGCCGCATTGTCATATCGCTCTATTTCAAGGGGCCGCAATGTACACAGGCCGATGTAAAGTGACTGGGGTGGAATGATCGCTATCAGTCATTCCTCCTTCATTTAGTTACATTGACTATCAGTAGCACATCCCTGATCACACAGAGAGATGTGCGGCACGATTATACCGCCAGGTATCATGAGTGAGTGTCCCTATGAAGACGTGTTTCCAGTAATTGATCTGAATATCTCGCTGCTGGCCCTGGAAAAATACTAACAGTGGCCCCATTTTGTAGTCGGGTACAAACTGATGTTAGTCCGGGGCAGCAATACCATATTGTGGCACATTATACCACCGCACACAATACTGCCCCCATGAGCACAAAATAAATCCCCAAAAACTCTCACTGGCCGGCTGTGAGGAGGGTCCAGGCGGTCCCTTGGGAAATTTCCCTGTAAGATCTATGGCTAATCCACCCTGGCTTAAAGGGATTTCCCAGTAAAAATGAATTTTTAACAAGTTCTTGCAGCATGGCCCCTGAAACTGAAGAGTTATACTTACCTGCTCCTGGCGCTGATTACACCTGTCAGTGCATGGCCATGGTCACATGTACCTCTGCAGCCAATCACTGGCTTCAGCGGTGATGTGGCCACAAGCAGCGTGTCACTGCTGCAGCCAGTCATTGACTGGAGCGGTGTATTTGACCATGGTCATGCACGGACAGGTGTAAAAGTGCAGGAACCGGAAGATGGAGGCAGCGGGGGCAGGGCGGCATGGAGCAGGTAAGTATGCATCTTCTGGTTCAGGGGCCACGCTGCAGGAACTTGTTCATAAATCAGTGATTTCCCTCACTGCAATGGCCGTGCTCCCTGATTATTATCGCCTCCTGCCAGTTACAGGCACCCTGCAATAACCAGTAAGCACTTTCTCTTACTAGTGGGGAAAGCGCTTATTGGTTAATAACCAGGCCTGAAAATATACTTTTTTTGTGTTTTTGTGCACCTGGTGGTTCGAACGGTTGTAACTTTATGTGTGGGGACTACCAAAATAATTTTTGCAACAATTTTTCACTTGACAGATAGGGCCTTATAATTTATTTTTTCGTTTTATTTGGGGAAAACTGCACAAAACATTTTAAAAAAAGTATTTTTCAAACTCCTTATTCTTTAAATATTCAAACTGACACCAAAATAAATGATTATAATTAGTTTCCTATTTTGTGTCGGTCGTTTTGTTACCGTATATTTATATGTATAGTTAGTTTCACATGAATGGGGCGATAATGGCAACGGTTTTGGTTGGTGTGGGTGTTTTTTCTTTTATGTACTTTATAGTTTTTTATCTTTTTTAACTTAATTTTTAATATATTTCTGCTACAAATAATATCCCCCAAGAGGTCATAAAAAGACCTTTGAGGGACACTAACACTTTGTGTATTTTTTACTATTTCCTTTTTATTTATTACTTTTATTTGTATTTTAATAATATTTTATTGTATTCTTTTTTTTATATTTGTTTTATTACTTATTATTTAACTATATTTTTGCCACATAATATCTCCCCAAAGAGGTCATAAAAAGACTGTTGGGGGACAATGAGCACGCTACTATTTTGCACTTTTTTTATATATTTTTTATTTGTATTTTATTATTTTTTTACATTTTTATTTTTTATTTTCTTATTTAATATATTTTTTCTGCATAATTTGTCCCCAGGAGCCCCAGTTACAGGGGAAACCAGCCTATGGTGGGGGCATTTGTACACAGGCAGAGCTGATCAGGTCTCCTAACCCTGCAGCTCTGCGCTCCTCTGCCCCCCTCTGCCCCCAAGCCGGGTCCACCCTACATAGCGCTCACCTGTGTGAGGAGAAGGCAGAAGCGCTGATAACTGCTTCTGCCTTCTCTTCGGCTCCCTGTCACTGACAGCCGACGACCCGTCCTGCTCCTGCTACAATGCAGGGACAGGAGCTGTAATGATTCATCGCGCAGCGCTGCTGGCAGAAACACAGCTGGTTTTACAATCAGCTGTGTTTCTGTCCAGGGGGACGGGGGCCGCAAATCTTGGCTCTGGGGGCCGCATGCGGCCCGCGGGCCGCAGGTTGTGCACCCCTGATTTAGGACATGATCCAGACACCTACAATCTACCATGAAGTGAAAATGCAGACTAAAATACATAGAAAACACCCCTAAGAGGGTCCTTCAGAAAGGACATGTTGGTAGATACATAGTGTTAAAACAGGTGGGAATTGTAGTCCATACATAAGGCTACTCATCATGTCATTCACGATTCAAGGTCACAAATCAGACTTTAATTGTTCACTGTGATAAATAGTGATGGCCTTGCGGTTCACCTGGCGGTAGGTTCACAGCGAACTTTGAGCGTTCGCGATCCGCCAACATGCGAACATATGCCGATGTTCACGCGCGCCATATTATTTTGCATTGCGCCAAACTTTGACCCATGACACATCCATCAGGTGAGACAGGACAGCCAATTGAGAAGTTTCAGCACATAGACACACCTCCAACCCTATAACAGAACTCAATCTGGCTGCCTTTTTACATTCTGTAAGATCGCCACTGTAGGGAGAGCTTGCTTTGTGGAGCAGGGAAAGGCTGTTAGGGACACCAAACACTAGCTAATAGGGCCACAAAAGTCATTCTAAGGACTGGTATAGGTGTTCTATCGATAGGTGTGATATACTTATAATATACTTTCTAACATAGAAAGTATATTATAGTGCATTTGTATTGTGCAGCAGTTGTGTGCGGTTCTTCTGCGATACCGCAGCTATATAGAGGGACAAACGCTATTGGAACAACTAATTGCAATAGGTGTGCTATACCAGTTGCCCCCAAAAAAACTGATTGAGGCAAGGGTGTGATATACCTATAATATACACTGCTCAAAAAAATAAAGGGAACACAAAAATAACACATCCTAGATCTGAATTAATTAAATATTCTTCTGAAATACTTTGTTCTTTACATAGTTGAATGTGCTGACAACAAAATCACACAAAAGCAAAATAATGGAAATCAAATTTTTTAACCCATGGAGGTCTGGATTTGGAGTCACACTCAAAATTAAAGTGGAAAAACACACTACAGGCTAATCCAACTTTGATGTAATGTCCTTAAAACAAGTCAAAATGAGTCTCAGTAGTGTGTGTGGCCTCCACGTGCCTGTATGACCTCCCTACAACGCCTGTGCATGCTCCTGATGAGGTGGCGGACGGTCTCCTGAGGGATCTCCTCCCAGACCTGGACTAAAGCATCTGCCAACTCCTGGACAGTCTGTGGTGCAACGTGACGTTGGTGGATAGAGCGAGACATGATGTCCCAGATGTGCTCAATTGGATTCAGGTCTGGGGAACGGGCGGGCCAGTCCATAGCATCAATGCCTTCGTCTTGCAGGAACTGCTGACACACTCCAGCCACATGAGGTCTAGCATTGTCTTGCATTAGGAGGAACCCAGGGCCAACCGCACCAGCATATGGTCTCACAAGGGGTCTGAGGTTCTCATCTCGGTACCTAATGGCAGTCAGGCTACCTCTGGCAAAAACATGGAGGGCTGTGCGGCCCTCCAAAGAAATGCCACCCCACACCATTACTGACCAAATGCCAAACCGGTCATGCTGGAGGATGTTGCAGGCAGCAGAACGTTCTCCATGGCGTCTCCAGACTCTGTCACATCTGTCACGTGCTCAGTGTGAACCTGCTTTCATCTGTGAAGAGCACAGGGCGCCAGTGGCGAATTTGCCAATCTTGGTGTTCTCTGGCAAATGCCAAACGTCCTGCACGGTGTTGGGCTGTAAGCACAACCCCCACCTGTGGATGTCGGGCCCTCATATCACCCTCATGGAGTCTGTTTCTGACTGTTTGAGCAGACACATGCACATTTGTGGCCTGCTGGAGGTCATTTTGCAGGGCTCTGGCAGTGCTCCTCCTGTTCCTCCTTGCACAAAGGCGGAGGTAGCGGTCCTGCTGCTGGGTTGTTGCCCTCCTACGGCCTCCTCCACGTCTCCTGATGTACTGGCCTGTCTCCTGGTAGTGCCTCCATGCTCTGGACACTACGCTGACAGACACAGCAAACCTTCTTGCCACAGCTCGCATTGATGTGCCATCCTGGATAAGCTGCACTACCTGAGCCACTTGTGTGGGTTGTAGACTCCGTCTCATGCTACCACTAGAGTGAAAGCACCGCCAGCATTCAAAAGTGACCAAAACATCAGCCAGGAAGCATAGGAACTGAGAAGTGGTCTGTGGTCACCACCTGCAGAACCACTCCTTTATTGGGGGTGTCTTGCTAATTGCCTATAATTTCCACCTGTTGTCTATTCCATTTGCACAACAGCATGTGAAATTGATTGTCACTCAGTGTTGCTTTCTAAGTGGACAGTTTGATTTCACAGAAGTGTGATTGACTTGGAGTTACATTGTGTTGTTTAAGTGTTCCCTTTATTTTTTTGAGCAGTGTACTTTGTATATACAGGGAGTGCAGAATTATTAGGCAAGTTGTATTTTTGAGGATTAATTTTATTATTGAACAACAACCATGTTCTCAATGAACCCAAAAAACTCATTAATATCAAAGCTGAATATTTTTGGAAGTAGTATTTAGTTTGTTTTTAGTTTTAGCTATTTTAGGGGGATATCTGTGTGTGCAGGTGACTATTACTGTGCATAATTATTAGGCAACTTAACAAAAAACTAATATATACCCATTTCAATTATTTATTTTTACCAGTGAAACCAATATAACATCTCAACATTCACAAATATACATTTCTGACATTCAAAAACAAAACAAAAACAAATCAGTGACCAATATAGCCACCTTTCTTTGCTAGGACACTCAAAAGCCTGCCATCCATGGATTCTGTCAGTGTTTTGATCTGTTCACCATCAACATTGCGTGCAGCAGCAACCACAGCCTCCCAGACACTGTTCAGAGAGGTGTACTGTTTTCCCTCCTTGTAAATCTCACATTTGATGATGGACCACAGGTTCTCAATGGGGTTCAGATTAGGTGAACAAGGAGGCCATGTCATTAGATTTTCTTCTCTTATACCCTTTCTTGCCAGCCACGCTGTGGAGTACTTGGACGCGTGTGATGGAGCATTGTCCTGCATGAAAATCATGTTTTTCTTGAAGGATGCAGACTTCTTCCTGTACCACTGCTTGAAGAAGGTGTCTTCCAGAAACTGGCAGTAGGACTGGGAGTTGAGCTTGACTCCATCCTCAACCCGAAAAGGCCCCACAAGCTCATCTTTGATGATACCAGCCCAAACCAGTACTCCACCTCCACCTTGCAGGCGTCTGAGTCGGACTGGAGCTCTCTGCCCTTTACCAATCCAGCCACAGGCCCATCCATCTGGCCCATCAAGACTCACTCTCATTTCATCAGTCCATAAAACCTTAGAAAAATCAGTCTTGAGATATTTCTTGGCCCAGTCTTGACGTTTCAGCTTGTGTGTCTTGTTCAGTGGTGGTCGTCTTTCAGCCTTTCTTACCTTGGCCATGTCTCTGAGTATTGCACACCTTGTGCTTTTGGGCACTCCAGTGATGTTGCAGCTCTGAAATATGGCCAAACTGGTGGCAAGTGGCATCTTGGCAGCTGCACGCTTGACTTTTCTCAGTTCATGGGCAGTTATTTTGCGCCTTGGTTTTTCCACACGCTTCTTGCGACCCTGTTGACTATTTTGAATGAAACGCTTGATTGTTCGATGATCACGCTTCAGAAGCTTTGCAATTTTAAGAGTGCTGCATCCCTCTGCAAGATATCTCACTATTTTTGACTTTTCTGAGCCTGTCAAGTCCTTCTTTTGACCCATTTTGCCAAAGGAAAGGAAGTTGCCTAATAATTATGCACACCTAATATAGGGTGTTGATGTCATTAGACCACACCCCTTCTCATTACAGAGATGCACATCACCTAATATGCTTAATTGGTAGTAGGCTTTCGAGCCTATACAGCTTGGAGTAAGACAACATGCATAAAGAGGATGATGTGGTCAAAATACTCATTTGCCTAATAATTCTGCACGCAGTGTAGTGCATTTGAAATATGCAGCAGTTGTGTGCGGTTATGCTGCGATACCGCAGCTATATAGAGGGCCAAACGCTATTGGAACAACTAATTGCAACGGGTGTGATATACCAGTTGCCCCCCCAAAAAACTGATTAAGGGGTGTATTATAGCTGCTTCCACAAAAGACTGATTAAGGGGTTAGATATACCTGCTTCCACCAAATATTCATTGAGGCCTGCAATAAACCTGCTTCCACAAATACTGCTCTTCTCTAGGGACTTAGGCACAGGGTAATTTTGAAAATGACAGGCAGAGGAAGAGGCAGGCCGTTCCGCAGTGGTGGTAGGGTCGGGCAGGTGCACCAGGCCGGGGCCTAAGTGGGAAGTTGGAGAAGGCGTGTGCGATTACTTCAAAGGACGCACCAGAGTTGGTTAAGTGGCTCACTCACCCTTCCGCTTCTGCACCCTCCTCATCCTCTGTATCTGCACCCTCCTCACTCTTAGCATCCACCACCACCACCACCATAGCCCCTCCACAATAGTCAGAGGAATTATTTTCCCATTCATTCCCGACCATACCGATGCGCAGCCATTCTTGACATCGGATGACGAAGAGGATGTAGCAACGGCCGCCACCTAGCGGTTTGACGACAGTACCCAGATCAGCCCAAGGAGGGAGGTCCCAGCTGTTGCTGCCTACTCCGAGATCTCAAATGTCAGTGGTGGTGAAGGTGAGGATGATGACGTGTCGATGGACGTCACGTGGGTGACCACAAGAGAGGAAGAGGAGGGGAGTTCAGAGGGAGAGATGGAGCAACAGAGAGAGAGGAGATGTAGGAGAAGCAGGCACAGCTCGCAGGGCACAGGAGGCAAAAAGCAGACTGCAAATGTATCTGGAGCTAGCCATCCACCATGCAAGGTCACTTCTGGCGCTTCCAGGATGCTGGCACATGGATCCACAGTGTGGGCTTTTTTTAACGTGTCAGCTGCTTACAATGGTGTTGCCATCTGCAGCCTGTGCTGTCAACGCATAAGTCGCGCTAAGCCCAACACTCACCTAGGGACGACCGCCTTAAGAAGGCACCTGGCCTCCCATCACCGAGCTCAGTGGGAGCAACGCCATCAGATCACACAAAGCCATACTCCCGGCGCTCAACGTCCTGTATCTTCTCCTTCTACTTCTCCTCTCTCCTCCCATTTGTCCTCCACTCCACCTTCCACTGTGCCATTGTCGTGTTCATCTGGCAGAAGGCAGGCATCCGTGGCCCAAATGTTCGAGCGTAAAAAGATGATGACGCCGGATAACCCTCTTGCCCAACTGCTGACCACTGGCTTGTCGGAACTGCTAGCCCGCCAACTACTAACATATAAACTGGTGGACTCGGAGGCCTTTCGAAAATTTGTGGCCATTGGCACACCGCAATGGAAGGTTCCCGGAAGGAAATATTTCTCCCAGAAGGGCATCCCAGAGCTATATGGCCACGTTCAGCGGCAAATGAATATATCTCTGGCACACAGTGTCGGTGCCAAGATACATCTGACCACAGACACATGGTCTAGCAAACATAGGCAGGGAATGTACATAACTTTTACTGCCCACTGGGTGAACCTTCTGACGGACATCAAGCATGTAACCCGTGGCACCCGTGTGGATTTGGTGTTACACCAAGGATTGCATACAGGCCTGCTTCTTCTTCTCCGACTCTATCATCTGTCTCTTCCTTGGCTGACTCCTCCTTTTCCACTGCTACTGACTCTTCCGTTGTGCCCTCCAAGCTCCCCAGAACCTATTCAACGTCCCAGGTGAGACGTTGCCATGCTGTGCTGCGGCTGTTGTGCCTGGAAGCCAAGAGTCACACCGGTCCTGCACTGCTTTCAGCTCTGTGGTCACAGGCCGATCAGTGGCTAACCCATCTCATTTAAAAGTTGGTAAAGGGGTGTGCGACAACGGTGCCAATCTGCTGAGCGCGCTGAAACAGGGCAAAATGACACACGTGCCGTGCATGGCACATGTCCTGAACTTAGTCGTGCAACGATTCGTTGCCAAATACCCCAGATCCAAGACGTCTTGCGGCAGGCCAGGAAAATCATTTATAGAAGATCTTACATGGCCATGGCTCGCCCTGCTGACGTTCAGCGGCGACACCACTTGCCCGTCAGGCGTCTAGTTTGTGACAGCCCGACGTGCTGGAACTTCACCTTGTATATGCTTGATAGGCTGCTCCAGCAGCAACGTGCCATTAACGACTACCTGTACAAACTCTGAAGCAGGACAGGTTGTGGGATGCTTTGTTTCTTTTCACAGTGCCAGTGGCTGCTCATGCGCAACGCATGCAGACTTCTGCGGCCGTTTGATGAGATCACCAAACTGGTCAGTCGCAGCCAGGGTGCCATTAGTGACATCGTACCTTACGCCTTCTTTCTGGAGCGTGCATTGCGTTGTGTCATTGATCAAGCTGTCGAGGAGCAGAAAGATGAGGAAGTTGCAATGCTGAATGAATTCCCAGGGGGCCTACTCCATCTGAGACAAGTCACTAGGAGTGTGAAGAGGAGTCAGAGGAGGATGGTGGCTGGGGGGAGGAGGAGCAAAAAGAGCAGACTTTTCGGGGATATATGGTGTTGTCTGTGGCTGGGAGGAGCAGACCGAGGACGACATTCTCCTGGGCGATGAGCAGAAGCCAGGGCGCTCCACCACTTCCAAATTAGTGCAAATGGGGGACTTCATGCTCCAGTGTCTGCAGAGGGACCCCCGTATAAAAAGCCTGAAGGGTAAGGACCAGTACTGGGTGGCAACGTACTTAGACCCCCGGTACAAACACAAAATGGCATACATGTTACCAGCATCACAGAGGGCTGGCAGAATGCAGCATTTCCAGGCCTTGCCACGAGAGATGCTGCATGCTGCTGTTGCGGGTGCTGGCAGAGGAATTTCCACCCACAGCGAAATAGGTGCGGGTACCAATCCTACCGCGCCTGCAAGAAGAGGGCGGTTTGAAGATGTGTCAGTCACTACGGATATAAGATCATTCTTGCAGCCAACCCATCGAAAGCCGCCCTCTGGATCCAGCCTCAGGGAACGCCTAGACCGTCAGGTGTCCGACTACATTGTGTTAATGGCCGATGTGGACGCTCTGAGAAGCGAGGAAGCCCTGGACTACTGGGTGTGCAGGCTTGACCTATGGCCAGAGCTGGCACAATTTGCCATGGAACTTTTGGCTTGCCCCTCATCGAGTGTCCTGTCCGAAAGTACATTCAGCGCAGCAGGGGGGATCGTGACCGATACGCGCACTCGCCTAGCTTACAACAGTGTGGACTGCCTCACATTTCTAAAAATGAATGAGGCATGGATCTCGGAGGAATTCAACACCTGTGACGACCATGTGTAATTGAATTTCCTCATGCCAGCCCACAGATATCCGCCCCCAACAAAGAATGGTCCTTGTTTTCTGTATATACAGCAGGTGAATGCCTAATTTTTGGGGCCTCTACTCCAGTGGCCTACAGTGCAATTTTTATCCAATGAGCGCCTAATGTACCTCCAGCCACATCAGCCAAAATTATTTTCTGTCCGGTGAATACTAAATTTTTGGGGCCTATACTCCAGTGGCCTACAGTTCTATTTTTATCCAGTGACCGCCTAATGTCCCTCCAGCCACAGAATCATAAGTTCTTTTGTGTCAGGTGAATGCCAAAATTTTGGGGCCTGTACTCCAGTGGCCTACAGTAAAAATTTTATCCAGGGAATGCCTAATGTACCTCCAGCCACATCAGCCAAAGTTCTTTTCTGTCCGGTGAATGCCCCATTTTTGGGGCCTCTTCTCCAGTGGCCTACAGTAAAATTTGTATCCAGTGACCGCCTAATGTACCCCCAGCCAAAGAATCACAAGTTATTTTCTGTCAGGTGAATGCCTAATTTTTGGGGCCTGTACTGGCCGACAGTTCTATTTTTATCTAGTGACCGCCTAATGTACCTCCAGCCACATAATCACAAGTTATTTTCTGTCAGCTGAATGCCTAATTTTTGGGGCCATACTCCCGTGGCCTAAAATAATATTTTTCTAGGCTCCAGCAGTGCACATTTTTGAGAGTTTCCCTTTTTAGACGCATAAAAATGGCCTCTGATTAAAATACATATTTTTGGGGGAATTTTTGCCAATGATCCCCCTTTGGTATATCACTGTTCATGTTGTGGGACTATTTGTGTACTTCTAATAAGTGTTTGCTGGCTGCAAATATGACCTGAAGGTTTTTCAGGTTCGCCTGCCATTAAAGTGAATGGGGCTCGCCGCGAGTGCGCGGTTCGCAAACATTTGATCGTCCTGGCCGATATTCGTCTATCACTAGTTAGACTACAACCATGAACGCTAAACTAACCTCTGCAACCAATCTGCACAGTCATATCACATACACAGTACCAGAGTTCTCTAAGGCAAGTATGAAAGGACTAATAAATATATTCCACAAACAGCGCCCTCTTTGTTCAAGAGCACTAATACTAGACAATCAACCAAACTGCTACTGTTTTTGTAAAAAATCAAACCTTTCTATAATCCTGCACATCCCTTGTATCACCTGCCTGATCTGCGGCATACATTTAAGGTGTAGCAGGAAGGTACTTAGCACTCAGTGCTGTATATTTAGGGCACTGGTGGGACATATAAACAAGGTAAAGGACGGCTCTGCCTCCTGATTTGGGATGGTCAGGTGCACCTATCTGATGTCGCACTCAAAGCACCGAATAATATTATAAAAGTAAAGATGGGCACTCTAATATCCGGAACCACCGGGTAATGAATTTAATCAAAATGGCATCAATAACATAAATAATCACAATATCATAAAATACAAGCAATAAATCCAATATCTAAAATAGGCCTGCTAATACTAAAATATAATCAATCTAATACATATTAAATAGCCGCTGTAGATAAGCGTAAAAATGAGGTAGATAGGGCTAATAGTAAGCTGCCAGTAAGACACACTCCGATTGCAATGGTTGAATACGTCGGGTAAGTATTCAGTAAGCACCTGCAGATGCTAATCCCCAAGTGATGTGTTTCACAAAAAGAAAAAGGTTTTATAAACGTGACAAATCTTTCAGATGAAGTATAATCCAAACAAGTCCAAAGAAAAAGATGAATATAAAGATAAAAATAAAGGTAAAAATAGAATGCTGGCGATCACTTTTAAATCGTGCAAAGAGACAAATCAATTTATACTGTGAAGTGTTACTGTGTTTCAAGTAGATGATAATCAAAGTGTATATACTACCCGTATTCAACAGGGGTTTTATAGTGGCAATTCCACAACTGTAGCAGATACCTCCGGATATAAATATTTGCTCCAATGATAGTCACTTTCCACGGTCAACCATGGATTTAAGCAAATACAAATAATTTAGCAGTCACTCCTGTTTGTAGTGGTACTCACGCTTGATGCTATAGTCCGGTCTGTAGCGTGGCTGCAAGAAAGGCTTACCTCGTGTGTAGAATAAAGAGGTACCTTGCTGATATACCTGGACTCTATGGTCCGCTTTCACTGTTAGTCGCAGTTGTCCAGAGCTGTCCGTAGTTCACAGGTCTCACTCTGTTTGAATCATAGGCAGAGTCTCGGTTAGTCTGCAATGGGCGTTTCTCCCTGCTCCGGACAGCTGGTTTAATTGTTCCAGCTGGTTTTCTGCTGTCCGTGAGTTACCAGACTGTGGCCAGTAGATCTGGTATTTGTTCGATTGAAGCGCTTTTCCTAGATAACAATCATCATATTGAAAATCTAGTTCTGCCGGTTTTCTGCCAGGATTAGTTTCTTATCCGTCCACGCCAACGTGGCGTGGACGGATAAGAAACTAATCCTGGCAGAAAACCGGCAGAACTAGATTGCGGACAACTGCGACTAACAGTGAAAGCGGACCATAGTCGCAGGTATATCAGCAAGGTACCTCTTTATTCTACACACGAGGTAAGCCTTTCTTGCAGCCACGCTACAGACCGGACTATAGCATCAAGCGTGAGTACCACTACAAACAGGAGTGACTGCTAAATTATTTGTATTTGCTTAAATCCATGGTTGACCGTGGAAAGTGACTATCATTGGAGCAAATATTTATATCCGGAGGTATCTGCTACAGTTGTGGAATTGCCACTATAAAACCCCTGTTGAATACGGGTAGTATATACACTTTGATTATCATCTACTTGAAACACAGTAACACTTCACAGTATAAATTGATTTGTCTCTTTGCACGATTTAAAAGTGATCGCCAGCATTCTATTTTTACCTTTATTTTTATCTTTATATTCATCTTTTTCTTTGGACTTGTTTGGATTATACTTCATCTGAAAGATTTGTCACGTTTATAAAAACTTTTTCTTTTTGTGAAACACATCACTTGGGGATTAGCATCTGCAGGTGCTTACTGAATACTTACCCGACGTATTCAACCATTGCAATCGGAGTGTGTCTTACTGGCAGCTTACTATTAGCCCTATCTACCTCATTTTTACGCTTATCTACAGCGGCTATTTAATATGTATTAGATTGATTATATTTTAGTATTAGCAGGCCTATTTTAGATATTGGATTTATTGCTTGTATTTTATGATATTGTGATTATTTATGTTATTGATGCCATTTTGATTAAATTCATTACCCGGTGGTTCCGGATATTAGAGTGCCCATCTTTACTTTTATAACACTGGTGGGACATAGGCTGAGCCCAGAATGCAGCAGGAGCCAGCTGTAATACACTATCGGGCTCCAGCTGCAATAGCCGAGATCGGAGCTGCCTCTGATCCCCCCATTAAGGGTTCATGAATACGAACATAAGGGCCCCGTGCCCGTGCTGCGGACCACAAATAGCAGTGTGCAATGCTCAGGCACTGGCCGGGGGCACTCTGTGATGTGGATGCGGACCCATTGACTTAAATGGATCAGCAATCCACAAGATACAGCAAAAGATAGGACATGTCTTATCTTTTGTGGTGTGGAAGCACGGACCCGAAAGCCCATGGAAGCGCTTAGTAGCGCTTCGGTGGGCTTCCGATCCATGCCTGCGCTATGCAAAAGATACGACATGACTTATCTTTTGCTGTATCTTGCGGATTGCTGATCCATTTAAGTCAATGGGTCCGCATCCACATCACGGAGTGCACCCGGCCAATGCCTGTATATTGCAGACCTACCGTTCACAGTCCGCAGCATGGGCACGGAGCACTAAATTTGTTAGATGCCACAGTCAATAACATCCCCGTCATGATGTAGTACAATGTAATATGGACAGTGTGACACAGTGAGAGGTTTTGTCTGGCAAGGCAGGTATTTTCTCCCAGCATGTGCTGCTGGGCTGATTTACAGCCAGGTGAGGTCAAATACCCCACCGGATTTTAAGTGCCGATCCGGGTTTTGGCAGAGCCTGGCTATCCTTAAATAGGCAGCTGGGCTCAGAAGTGAGGTCTCTGTGTTGGGATCTGGGAGCCTTGTGTCTGGATGAAGGCTTGCCACCTTTTTGGCGTGAAAACAGGTTGGTGCTGCTATCAGCAAGGACTCTTTGAGGCAGAATTGACGCATGGTGTGAATTACCACCAACATTGCAAGGTGACTTTTTGTTTGATTATGACTGCTTGTTTTGTCATAAATCATAAAACAAAGTTCCAGCACTCACGTTTTCTAACGTCCTCATCTTTATTCAGGCAGTAGAAACAATGTACAAGACGTGCACCCACTAGTGCAGCAACATTGACTCATTGCGAACGAAGTTCTTATTCTTAACTGTGAGCAGTGTCTTTTCCAGGGATTAAATACTGGACTGGAAACAAATGGTTCCACCCCCACCTGGAGAGATGGGGTTAGGGATAAGAAGGAAAAAGGTGGAGCCTTCTATTCCTTGTATAAGGCACTGTTCACATTGTCAAGCAATGAAGTTGCAAATAGCATCCATCTAAATTAGATGCCTCTATATATAAAGTGACAATTCTCATAACCAGCATATAAAATTACATATGCAACATAATATAAACTGTTATACATAAATATATAAGACACAAAACAAAAGTCCAGGGCCACGCTCACCTGATGTAACTTGTAGTGGAGACACGGACTGCGCTTGGAAAAGGCGCAATGTGGAAGACTTGAAAAATAAAGAAAGGGGTCCAGCTTCCAAAAAAGATGATGTTCTTTATTCCAATACACACAAAGACATTAAAAATCCAACAAAGCAAACAGGTCTACGCATTTTGGATACGCTGATACTGATCCTTACTCATGACAATTTTGTTGCTGACTGGCTACGATCTTAAATAGCTGAAATCCCGAGGGTCACAGGTGATTGCGATCAACAGGAATAAGCACACAAAGTTATGCCCCCTGGTCAAATGCCAAGTAAAGATGAAGATAAAAAGTTGGATGCATCAAAGGTAAATATTAAATCTAAAATACATTATGAAAAGGAATCAGTAATGCAGGATTATATCGTATTTACGATTCAATCCTGCTGGGACACGGGAACCCATGTGAAAAATCCAATAGGACTCCCTGTTAAGAAGTTTTTCGCTTGTAGTCCCCACCTCTGGTAGGAGGGTTAACCCTCTCCAAAGCTTGAACCTGGAAACCTGCGGTATTGCCCTAGTGTGAAACCGCAAAGTGAAGACTGACTGCTGAAACATTTCTAACTTTTGTATGTGGAATATCCGAGAGATGTTTACAAATTCTCACTTTTAAGCTATTAGTGGTACAACCGACATATTGAAGACTGCATATGGAACAAGTAATGCAGTATTGTTTTAGATTAAAGGTATTATGCGTGACTATGGAATAAATCGAAGAACCCATTTTTATGTAATTGCAACATGTACAAATACGGTGACCGCACTTGAAAGTACCCTTATGTCTCAACCAAGTACACTTGTTTTTAGTATTTTTGTCGCTGTCAGAAAAAAGACTGGGACTGATATTTTGTGCTATAGTAGGCGCATGGCGAGCAATGCATCTGACACCAGCAAAGTTGATATCAGACCACCGCTCGTCACAATTGAGAACAGATAAATGTTTTCTGACAATGCGACAAATCTGTGGAAATTCTGTACTATAATTGGGTGATAAATAAAGGGACACTTTGTGCAGTTTTGTTTTATAGTCTGTTCTGGCATATTTTATAATCTGATCGTGTGGTTTCCGGAAAAACCAAGGTATCTCTGGACTTTATAGACATACTTGCCTTTGCACGCACAGGGTCCATGGGGGATATTTGCGTTCTATAAGTCTGTTGGCTACAACCTCCATCTCCATTTTAAATGTGTCATCTTTAGAACAATTCCGTTTGGCCCGAATAAACTCTCTTTTAGGAACATTTAGGACAGGATGTAGCCATAAGAGTGGTATTGCCAGCTGTGTCCTTACGGAACGTGCTGGAAAAGACCTGCTGTGTAACATGATCACCCTCTAAAGACAAATCAAAGAAGGCGATGGTGGGGGTGCCATGTGAGATAGTGAACTTTAAATGACACTGATTATTATTGAGAAAGGTCCCAAAAGAGGGTATGGCCGCTGAATCGCCCAACCATACAAACAGCAGGTTGTCAATATAACGGCCGTACCATCTCAGGGAGCCGCTCCAAGGATTATTCGACGAAAATAATAAATGGCATTCCCACCACGCCATATAAATATTTGCCATGGAGGGTGAGAATTTCGCCCCCATGAAAACCCCTGTCAGTTGCAAGAAATAACGCTGGGCAAACATAAAAACATTGTGTTTAAGCAGAAACCACACGACCCGACATATGTAATCCTGAAAAGCTGGAGAAAAATCTGAATAAATATTCAAAAACCAACTGAGGGAGACAATAGCTAGATCATGGGAAATCACCGTATATAGGGACCTGATATCTGCTGTGATCCAAGAAAAGTGTTCCCATTTGAAATTGAAGAACGCCTGCAATACCGCTCGGGTATCCTGCAAATAGCCAGCCAAAGGCTGCAGGATACTGTCTACCCAAGCGGACAATCTCTCAGAGAAGGAGCCGATGCCTGCGATGCCTTATTCCCATGTTAACTATCGAAAAAATGGTCAATAGAAATGCATAAGTTCGTTTCTCACATTGAGACCAATGGTCTCAATGTGAGAAACGAACTTATGCATTTCTATTGACCATTTTTTCGATAGGTAACATGGGAATAAGATTTGCCTACAATATATTTGTATTTGTATATGCTTATATATTTATGTATGAGAGTTTATATTATGTTGCATATGTAATTTTATGTGTTGGTTATGGGAATTGTCACTTTATATATAGAGGCATCTAATTTAGATGGATACTATTTGCAACTTCATTGCTTGACAATGTGAACAGTGCCTTATACAAGGAATAGAAGGCTCCACCTTTTTCCTTCTTATCCCTAACCCCATCTCTCCAGGTGGGGGTGGAACCATTTGTTTCCAGTCCAGTATTTAATCCCTGGAAAAGACACTGCTCACAGTTAAGAATAAGAACTTCGTTCGAAATGCGTCAATGTTGCTACACTAGTGGGTGCACGTCTTGTACATTGTTTCTACTGCCTGAATAAAGATGAGGATTTTAGCTACCAAAGAAAACGTGAGTGCTGGAACTTTGTTTTATGATTTATGCTACAGAGGCTCACCTGCCTGTTCCGTGCATGCCGGTGATCCAGGATAATTGAGTGATCTGGACTTTTCTCAACGTACGGCTTGTTTTGTCACTTGCCTAAAGTGTGAATAAAACACTGAACTGTTTGATCCAAAGAACTTGTTGTTGCCTCTATACTGCTTCTGCTAATCCTGTCTACCAGAGCGAAACCTCACAATTGGTGGCATTTTTCAGGCACGGTTTTATGTCATACATTAAACCAGCTGTATTACAACCAGTGTCCCACGACAAATTGGAGGCTGTTGTGAAGGCCCTCATGGAGGCTAATCTGCAGCAGCGAGAGACAAACCTGCAGCAATGCGAGGCTAATAAGCAGCAGCAGGAAACGAATCAGTTGCTGCTACAACACGTGATGGCTTTGCAGACAGTAGGAGCAACCCCGAGCGTATACGATGCCTGGAAAGCAGCCTGTGCCGCGATTCCTAAGATGACCCCCGCAGACGACATCGAAACCTACCTGACGATGTACGAGAAAGTGACTATCAGGAAAAAGCTACCCCGTGACCAGTGGGCTGAGGTCATTGCTCCTTTCCTGGCATCCGATTCCCAGTGGGTGTATTTCGACTTGCCGGACGATCAAGCAGCCGACTACCAGAAAGTCAAGGGTGAGATTCTGGGGGTGAATGTGTTGGTTCGAGCCCATCGGGTGCATCAGTGGGGGTTCAACCCAGCTGAGCCTGCAAGACCCCACTATTATAACTTACTTCACCACTTGCAAAAACGGCTACAGCCTGACGTGCTGAGTCCTACTGCTATGCTGGATCGTATGTTAGCCGATATGTTCTGGAGGGCTTTGCCATACCCTCTCCAGCACTGGATCGGTCAGGTGTCTCCTGGCAATGTCCTTGAGATGGACTTGGCGGAACGCTATGAAGCTACCAGGAATCTAAAGGAAGGTTCTGTCGGGAGGGGGGTCGGCAAACCCCGGAAATTTCCACCCCAGGCCCGGAGATTTGAGCCGATAAAACCCGCCCGGGATGTACCCACGGCAGAGCCTGGCCATGTAAGGGCTGACTGTCCCCATCGGGTTGAGCCCATGGACACTAACTATGGCTACCGTCAGTTGCTATATGCCAGGAGGCTGTGTGCAACAGGTACCCCAGAGTCTCTAGATCACTTGTGCCAGGTGGAAGTGGGAGACACTCCGGCGGAGGCTCTGCTGGAGTCTGTTGACCCTAGTAAGGGCTACCCTGGTGTGGTTCCCTGAGTATACTGGCCGGAAAGGCAGGGTGATGTGCATCCACGGAGACTTAAAAGACTACCCCACCGTGCTGGTGTCTCTAACTACGGTGGCCAGTAGATGGACCCACGAGGTGACTGTCGCCACAAATCTACATTATGAACTCATAATAGGGAGAGACTTTCCGGGCTTCCCGGCACTGTGGCCTGCTATGAGAGTGACTGATACCCATGAGACAGGGGTAACCCTAGCAGAGTGGCCCCTCTCAGGGGGGAGAACAGAACCCTGGGAACCTGAGACAGAAGGGCGAGCGGTAGGGGTGACTGCCACTTCGGTGGAAGAGGGGGAGACAACCCAGCTAAGTGTGATGGTGGGAGACGTGGAGGACTTGCTGCCGGGTCCTGAATTGGCAGACCTCAATGTCTCCGGGGATAATTTTGGTACCGCCCATCTGGACCTAACCCTATCCCGCGCCTGGGAAAATGTGTTAATAGTAGATGGTGAACCACAACAACCTGGGGCAGTGTCAGTGTTTTCCCGTTTTGTGGTTCATCAGGTTATGTTGTATCGGGTAAACTATGGGGTGAGCCTATTGAACAGTTGGTGGTCACGTTTTCGGGGGTCACCTGGTGCTGCAGAAAACTCAGGATCCTATTCTACAGCGGTTTTACTGGCCCAGCATATTCAAAGAAGTGGAAGAGTTTTGTAAGTCTTGCCCGACCTGCCAGATAACTAGCCCCCAGCCACATTTCCGTAGTACCTCTCCCGATTATTGAAGTACCTTTTGACAGAATAGCTATGGACCTCATAGGCCCAGTACTGAAGTCCGCCAGAGGGCATCAACACATCTTAGTCATTCTAGACTACACCACTCGGTGCCCAGAGGCGGTGCCACTGCGACATAACTCGGCCAAACAAATAGCTAAGGAATTAATGGAGATGTTTTCCCGAGTAGGACTACCTAAAGAGGTTCTGACCGACCAAGGGACCCCTTTTATGTCCAAGGTGATGAGGGAACTCCTTAAGTTGCTGCACATAAAATAGCTACGGACATCCGTTTACCATCCGCAAACGGTCGGTCTGGTAGAAAGGTTTAATGAAACATAAAAAAATATGTTGAAAAGGTGGTGGCTAAAGATGGGAAAGACTGAGACCCCCTTCTGCCCTATCTCATATTCGCAGTGCGATAGGTACCCCAGGCCTCTACTGGGTTCACGCCCTTCGAACTGCTATATTGCAGACACCCTCGCGGTCTCTTGGGCGTGGCCAAAGAGGCGTGGGAACAACAACCCACTCCACATAAAAGTGTAATTGAGTACGTTACCCAGATGCAAGATCGGATAGAGACAGTGTTGCCTCTTGTTAGGGAGCATATGGAGGCAGCTCAGCGAGCCCAGAGTCGGGTATATAATCGGCAGGCTTGGGTCCGGATCTTTAACCCCGGTGATAGGGTTTTGGTGCCGACTATGGACAGTACGAGGTACTCGAGAAAATGTAAACTACAAGGTACACCGGGCAGGGTGGCGAAAGCCTGAGCAGGTTTACCATGTCAATTTACTCAAACCGTGGAAAGATAGGGAAACCTGTACAGAAGACAGCCCGCGGCCGGGTTTTCTAGGAGAAGAGGTACCGGCCCCTCTGTCTGATGCAAGAGAGGTGGCTGCCACAGTAAAAATTGCTGACAGCCTCTCCTCTAAACAGACTCAGGAGGCCAGGGAGTTTGATAGTCGGAACACGGTTGTGTTCTCGGACCTCTCTGGACGCACTTCCATAATCCAGCATGACATTGTTGCTGAGCCTCAGGCAATATTGATTGGACCCTGGGCAAGAATTTACTTGGGCCCCCTGGATCCCGCCTTCCCACACCCTAAAAAAAAGTTAAAATTTTATACTCACCTGTGTCCTTTCCCTGGCGCTCACTAGCTGCTGATACTGCCCGGGATGGTGCAACGCAGACGTGCACACCTCACTGCTGTGCGTCCTGCCACAGGCGGGCGTGATGACATCATCACGCCTGCCTGTATTGGGATTTCACTACCAAATAGACCTCAGGCCTGTAGCCTATGACAAGTCTTGTTGCAATCTGCAAGTTTTAAGGTGCATTGGCGACCATTTTGCTCGCCATCTGGAGCACTGTATTATGACATCACCACTCTCCACATATAATGATATATTACATCAGTGACATCACTGCTCTCCAGATATAAGTGATATATTACATCAGTGACATCACCGCTGTCCACATATAGGTGGTATATTACATCGGTGATCTCACTGATGTAATATATTACTTATATGTGGACAGCGGTGATGTCACTGATGTAATATATTACTTATGTGGACAGTGGTGATGTCACTGATGTAGTATATTACTTATAAGTGATATATTAAATTTATATTACAAATGCGTATTGGGATAGGCGGCTCTACCTGTATCCTAAGAGATGGATCGGTGCTCACCTCTCAGCACCCCCAATACCGTAAATCATAAATAGCAGCAAAATATAATAAAAGTGAGGGGCACTCTACACCCGGAGGTGCATGGAGTTAGATAAATTATAAAATACACCTTTATTCCTTGAATAGCGATATCAACGTATTATAAAATAAACTATAAACAATAGAATCAAAAAAATATAAAAATACAGTTTAAAACAATTAGCTCTCTATTACGGATACTATGCAGTTCGGATGACCCCTCTTTGCTATATGGAGAGCGGTGATGTCACCGATGTAATATATCACTTATATGTGGAGAGCGGAGATGTCACTGATGTAATACATTACTTATGTGGACAGCGGTGATGTCACTGATGTAGTATATTACATATACTTATAAGTAATATACTACATCAGTGACATCACCGCTTTCCACATAAGTAATATATTACATCAGTGACATCACCGCTCTCCACATATATGTGGAGAGCGGTGATATCAGTGATGTAATATATCACCTATATGTGGACAGCGGTGATGTCACTGATGTAATATATCACTTATATGTGGAGAGAGGAGATGTCACTGATGTAATATATTACTTATGTGGACAGTGGTGATGTCACTGATGTAGTATATTACTTATAAGTGATATATTACATCAGTGACATCACCACTCTCCACATATAAGTGATATATTACATCAGTGACGTCACCGCTCTTCACATATAAGAAGCATATTACAGCACTGACGTAATCCCTCTGTATGAAGTTAGAGATTACAGTTCTTTCTCTTGTATGACACAGGAGATTATAAAGCTGCAGGGTGAGACATCATACATGTGCCTGACACACACAAACAGTGGGATTTAGGAGTAATTATTTCAGAAGACTTAAAGGTGGGAAGACAATGTAATAGAGCAGCACGAAATGCCAGCAGAATGCTTGGATGTATAGGGAGAGGTATAAGCAGTAGAAAGAGTGAAGTGCTTATGCCGCTGTACAGAACACTGGTGAGACCTCACTTGGAGTATTGTGCGCAGTACTGGAGGCCATATCTCCAGAAGGATATAGATACTCTAGAGAGAGTTCAGAGAAGAGCTACTAAACTAGTACATGGATTGCAGGATAAAACTTACCAGGAAAGGTTAAAGGACCTTAATATGTATAGCTTGGAAGAAAGAAGAGACAGAGGGGATATGATAGAAACTTTTAAATACATAAAGGGAATCAACTCGGTAAAGGAGGAGAGCATATTTATAAGAAGAAAAACTACCACAAGAGGACACAGTTTTAAATTAGAGGGGCAAAGGTTTAAAAGTAATATAAGGAAGTATTACTTTACTGAGAGAGTAGTGGATGCATGGAATAGCCTTCCTGCAGAAGTGGTAGCTGCAAATACAGTGAAGGGGTTTAAGCATGCATGGGATAGGCATAAGGCTATCCTTCATATAAGATAGGGCCAGGGACTATTCATAGGATTCAGATATATTGGGCAGACTAGGTGGGCCAAATGGTTCTTATCTGCCGACACATTCTATGTTTCTATGTTTCTATGTGTGCATTTCCTATTTATGTACCTGTTCCATTGTAATGTGCCTGGTTCGCCAGCAGGTGGCAGCAAACACGGCAGGGTTATCTCACAGAGAATGGAGCTTTTCCTTCTATTCTAACGCCCCCATCTGTGGTGTGGTGGGCGGTTCCCACTTGCTGCAGGGAGGGAGGAGACTAGTTAGCGAGAGAGCAGTGGCAGTCTACCCCCTTCCAAGGGAGGGTAGACTGTTTGACGTGGCCCTTTCCCAGGCCAGCTGGAGCACCTTCAGTTCAGCTGGATATGGAGGCAGAAGCTGGAAGCCTCTGAAGCCAGGAGTAAAGTTCCCTGGAGCAGTTTAGAGACAAAGAAGGAAATTACAGCATACAGCTAAAGCTAAATTATACAGCTATCCTGTCAGCACAGCAGATCCAGAGAGTAACAGATGTAGCAGAGAGGAGTTTGCCTGCCACAGTCAATGCCAGCGCTTGCTGGCAACCAAGATAAAGTCTGTAAACTGTTGGAGAAACATTTATGCAAAGTAAAGCTGTTATTAACTTCATCGCAAGGTCTGGACTCAAGTTATTTCTTCATCCCCTCCTACTACTACCCCTTTTTTTTTGCTTTCGGAAGGCAACGTCTGGGGTCCAGCATATCCAGGTAGGAGCACCGTGACACGCGCACAACACTTAAAGGGACATTAAGGCCACTCTGGAATTCCTACACCTGGGTACCATCCACCATATCACAAAAAGGGGCCCTGTGCCCTTGTTGCTTCCCTGCAACTGGCATCATAAAAAACATGTACTTTAAGGGACCCCTTGCCATGCGCCCGACGACTGCAGAATCAGCTCACAATACCAAGTCATTAAATGTGTCTTCTGGTTAATGAGATCAAACACAAATGAGCTCCGAGGACGAAAATCTGAGAGGAAACAATTTCTGTGATGGAATGCCGGGTTTGGTCTTTCTGTAATAAAATCACTTTCCTTCCAAAACTTGCAGTGAAAAGCGTATTGTTTTCCAGGCGTATTTCTAAGCTTTAAGACTTGGAATTATAAACTGTTGAAATAATTCCCCCTATTTAATTGCTTGCCTGTGTTTTCTAAGTGACTCATTACCTAACAAATGCAAAGGCATCATTACTGCTATTTTCAAACAAACAATTATCATTAAAAATGCCGTGCAATCTCTCCATACGGCGCGCTCTACACTAAAGTTTTCACAATCTCTTGCTCAACGATTACAAAACAGGAAGCCAATAAACGTTACATCTTGTGCTATTCAGTGGACTAGATTTACTAATCCTGTAGACAGTGTAAACTTAAGGCTGTATTAGACAGCCTGCTGTGGCAGAAGATTGTCAATCGCCTGCTCGCTAGCGGAGGAGACCGCTGCTATTACATGCAGTGATCTCCTCCTCAGCATAGGGAGGAGTGATAGCTATGCCGTCGCTCGTCCCCATGCTGTATAGTGGTTTGCTCATTCATCGGGCAATTAGCAGCAGTATTACACTGCAAGATGATCACGAGCGTTCTTCTGCCGAAAAATCGTGCAGTGTAATACCGGTTTTAGTCTAAAGATACACCAAAGGTGGCTCAGGCTGGATTACCGTATATATTTGGGGCATGAATATACACGCTGTTTGAGGAGGCTTCAGTGCTTACTAGAGGTCTGTTGAGCACCGCGGCCTCCTTGCAACTTCCCGAGCACAAAGGCATCCATTGGATAACGGCTCTGATTGGTATCGCAGCTCCCTGACATTGACTTGAATGGAACTGAGCTGAGCCTAGGCCGTGTGACCGATAAATCTAAAGTCACTGGCCTAGGAAGAGGCTCCAGCACTCACCGGAGCGCCTCAGGCTCTTCAAACAGCTGATCGGCTGGAATTCAAGAAGTCAGTTCCCCACTAATCAGGTATTGGTGACTATTCCTGAAGACAGGTCTTCAATATCAAAATCCTGGAAAACTACTTTAGGGCTCATGCACACGACCGTATGTATTTTGTGGTCCACAAAAAACGGATCCGCAAAAAAAATGGATGACGTCCGTGTGCATTCCGTGTTTTGCAGAACGGAACAGCTGACCTCTGATAGAACAGTCCTATCCTCGTCCATAATGAGGACAATAATAGGACATGTTCTATTTATTTGCGGAACGGACATACAGAAATGGAATGCACACGGAGTAACTTCCGTATTTTTTTTTTGCAGACCCATTGAAATGAATGGTTCCGCATACGGTCCGCAATAAAAACTGAACGGAAATGGAAAGAAAATATGTTTGTGTACATGAGCCCTTAAAGGGGTTTTCTGGTTATAATGATTTTTAAACAAGTGCCCACAGCCTGCCTCCTGAAACAGAAGATTCATACTTATTTGCTCTACGCTTCTCCGGCCCTTTTTGCTACCTCCACTGTCTCCATCTTCAGGTCCCCGCATCCCGTGGTGCATAGGCATGGTCACATGCACCGCTCCAAGCAATGACTGGGTGTAGCGGAGCAGTGCATGTTACCATGCCCATGAACTACTGGATGTAAGCAGTGCGGGCACTGGAAGATGGCGACGGAGGAGGCATCGCAGAGGGTGGGAGCGGCATGGAGCAGGTATGAGTCTTTTGTTTCAGCAGGCTTCTGACACTTGCTTAAGAATCATTAGAACCTGAGGGGCGGAGCCTAGCCACGCTGCTGAATGGCCGCACGAGCTTGAGCTCCTCCAGCATTCCGGCTCATTTGCCCTAATTAAGCTTATAAATTCGCATTATTATGGGAAAACCTGGCAAAGACAAGGTTAGAGGAAGTGCAGAGACGACTCCGCGACATTCCAAGCAGCCAAAGATGGAGAAATATCTCCGGAAAACGCAGAGGCTTGTGGCGCAGAAAGGCCCTAATATGGCGGAATCTGCTGCTCATGACTCCGATATAGGAGACCTCTCCGATGCATGCAGCCGCTCCGATGTTTCAGACAGGAGACCCAGAGATCCCCCTATTTCAGAGAGGACTCTCCGACGTGTCCTGGAGTCTGCTCTCTCGCCTATTAAACAAGATCTATCTGATATAAAAGATGACCTGAGACATCTGGGTCAGAGAGTGGTTGCATTAGAAACAGCACAAGAATCAATTATGGCCTATGAAGGAAAAGCATCGGAGGTGCTGGCGACTCACAAGACCTTACTGAATGAGGCTTTTTTAAAGCTTGAAGATCAAGAAAACCGTAGTCGCAGGTGCAACATACGTATCTGCGGCCTACCTGAATCGATTGCGGCTGAGGCCTTACCGACAGTGGCGCGCGAAATTTTCACCATGTTGCTGGATCCTGACAGAGCGGCAGGAATTGTGGTGGAACGGATACACAGGGCGCTGCGTCCCAGGCCTAAACCACAGGAACCTCCACGCGACGTCATCTGCGGCCTGTTAAGTTACGTGGACACTGCGGCCCTCCTGAAGAAACAGAGAGAGATGGAAGTACTGGAATATGAAGGCACACCATTTCAGATGTACCAAGATCTGGCGCCATCCACCTTGGCGAAGCGGCGCTTGCTGAAGCCCCTCCTGGATGTCCTGAGGAAAACATCCACGCCATTTCGGTGGCTATACCCATTCGGGCTCGCTGTCTCCAGAAACGGTAAATTGCTTACCATACGATCTCCTGCGGATCTCGCTTTGGTTTGGAACTCACTGGATGTCCCCCCGGTGGATATCCCCTCATGGTTGCCGGCCGATCAAGATGGCCCCCTACCTGTTCCACCGCGGGTCTCGGCCTGGCAAAAGGCCTCATCAGGTAGGCCGGAGCGCCCGGGAAAAGGCAAGATGGAGAGAGCTCCCACCTGATTTATGGGACTTATGTTATTTTCAGCTAAGTTTGTAGGCCCTTGTTGCCGCTATCCTCTATAAGTTGGAAATACCTGTTTTTTCAGCCGTCAGTTAATAGTTTTGCTAAAGGCAGATCTGGCTTCTTTTCCTGTTTGTTTTGGGGCCTGTCTGATCTTTACATGCTCACTATTTGAAATATGGCGTCACAACAGAAGTGTAACGCTTCTTTATCCTTTGCTGGACGTTATCTCTGAACTAAGAACTTGGTTCCCCACCTGAAGGGTAATGACCGGTCGGATTCCGGAGCTGGTCGTATTTTTTGTTGTTGGTCTTTTTTGTTATAGACCATAAGGTGCTTTACTTGCCCCCTCACCAGCCCAACCCTGTCTTGGATGGTGATAGGTGAAGCACTCACTTTTCAAATGAATACTATGACTGAACTGGGTTATTGCCAGTTTAATCTGTTAATTGTTTCTTTCCTTACTTTATTTTTTGTGTTTCCCTTCCCCCTTTTTCCTTATTTTCCCCACTCTGCTCATATATTCTATATGCTTTTTAGCATTCTCATGGGTACATCATGCCACTTCTTCCTTGAACATATATTGATATGTCTTCAATTGTAGTCGCCTCGCTAAATGCACATGGGCTGAACGAGCCATGCAAAAGGTCTCAAATCATCTCTCTTCTCCTGAGGGATAAAGTCTCAGTGGCCTTCCTACAGGAGACTCATTTTAGAACAGGTAAAATCCCCAACCTCCCTCCTAAGAAATTTGTCCAGTGGTTTCATAGTACACATGACTCAACCAGTAGAGGGGTTAGTGTTGCCATGCACAAAAATCTCCCTTTTAAGCACACCGCTATTTCTGCTGATCCTGAGGGTAGGTACATTTTTGTAAAGGGGGTGCTGGGGGATTCACCAGTCACATTTGCCAATCTCTATGCACCTAACAGAGACCAAGTACCATGGCTCGTTCAGACCCTTGTTTTACTGTCATCTTTCTCTGATGGATTGTTAGTTTTAGGGGGCGACTTCAATGTGGCCCTAGAGCCGTCAGTGGACACCTCAGAGGGTAGACCGTCTGTTTCCTACAGGCTTTTGAGAAGGCTTAAAACCTCCCTGAGAAAATTGAAGGTCCTGGATGTCTGGCGTACTTTGAATCCCAATGGCCGAGATTATACATTTTATTCGCATGCCAAGATGTCCTTTCATAGATTAGATTATTTGTTCCTGTCTGACTCGCACATACGTAATGTCTCTGGGGCCCGGATTGGTAGTATCACGCTATCCGACCATGCTCCTGTTATTATTAACTTCTCCTTATCTGGTTCACAGAAAAAAGAACGCCTATGGCGTCTAAACGACACCTTGATTTTGGATCCTACCCACGTTTGCAAAATCAGGGCCTCGATTTCCGAATTTTTTGAGCTTAACGACACATCAGACCCCCCCCCTTCTCCCTCCATATTATGGGAATCCCATAAGGTAGTAATAAGGGGAGAACTTATTGCATTAGGGGCCTATGTGAAGAAGCAGAGGACGCAGGCCTTAGATGGTTTACTAGCAGAGATTGCTCGCCTTGAATCCTCTGACAAGGAGACACAGGCCAAGCGCACCCTGACAGAGCTTACTGAAGCTAGAGTACGCTTAAAAAATCTATTAAATGTCACTTCTGCTAAACTGGTTCTACGCTCACGATTTAAAGCCTATGCGCATGGGGATAGAGGAAACAGACTGATGTCGGCGATTGCCAAGAAGCAGTTCTCTGACTCCTTTGTTTCCTCTATTAAAGACCCCAAAGGTAAAATGTACAAATCTACCCCAGATATTGCCAAGGCATTCTGCACCTTTTATGAAGCTTTATACAACTTACCTTCCCCTACAGGAGCTACGGCTGGTGATCTTTCAGAGGCCACAGACAAGTTTTTGCAGACTCTAGATCTTCCTTCAATATCCTCAATCAAGGCATCTCAGCTGACTAGACCCATAACTGACTCGGAGATTCATAAGGTGCTCATGTCCATCCCTTCAGGCAAAAGCCCGGGTCCGGATGGTTTCTCTATTGCGTATTACAAGTCCTTTAAGGACGTTTTAATTCCCCTCTTCAGAAATTTGTGCAATTACCTTCTTACTGGAGGCTCCCTAGCTCCACACTCCTTATTGCCGCACATTACTGTCCTACATAAGGAAAATAAAGATCCGACTTGCTGCAGTAACTATAGGCCGATCTCTTTGCTTAATAATGATGTAAAGTGGTGGGCAAAGATCTTGGCCACTAGGCTCCAGGATGTTCTACCTGACATTGTGCATGAAGAACAAGTTGGCTTTGTCTATGGCAGACAGGGGTTGGAAAATACTGTACGGCTTCTACATCTTGTAAATTGGGCCAAAAAATCATCTAAGCCCTTGGTGTTGGTTAGTACTGATGCGGAAAAGGCCTTCGACAGGGTCAGCTGGCATTTTATGTCGCGGACCCTGTCGAGGTTTGGCCTTCCAGACCAATTCATTGCAGCTATTCATACTTTATATTCATCCCCCTCTGCCAGGGTCAAAGTTAACGGCACGTTGTCACCACCATTTTGCATCACTAATGGGACGAGGCAGGGGTGCCCCCTTTCTCCTGCACTATTCATTTTAGTGATGGAGACACTCTTGTGTAAAATTAGGGCAGACCCGGATATTAAGGGCCTTCAGGTGGGTTCTGACACACATGTTACTGCAGCATTCGCGGATGATCTTTTAGTCTTGACCTCCAACCCTAGAGAGGCTTTGCCCAAATTGCTGAACGTATTTGAAGACTTTGGGTTTATATCCAATTTTAAAATGAACTATGGGAAATCCATGGCACTCAATATCTCCTGCCCACAAGCTGTAATTAATGCTCTTAAGTGTGCAACTCCATTCACTTGGGCCTCCAGAGACATTACGTATTTGGGGACTCATATATCGGCTAATGTTCAGGATTTGGCCTCCCTTAACTATATACCGCTCCTGAAAACTGTTCGTACACATCTACAAAATCTAAAACTTCCGTTTGTCTCCTGGGTAGGGAGAAAGAATTACATTAAGACCTTTATCCTTCCCAAATTTCTGTACCTGCTGCAATCCCTCCCTATTTGGTTACCGAACTCATACTTCACTGAAATCCGTAGGGTATTCACACGATTCCTCTGGAATGGCAAATCACCCCGTATTGCTTATTCTGTTCTCACAAGAGACAGGAGGTTCGGAGGCTTTGGGATGCCAGACGTGAAGCTTTATTACACTGCTGTACAGCTCTGTAGATGTGTAGCTACTATTTCTCGCCAATCTGACTCCCTTTGCGCCCGTCTTGAAAATGCACTTTTTAACAACCAAGAACTACTTACTCTGTGGGCCTATTTCAGCTAATCACAACTACTCATCCCCGGTTTGGAAAGGTATGTTGGTGGAGTGGTCCAAAATGGTACAGTCCCAAATTTTCAATTTCCCTAATCCATGTATGCCACTTAAATTACTACAAAGCCACATTCATGCTTCTGTGTTAAACCCCTCCGGGATTTGGTCTAAGCTCGCTGACATTCCTCTGCGAGATGTCCTTCTTCCGGATGGTAGTTTGAACTGGGATTCAGTATTAGGTCTTCCTGAGGTTAAAGCTGCACCTTTTTTCCATCTGGCAAATTTCCAAAGGGATACTAGGAAGTGTATTGGACCCTTCACGGGTAATAGCTCCCCCTCTTGGTTGGAAAAGAGGGTTTTAGCTGCCAAACCTCCCCTTAGACCATTATCTCAGATGTATAAAGAAATACAGGGAGTGCAGAATTATTAGGCAAATGAGTATTTTGACCACATCATCCTCTTTATGCATGTTGTCTTACTCCAAGCTGTATAGGCTCGAAAGCCTACTACCAATTAAGCATATTAGGTGATGTGCATCTCTGTAATGAGAAGGGGTGTGGTCTAATGACATCAACACCCTATATTAGGTGTGCATAATTATTAGGCAACTTCCTTTCCTTTGGCAAAATGGGTCAAAAGAAGGACTTGACAGGCTCAGAAAAGTCAAAAATAGTGAGATATCTTGCAGAGGGATGCAGCCCTCTTAAAATTGCAAAGCTTCTGAAGCGTGATCATCGAACAATCAAGCGTTTCATTCAAAATAGTCAACAGGGTCGCAAGAAGCGTGTGGAAAAACCAAGGCGCAAAATAACTGCCCATGAACTGAGAAAAGTCAAGCGTGCAGCTGCCAAGATGCCACTTGCCACCAGTTTGGCCATATTTCAGAGCTGCAACATCACTGGAGTGCCCAAAAGCACAAGGTGTGCAATACTCAGAGACATGGCCAAGGTAAGAAAGGCTGAAAGACGACCACCACTGAACAAGACACACAAGCTGAAACGTCAAGACTGGGCCAAGAAATATCTCAAGACTGATTTTTCTAAGGTTTTATGGACTGATGAAATGAGAGTGAGTCTTGATGGGCCAGATGGATGGGCCCGTGGCTGGATTGGTAAAGGGCAGAGAGCTCCAGTCCGACTCAGATGCCAGCAAGGTGGAGGTGGAGTACTGGTTTGGGCTGGTATCATCAAAGATGAGCTTGTGGGGCCTTTTCGGGTTGAGGATGGAGTCAAGCTCAACTCCCAGTCCTACTGCCAGTTTCTGGAAGACACCTTCTTCAAGCAGTGGTACAGGAAGAAGTCTGCATCCTTCAAGAAAAACATGATTTTCATGCAGGACAATGCTCCATCACACGCGTCCAAGTACTCCACAGCGTGGCTGGCAAGAAAGGGTATAAAAGAAGAAAATCTAATGACATGGCCTCCTTGTTCACCTGATCTGAACCCCATTGAGAACCTGTGGTCCATCATCAAATGTGAGATTTACAAGGAGGGAAAACAGTACACCTCTCTGAACAGTGTCTGGGAGGCTGTGGTTGCTGCTGCACGCAATGTTGATGGTGAACAGATCAAAACACTGACAGAATCCATGGATGGCAGGCTTTTGAGTGTCCTTGCAAAGAAAGGTGGCTATATTGGTCACTGATTTGTTTTTGTTTTGTTTTTGAATGTCAGAAATGTATATTTGTGAATGTTGAGATGTTATATTGGTTTCACTGGTAAAAATAAATAATTGAAAAGGGTAAATATTTGTTTTTTGTTAAGTTGCCTAATAATTATGCACAGTAATAGTCACCTGCACACACAGATACCCCCCTAAAATAGCTAAAACTAAAAACAAACTAAAAACTACTTCCAAAAATATTCAGCTTTGATATTAATGAGTTTTTTGGGTTCATTGAGAACATGGTTGTTGTTCAATAATAAAATTAATCCTCAAAAATATAACTTGCCTAATAATTCTGCACTCCCTGTACTTTCCTCCGTACCCCCAGAGCTACGTTATGTGATCTCCTGGGAACGGGAACTATCTCTGTCCCTTACGGAGCCGGAGAGGGCGTTTATCCTGGCTCATTCACATGGCTTCACTCGTTGTGTGAGGATTCAGGAGAACTCCTTTAAGCTTCTCAGTAGGTGGTACAAGACACCTGAGTTCTTGCATAAACTGAACCCAGAAGTCCCTGAAGCGTGTTGGAGATGCAGCACGGATACTGGTTCTATGTCACATATTTGGTGGCTCTGTCGGAAGATCCAACCATTTTGGAAATCAATCGAGACATTAGTCAACCAGATATGTAATACTAAGATATCTCTGGATGCTAAGCTCGTCCTATTGTGGTGCCCCAATAGTTCTTTCACTCCCACCAAACATGACCTCCCAACGATGCTGCTTACAGCGGCTAAATTACTTATTCCCTTTCTGTGGAAGAATGATTCCTCACCGACTCTTCCAATGTGGTCTGATAAAGTAGACCAGATATATCGTTTTGAGGAGCTTGCGCATTGGGAAGATAACTCACGCTCTCGCTTCTTAAAATTGTGGTCCCATGGAAAGCTTATAGGAATTTTACATAAAAGAGCAGATATTTTTCATTCCCTTGTTTCCCTCCCCCCCCCGATCCCTCCTGATTGTTCTTTTCCCCCCTTTACTTTTCCTTTCTCTTGAATACCAGCCTCTGATTAATGAGAATTATAACTTGTAATGCTCTTACGTGATATGCAGGCTTGATAACTATTTTGCAATCTAATGTCGTCTTTGCAATGTCATATGTGGGCCTTGGCCTTGATTTTTCTTTCAATAAAAATAAATATGGTTAAGAATCATTAGAACCTGAAAACCCTTTAAGCCATTCTCTTTTCCTGCTAAATCTAGGTACAATGGCCTTTTCTAAAACTGTGTCAAAATGCACCACGTTTTTGGTGCATTTTATGACCAGGACTAGGCACATTTATATTACATTTACATTATTACATTAGTAAATGGGGGCGTTTTTTCCCCTTATTCTGTGACATTAGATACATTGGTAGACTTTATTTTTGTTCTGTTATTGTTTCTTCCTTCCATTACTACCTCTACATAGGGTATTCCAACGTTTGGCTACTCTTACTATAAAGAACTCTTTCCTGTCTTAATGATAGAACAGCCAGTCTTCCACGTGTAGATGATGCTTTCTGATCCATTCTGCTTTTCATGGAAGGGATAGTTTGTGTACTGAATCTATTGACCTTGTATATACAAATCACCTTTTAAGAAAGTCAAATCAAAGTCTTTTTCTCATGCTAAAAAAAACTGAGATTTCCTATCTGATTAATTCATATATTTCCGTGGTATTGAACCTTCTCCAGATTCCCTATATCCTTACAGTATTGAACCTTAAAGGGAGTCTGTCACCTGGAAATTCATTTGTAAACCAGGCACAACGTCGTGTAGGACTAGCTCAGCTGAATGTAATGATACCTTTCACTTAACAATCAATTGCTTCATTCTGGAGAAAAAGGACTTTTTAATCCATTTGCAGTTAAGTACATTAAGGGTGGGCCCAAGCCTTTCTGTGCTCCCTTGTGCCTCCTGCTTCCTCTGACAGCCCCTCTGTCTCCATCATGATTTATAGGGCCGTCAATTATAGGGTTCCTGCATAATCATCTCACCTGGCCTGGCGCGCAGTCTAATCTCTTAGCTGCCAAGTTTGCCCTCTTTTCTATCGGGGTGGACTTTGTCTCCTCTGTATCATGGAAAGATTCCCTCACATGCAGTCTTCTGAAATAATTTTCCATATTACGGTTTTATGCTAAGCTTTAGAGGGACAAAATGAAATGCTCATTGTCAAGCAATAAACGAAAACTGACACATCTACAGTACCTGTGCCAGAACATTTTTGGTGTCATGGCCACAACATCACAGACATGGAAATTTTTAATATTAAATGGTATCAGATCTCAGGGTGACGGGAAAGTCTGGGAACACAAATTAACAACAAAATTTGACAGACTCAGAACAAAATTGAATGTGTTGCATCAATTTATGTGGACCTATCACCATAGACCAGATCTCAATCAGCCAACAATAAAACTTTCACACTTCTTATCTACAAACTGCCCCAATATTTACTCCTACAACTATTTACTCCTCACCACTTGTCTCATTTTCACATTGTTCTTTTTTGTCCTTTTGTGTATAAATACAGTATGTGACTCTTTCCATATCATCTTACTACTATGCGTGATGAAGAGACCTTAGTCTTCAAAGCTTGTTATTATCTTTTCAGTTATCCATTAAAAGGTATCAACTACTGAGGACTTTCAGTTTTTACCTTCTCTATCTACTGGCTAACATGGTACACACATTTCCTTTCCAGAATGTGTTAATATCACAAATTAATGTTATGAGCATCAGGGATCTGCCTGTTGTTTTAAAGGGAACCTGTCACCGGGATTTTGGGTATAGAGCTGAGGACATGGGCTGCTAAATGGCCACTAGCACATCGACAATCCCCATAGCTCTATGTGCTTTTATTGTGTAAAAAAAAACAATGATTTGATACATATGCAAATTAACCTGAGATGAGTCCTGTATGTGAGATGACTCATCTCAGGTTAATTTGCATATGTATCAAATAGTTTTTTTTACACAATAAAAGCACACAGAGCTATGGGGACTGGGTATTGCGGATCTGCTAGCGGCCATATAGCAGCCCATGTCCTCAGCTCTATACACAAAATCCCGGTGACAGATTCCCTTTAAGTTCATCTAGTTAGTAACTCTGGACAGTTATTATGCAACCACCTTGGGCGTATCACCTGTGAAGCAACTATCCCAGCGGTGCATGGCCATGTACTAAAGAACGAACAGATTTACCCACTTTGAGCTCACGTAAGACCAAGGCAGACTGCAGGATTCACGAAAGTGAAATACCTGATACAGGTCTCCCGCGAGAATAGAGACGGGATTCTAACTAGGACCTGACCGGATACCAATCAAGCGGAGATAGGCTGAAGCGTGCAAACGCCACGAGAAGTAACCCTTCCGCGGGATCCATACAGTGAGCCGACTGGAGTCACAGTGAGTAAAGAGACTATTCTAAGTGAAGCTGTACTAAACCACGGAACAACAGGTGGTATAAGTACGGGAGCTACTTACTTTCTGGACAATCGATTTCTTATACATAGGCGTACTCAGACCCTGAGACGTCCTTAACAAATAGACTATCCACAAGTGGTGTGAACTACAGACTTACTCTGAAAGCCATATATATTTTTTTTTATCTTTCATTTTTTATTCTATATCCCATATAGGTGGCATAAAGATATTAATTTATTGATATAATGTATTACTATGTATAAGTTTGTATAACCGGGATAGCAACTACATATTTGTCTATATCTGGGACTCACGTTTACTATACTCTGCTCTGCTCCGCCACAGACGGCTGCGATCCAAATAGCCAATATCATCTGGGAAACACGGATGCACCCCTCTGTGTCGCAGTATACGGATATTTGTGTTCCAGTCATGGACATTTGATAGACACATATGATTGTATATGCTTTTTAGATGTTTTAAAATTTTAACCTAGTGCACATAGGATAAATACTTGTTGTTTAATAAATATTTTAATATTAATAAGATTCAAGTTCCACGTGAATTCCTATTGTCTGAGTGCCGGTTCTATCCAACTTACATGTATATCTGGGTTGGCTATTGTCTAGCCTTGCCTGATTGATTAGAGTGACATACTGATTGTTGAGTCTATTTATATACAGACATCACTTTATCCTGGTTGTCAGATACAGTGTTTGCAATTTTGCAGATTTTGTTTATTTATTGCTCCATGTCTGGTTGATCATCTGCTATCTACCTGTATGTCATACATCAGCCATTTCTATCCATTGCTTTTTCCCGTCATCCACAGGTGAGTTTGTTTAGTATCTTGTTTTCTGCCAGTATTGATACTACATGCGTCATTTATGTGTTTTTTGTGACTGTCTGGTTGTAGTACAATTCAATCCTACTGTAAGGATAATTTCACAGGAGCATATTCAGTATGTGAAATATTATCCATGTGTCAGAGATATTTCCTGGGCTGAACGCTGCTAAATTGTACAGACAGCATAAGGGTAGGTTCACATAACTGTTTCATTTTCCGTTCTTCTGATGCATAAAAAAAAATCCTGTATTTAAAGCATCAGTTATGCTCCGTTATGCTAATTTTTTTTTAATCTGTTTTACCCATTTTCATCTGAGATACGTTATTTTAGATGGAAAAAAGTCCTCCACAAAGTATTTTTTTCATCTAAAATGACAGATCTCAGAAATGACTAAAATGGATGAATAGATAAAATACAGGATCCGTTTTTTTTTCTTGTTTCTGTTCTTCCAATGGATCAGAGGAATGGAAAACAAAATGTTGATGTGAACCTAGCCTTATGTGAGTTGAATTTAGTAGAGCTGAGGCCAGGCAGCAACACACAGGATTATAAAATGCTGTGGGTTCATTTCACAGGAGCAGTGTTCAGCCAAGGAAATACCTTTGACACATGGGGTGTATATCTCAGGCTGAATACACTCATGTGAAATTAGTATTTGAGTATCATGAACCACAGCTAGGATGTTAAATAGGCAGCTGCTATAGGTGAAGTCCAGTTTTGTGGTCTTGTGCCATTGTTCCAGATATGGGAACTAGCTTAAAGATACTTTGGAATATTTGGGGGTTAAGATTGGGGTTCCTATAAATAGGTTTTATGAGCTTAACCTGGCCCCGGTGCTGAATAAAGTTAAGATCAAGATAAGCGCTTGGCAGAAATTGATATTGGCACAGACAGATCGAATAGCATTGATTAAGATGATTATCTTGCCTATTGTCTTATTCCCGATCTGTGCTTCCCCTATTTGGATCGACGATATCTTCTTTCACAGATTGGAGTTTTCGATTAACGATCTAATTTGGGGAAGGAAGAGGGTGCGTATAAAGCAGAGATACCTTTGGTTGGCGGAGGCAGATGGTGGGCTGTCACTTCCTTTTTTTCAAGGTTATTTTTTATGTGCACAGATACAGCGTTGTTGCTATTTGAGAGAGAGTTTACTTTTACGGTATTTGACTAAAGTTTTGGATAAACCAATAGACAATATTTTTGCATGTTTGGAGACTTAGTATATGGGATTGAGGAAGTCTTTGTTGATCCCTTGGTCACTACAGAGGATATGGAATAAGCTGAAGGAGATTCTTAAAGTCTCCAGTCCTTTTGCTTTTACCCCTCTGTGGGAGAACAGGGGGCTGGTGGAATTTTTTAACCACCTCCGGACCGCCTAACGCAGATTCGCGTTCCGGAGGTGGCAGCGCTGCGCAGAGTCACGCATCTACGCGTCATCTCGCGAGACGCGAGATTTCCTGTGAACGCGCGCACACAGGCGCGCGCGCTCACAGGAACGGAAGGTAAGAGAGTGGATCTCCAGCCTGCCAGCGGCGATCGTTCGCTGGCATGCTGGAGATGTGATTTTTTTAACCCCTAACAGGTATATTAGACGCTGTTTTGATAACAGCGTCTAATATACCTGCTACCTGGTCCTCTGGTGGTCCCCTTTGTTTGGATCGACCACCAGAGGACACAGGTAGCTCAGTAATATGTTGCACCAAGCACCACTACACTACACCCCCCCCTGTCACTTATTAACCCCTTATTCACCCTTGATCACCCCTGATCACCCCATATAGACTCCCTGATCACCCCCCTGTCATTGATTACCCCCCTGTCATTGATCACCCCTCTGTAAAGCTCCATTCAGACGTCCGCATGATTTTTACGGATCCACTGATAGATGGATCGGATCCGCAAAACGCATACGGACGTCTGAATGGAGCCTTACAGGGGCGTGATCAATGACGGTGGTGATCACCCCATATAGACTCCCTGATCACCCCCCTGTCATTGATCACCCCCCTGTCATTGATCACCCCCCTGAAAGGCTGCATTCAGATGTCCGTATGATTTTTACGGATCCACTAATACATGGATCGGATCCGTAAAACACGTACGGACATCTGAATGGAGCCTTACAGGGGAGTGATCAATGACGGAGGTGATCACCCCATATAGACTCCCTGATCATCCCCCTGTCATTGATCACCCCCCTGTCATTGATCACCCCCCTGTAAGGCTGCATTCAGATGTCCGTATGATTTTTACGGATCCACTGATACATGGATCGGATCCGCAAAACACGTACGGACATCTGAATGGAGCCTTACAGGGGAGTGATCAATGACGGAGGTGATCACCCCATATAGACTCCCTGATCACCCCCCTGTCATTGATCACCCCCCTGTCATTGATCACCCCCCTGTCAGGCTGCATTCAGATGTCCGTATGATTTTTACGGATCCACTGATGCATGGATCGGATCCGCAAAACACATACGGACATCTGAATGGAGCCTTACAGGGGGGTGATCACCCCATATAGACTCCCTGATCACCCCCCTGTCATTGATCACCCCCCTGTCATTGATCACCCCCCTGTCAGGCTGCATTCAGATGTCCGTATGATTTTTACGGATCCACTGATGCATGGATCGGATCCGCAAAACACATACGGACATCTGAATGGAGCCTTACAGGGGGGTGATCACCCCATATAGACTCCCTGATCACCCCCCTGTCATTGATCACCCCCCTGTCATTGATCACCCCCCTGTCAGGCTGCATTCAGATGTCCGTATGATTTTTACGGATCCACTGATGCATGGATCGGACCTGCAAAACACATACGGACATCTGAATGGAGCCTTATAGGGGGGTGATCAATGACAGGGGGGTGATCACCCCATATAGACTCCCTGATCACCCCCCTGTCATTGATCACCCCCCTGTCATTGATCACCCCCCTGTAAGGCTCCATTCAGACATTTTTTTGGCCCAAGTTAGCGGAAATTAATTTTTTTTTTCTTACAAAGTCTCATATTCCACTAAATTGTGTCAAATAATAATATCTCACATGAACTCACTATACCCCTCACGGAATCCAAATGCGTAAAAATTTTTAGACATTTATATTCCAGACTTCTTCTCACGCTTTAGGGCCCCTAGAATGCCAGGGCAGTATAAATACCTCACATGTGACCCCATTTCGGAAAGAAGACACCCCAAGGTATTCCGTGAGGGGCATATTGAGTCCATGAAAGATTGAAATTTTTGTCCCAAGTTAGCGGAAAGGGAGACTTTGTGAGAAAAAAATAAAAAATATCAATTTCCGCTAACTTGTGCAAAAAAAAAAAAAAATTCTATGAACTCGCCATGCCCCTCATTGAATACCTTGGGGTGTCTTCTTTCCAAAATGGGGTCACATGTGGGGTATTTATACTGCCCTGGCATTCTAGGGGCCCTAAAGCGTGAGAAGAAGTCTGGGATCCAAATGTCTAAAAATGCCCTCATAAAATGAATGTGGGCCCCTTTGCGCATCTAGGCTGCAAAAAAGTGTCACACATGTGGTATCGCCGTACTCAGGAGAAGTTCGGCAATGTTTTTTGGGGTGTCATTTTACATATATCCATGCTGGGTGAGATAAATATCTTGGTCAAATGCCAACTTTGTATAAAAAATGGGAAAAGTTGTCTTTTGCCGAGATATTTCTCTCACCCAGCATGAGTATATGTAAAAAGACACCCCAAAACACATTGCCCAACTTCTC
This sequence comes from Bufo bufo, assembly GCF_905171765.1. Taxonomy (NCBI): domain Eukaryota; kingdom Metazoa; phylum Chordata; class Amphibia; order Anura; family Bufonidae; genus Bufo; species Bufo bufo. The sequence continues at coordinate 454,111,146 of NC_053393.1, read as the reverse complement.
CTGAATACGGCGATACCACATGTGTGACACTTTTTTGCAGCCTAGGTGGGCAAAGGGGCCCACATTCCAAAGAGCACCTTTAGGATTTCACAGGTCATTTACCTACTTACCACACATTAGGGCCCCTGGAAAATGCCAGGGCAGTATAACTACCCCACAAGTGACCCCATTTTGGAAAGAAGACACCCCAAGGTATTCTGTGAGGGGCATGGCGAGTTCCTAGAATTTTATATTTTTTGTCACAAGTTAGCGGAAAATGATGATTTTTTTTTTGATTTTTTTTTCCTTACAAAGTCTCATATTCCACAAACTTGTGACAAAAAATAAAAACTTCCATGAACTCACTATGCCCATCACAAAATACCTTGGAGTGTCTTCTTTCCAAAATGGGGTCACTTGTGGGGTAGTTATACTGCCCTGGCATTTTAGGGGCCAAATGCGTGAGAAGTGGTTTGAAATCAAAATCTGTAAAAAATGGCCGGTGAAATCCGAAAGGTGCTCTTTGGAATGTGGGCCCCTTTGCCCACCTAGGCTGCAAAAAAGTGTCACATATCTGGTATCGTTGTACTCAGGAGAAGTTGGGCAATGTGTTTTGGGGTGTCATTTTACATATACCCATGCTGGGTGAGAGAAATATCTTGGCAAAAGACAACTTTTCCCATTTTTTTATACAAAGTTGGCGTTTGACCAAGATATTTATCTCACCCAGCATGCGTATATGTAAAATGACACCCCAAAACACATTGCCCAACTTCTCCTGAGTACGGAGATACCACATGTGTGACACTTTTTTGCAGCCTAGGTGGGCAAAGGGGCCCACATTCCAAAGAGCACCTTTAGGATTTCACAGGTCATTTACCTACAAACCACACATTAGGGCCCCTGGAAAATGCCAGGGCAGTATAACTACCCCACAAGTGACCCCATTTTGGAAAGAAGACACCCCAAGGTATTCTGTGAGGGGCATGGCGAGTTCCTAGAATTTTATATTTTTTGTCACAAGTTAGCGGAAAATGATGATTTTTTTTTTTGATTTTTTTTTCCTTACAAAGTCTCATATTCCACTAACTTGTGACAAAAAATAAAAACTTCCATGAACTCACTATGCCCATCACGAAATACCTTGGGGTGTCTTCTTTCCAAAATGGGGTCACTTGTGGGGTAGTTATACTGCCCTGGCATTCTAGGGGCCCAAATGTGTGGTAAGAAGTTTGAAATCAAAATGTGTAAAAAATGACCGGTGAAATCCGAAAGGTGCTCTTTGGAATATGGGCCCCTTTGCCCACCTAGGCTGCAAAGGTGTCACACATGTGGTATCTCCGTACTCAGGAGAAGTTGGGGAATGTGTTTTGGGGTGTCATTTTACATATACCCATGCTGGGTGAGAGAAATATCTTGGCAAAAGACAACTTTTCCCATTTTTTTATACAAAGTTGGCATTTGACCAAGATATTTATCTCACCCAGCATGGGTATATGTAAAATGACACCCCAAAACACATTCCCCAACTTCTCCTGAGTACGGCGATACCACATGTGTGGCACTTTTTTGCAGCCTAGGTGGGCAAAAGGGCCCACATTCCAAAGAGCACCTTTCGGATTTCACCGGTCATTTTTTACACATTTTGATTTCAAACTACTTACCACACATTTGGGCCCCTAGAATGCCAGGGCAGTATAACTACCCCACAAGTGACCCCATTTTGGAAAGAAGACACCCCAAGGTATTCGCTGATGAGCATAGTAAGTTTATAGAAGTTTTTATTTTTTGTCACAAGTTAGTGGAATATGAGACTTTGGAAGAAAAAAAAAAGAAAAAATAATCATCATTTTCCACTAACTTGTGACAAAAAATAAAAAGTTCTATGAACTCACTATGCCCATAAGCGAATACCTTAGGGTGTCTACTTTCCGAAATGGGGTCATTAGTGGGGTGTTTGTACTGTCTGGGCATTGTAGAACCTCAGGAAACATGACAGGTGGTCAGAAAGTCAGAGCTGCTTCAAAAAGCAGAAATTCACATTTTTGTACCATAGTTTGTAAACGCTATAACTTTTACCCAAACCATTTTTTTTTTACCCAAACATTTTTTTTTTATCAAAGACATGTAGAACAATAAATTTAGAGAAAAATTTATATATGGATGTCGTTTTTTTTGCAAAATTTTACAACTGAAAGTGAAAAATGTCATTTTTTTTGCAAAAAAATCGTTAGATTTCGATTAATAACAAAAAAAGTAAAAATGTCAGCAGCAATGAAATACCACCAAATGAAAGCTCTATTAGTGAGAAGAAAAGGAGGTAAAATTCATTTGCGTGGTAAGTTGCATGACCGAGCAATAAACGGTGAAAGTAGGGTAGGTCAGAAGTGTAAAAAGTGGCCTGGTCTTTAAGGGTGTTTAAGCTATAGGGGCTGAGGTGGTTAAAATCATAGATTTTGGTTATTGGTCACGTAGGGGTATCAATAAGTTGTCTCACCTTTTATATAGGGGTCATTTTAAATTGCTTGGAGAATTTGGTATTATTCATAGTTCACCATTAGATTTGTTCATGTATACACGTTTAAAACACACATTTGAAGCCTCTAGGAATAGGGGCTGTTTTTTTCCACGAGAGAATTTATTCTTTGATTATTGTGACGCTCAGAAGAATGAGAGGGTGAAGATATCTAGATTATATGCTAAACTCCGAACCGCATTGGCAACTGTAACTCCTTTTAAAAGTCCAAGTAAGTGGGAGCAGGAGTTGAACTGTTCTCCACTACAGTGGTCCACTATCTATAGGAACGTGAGAAAGGCGACAGTTTCCAATGCTCACAGATTAATTCAATTCAAGATCCTGCATCGATTGTACTATACCCCAAAGATACAAGTAAAATTCTTACAAAATAAAGCCCGGGATTGTGGGTGCCCTAAATGTGGATACGTCAATGCGGACTTTGTCCATTTGCTTTGGGGTTGTAGTAAAATAAAGAAATATTGGGAGCAGGTCTTCTCTACCTTACAAAAGGAGTCTGCGACGAATTATAACCCGGGGATCTTGACAGTGATCTTGGGAGATTATGTGTCAGAAACAGAAACCCCGCTCCGGGTCAGACAGATCTGGATGAGGGGTCTGATGGTGGCTAAAGCTATGCTGATCAAGCATTGGGGTTCTGTCTCCCCGCCCTCGATAAGTGAGTGGTGTTCATATCTCCAGCAAATTAGAATTTATAAGGATATTGAAAGAAGGAAAAAGGAAAAAAATGGAGGGTGGCACGCAAGACTACCTAGCTATACTTAATGTTGTTAATAGTCTATAGCTGATGGATTGGAGTGGACGGCAGCCAATAGGGGGGGGGGGGGGAGGGAAGGGAGAAGGTCATAATTGTTTCCAATATTATGTTAGGCGTGAACCTATACTGATCTGTATAACCTAGTTATAATGATGCTTATAAATGTCATATTATGTACTTTGATTCGATCAATATCGGATCATGTATTAATTTGTGAATTCTAAAATAAAAAAATAAATATTTATTGAAAAAAGATATGGGTACTAGATATCTGGAGATGGGTCGTTGATCCAGAGATTTATTCTCCGTGCGATATTTGGAGAAGAAGGTTTTCATTTAATATGGGGCAATTAACATCAGCTTCACAGTTTTTTCAGCCTCATCGACTATATAACTATGTAATAAAGATTTTAGAACAATTACACTAGATTTTACATTTCCTAACTAGATAGGCAATGTAAGGGTGGAGCTTTACTTTTTTACTGGAACAGAATGGACAGTATAATTTTTTAATTCTGTGCTATCTCTAGCCTGCAGAGGGCAGCAGCAAGTCATGTTACTAACAAAAAAAAACAATAAAGGCCAAAGATGATGAAGGAGAGAAAGTGATATATGTATATACATATTTTTTCAAAAGACTCTATAGCTACACACTAGATATGAAATCTGACACGTTTCATCAAAAGTCACTCTGGTATTTCAATATCATAGCTCTTGCACATTCCCTTTGGCATATATGGTTTACTTCAGTCATACGTGTTCTTTATGCTGGACAGAGATTTTGTTAATGTATGTGCAGGTTTCCTATGCAGTTTTGGAAGCCAAAATCGGGAGTGGATCAAAAAAGGAGAGAAAGTATAAGGGACAGTGCACAGCCCGGAGCACAGGTCCCAGACAATACAGAAACTGCAGTAATCTGCTACATTATTCCCCAAACCAGGCCAGTAAAAGCTGTGTTTTAGTTGACTTTTTCATTTTACTTATCCCTAGGTGACCAGCTAGTGGTATATCATGGACAACCCGTAGGAGTTGTTCCCTGAACTGCCCAGGCACCACTAGGTGCCTGTCTTTGAATACATCCTGCTGGGGGCCAGTGGGAATACTTTGTCTATACAGCCTCCTCTGGTCACAGGTTTTATTTGTCCCTATCCTCAGGGGTCTGATCAGCCATCTCCCACAGCTTCTGCAGACTATCATATGTAATGCAGTCTAAAAACAAGCGACGTTCCGCATCTATGTTCTCTGATAACAACACATTCTGACTAATTTCTGCTGCTAGCTGTGGGCTTACAGCTTTCCCCCTTTTTCGGTAGCAGACAAAGTAGGGGGCCCAGAACACAGACAAAGTGGGGGGGGGGGGGGGGGTGTATAGACGTGACAGGAATTTCATGCATCTTTATGATGTTCCCTGCTACAAAATTTCCAGACAATTGCTTTGAGAACTTGTAGCACTCTGGTGTGCTTGGAATAGGGTGCCCACCCTATTAGTATAAAGTAGAAGAAACTCCAGCACAAAACTTATGTAGAACAATTGGTATTTATTGATAGATGGCTGTCTAAATTGTGACATTTTGGCCGACAAGGCCTTTGTCAGACTACAGCAAAACAACAGAAAATAAAATAATATCATAAATCTGCTAAAGGAAGCCTGAGGACGTACATATGGTATACAGAGTCATGACGCTAGAAAACTATCACATTCTGCACAGAGTTATCACATTTCATAGTATGGATGGTTTCAATATCACCATATACTACCGCCATCGGCTCACCAAGTACGCCAGAGTCCTTCACAATGTCTGCGGAAATAAACTAAATGTCCGAGATCAGTTCCTAGTAACACATTAATGGGAATTTTGTCCGTCACCCCCATTTCCATGATCCCTCTTCCTGCCCCCTAATCCAGATAAACTCGTGCCATGGGTAAGGCAGGGGTTAGACCTCATACTCCAGAAACAGTTAGAGTTTTACAAGGGGTGAGGTCCTCTGAATTGACAAGCTCTGTGTGCACAAGTGTCATCTTGGCACCAGTGTCCCTCTATCCCATGGTGACCGTATTGCACACAGTGACCACTTGTAAATTGTCAGAAGATGCCCCTTTCCTCTCACCCATAAACAAAACTGCTGAGGATGAAGTAGATGGTTTGGGCAAAGGGGTGGTTTTCCTCTTCTCTGTGCAAGCAGTGCTGATATGCCCCAATTGGTTGCACACAAAACACCCGCGGTTATCAACGGCAGGCCTGGGAATTGGGCAGAGGGAAAACCTCCTGGAGATCTGCGAGTAGGGGCAAAGGCATTAAAAGGGGGCTTTCCCCCTTATCAACCTGGAACAGCAGGCTTCTGTGCCTCTGGCACTCGATTGGCAGCATAAACATCTGCTATGTGGGCAGCTTTATCCAGGTTCTTGGGCTCCCTGGACTGAATAAACTGTCTCACTTTCATAGGACAGGTGTGGAGGAACTGATCCATGAGCATCAGATCCTCCAAGTCTTCAAAAGCAGTGGTAATCCCATTGTCCACTGCCTGAAGTGGTTCCTTAGTCCAGCCAGGTCTGAGTAATTGTCAGTACCCGTGGGCTTCAAAGTCCTAAACCATTTTCAGTATACCTCTGGGCTTAGGTTAAATCATTGGATTAAGGCCTCATAATCTTGATCCGCAGTTGCAGGCAAGTCTGCATACACCTCCAGTGTGTTGCCTTTCAGTCCTGGAGTCAGATACTTAGTCCATTCTGTGGGCAGTTGGAATTGCCTGCAAAACTTTTCAAAACTTTTGAGGAAGACATCCAGATCACCACCTTTCTCCATGACAGGGAAACAATCTAGACGGTGTGTTAGGGATACAGTGTCCGTGGCTTCAAACTGGGGTGACAATGTACCACTTTGCAGGTTCATTTGTGTCAACCTTAGCTGGTACTCCCGCTCTGCTTGGCGTTCTGCAAACTCTTGATCTGCATCGTGTTCTGCAAACTCTCGCTCTACTTGGTGTTGGGCAGGTTCTCGCTCTGCTTGGTTCTCTTGCAACAACAACTACAACCTCATATTAGGATCACAGGCGCCCATCTGCTAGAGAATTAGAGGACGTGAAGATTCCATACCGCTTTGAGCACTGGTACTGTCGTGCCCAGCCAGTTCCTGAATAGGATCTTCTGTCCGTTCCTCTGATGCTGAAGATCCCTGTTCTGGTTCCACAGAATCGTGGGACTGTGCATCATATACCAACAATGTTTGAATCAGCTCCAATTTAGTTTGGTTTCTAGCATCCACCCCTCTCTACTCACAGAGCAGCAGCAGTTCAGCTTTCGTCTTGTTCTTATACACATCGGCCATTCTAGCAGCGGTTTTCTCGAATAAAAGATAAAAAAGAAAAACAAGAAGGTAAGGGGAACTGTTTTTCACGTATGTAAGTTAACTGACAAATAGTATGGATTGAGTCCTTCCTTGTGAACTGTTGTATCCTTCGCAGCCCTTAAATGTAAGGGTTAATTTCTGAAACCAATGTCTTTAACAGTGTCAAAAACAATAACGCTGTCCGACTGCTACCACCACCTACACTTATCTAGGCAATAGGGGCCTATATTTCCAGACTTTCTCAGTATCAATTAGTCACAATAAAACAGGTTATCTCATTGAGGCATAAAATACCCTGAATCAATATGAGTAAGGTTTTTGCCTTCAGAGGAGAATGTTCTGCAAGTCTACAATGAAGGGACTTAAAAATATTTCAAATTTAATACACAATATTGCAGTGTGATACAAAAAATTGTCAGATAAATAAAAAAATATATATACATACAGTTACAATGCATTCAACAGTTATGAAAATAAAAGGGATAAAATAACAGAATAAAAGCTTCATCTTCCCTGCTCTGTCCCCTCACTAGTCTACTGAATTATTTACAAAATTATTTTGTAAAATATTTGCATTGGCTCTCTAAACATGTAGAAGTGCTGGCAGCGTCCCTTTATATTTCATTATGCTGTATATGTTACAATCTGTACAATGTTAACTTGTGGTTTTATATCATGTTATTCAGTCCTTAAACTGGGATGCCATTATTAAAGAGATACCACAATGAAAGGAATGCATTTAAAGACTCTCAGATGTTAAAATGTCAACTCTTAATCACCCTTGTTTTCTAGCAGTCACTGGCGTCAGAAATGGTGCAGACTTTTGCTGTTTAAGAGTTGGAAAACTAACGGAATTTAAAAAATGAATGACAAATCTTATTACAGGAAAATTACTTTTTCTTTAGTTTTATTTTTACTTTTTACAAGTGGAATATTCCAACAAGGCCGAAATTTCCATTTTATGGATGTACGATGGTAAAATTTATTTACTACAAATAATTATCCTTGCAAAGCTGCCAAAAAATATATTAAGGAGTATTAAAGGAATTTTATGAGACTTTTATACTGATGACCTATCTGGATAGGTCATCAGTATCTGATCAGTGGGAGTCCGACACCTGGGACCAGTGCCGATCAGCTGTTTGAGAAGGCACTGGTGCTATATTGCACTTCAATGGTGCTGAGCTGCACCAAGGTCATGTGACCAAAGAACGTGATATCACATGACGGAAGTTGCGAGAAGGCCGCAGTACTACTGTGAGTGCCGATGCCTTTTCAACAGCTGATCGGCGGGGGTCCCCGGAGTCAGACCCCCACTGATCAGATACTGAAGACCAGAGCTACATGTATCACATGAAACAATATTTCCTTTTCCAAACAAATCCCCACAAACCTGATATTAAAATCCCATATAAATAATCACAGCACATTAATTACCAACAATAGTGTAACACATGGTTATAAGTCACCATGGGGTTGGTGTGCACAGCACAATGCGCTTTCATATCCTCTGCACTAGAATGAACATAAACACTAGAAATCAAGTATATTCACTATTCAAGCTTTCATTATACACTCACCTAAAGAATTATTAGGAACACCATACTAATACGGTGTTGGACCCCACCCATAAATGCATTGAAGCAACTGCCATGTGATTGGTTGACTAGATAATTGCATTCATGAGAAATAGAACAGGTGTTCCTAATAATTCTTTAGGTGAGTGTATATATCAGCAGTCACACAGATAATAGTACAGGTATTGGAGCCTGTTTTTGTACCTACCAGAAATAAATGGACACTCAGCGTCTGACACTGGTTCTACGCAAGTTTAGTGTCGGCTTCATCAGGAGCCACTGTAGGCTCGAAGGAAGCCAGCAGCGATGGCGGTGTCTGCTGATACACCCCACATCTGCTCACCAGATACAATTTGAGAAAGATTTTGTTGCACTGAAATGTCATTTACATTATCTGGATTTTCAATATAACAGACTGCCGGATGGAAATGCATTAAATACACTGAGCAAAATTATAAACGCAACACATTCGGTTTTGCTCCCATTTTGCATGAGCTGAATTCAAAGATCTGAAACATTTTCTACATACACAAAAGACCCATTACTCTCAAATACTGTTCACAAATCTGTCTAAATCTGTGTTAGTGAGCACTTCTCCTTTGCCGAGATAATCTATCCCACCTCACAGGTGTGGCATATCAAGGTGCTGATTAGACAGGATTAATATTGCACAGGTGTGCCATAGACTTCCCACAATAAAAGTCCACTCTGAAATGTGCAGTTTGATCACACAGCACAATGCCACAGATATCGCAACGTTTGAGGGAGTGCAATTGGCATGCTTACTGCAGGAATGTCTACAAGACTGTTTTTGGAGCTGCGGGTATACACTGTGGGTAAATGTATCTCCTGTTTACCCTTCCAGTTCTTAGCATAGTGTACTTTTATCAAATACTATTTTCAACTGTTGTTGCAATCATTAAGATCTGGCAGCTACATAATTAAGTACCATAATGTAATGGGCTTTAAAAATCTAACAACTAAGGTATCACATAACAAATAGACCAACTCACCCTTGAAATACCCTGATGCTCCATTGCTGATGATCTCATGCCCCCATAATCACTATCTGGTCACAATGACAATGATTACCTCCATCTGTCACATGTTGGTATGGCATATTATCAGTAAATATTAAAAGAAGACCATGGGACTGCTACAAATGGAGAGGCAAAGGATTTACCACCATCCATAATATGATCTTGTATGTGAGAGCTCAGGATCATTTACATCATGGACAGAATTCAGCTTTAATCAATTAAGAAGCAATGACAAATGCACTCAATAGGGTCTCTGATGCATTTTGATGAAATCTCCCAAAGCATACCCTGTTTCACAAACAACTATTTCTATATGCCACTCCATCCATACCACTCTCTCCGTCTACCTTCTTCTTTCTCTCTCTCGATCAATCGATTCTACCAAAACAAATCACAAAAAAAGCTATAATGGCCAGTTTGCAAAGTGGTAGGCTACAAATTGTGACAATGGCACCACCTGCGATCATAGGAAGTATTATACGCCTAGAAAGAGAGGTCTTCATTATTTCTGTACTGATGTGAAACTTGGTAGACTTCTGTGAGAAAAGGAAAATCGGATCTATTGGATTTAATCCTGGGCAGTTGTAATTCATTGTTCTACCAGGAAATGTAAAACGAATAGTGATGAGCAGCATAGGCAATATTTGTTTTTGTGATATTTCGCAAATTTTCGGCCTAATATTCGTCATAAATTAGCAAATTCTAGAATTCGTGATCTCCAGTCATTATTTTCTTGATTGCTAAAATCGGCAATGTAATATGCGCATATTGCGCACGCAATACAGGTGTGGGTCACTTTTGCTATATTTTTCAAGCTGCTAGAAGTTTCCTGAGACTGGAGAAAATGGTTGGCAGCAACTTTCGGGACTGTGAGGAAGAACTCCTGATCACTGTAATTTTACATTACAGCACTGTTTTTGATTACATTTTGCACGCATGGCAGAACAATAGCTTTATATGCAGATAGAGTGCTCCAATATATTAGCGATTGCGCAAATCGGCACTAATGATGTGCATATTCTTTGGCGCAATACATGCAACTTCACATTTTATCAGGTTTGAGTAGATATTACTGCACTAAGTATTGTTGTGACATCACAGCAGGGCCGGCGCTGCCGTAAGGCAGACCAAGCGGCTGGCTTGGGGGAGGGCGAAAAAATGAACCTTTTTTTAAAATCACTTACTTGTGAGTTGCGCCAAAGCGCCGCCGGCCGCCCGCCCCAGCCTGCGGGCTGTGGCTCGCAGCACGGCAACACGGTCATGGGGTCAGGCCAGGGGGGTGGGACTGGGGAGTGGCGGGCAGCAGCAGGGACTGGAGCTGACTCTGTCTGTGAGTCTGACTCACACACAGTCAGATTGCCATAGCAAAAGGACAGGTGGGTAGGTGATGAGCGCACTAGCGCCAGAGTGCACGGCATAAATGTGTTTTAAAAAAATTATTACACAAACAACAATCATAAACGGAGGGGGGGGATGGTGACGTGACATGATGGGAGGGGGGACAATGTACGTAGTCTGTGACATGCGGATGAGGTCCGGGCTGGCCGGGGGGGGGCTGAAATGTGACACAATAGGGGGTAATGATGTGATCATGATGTGACACAAAGGGGGTGATGTGACATGGTTTGGAGGGGGAGAAATGTGAAATTAAGGGGGTGAAATGTGACAAGGAGGGGGAAAAATGTGACATGGAGGGCTGATCTGACATAGGTGATTTGACATCAAGGGGGAGAAATGTGACATTGAGGGGGTGAAATGTGACATGGGAGTGATGTGACAGAGGGGATTATGTAAAATGGAGGGGGAGAAATGTGACATGGGGGCATGATGACTGACATGGGGGCTGATGGCTGACATGGGGGGCTAATGGCTGACATGGGGGCTAATGGCTGACACGGGGGGCTAATGGCTGACACGGGGGGCTAATGGATGACATGGGGGGCTAATGGCTAACATGGGGGGCTAATGGCTAACATGGGGGCATGATGGCTGACATGGGGGCATGATGGCTGACATGGGGGCATGATGGCTGACATGGGGGGCTAATGGCTGACATGGGGGGCTAATGGCTAACATGGGGGGCTAATGGCTAACATGGGGGCATGATGGCTGACATGGGGGGCTGATAGATGGGGGCTGATGTCTGACATGGGGGTCTGATTAGCATTGGGGGTCTGATTGCTGGTCTGACCTGAGGTGTAATGGAAAATATTTTTTTCTTATTATCCTCCTCTAAAACCTAGGTGCGTCTTAGAGGGCAAAAAATACGGTCCTCAAACCAGCGATTCTCTGAAGCAGAGAGAAGATACCAGGACCACACAGAGGAGAAGCCAGCTGCTGCAGACGGGACCAGGGCCAGGTGAGCTGCGAGGGGGGGCGCCAAAATGTAGCTTCGCTTGTGTTGGCAAAAATCCTTCAACCGGCCCTGCATCACAGCACTATGTCTGTAGCATGTATGTATGGACAGCATAGAAATAACTCTCACATGCACATTGCACATCCATTTTCCTACAATGACGATATCCCACTAACTATCTGTATTATATATATATGAGCTAACTATCTAATGTAATTGAATAATGATCCAGATGACTCAGCAAAGCACAGAGCACAGCAATGTCACTGCTCTCTCTCTCAGAACTGCAAAAAACAGCTGAAAATGGCTGCTGGGGAGGTTCTTATATAGTAAGGGGTAGGCAACTTTCCTATTGGTTGCTAGGGATGTTGCTAAGCTCAGACAAAGACATTGCAGCCTTCTCATTGGCCCACAAGCAAGAAGCAGTGAGGGTACTGATGAAAAAAAAAATCTAGAATATTCGTGATTACGAAGATATCACGCTATATTCTAGAGCTTTACGAATTCTCGAAGTGGCGATATTCGCAATAAAATTTCCCGATTAGAATATTCGCGATCAACATTAAAAACAAACTCTTGACCCCCTTAGACCACCATGGACTAACATTTTTACTGCCCTAAACCACAAGGGATTTTAGAACTGAGAGAAAAAACTGTTTAAAGAGGGAAAGAGACTTATCCTGTTGACCAAGACTTGACTCTATAAAACCATCGCTGCATGACAAGCTAATTCAAGCAATAACTACAGTCCTAAGCGCATCTGTGGTGGATTAATGGTTTATATTGGATACAATGCATGGGCCAAGCTGAATATTTTATTCAATACTTAAATTCCAATTTGCAGAGAAGAACAATTCACAATTCCAAGTGTTCTGTGAATTATAAAATAGCAGCACACTCTCACAAGATCAGAGAACAGCCAAGATATTTTTATCCCACAACACAGCACACATAGGGCTCATTAATAAATGGAACATGGCAACCCACGACCCCTCTGAGCAGTCCTCCCCCACTAAATGACATGTTGTTATGTCTAATCCACTCATTTCTTTGATCTCAATGGAAAAGTAACTGATGAAGAGCAAAAATAAAAAAATTGAAATATTTCTGAACAAGCATCAAATATCTTTATCTGATGGAACAGACTTTTTATGAAAATCTGTGGAAAACAAATGTCTTTTTATTGCTCTGAACTGAACAAGTGTAGACTCCTTGTACAGATGGTAGCGCTAGCACTGTACAAGATGTGTTACACAAATGATAGACTCACAAGTTGGAGAACTTTAATGTTTGTAGCTTTCTACCGGCATCCTGGGGAATATGACTTCCTCATTGTGCCCGGTAATGAAATGGCTGCCATGTTGTGATTTGAAGAAGGTGTGTTACTCATTTTAATGCTCTGGATTTTCATGAGAGACTTGGAGGACAATTCACTTTAAACCTGTAAACATAGCTTGGTGTCTAAGCAAGATTGGAGAATGGCACACACCATGAATGTTACTAATATACTATGTATATACCTAACATCTTTAAAACACTGCTGACTGCAGATTGCCATTAGAGGTGAGTGAATTTTGAAAAAATTTGATTCGCCGGTTCGCCGAATTTTTGGGGAAAAATTAGGTTAGATCCGAATAAATTGGTGGTGAATTACTTTACAAAAACAGCTATTTCCTGGCTGCAGAGAGCCTTTATAGTGGTGTAGAACACTGTGCCTTGCAGTAACACGCATAGGGAGACTGCTTTGCTAGTGAAATAATACTGTGAGTCCGTATGACATGCAGATGACAGGCGTCGCTCTTAGAATCACTGCACACTTCACTTATTTGGGCAATCACAGGGCCAAAACTGACCAAATAACTTAAGTGTGAACTCAGCCTTACAGGTCAATGTTAGCATCAAGAAGAAGCATACTCCTTTTACACTGTCGGCAGCTGATTCCACATAGATGTCTACAGAACCTGTTCTATTAAATGCTTATACAAGTAGAGCCCCCCCTTCGACAGAGTGGAGAGGGTGTCAGCAGTAAGTTTGTGTTGACGTCACTGATTATTTTGCCCTTCCTCTGATCCATTAGAACAATAACCCCCAAAAAACGGATCCTGTCTGTGGAGCATCCTCCTTCACTCGGTCAGCATTTGGTCAGTCATCCATCAGTATTGCTAAAGCCCCAAAAAAAAGGAGTGGATCCAAAACAGAGATGACACGTGAATGGAATATTTGCATGTCTTCTGTGTTTTGTACCCACTCCTGCTTTTGGCTACCAAATCATAAGCCAATTCTGATGGGACCATACAGGCCTTACAGCTACTACACAGACAGGATCCGTTGTGCGTCTCATTTTTCCTTCCTTCTGACAGATCATAAGAAAGGTCAAATAAATGATGATGTTAGGCAGACCGAAAGGCAAAATAGTGGCCCAGTCATGAAGTGGGGAGGGTAATAACAGCATGAGAAGTCTACAGAGTGGACCTATGACATAGTGGTGAGGTGGAAGCAGCATGAGGAGACCACAGAGTGGCCCAATGACAGGGTCTGGAGGTGGTAGCAGTATGAGGAGGCCACCGAGTGGCACAATGACACAGTCTGGAGTTGGCAGCATGAGGAAAAGGCCACAGAGTCTTGAGGTGGCCGCATTATGAGGAGGACACCGAGTGGCACAATGACAGAGTCTGGAGTTGTCAGCAGTATGAGGAGGTCACCAAGTGGCAAAATGACAGAGTGTGGAGTTGGCAGCATCAGGAGAAGGCCTCCGAGTGGCACAATGACAGTCTGGAGTTGGCAGCAGTATGAGGAAGCCTCCGAGTGGCACAATGACAGAGTCTGGAGTTGGCAGCAGTATGAGGAGGCCACCGAGTGGCATAATGACAGAGTCTGGAGGTGACAGCAGTATGAGGAGGCCAACGAGTGGCACGATGACAGTCTGGAGTTGGCAGCAGTATGAGGAGGCCACCGAGTGGCACAATGACAGAGTCTAGAGTTGGCAGCAGTATGAGGAGGCCACCGAGTTGCACAATGACGCAGTCTGGAGTTGGTAGCATCAGGAGGAGGCCACCGAGTGGCACAATGACAGAATCTGGAGGTGACAGCAGTATGAGGAGGCCACCGAGTGGCACAATGACACAGTCTGGAGTTGGCAGCATCAGGAGAAGGCCACAGAGTGGCACAATGACAGAGTATGGAGTTGGCAGCAGTATGAGGAGGCCACCGAGTGGCACAATGACAGTCTGGAGTTGGCAGCAGTATGAGGAGGCCACCGAGTTGCACAATGATGCAGTCTGGAGGTGGCGGCAGCAGCAGCATCAGGAGAAGGCCACCGAGTGGCACAATGACACAGTCTGGAGTTGGCAGCATCAGGAGAAGGCCACCGAGTGGCACAATAACCCAGTCTGGAGTTGGAAGCATCAGGAGAAGGCCACCGAGTGGCACAATATCAGAGTCTGGAGTTGGCAGCAGTATTAGGAGGCCACCGAGTGGCACAATGACAGAGTCTGGAGGTGGCAGCAGCAGCATCAGGAAAAGGCCACAGAGTTGCACAATTACAGAGTCTGGAGGTAGCGACAGTCGCAGCATCAGGAGGATACCACACAGTGGCAAGGTGACATAGTGTGGATATGGCAGCAGCAGCATCAGGATACCACAAAGTGGCAAGGTGACATAGTGTGTAGATGGCAGCAGCAGCATCGGGGATACCACAGAGTGGCCAGGTGACATAGTGTGGATATGGCAGCAGCAGCATCAGGATACCACAGAGTGGGAAGTTGACATAGTGTGGATATGGCAGCAGCAGCATCAGGATACCACAAAGTGGCAAGGTGACATAGTGTGTAGATGGCAGCAGCAGCATCGGGGATACCACAGAGTGGCAAGGTGACATAGTGTGGATATGGCAGCAGCAGCATCAGGATACCACAGAGTGGCAAGGTGACATAGTGTGGAGATGGCAGCAGCAGCAGGATACCACAGAGTGTAAAGGTGACATAGTGTGGATATGGCAGCAGCAGCAGCAGCAGCATGAGGATACCACAGAGTGTGAAGGTGACATAGTGTGGAGATCGAGGCAGCATCAGGAGACCACAAAGTGACCCTGTGACAGGGTGGGGCGGTGGGTGGCAATACAAGTACCCGCTGACCAAAGGTGGATGAAAAAAGGAGCACTTGGCATCAGATGTGTGGCATCAGGCGGGGGGCAGCCTCAGAGTAGTAGCTGAGGCAGGTAACCAGAAGAAACCAGTCTCTTTTTTCAAGGTTTGAGTGAGGTGGCATGGATGATCTAATCAGATGCGTCAGGCATTGGTGGGTGGAAATCCTGGCTGATCCACACCTGATTCATCTTGACAAATGTCAGTCTCTTCACATTTTTGGCAGGCGAGTTCTCCTTGGAGCAACTATGGCTTCCGCCGCACTAAACACCCGCTCTGATGCCACACTACTGGCCGGGCAAGACAGCTTTTCCAGGGAAAACTCTGCTAGTTGTGGCCAAAAATCCAGTTTGGCTGCCCAGTAGTCCAGCGGATCTTCAATGTTGGTTGGCAAGGTGCTGTCCAAGTATGCCACCACCTGCTGGTTCAGGTCCTACTCCAGGTCTACCTGCTGCTGCTGGTGAGTAGTTTCTTCACTATGCGGGTGAAGAAAGCTACTCATCAGCGACTGTAGACTCAGGCTGCTGCTGATGGATCTGGTACTGCTCCTGCCAGCCCATCCCTCCCCAGCAGCCATGGCAGTGGAACGTGAGCACAGAGGGCCCCCCCGGTAAGACCTGTGAGATAATGGACGATGGTGTAGATAGGCAGCGGCCAACTGACTACATAGGATGTCTCTGTAGTAGTTCAGTTTGTCCTCCCTCTCGGTGGGTGTAAAAAAGGCCCCCATTCTGGACCGGTAGCGAGGGTACAACAAGGTGGAGAGCCAGCAGTCACCCCTCTGCCAAATGGTGACAATTCGGCTTTCACTATGCAAGCATGTGAGCATGCATCGGGACATTTGTGCAAGTGACTCGGAGGGCCTCCCTGCCTCCATCTCCACTGCATACTGCCCGGGGTGTCTGGGTCCTCTGTCTCGTCTTCCACATCGCCCTTTTGCTCCTCTGGCTGCTCCTGCTCCTCCTCTCCTGTCACCCATTTCGCTACACATTGCCTGTGCTCCAATGTCCTCCTCCCCCTCCCCCTCCTCCTAATCTTCCAGTTCAGCCCCAACAGGGCTCATGATCTAGGCGCACCATCTCCAGTCCCCTGACCAGCCATTGCTATCACCACATGTTCCAGGACATGAAGCAGTGGAAGGACGTTGTTCATCCCATAGTCCTGGCGACTGACAAATAATGTGGCGTCCTCAAAGGGCCTAAGCAAACGGCAGGTGTCACACATGAGCTGCAACTGGCTGACATCAAAGTTACACAGGAGAGTATTCCGATCCGCTTGCATCATCAATAAATTGTTAATGGCCTTTCTCTGTTCGTATAGTCGGTCTAACATATGGAGGGTGGAATTCCAATGGGTGGAAACGTCGCATATCAGCCGATGTTGTGGGATGTTGTTCTGCCTCTGCAGCTCAAGGAGGGTGTGCTTTTTGATGTACGAGTGGCTGAAGTGCATGCAAAGTTACCTGGCCATTTTTAGGATGTCTTACAGAAGGGTGGAAGACTTCAGGAACCGCTTGACAACCAGATTGAACATGTGTGCCGTGCAGGGCGCATGGCTCAGCCCTCCTTGATGCAGCGCAGACACAGTGTTCTTCCCGTTGTCGGTCACCATGGTTCCGATTTTGAGTTGTCGGGGAGAAAGCTAGGATTCGATTTCTTGACGAAGGACATGGACCAGTTCCTCCCCTGTGTGACTCCGTTCGCCCAGGGAAACGAGGTGCAGAACAGCCCTGCACATGTGCTATGCAGGAGGGGCACTGTAACTTGTCCCTGCAGTGGAGGGTGAGGACACGGTGGAGGATGAGGAGGCAGAGGCGACATTGTCGCAGGACCAATGGCGTGACTACGTGGTGGCGGAAGTGGCATCACCTGGCCAAGTTGCTGGTGTGGCTATGCAGGAACCATATTCACCCAGTGGGCCGTAAATGAGATGTACTGTCCCTTACCGTAGTTACAGCTCCACACGACGGCACTGCCGTGCACTTTGGCAAACACCGTCAGGCTCAAGGACTGTCCCATCTTCTGTTCTACATATTTGTGCAGGGCTGGTACTGTCTTTTTGGCAAAGAAATGACGGCTTGGGACTCTCCACCTCGGCTCGGCACAAGCCAGCAGTTTTCTGAAAGGTGCAGAGTCCACCACTTGGAAAGGAAGGGACTGCAGCACCAGCAACTTGGAAATGAGCACGTTCAGCTTCTGTGCCGTTGGATGCGGGAGTAGGAGGAGGAGCAGGAGCATCTGGACCAGCAGATGATAGGAAGGACAGATAGCTCTCTTCGGCTGAGGTGGTGGAGCCTTGACTACCTGAAATCGGGTGCGTGCCACTGGTGCTGCGGCAGGCTGGACCACAATATCGGAGCCACGGTTCTCCCAGACCACTTTATGGTGACACTGCATATGTTGACGCAGGGCCGTGATGCTAACATTGGCACCATGGCCACGCTTTACTTTCTGCCCACAGATTCTACATATGGCCACGTTCACCTCCTCTGGCGGTTTAACAAAAAACTTCCAACCCGCCGAGTAGGTGATTTTCCCCCCAACAGTCCGCACTGACTGACTGCTACCGCCGCTGTCTCTGTGAACCCCTGCACCACTACTTCTCGGGAAGGTAGGCTTCTGCGAAGCAGGTGGTTTACCCGGGCACGTTTAGCTCCCGACCTCCCACTGCTGCCACCCTGCTGACTCCCGGCCACCCTATCGACTTGCTGGCTCAATGGCAAGCTGCCACCCTCTTCTCCTGATGATGATGAAGCCCCTTCTGCACCCGGCTCCCAAGTGCGATCAGCTTCATCATCATCGAGTAGTGTCTGCACTTCACTGATGTCCTCCTCAACGGTATCTGGGTCAGGAGCCTGACCGCTCACAACACCGGCTCTCAAGCCACTCTCCTCATCACTACTTGCCCGCCTAACGGAGGAAGCGGCAGATGTCTCCTCCACATCTTGGCTGGCCAGTAGCTGCTGACTGTCCTCTAGTAGCTCTCCCTCGCTGTATAGTGGAGCTGAGCCCACAGCATATAATACTTGTCTGGCTGAAGGAACAGAAAAGGCCAGAGGCAGGTTGAGGACAGGTGAGGGCACAGGGCTTGCTCCGGGGCCATGCCAACTAAGGGTTGTGTCTGTTGAACCCACCAACTCTTGGCTGGGGGTGTCTAATGTCATTTGGGATGAAGTGGGTGACTGAGTTAACCAATAAAGAACCGCTGGGTTGCTGGTCAAGACACAACCGCTAGATGACACTGGGAGCTCAGTCCTCTCGCTGCGACTCCTGCTGCCACCCCCCCTTACTCTTCTTTTTGTACTGAAATAGGCCACTAAATGCTTTTACCAGAAATAAGTGCACCAGTGAAGTGCGTATAAATTTTTCTTTCTGTACTGAAATACAGTACTAAATGCTTTCAACACATATAACTGCAGAAGTAAACTGAGAATGTATTTTTCTTTTTGTACTGAAATAGGCCACTAAACGCTTTCACCGCAAATAACTGCAACAGTGAACTGCGTATATATTTTTCTTTTAGTACTGAAATACGCCACTAAATGCTTTCACCGCAAGTAACTGCGGATGTGAACTGCGTATATATTTTTCTTTTTCCACAGATATAAGCCACTAAAGGCTTTTCAATGTAGCATTTGCACCCCAAGAACAAATTGCTGGAATGAGAGTGCTGTATAATGGCTATTTGGATCCCCAAATAATCTTTCCCTGCACTTGTAAATCACTTTTCTAGCAGTTGTCCCTAGTGCCTTCTGAAGTCTCTCCCTGCACGAAGATGCTGTCAAATGATTTCACCCTATCCTTTCGCTACACTTATAAATAGTTTTTTCAGTTTCTTTGTTCACAGTGAAGTTTTTCCTATTGCTGTACCTAGAGCCTTCTCACGTCTGTCCCTGCACTCAGAACGCTAGAAAATGGCAGAATCTAAAATGGCTGCCGTATTTATAGGGATGTGAAATCACAGGGCTGGCTGGCTGCTGATTGGCTGCATGTATGCATGTCAATCTGGGTGATCCCGCCTTCCCAGAGTTCCTTGCCCCATGTCCTCAGTCCTCACACGTGTAGCCGCCATTTCAGGAAAAATTGCGATTCGTTACCACGAATCGGGAGGAAATTTGCATTTGTTGCGAATTACATTTTTTCTGAAATTCAGATCGAATTTCACTTCGTCTGATTCGATTCGCTCATCTCTAATTGCCATATATTCTACGATGGGTTACATAATAAGAAAATGGTATATGTATGCAGGACCTGTGGTCACATGGCCATTCAGGTCCTCAAGTCAGTGGGAGTGTTTCATTTAGGGATCTTTTGGATACGAGGTCCACGTCAGTATGGTGTCAGTGGGAAGAGACATGATTATGATTGAGTATATTAGTGAATGTTTAGCACCAAGTAGTGATTAGTTGCATGCCTGTGGTAGACTAAAAACTAGCACCACCCCTTGATGCCCCCTTCCTAAAAATATTGTGATGCAATAATGGAGAAATGAGAAACAGCCTGTGATTAAGAAGCCGAAATCATACACCTGCAAGAGAAAACAATAGAGGGAGCAGTGAAATTCCTGTGGAGCACAGTGAGCCAAACAGTGGCTGCTGGAGTAGGACCTAAGGAGACCAGGTTGATAGTCTAATATTGTGAGCCCTGCTTTAGTGTCAAGGTGCCTGGAGGAGGTTACTCCTAAAGAGGAGGTTGAAGAACGGAGCTTTCCTGCAGGTAAGCTATAACAGAGGTACTGAAAGATTGACCCAATAAATACATGTAGCAGTGTCAGAGCAGCACAGCTGTTGGAGATGCCGAGATTAAAGAGGACCTTTCACCTGAAAATGCAAGTTAAACTAAAGATATACCCTTACTTGCCGGCCCCCGGTGGTGCTTATTCAGTTCTTAATTTTGCATTCAGTGCCCCCCGCAATACTTCCCGCCTTTAATGCTAATGAGCCATTCGGCTCAACTGGGCGGGCCTGCAAAAGTTCTCCAAGGCGTGTCTTTCTTCTCCCTGGCACGGAGCGCATCCAATCAGCGTGCTCCGCTCTTAGCCAGGGAGAAGAAGCTCCAGTTCTCGCAAGATTCGCGAGAACTGGAGCGATTTCATCTATCCTGAGCCGGCGCCATATTGGATTCCTGCAGCAAGCATTGGAGCAGCGTCGGAGGTGGCGGCTCAGGATGGATGAAATCACTCCAGTTCTCGCAAAACCTTCCTGTCCAGGCCATTTTTTGCAAATCTGACATGTGTCACTTTATGTGGTAATAGCTTTGGAACACTTTTACTTATCCAAGCCATTCTGAGATTGTTTTCTCTTGACACATTGTACTTCATGATAGTCATAAACTTGAGCCAATATATTTCACCTTTATTTGTGAAAAAATCCCAAATTTACCAAAAATTTTGAAAAATTCCCAAATTTTCACATTTCAATTTCTCTACTTTTATAATAGATAGTGATACCTCATATAATAGTTATTACTTTACATTTCACATATGTCTACTTCATGTTTGGATCATTTTGAAAATGACATTTTATTTTTTGGGGACGTTAGAAGGCTTAGAAGTTTGGAAGCAAATTTAGAAATTTTTTTGGAAAATTTCCAAAACCCACTTTTTAAGGACCAGTTCAGGTCTGAAGTCACTTTGTGAGGCTTACATGATAGAAACCACCCAAAAATGACCCTATTTTAGAAGCTTACACCCCTTAAGGTATACAAAACAGATTTACAAACTTTGTTAACCCTTTCGGTGTTCCACAAGAATTAATCGAAATTTTTGGGCAGATTTTGCATTTTAAGAATTTTTTTGCAGTAGCAAAGCAAGGGTTAACAGCCAAATAAAACTCAATATTTATTACCCTGATTCTGCGGTTTACAGAAAACCCCCACATGTGATTGTAAACTGCTGTACGGGCACACAGCAGGGCGCAGTAGGAAAGGAACTCCATATGGTTTTTGGAAGGCAGATTTAGCTGAACTGGTTTTTAGATGCCATGTCCCATTTGAAGTCCCCCTGATGCACCCCTACAGTTGAAACTCAAAAAAGTGACCACATTTGGAAACTACGGGATAAGGTGCCAGTTTGTTGGTACTATTTTTGGGGTACATATGATTTTTAATTGCGCTATATATTAAGTTTTTTGTGAGGCAAGGTAACCAAAAAATGGATGTTTTGGCACCGTTTAAATTTTTTATTTTTAACAACATCATCTGACAGGTTAGATCATGCGCTATTTTTATAGAACAGGTTGATACGGACGCAATGATAATCTCCATTTCTGAACGCCCTATTTTTTTTTTCTGCAATCGTCTTGTGCAAGGGGCTCGTTTTTTGCAAGAAGAGTTGTCGTTTTTATTGGTACCATTTTTGGGTACATATGATTTTTTGATCATTCATTATTACACTTTATGGGGCAAGGTGACCAAAAATTGGCTGTTTTAAACACAGTTTTAAATTATTTATTTTACAGCGTTTACCTGAGGGATTAGGTCATGTGACTTTTATATAGAGCAGATCGTTACGGACGTTGAAATACCTAATATGTCTACTTTTTCTTATTTATTTAAGTTTTACACAATAATAGCATTTTTTAAACCGAAATAATAATATTTTAGTGTATCCATAGCCCTGAGAGCCATAGCTTTGTGACCGATTCTCTTAGGTAGGTCTATTTTTTGTGGGATGAGGTGACGGTCTGATTGGTACTATTTTGGGGGACATACGCCTTTTTGATCTCTTGGTGTTGCACTTTTTTGTGATGTAAAAAAAGCAATTTTTGTCACCTTACATCACAAAAAGTGCAACACCAAGCATATTAGGTATCGCCACATCCGTAACAACTAGCTCTATAAATATATCACGTGACCTAACCACTCAGGTGAACACAGTTTTTTTTTTTTTAAGGTGTTTATTGGACAGGGTGGATCATGTGATATATTTATAGAGCCAGTCATTATGGACGCGGCGAATACCTAATATGTGTGGGTTTTTGTTTGTTTTTTCCGTTTTTTATTATAAAATAAGGGGAAAGGGGGTGTTTTTTTTTTTTTTTACTTTATAATTTTATTACTTATTAATTTTTTAAAAACTGTTTTTTTTTACTTTTTTTTCTTTACTTTATTTCTGATGTTCACTTTTGGGGGTCTGAACCCCTCTGCAATGCATTACAATACATCTGTATTGTAATGAATTGCCTGTTAGTGTATGACACTGAGTCATACACTAACAGGTTGCCTAGGAGACCCAGCCTGAGGCTGGATCTCCTCGGTGCCTGTAGAAGGCAGGTCCTGATGCCGTGCAAGGCATTGGGCAGCCTCTACACGGCAACGGGCTGCCTTGTCACGCATCGGGTCCCCGCCACAGCAGCGCGGGGACCGATGCGCTCACTCACCCGACACAAACCCCTTCTATGTCGTGGTCAGCGCGGACCGCGGCATAGAAGGGGTTAATCCGCTGGCATAGGCTTTTACAGCGATGCCGGCAGATACAGCAGGGGCCCGGCTACCAGGGACTGCTGGGCCCCTGCAGTGATCGCGCGCACACTGCTCATTGCCCGCGTGATCACCAGACGTACTATTACGTCAAATTGTGGAAACGCAGTGGTTACCCATGACGTAGTATATGTCAATTGTCGAGAAGCGGTTAATATGAAAAAAGTTTATAAACATAATTTTTTTTTTTTAAAACAAGTACAATAAACATGAAAGAGGAAGGAGACAGTAGGTAAGGGTAAAGGCTATGGCTTTGTAGTGGAAGCAGGGTTATTTTAAGTTGTAGGCTTTTCTGAAGAGATGAGTTTTCAATTTGCTTTTGAAAGTTTGGATAGTGGGGGATTCTCTGAGCACTGACTTTCTAGACCACTGTTAGTGACTGGATTTTGAAGTTTTTTAAATGCAGTAGCCACAGAAACCGTCACCATAGTCACCCTGTTCAATCAAACCCATACATGTTATATATCAAAACGATCATCACAAAATAGGAACCAATTGCAATAATTATTTTTGTGTCAGTTTATAATATTTAAGAAATAAAAAGCTATAATTTAAAAAGAATAACTTTTTTTTTTAATAAGAATTTGTGGTTTTCCTCCAATTAAACTAAAAAAATAAAAAAGAATCTCTAAAAAAACATTCTAATAAAGAGTCCTAAATGTCAAGTAAAAGAAATTCTCAAAAATTATTTTGGTAGTCAAACAAAAATATAGGGTCACTAAACAACCGCGTGCACAAAATAAAAAAAAGTTGCCTGGACATTCAGGCCTTTTTTTATGCCCAGTCATGAAAGGGTTAAACATTTGCACTTTAACAAAGAAACTTCTGGTTTATGTTCAACTGCCACCTCCTGTCTTATACATCACATCACTGCAACACCAAGGGCACCCCATCATCCATCAAGCAGGAGACTCCAACAAGAGTATGCCCTAGGGGAAAACAAACTTGAGTAACCCTCCACCAACACCACTACCAATGTCATGGGTTCAGAGTATGGAGGCAGCACAAGGTGGTAAGGACTTAGATGTGAGGCTTGAAGAAAATGGTAAAATTAAGTTCAAGGGTAAAATCAAGACAGAGGAATTGTCAAACTGGAGAAATCGTTAAGCCATTAAATTGTGATTGATCCGTATGGTGGGAGGTGGGATCAGTGAGATGGGAAAAGATGATGAAGTCGGCTTTCTCCATGTTGAGTTTTACAAAGCAGGAGTAAAAGCAGGATTTATCAGACATTAAAACTGAAATTTGAATGTCATCAGCATAGAAGTGGTACTGAAACTGTCCACACCAATGAATAAATGAAGAATAGTAGGGGTCCCAAATCTTGAGTGACACTGACAGAGAGAGGGCAGGATAAGGAAGTGGTGTGTGTGTGAGTGGTAGAGCCTGAACACTACTGAGGTATGATTCTCTTGGTCCCTAGTTTTAGATTTATGTAGGGTTTCCCATCAAAAAATGTTCTTTGAGTGTCTTTTTTGCATGCACACATTTTATTTTTGGCGTTATAATTTTTTTACAGTATTTACAGTTAGTTGGCACAGCAATGGGACACAGTTCGCCTCCAGTTTTTCCGTTTTATGGCTTAAAAAAAAAAAAGAGTTACAATAGAATCTTTACAATATTTGCTTATCAGCAGCACAGTTTGAACATTTTTCATTCATTATTTTCAGGGACATAGGCATATAGGATGAAAGGTTGTGGTTGCATAAAGAAAATCAGTGCCCTGAGGAGATCAATTAAAGTTCTTTGAGTTTAACCATTAGGATGTTGGAGATCCTGAGCCTCCATAACTTTTTTATAGTTATTTCTACTGAGCTGTGTGGGGGCTCTAGGAGGCTACAATGTCCACTAGAGACTCAGCATATTAGAATGAATGATCGGCATTCCCCATCGCCAAACAGTGATGCGGGTCTTAACTCGAAAACACTTGCTTCTTGGTTTTCGGTGTTTAGATGCTGTGATCACACTTGAACATGGCATCTAAAGGCTGTGTTCACACCAGAGTCCCAAAATTATATAAAGATAACCACAAAAGGAAAATGATCCAATATCACATGTCTGTGGGTGGCAAAATGTGTGAACCTTTGCTTTCAGTAACTAGTGTGACCCCCTTGTGCAATAACTGCAAC
This sequence comes from Bufo bufo, assembly GCF_905171765.1. Lineage (NCBI taxonomy): Eukaryota > Metazoa > Chordata > Amphibia > Anura > Bufonidae > Bufo > Bufo bufo. Next base: position 454,085,805 of record NC_053393.1, on the reverse strand, counting down.
TAAGCATATCCGGTAATTGTTGATTAGTCCTGTTCATTGGCTTGGAGGAATTTTAGCCCATTCCTCCATACAAAACAGCTTCAACTCTGTTATGTTGATCGGTGATTACATGACCCTGGGTGGGGCTCTGAATGGTGGTCTTGCCCATAATGCCTTGCTCTCAGCTTCACAGTCTATCTGGAGAGACAATATTGATTTGTCTATTAAGCTCTATGTAAGAACACAAGTAGAGAGACCATTTTGAGCTTAGCTACTGCTGTGATAGGACATATCTGTCACAGATACAGCAATTAGACAAACAAAACAGCCAGTTTGGGGTCTCACAGGGACAATGTTAGGGAATGGGAAGATATATTTAGTTAGGTATATGAATTAATTGATAGAAAGACAAGTTTTAAAATTAGGGATAGGTTGAGTTAGATTCCATATAGTACTGCCACTGTGCTACTACTGCTACTACTACTATCCCTACACAACTGCACATTGTCTGCCTTGTCTGTTAGGTTCCATACTGTGCTGCTACTGCTGCCACTACTACTATCCCTACACAGCCTCACATCTCTTCATACTACTGCTGCTTCCCAAAAAGAGAGAATTTTGGACACTTGTTCAGACCAAGCCATTGCTTCGTCCTATACTACCATGTATATATAAATGAGGCAAGAAAGAGCACCCCCAAGAGTACCTCAAGCAATCTGCTAAGCAGAGCAATTTTCTTTTAAGATAAGTTTTATTCTTGTTTCTTTTTGAAGGAGAGCTGGATCGCAAGTCTAAATTTCCAGCTCGAGAATTACGCGTGGATCTATCTCTCTTTCTGGCCTTCTAAGACTCAAAAAGAAAAAAATTAGATTCTTTGTAGAATCAATTTTCTGAAAATTAGCTGAAACAGACATGAAAGGAGGAAGACAATGAAAAAAATATGGGTCATAGGAGAACCAAGAATGTCTAACACAACTTTCAGGGCCATCGGAGACTTTTGATTTGAATGTATTTGTACTGAAATCAATTTGCTCATCTCTAGTATTTACTGTACACGTGCAGCTGCTAAGGGGTTGGTCCTGTTGAATATTTTGCAATAGGGTCCAGAAGCTTCAAACTGTGCTTCTGAATGTAAGAAATAATTATTGCATAACAACAAAAATAAATAAAAAAGTCTACTTACTATAGTAATCATGGCAGAGATCATACAAGGAAGGGAAAATTAAACCATTGTTACGTGTGTATATTAGGAGTTCCTATTATCTGTTACTGTGGGTGGAGATGTGTTTAACAGATTGATACTTCACACCCTTGTGCCAAGATTTATTTTTTAGCTTTCTCTTTTGAACATGTTGTGGTACTGGGCAGATAATCATAGGCGTGCGCAGCCTATTGCATTAGGGTGTGCACCCTAAAGCACAAACACACACACCCCGCGCACGTGTGTATTTGTGTATAATATATATATATATATATATATATATAAATATAAATATATATAAATATATATAAAACCGGACAGCACTCCAGATAAAAATAAGTGGTTTATTCACCCATGTGGTGTAGGCAACATTTCAGCTCATACAAAGAGCCTTTTTCAAGCAGCCTTTGTATGATCTGAAACGTTGCCTAAACTTTTCTTTAGAGTTTAAAGCAGTTTCAGCACTATAATAAAATCATTTACTTACAAAAGAAGCTATTCAGTCGTCTGCTGTGCCGTCCTCTGCTTGCTTCCGCGGATCTTCCCTCCTTTCAGTCTCTCCATAGTGCACAGGTGCACTGTTATGGGGGATCTGTGGATGACACACTGTTATGGGGGATCTGTGGATGACACACTGTTATGGGGGGCCTGTGGCTGACATATGACTGAGGAGGGCTATCAGGGGACATTATACAGGGGTAATTTCACTGAGGGGTATCAGGGTAAATTATATAGGGGGTAATATAACTACGGGGTATCAGGGTACACTATACAGGGGTAATATAACTGAGGAGGGCTATATATATAGTTATATTACCTCTGTATAATAATGTACACTGATACCCCTTAGTTATATTACCCCTGTATAATAATGTACACTGATACCCCTTAGTTATATTACCCCATCCTATATAATTTAACCTGATACCCCTCATTTATATTATATAACTGAGGGGTATCAGGGTACATTATACAGGGGTAATATAAGTGAGCAGGGCTATCAGGGACATAATACAGGAGTGAGGGGTAAGATAAGTTATATTTACCCCTGTAAAATGTCTGATAGTAGCCTAGCCCTCTCAGTTATATTGCCCCTCCTGTACCCAGATACCCCTAGGTATATTACCCCCTGTATAATTTACCCTGATATCCCTCAGTTATATAATATATCTGAGGGATATCAGGGTAATACAGGGGACAACAGAGGATTCGTAGCACTGTGGGACAGGGGGGGGGTACATACTTCTTTTTTTATATGCCCTCACCTCACCAGCTAGCAGGCGGCCAGGCGCGCAGGGTTACTCAGATGCAGCGTGACGCACAGCACGCACTCCTCTCTGCCTTCGCCGGGTCCGGGACTCCGCCCCCCTATTTGAATACTAGCCACCGCCCGCCGGCAGCCCACAGCCAAGTATTGTAAATGAATTGACAGTGCGGCGGGCTGCGGCAGCCAGCAAAACAGACAAGGGGAATCAGCTGGGGGGCAGTGCGCACGGAGGTGACAAACCTATTAGGGTGTGCCCAGGCACACCCGGCACACCCCATGCGCACGCCTATGCAGATAATTACTAAATTACTTTACCCTGCTGGCTATAACATCAAATAAAACAAAAAGCAATTATTAGGTATGCCTCAGACCTTAGCAGGCCTGCATGCTGTTTTTATTTTTTATTTTTTTTGTCAGGTATTCGTACTGGAATCCAGATAGACATCTATTATAGTGAATGGGATCCAGCGGACCCCGGTGTTGTCTGGCAGCTCTGACTATGCCGTATACGCAATTCTGGTATTCTGTTCCTCTATCAGAACAGAAGTGTGCACTTACTCTACATGACCTGTGTTTTGTAACACTATAGAAATCTGTAAAAAAAATTAACCGCCTCATTAAAGTAAGAGTAGGAAGCTGTTATTGCCAGGGAACTATAACTGGGTAACCATGTAATACATTAGGTGTCACAAACTTACCTGTCTGGACTCCAGCGGTGAGATGTCAGCTTCATCGTGACTGCGCTAGGGGAGATGCACTGCTAAAAGCCACACACCCCGGTAAAGTGACAGAATCCTTAACAACAGGATACAATGCTCTTTCTCCCCACAGACGACAGTGGGGCTGATGGCTCAGCTGCTCTATTCCTGTGTGCTGTGTTTCTGACTAATAAAAGCGCCAAATCGTTGACCTAACAGGTTCTGAACCCGGTGCTCTATATTGCATTGGCTGGGTTTGGGGTGGCCCCAAAGCTAAACAGGTCCGCCCGAAAACCATCTAGGTGTCACCACGTTTTGCTGCTCTTCTGGAAGGGATGGAAAGGCATGGTGCACCCCAATGGAGTTAAGTCCAGAGGTCAGGTTCTGCAGTAAACCAGTTTGCATCTTTAATGGAGGAATTCAGGTGCAAAACAATACAGGCGAGGCATAGGGCTGGATACTACAGTCTCCTCCCTGGTAGAAGAAGAGTTTGATGCTGAGGAAAGGCCTGCGCTAGCTGTCCCCCTCTCTCTCAGAAGTCATGTACCCTGGCCAAAGACTGTAAGAGAGATCAGAAAAAATGGAGTATGAATGAACTGGGTAGGGCAGAGGAAGGGAGGGAAAGGGGAGGGGAAAAGGGTGGATGGGAGTGGGAAGAAATATAGGAATGGGGGCACCAATTGGACTGATACCTAAATTATAGCTGGGAGCAAGTGAAGAGTACTAGGCAGCAACCCACTTGACCAAAGGGTTGGGCGGAACCCATGAGAATTTAGGGAACTGCAGATTATGTGTAGAAAGGAAAAGGAATGGTGTGGGGCACCAAAAATTATCGAATAGAACTCTCAAGAGACCTAATCGTGATAATCTAATAAACTAATGGCTAACATAGGAAAGCAGTAGAATACCATAGAAAAAGGTGGCTAGTAATATTGTATATATCCTAGGCAATAATGTAACAGAGATGGTGTAAGACTAACATTGTTACAATTAGAGACGGATCTACTGAAGGGGTGATATTACCCTGATCAATCCTCTTGGTAGTTGAAACGGCTGTGATAGGTAAGTAATAATCACTTCACCAGGAGGGGGGCGCAGGATAAGCTCAAGACACCTGCAGCCTAACCCTCCCTCGCTGAGGTAGCCTTCAGAATGGTTCACACCCCGTCTTTAAATCAGATGACTGGAGGACTCCACGATAGAGAAGGATGCTTTATTGTGAAAAATCTCAACGCGTTTTGGGATATTGTACAATAAACCCCTCATCAGAAGCACATAAAATCTATATAAGTTACAGACTCACATTTTTATAGGTACCATGATAGGTTTATATGTCGCCTTCACGTCGTGGAACGCAACTTCTGGCCCCACTATTTCCTGTGCCGGAAATGCCTTCCACCGGTGGAACTTTCATTATTTTCAAAAGGTCAAGGAGACCAATAAGGCCTTTTTATTACATGTGCTCTTTGCTACATATTAAAACATAACTTTTATTATTGTTTGTAAACAAACATTTACTGACTAAATCAAAGAATCTAAAATTATTAGCTGTGTCACCTGGTTACTTTTTATCAAATGTATTTGTAACACTGTTATCTTCACAGTGTAATGTAGAAATTCCAGGAATATAGTGAGCTATGTCCGTGCTTTTGCTATAGTCTCACTCTTCCTCTGTCCCTGTGCTACTAAAAATCTCATTCCAAGTATTTTCTAATAACCAGTCCACCTGCTGCCTAAAACTGCTTTAAACACTGCCCCCCACTTCCCCGATGTTTCGCCAGATGACCTGGCGTCTTCAGGGGATTTGGCCGAGTGTGTTTAGAAGGGGTGGGATGATCTTTTCAATCCACTGTTCATTACCTCACTGAACTGATAGCGTAATATTAGCTTTCATGTTTTCATGTATGCCGATAGACTCAGTTACGGGAGCGCTAATTGTAGCGCTCCCATCCTCCTCTCCCATCCTCTTAGCTGACATAATATTTTTCGCCTCACTCCTGCTGACTGCTGCGCACGATCCACCGGTGGAACGCATGCCGGCAACAGTATAAAAAACATCAGACAACAATAAAACTCCATACCAGTGGAGTATAGTAAAACATACCAATATTAAAATATATAATAAAAAAAAAAAAGTTTTGAGTGGGACAATAGAACATGGGAAACATGTAGCCCTCGTGTGTGTTCCAGCGTGAACGCAAAGTAGGTGTAACACCTACTGATCGCATAGATATGACTTGTATCTGTTGAGGGAGGAGACTGGAGGCTCAAGAGTAGATGAGATAGGTGGGGTTAGTGGAACGCCTAAGTGCCAGAGGGAATCAGCAAGTGAGTTTAGATAGAGAATGCAGATCGATCGTAGGGGCAGGGAGTGCATTTCTAGCTGGAACGCACGGATATCTTACATCTCCTATACACGCTTGCGTATCATACTGGAACGCTCGGGCTCCAAACTACAGTACTAACAAATACTAAAAAAAGACTCCAAGAACCGGATGGACCTGGGAAATTATATGTAAATCAAGTGTATATAAAAAAGGATATAACATAAAAGATAATATTAGACAGCATATAAAAAAAATGTATATAAAAATATATATCAATATAGATGAATAAATATATATATCAAACTGGGGGAAATATGGGGGAAATATTCACATATAACACACAATGTATAAAGGCCTATAGATATAAATAGATAAATAAAAATCTCCATATAAGGAGAATGTTGGTATATAAGACACAGGAGCACGGGTACATATGACATAATAAAAAAAAAAACACACACACATATGGAGATTCACCCATAGGATCATGGTTTTTACACCATGATATACTCAAAAGTGACTTGATAAGTCGAACACCTAAGAAAAGACTCCTTTTGATTCAAGAGGAGAAAGAGAATAAGTATTAAAAAATCTGTTCCTTTAGGTGGGTAGTTCTAATCAGTGATCCAATACCGAATACTGTGAAGGAGACAGTCTATAATGCAAGAGGGCTTTACACAGATATAGGGAACCTGGAAACTAATCGCTTGTGTCAGGCTTAGTAATTGGTATATTCCAATGTCTTGTTCAGTCCAAAAGGGGCCAAGGTTTTAAATCTAAATATCCAGAACATTTCCTACTTACACAACTGTGAATATGAGTGGGGTATTCAGTCGATGGGGGTCACTCTCAAACAACTGGGACCCCCATTGTGTTAGAAAAATGTTTGGAAACGCTGTGTTTCATGTACAGTCGTGGCCAAAAGTTTTGAGAATTACATAAATATTGGAAATTGGAAAAGTTGCTGCTTAAGTTTTTATAATAGCAATTTTCATATACTCCAGAATGTTATGAAGAGTGATCAGATGAATTGCATAGTCCTTCTTTGCCATGAAAATGAACTTAATCCCAAAAAAAAACTTTCCACTGCATTTCATTGCTGTCATTAAAGGACCTGCTGAGATCATTTCAGTAATCATCTTGTTAACTCAGGTGAGAAGGTTGACGAGCACAAGGCTGGAGATCATTATGTCAGGCTGATTGGGTTAAAGTGGCAGACTTGACAAGTTAAAAGGAGGGTGATGCTTGAAATCATTGTTCTTCCATTGTTAACCATGGCAACCTGCAAAGAAACGCGTGCAGCCATCATTGCGTTGCATAAAAATGGCTTCACAGGCAAGGATATTGTGGCTACTAAGACTGCACCTCAATCAACAATTTATCATCAAGAACTTCAAGGAAAGAGGTTCAATTCTTGTTAAGAAGGCTTCAGGGCGTCCGAGAAAGTCCAGAAAGTGACAGGATCGTCTCCTAAAGAGGATTCAGCTGCGGGATCGGAGTGCCACCAGTGCAGAGCTTGCTCAGGAATGGCAGCAGGCAGATGTGAGTGCATCTGCACACACAGTGAGGCGAAGACTTTTGGAAGATGGCCTGGTGTCAAGAAGGGCAGCAAAGAAGCCACTTCTCTCCAAAAAAAATATCAGGGACAGATTGATCTTCTGCAGAAAGTATGGTGAATGGACTGCTGAGGACTGGGGCAAAGTCATATTCTCCGATGAAGCCTCTTTCCGATTGTTTGGGGCATCTGGAAAAAGGCTTGTCCGGAGAAGAAAAGGTGAGCGCTACCATCAGTCCTGTGTCATGCCAACAGTAAAGCATCCTGAGACCATTCATGTGTGGGGTTGCTTCTCATCCAAGGGAGTGGGCTCACTCACAATTTTGCCCAGAAACACAGCCATGAATAAAGAATGGTACCAAAACACCCTCCAACAGCAACTTCTTCCAACAATCCAACAACAGTTTGGTGAAGAACAATGCATTTTCCAGCACGATGGAGCACCGTGCCATAAGGCAAAAGTGATAACTAAGTGGCTCGGGGACCAAAACATTGACATTTTGGGTCCATGGCCTGGAAACTCCCCAGATCTTAATCCCATTGAGAACTTGTGGTCAATCCTCAAGAGGCAGGTGGACAAACAAAAACCCACTAATTCTGACAAACTCCAAGAAGTGATTATGAAAGAATGGGTTGCTATCAGTCAGGAATTGGCCCAGAAGTTGATTGAGAGCATGCCCAGTCGAATTGCAGAGGTCCTGAAAAAGAAGGGCCAACACTGCAAATACTGACTCTTTGCATAAATGTCATGTAATTGTCGATAAAAGCCTTTGAAACGTATGAAGTGCGTGTAATTATATTTCACTACATCACAGAAACAACTGAAACAAAGATCTAAAAGCAGTTTAGCAGCAAACTTTGTGAAAACAAATATTTGTGTCATTCTCTAAACTTTTGGCCACAACTGTACTGTTGAGAGATCGCTGTTGGTTAAGTCGTTTCCTGAGGGTTTGAGTCATGCGGCCTATATATTGTTGTAGGCCGCAAGAACATTCTAACATACTGTATATACTACACTGCTCGAGCTACAGCTCATATGATGTTTCAATCTAATGGATTCCCCTGTGTTCGTGATTGTAACTTCACTAATTCTATTAGAAAGAGTATTGCAGCATTTACGACGCTTGGAGCCCCATTTAAATGACCCCTTAGTTTCTATATATCTGTTTCTGCGTTTATGACCCAGACCAAGTTAGGCATTATTGACATGTATTTTTGGGCATGAGGGTGCTACCAGGTTTTTTAGGGTGCGTGCTCTACGGAAGGTAATGCTTGATATTTTTGCCAATAATTGGGTCCTTCTGTAGGATGGGCCAATGTTTCTGTAAGACTCGTTTCATGAGGTTGTGTTTAGGGTTATACCTTGTGATAAAATTAACATAGTTCTGAGTCTTTAGTTGGAACTCCAGGTTTTAGACAGTCAAGTTGGCTCTCTTTTCATAACTTTTTCCATAGAGTTTTTAATAAGGCCAGAGGGGTATCCCTTTTCTTTAATCCTTTTTTGTAAAACCTTTAGTTGTTCTGTCAGAATGGTCTCGTCCGAACAATTTCTACTACTCGCTTTATTTGCCTGTAAGGAATATTTATTTTCCATTTGTGAAAATGACAACTTTTAAAATCTAGATAACTATTTGAATCAAGCTCTTTAAAATATGTGTTTGTTCTGATACGGTTATCTTTAATGGATAGGTTAAAATCCAGAATCACTATGGACAGAGGTGAATGTTAGGATTCATTTGTTGCGATTCAATTCCTCTATATATGATTCAAAGAAAGTTCTGTCTCCTTTCAAAATAAAAATAATGTCGTCTATATACCTTTTAAAAAATTTGATATGATGTTCTAAATGGCCTCTTTCTCAAATGCCCCCATAAAGATGTTGGCGTAAAATGGGACAAATTGAATACCCATTGCCGTGCCACACTCCTGTAAATAAAATTCCCCCCTTTATTGGAAGTAGTTGTGATTCAAAATTAAACTAATAGAATCGATAATGAATTCTCTCTGTATAGATGAGAGGAAGAAATATTCACAAAGGAAACCCCCTACTGCCGAGATCCTCAGCTCATGTACGATGTTACTATACAAGGTGGATACGTCTAGGGTGACCCAAAGCATATCGGGTTCCCAGGTAAAGTTTTGTAAAAGGGTAATCAAGTGACTAGAATCCCTTAGAAAAGAGGGTAAACGTTTAACGTATTTTTGTAGAATGTGGTCTATATATGCAGATAGATTTCATATTGACTAAGATATATACAATATTACTAACCACCTTTTTATATGGTATTCTACTGCTTTCTTATGTTAGCCATTAGTTTATTAGATTATCACGATTAGGTCTCTTGGGAGTACTATTTGATTATTTTTGGGGCCCCGCACTATTCCTTTCCCTTTCTGCACAAAGCCTGGAGGCCCAGGATCTGTGGTAGAGTTCCCCCCCCCCCCCCACCCCCCCCCCCCCCCCCCCCCCCCCCCCCCCCCCCCCCCCCCCCCCCCCCCCCCCCCCCCCCCCCCCCCCCCCCCCCCCCCCCCCCCCTCAGCGTCTTCTTCTGTTCACTTAATAGTTTGGCAGAGTATCCCCCTTCAAGCACTGTTCCCTAACTGCAGGACACTAGGGGCTATGACTGCTCCCCTTATATACCATTTCTAGCTGGACTAGACCCTTCAAGACAGAGGGATGGAGTGAAGAAGCTTAGCACAACAAATACAATGTTTCAACTCCCGTCTTTAATAGACTTACATTAGAGTTTCAATGATACCCAATGGCAATTACACAGCAGATTTTTCAGACAAAAACAAGTTTTCAGACATGATAACATACCAGCACCTGGTAAGGTCAGTCTGGTTTTGGTGGTAAACAACGTCTGTCTTTTTCCCTCCAAATCATGCTCTTCTTTAAACCTTATGGTAGCTGTGAAAAATTACCAGTCCCAAAAGTCTCTCAGTGTCCATTAACCTATTCCACAGTGCTGGGCAAATGAACAGGGTATATATCACACCAAACATATGAAATGCAGTTACACAGTATTAAACAGTATACATCATTGCAAGAGAGCAGGGCCATTGCTGTGCTCTGTGCTTTGCTGAGTCATCTGGATCCTTATTCAATTACATTAGATAGTTAGTTGGCTCATATATATATTAGAAATATTAGATTTAATGTTACCGTTATAAGATCGGATTGTATTGCGACTGTAAGTGTGTGGGGTCTGAGCAATCGGATATTGCCAAGCTGAGCAGAGAGGTACCTGTCTAGTAAAGTGACCGTACGGTATGGGGTGTACAGCTGGTTCGCCTCCCCGTGGTGCACCCTGGGTAACTCTAAATCAATCAGAAAATACTGGAGGCCAGACAAAGAAAGATTCTCCTGACCAACAGGACACAAACTCTAATCTATAGACTGTGTTTGTGTGTGTGTGGGGTATATAGTGTGTGGCAGGAAAATGGATGTGCAGTGTGCATGTGAGAGATATTTCTCTGCTGTCCATACGTACATGCTACAGACATAGTGCTGTGATGTCACAACAATATTTAGTGCACCAATCAGTAATATCTACTCAGACCTGATAAAATGTGAAGTTGCATGAATTGCGCCAAAAAATATGCGCTTCATTAGTGCCGATTTGCGCAATCGCAAATATATTTGAGCACTCTATCTGCATACAAAGCTGTTGTTCTGCCATGCATGCAAAATATAATCAAACACAGTGCTGTAATGTAAAATTACTTACAGTGATCAGGAGTTCTTCCTCACAGTCACAAAAGTTGCTGCCAACCATTTTCTCCAGTCTCAGGAAACTTCTAGCAGCTTGAAAAATGTAGCAAAAGTGAGCCACGCCGGTATTGCGCGCGCAATACGCGCATATTACATGGCCGATTTTCGCAATCAAGAAAATAATGACTGGAGATCACGAATTCTAGAATTTGCAAATTTATGATGAATATTAGGCCAAACATTTGCGCAATATCGCGAAAATGAATATTGCCTATGCTGTTCATCAGTACTAATGGACATGCACGCTCAGTCACCTGTTCATTCCTATTCTCAGAGTAGTGATTCTCTGTTCACTAAAAATTCTTCTAGGCTTTTGTCAGTGGCACAGCAATGTACAGCAAAGCCTAGATGACTGCATTTAAGGATTGTGAGCAAAGAACTAGTATTTTTGTTTCAGTACTCCAGACTATAAGGTACAATTATCTGTCTGCAGGGGAACATACTGGGCAATACATTTATTATATTTATGACAGGGGGGAATGGAGACCGACTGGGGAATTTATTGGGAACTATATTTAAAGCTTCCAAAGAGATAGAGACTGACTAGTGAACTTAGGGTACTTTCACACTTGCCTGCCGGATCCAGCAAAACGTATGCAAACTGATGGCATTTGTCAGACGGATCCAGATGCGGATCCGTATGACAAACACATTGGAATGCCAGATCTGTCTCTCCAGTGTCATCCAGAAAAACGGATCCAGTATACATTTTAGCATTTTTTCAGTCTGCGCATGCGCAGAACGCAATGTCGGATCCGTTTTGACGGAACACTTAATGACGGATCCGGCACTAAAACACTTCAACGTAAATTAATTCCGGCATTCCGACAAGTGTTCCGTTTTTTTGGCTGGAGAGAAAACCGCAGCATGCTGCAGTATTTTCTCTGTCCTGAAATGGCAAAAAGAAAAAAGACTGAACTGAAGACATCCTGATGCATCCTGAACGGATTGCTCTCCATTCAGAATGCATTAGGATAAAACTGATCAGTTCTTTTCCGGTATTGAGCCCCCAGAACGGAACTCAATGCCGAAAAAGAATAACGCTAGTGTGAAAGTACCCTTACTGAGAACTATATTTACAGCTACCAGAGGGGGATGGAGACTAACTGGCAAATTTATTGAGAGCTTGTATATTTACAGCTTCAGCTAGGACTATATTTAGGGAGCTTTACCGGTGGTGATGTAGAGTAGAAGTCAAAGACATATAGAGTACATGCAAATAGTTTAGGGAATTATTGGTAGAAAACAAAGAATTGAGTTGTTTGACACTATCCAGCAATCACCGACAATACTGTATCACAGATTAGCAGTGGTGGTGAAGGAGTCAGAGAAGTAAAAAGAGATGAATAAGGTATATTTTTAAATAGTTAAAAATGTCTGTTATAGCTTTTTGGGACTTTTTGTGAACGTGATATGTAGGATAACCAATTTAGGCATGCACTTCAAGACAGATGTGATACCTAAATTCATGTTGTCTTTATTTCTACTTTACGTCACAAAATAATTATTACTGCTTTGTAAATGTTTGGTTTATTGTTCGACTTATATGCAACAAATGGTTTCAATTCTTTCTCATAATGAAGATCACAGTAACATTTCAAAGGGAATTTAACAAAAATAATAATGTAATAATGTTCTTATTTTAGAACACCGACATTTCGGTTCTCAGAAAATATTGCCCAAGCTGAAAATGGTTGAGAGCCACTATTTGACTTAGAAAAAAAAAAAAAAGAGTTCCAGGGATCAGCTGTGGTCTGTCCTCACTGCAGCCATTCACAATACCCATGAGCATGCCCAAAGCCTTAACCTGACATGTTCTTTAATATTTCAAGCTGGGTTATATTTGCCAAATAAAGTCGTTACAATAGGGACATGCCCAAGGAAGGGCAATTAGGTGTCTGTTTTTTGTTATGTACTTCCAATAAACTGCCTGTTCATTTTTTTTTTTTTTACCAAGGAAATTATTCTTTCTCTGCAACTACAGGAAGAAAAGGTTTCTGAAAGTCAATTGCCACAAAATTGAAATTTTCCAGGACTTCTTAGCCTCAATGGCTCTCAGACAGAAGGCTTTCACAGAAGTTTTAAACACCTTGTCAATAGTGTTGAGTGGCAGGGGCAATATTTGATTTTGTGATATTTCGCGAATATATGGCCAAATATTCGTTATATATTTGTGAATTCACTATCTTTGTTCACATTTTTTTTTTATTAATGAAATCGCAATGTAAAATTCATACGCATGCGCAAAAAGGGGCATGGCCTAGCAACTGTTTTTGAACTACCTGAAAATTTTCGAGACAGTGAGGAAGAACTCCTGATCACTGTAAGTAATTTCACATTACACCAGTGTATTTGATTACATTAACAGGCATGTCAGAACAATCGCTTTATATGCAGATAGAGTGTTATAAAATATTCGTGACTGCGAAAATCGCCACTTATGATCCAATTTTTTTTCCGCAATACATATAACTTCACTTTTTATCAGGTCTAAGTAGATATTACTGATTGGTGCACTAAGTATTGTTGTAACATCACAGCACTATATTTAAGGGCAGCAGATGTTGGGCGATAACCCTTGCCAGGAGCCCATTGAATGAACGCAAGCGTCGGTCCCCGTGGGCGAAGGGCGCGGTGCGTTCAAATGCGTCGGCAACCGACGGCTGGCGACAGATGGCGGTGGAGGCGATAGAGGAGGGTGCAGAGGAGGCAGAGGTCTGGCTGCCATACCAGTACCTCTAGGAGTGGGAATGCATTGTTGGAAGGGGGTGGGGTGGCTGCAGGACAGTGGCAGGAGCTGCTGTCCCCTGCGCACTGCTGCTGGCGCTGCTGCGACCATCCTGCATCTGTTCACACTTCCACCAGTAGTTGACTCTCAGGTGCTAGATAAGGGCAGTGGTACCCAGCCGAGCAACAGACTCAATGGTCACAAAATTTTTATTTTCCAGGACTTCTTAGCCTCAGTGGCTCTCAGACAGAGGGCCTTCACAGAAGTTTTAAACACCTTGTCAATAGTGTTGAGTGGCAGGGGCAATATTCGATTTCGCAACAGATATTGGGTGAGTCTCCTCACCCTGGCATGGCACAGCTGACAGATGGCAATTGTCATATCATCTGCTGCCAGGATGAAGTAAGCCCAAACAGGCGACTTACGTAGCGACCTCCTGTCAGATGGGGTGGTGCTGGCTTGCGCCTGTTCGGGCTCAGTGCGCACAGGTGGAGGCGGTACCTGCTGCTGCTGCCGCCTCCTCCTGCTGGCATTACCAGTGGAGCCCCTGCCACTAGGCTCCCTAGTGACCTGGCGCACCATTTGTCTCAGGTGCCTACCTTCCTCATCAGTGCTGCTGTCACCTGACAAGGGAGGTGGCACCCATTCTAGGTCATTCTCCTCTTCATCCCCTGTAATGTCAGACCCAAGGTCGACCAGTGGTTGACTGAGGGGAACAGCAGACGTGGAGCCCCTGGACTTGGCTCCGCTGTCCCCTTGCTGTCACCTGGGTCTGACTAGGTGCGGTGGTTCTGTGGCTGAAACCACCCGCACCAGTTGGAAGGGATGTCACTGGGGTACTGACGGGTGGTACCCCCTCCTCCTCCATCCCTTCCAAAAGGTCCTGAGCATCCGTACCAAGCTCTAGCTCACTCTCCTGCATTACCACCCCCAAGATGTCCCTCTCACTGTCGCTGTCAAACAGCAGCAGGGATGAGTCTTGGGGGCTGGTCCTGCAGGAGGCGGAGAGCTGCTGCTGCTCAGAGCCAGGGCAGAGGACTCCATGCCACTAGCTTGTGTCACGAATGAGACCACTACCTCGGCGTCCTGAGATGAAATGGGGCGGCTGCCACGCCCCCCAAAAAAATCACGGATAAAGGCGGATGCCCCTGCCACCTCCGCCCACCCCTCCGTGGGTAGAGGAGTGGCCCCGTGCTGGCAGCAGTCCAGCACTGGAACCAACTCCCCTACCATGACCATGGCTGCCGGCACGCCCAAGTGCACTCATGATGTGTTTTTATATACAAAAAAAATATAAGGAAAATAATGAGGGAATTTGGGCAAACTTTATTGGGTTGGGGACAATGGGGCAAAAAAGGTAAAATAAAATATACACGAAACCCTAATTCACAGACAAAGGACACTGGCAACAATCACTATCCACACGAAACCCTAAAACACTAACTCTAAAACACAGAAAAATACTTTTTTTTTGTTTTTTTATTTTGTTTCAAAGACAAAAGCAGATGACACGCCTCTTGATGATTCGCCGAGTACTAGCACACACCCCCACCATAGGCGGGGCTTACCTGATATCCTTTCGGCGTCTGAGCGGCCGTGTACGGCCATCATAGCGCCGGAGCCTTGACACGCACAAGTGTGAGGCTATTTCTCCTCTACAGGCTTACCTCTATTTAAGAGACTCTCACTCCTGATGATATGTGGCAGACCATGTCATATTGAAACGCGTTGAGCCGGTGATCTTCACTTAGGACACGGCTCTTTAGGCAGGGGGCTGACTAATTGTCAGGCAGCACAACAGCTGACTTGACAGTGTGAATGCGGTCTGATACCGAGACCCAGTGCGTCCACACTATTTAATAACACTGACTGCCTTGGGCATCCAGCTTATGACTCACTTGTAGCTACTCTACAATTCACGCTAGGTAGGACTGCTCATCAACGCACCTGTGCCGGGTTCAAATATAAGAACCGAGTCCTGATTTCCTCCCTCCCCAGCAAATATTGGCACCAACGTGTCAGCTGGATAGGGATTTAGTCCAGACCATAGGTTATGTGGTGGATATAATCAATTCTTATACTACATTACTTGAGTCTGGAGCCTGATAGTCACAAACGTGATGTACAGTTAATTCCCGTTTTAACCAGATATTAATAAACACTTTATTATTTTCTTTTAAATACGTTCTTCAGGCAGTGTGATAACAAAAGACGATGACACTAATCACTACCCACATACCCAAAAATCACTAACCCTAAAACACAGAAAAATACTTTTTTTTGTTTTTTTTCAAGGACAAAAGACGCTGACACTAATCACTACCCACATGAAACCCTAAAACACTAAACCACAGAAACATACTTCACAGACGAAACAGCAAAAACCTACAATATACTTTATCTCTATCTAACCTACACTACACCCTGCACTGGGCCCTATCAGCTACACTATTCACTCACTAATCTACACTGACTATCTACCTCTAACTATCTGGATTATATATATGAGCTAACTATATAATGTCCCTAACACCCTACACTGGAACCTATCAGCTACACTCACTAACCCACACTATCTAACACTATCTGGATTATATATATGAGGTATCAGAAGTCACAGGAATTCAGCACAACACAAAGATCACACTCCTCTCTCTCTCTCTCTCTCTCTCTCTCTCACACAACTGCATGAAACAGCACAAAATGTCTGTGGGGAGGTTCTTATATAGTAAGGGGTAGGCAACTTTCCTATTGGTTGCTAGGGGAGTTGCTAAGCTTTTGCAGCCTTCTCATTGGCTCATAAGCTAGATGCAGGGAGGGATCATGTGTACTGTGGAAAAAAAAAAGAATATTCTAATTTACGAATTTATAGCGCTATATTCTAAATATTCGAAAATTCTCAAAGTGTCAATATTCGCAATTAAAATTCGCTATTCGAATATTCAAGCTCAATACTACTTGTCAAAAGCAACATCAGGTTCCAACTGCAATACTTGGCCAAGCTAAGGATGACGGTGGATGACTGCACCCTTCTGTTTGATGTCCCATTGGCAGCAACATATAATTTTCTTCCCGACAGTCCTATCTCAGTAATGAACGCTATAAACCTGCAACAAATGCACATTACCAAAATGTTATTTTACTTTTTGTGTGATGGCTCGTGCAGCCTATGTTTCCTATTGTAAAAAATTTCTTTGAGTTTTTCTTTTTTTCCTATTTTCCCTTCAGAAGGAGCCACTTTTCAACCCTTTTGGCCACACAGGTTAGCTTACTAGGATGGGAATCTCACTTTGGATATCCTGCTCTGCAACCTATTGGACAGTCATAAGAAGATTACTCCAACCAACAGTGACACAACCATAATCACGTTCACATTGTGCCCATTGACATTAATAGCAGGCGAATCTGAAAACCTTCAGGTCAAATTTGCGGCCACCAAATACAAATTATGAGTGCACAAATAGTTCCACAACATGGACAGTGACATACCAGAGGGGGATCATTGGCAAAAATTCCCACAATTTTTATTTTATTTTAATCAGGGGCCATTTTTATGCGTCTTAAAGGGAAACTCTCAAAAATGTGCCCTGCTGGAGCCTAGAATTTTTTTTATTTCCTATAGGTTTGATGTATACAAATGTGCAGCACTCCACGTTTTTGTATCCTGCAGAGTCCAAAAAAACATTACAACTTCTCACCTGGCACGTCAAATAGGTTCTGGGGAGCTTGGGGGGTGCAGCGGAAGAGGTGGTAGCAGTGGAAAAGGAGGAGTCAGCCGAGGAGGAGACGGAGGATGGAGTTGGAGGAGGAGAAGAAGAGGCCGCGACTTATGTGTTGACAGCACAGGCTGCAGATAGCAACACCATTGTCAGCAGCTGACACATTAAAAAAAAGCCCACACTGTGGAGCCATGTGCCGGCGTCCTGGGAGAGCCAGAAGTTAGCGTGCATGGTGGATGGCTTGCGCCAGATACATTTGCAGTTTTCTTTTTGCCTCCTCTGCCCTGCGAGCTCTGCCTGCTTCTCATCCTTCTCCTCCCTCTCTGCTGCTCCGTCTCTCTCTGAACTCCCCTTCTCTTCCTCTCTTGTGGGCACCCACATCTACATGACGTCCATCAACACGTCATCATCGTCACCTTCACCACCACTGACATTTGAGATCTCTGAGTAGGCAGCAACAGCGGGGACCTCCCTTCTTGGGCTGATCTGGGTACTGTCTTCAGACCGCTGGGTGGTGGCCGTTGCTACCTCCTCTTCCTCATCCGATGTCAAGAATGGGTACGCATCGGTAAGGTCTGGGAATGAATGGGAAAATAATTCCTCTGACTCGAGTGGAGGGGCTATGGTGGTGGTAGTGTATTTGGGGGTGCACACAGTAAAGAGTAAGGATGGTGCAGTTACAGAGGATGAGGAGGGTGCAGAAACGGAAGGGTGAGTGAGCCACCAACTCTGGTACGCCCTTTGAAGTAATCGCACGCGTCTTCTCTAACTTCCCACTTAGGGAAGGCAGGCCTGTGGAATGGCCTGCCTCTTCCTCTGCCTGTCATTTTCAAAATGACCCTGTGCCTAAGTCCCTAGAGAAGAGCAGTATTTGTGGAAGCAGGTATATCGCAGGCCTCAATCAATATTTGGTGGAAACAGGTATAGTCAAGTCCATAAATATTGGGACATCGACACAATTCTAACATTTTTGGCTCTATACTCCACCACAATGGATTTGAAATGAAACAAACAAGATGTGCTTTAACTGCAGACTGTCAGCTTTAATTTGAGGGTATTTAGATCCAAATCAGGTGAACGGTGTAGGAATTACAACAGTTTGCATATGCGCCTCTCACTTGTAAAGGAACCGAAAGTAATGGGACAGAATAATAATCATAAATCAAACTTTCACTTTTTAATACTTGGTTGCAAATCCTTTGCAGTCAATTACAGCCTGAAGTCTGGAACGCATAGACATCCCCAGACGCTGGGTTATATCCCTGGTGATGCTCTGCCAGCTCTCTACTGCAGGTCTCTCATCTTGAGAGTTGACAGCAACAGATTCCAAATGCAAATAGCACACTTGAAATGAACTCTGGACCTTTTATCTGCTCATTGTAATTGGTATAATGAGGGAATAACACACACCTGGCCATGGAACAGCTGAGAAGTCAATTGTCCCATTACTTTTGGGCCCTTAAAGGGAGTCTGTCACCACATTTCAGCATATTAGACCGATCAAATAGGGTTATATGATCCACCCAGAACTTAAAAACGGTACCTTTGTTGTAGAAAACGGACTTTTCTTTTAGCCGAAAATGAACTTATAAGGTTATGTTAATGAGCCCTCTCAAGTGCCCAGGGCGGTCTCTCAATCCTCGGAGCCCCACGCAGCACCTCCTAAACGGCTCATAACCCCGCCCTCCGTGCGCCTCTGCCCGCCTGTTTATTCCCCTCCCCTGTCCTTTTCCACTGCGGCTGTGCGGTCCAAATTGTAGCGGGCGCATGCGCAATGCGATGCCCGCTCCTGGCAGGGCATCGCAATACCTACTGTGCATGCGCCCGCTACGATTTGGACCGCACAGCCGCAGTGGAAAAGGACAGGGGAGGGGAGTAAACGGGCGGGCAGAGGCGCACGGAGGGCGGGGTTATGAGCCGTTTAGGAGGTGCTGCCTGGGGCTCCGAGGATTGAGAGACCGCCCTGGGCACTTGAGAGGGCTCATTAACATAACCTTATAAGTTCATTTTCGGCTAAAAGAAAAGTCAGTTTTCTACAACAAAGGTACCGTTTTTAAGTTCTGGGTGGATCATATAACCCTATTTGATCGGTCTAATATGCTGAAATGTGGTGACAGACTCCCTTTAACAAGTGGGAGGCACATATGCAAACTGTTGTAATTCCTACACCGTTCACCTGATTTGGATGTAAATACCCTGAAATTAAAGCTGAAAGTCTGCAGTTAAAGCACATCTTGTTCGTTTCATTTCAAATCCATTGTGGTGGTGTATAGAGCCAAAAATGTTAGAATTGTGTCGATGTCCCAATATTTATGAACCTGACTGTATAGGTTTTATGGGAGTGCCTCTTCCTTGTAATGTTTTGGCAGCACTTGCACTTTATATACAAGTAAATATACAGGAAAGAATGTTTCCTAACAATTTTTCCTCTAAAATTGATTTTATCTTGGGTTTGTGCATATTTTTGTCAGTCTGTAGAAGTGGCGTACTACTCGGACAACATCGTTCCCGGCAGCGAATTGGGAGTCCAAGATGCATCCAGACATCCTCCCCATGCTGTTCCTGAGCCATTTCAGTGGTGTTTCCATCAATTTCTGACCTTTTCATGTGAACCAGACCCCCTCCCCTCTTCAGAGCAGGGGGTGCCTGGTTTAATGCTCGGTTTCGCCTATTGAGTTCCATTGTGCTCGGTAGAGCACCCGAGCATCCCGAGGTGTTCGGCCCGAGCACCCGAGCACTTTGGTGCTCGATCAACACTATCTCAGATGCAATGCTAGCTGGAGATTGGTCTGAAGACCTTGTGGGGAATGCCATGAAGAGGCCTTCAGAAGGGAACATCACACCGGTCCTACTCCTGGGTATTATGGTGTGGGGTGGAAGGTAGTCGATCCCTCCAGTACTTATTCCAGGTACACTACATTGATTAGGACATTGAAACCAGTGGTATGGACATTTCTCCAAGGTGTCTCAGAGCCGTTTCTCAACATGAGAATGCTAGGTGCATGTTGTTTGTGCTACTGCATGGCCTAAACACGCTACCATGACCTGGAGTGTCTCTGTACTTGTTTCCCATCAAGCACATCTGAGATGTTGTTGGTCAGAAGTTGCATAGGGAGCTGATCAGACGATTGATGATTTGAGTGCCCAAGCTAAACAGAACATTCCTCAGACAACCAATAATAGTATGCCAAGGTGTGTAAAGGAGTATATTTCTGTGTGTGATGCTCCCGCTCCGTACAGTATTCTAATGAAGTTTTATGCACATCAACCTCGGATGTTTCTTCCGAAGTCGGTCCGCTCATTCCTAGTTATGAGAGCTATGCTAGAGATGTCGAAAAGCAGTTTATTTGCTTCTGATGTTCAGTAGACATAAGCGAATTTCTCAAAAATTTGATTCGGCAGGTTCGCCGAATTTAAAAAAAAAAACTTGGTTCGATCCAAATTCATTTGCAGCGAATCGTGTTAAAAAATGGCTTTTCCTGGCTGCAGAGAGCCTTTATAGTGGTGTAGAACACTGTGCCTTGCAGTAATACGCATAGGGGGTCTGCTGTGGTAGTGAAATAATACTGTGAGTCAGTATCACATGCAGATGACAGGCGTCGCTCTTAGAATCACTGCACGCTTCACTTATTTGGGCAGTCACAGGGACAAAATTGACCAAATAACTCAAGTATGAACTCAGCCTTACAAGTTAATGTTAGCGCCATTATATGCAAGGGCCTGCAGGTGAGCTGACTTTGTAAAACATTATATGCGAGGGCCTGCAGGTGAGCTGTCCCTGTAAAATATTGCAGGTGAGGGTCTGCAGGTGAGCTGACCCTCTTAAAAATTATATGCAATGGCCTACAGGTGAGCTGACCCTGTAAAACATTATATGCGAGGGCCTGCAGGTGAGCTGACCCTGTAAAACATTATATGCGAGGGCCTGCAGGTGAGCTGACCCTCTAAAAAATTATATGCAAGGACCTGCAGGTGAGCTGACCCTGTAAAAGATTGTAGGTGAGGGCCTTGGGTGAGCTGACCCTGTAAAAGATTGTAGGTGAGGGCCTGCTGGTTTGCTGACCCTCTAAAAAATTATATGCGAGGTCCTGCAGGTGAACTGACCCTGTAAAACATTATATGCGAAGGCCTGCAAGTGAGCTGACCCTGTAAAACATTATATGCGAGGGCATATATGCGAGGACATTATATGCGACGATTAAGCATGTTGATATGATGGAAGAGGAGGAGGAGGATGAGAAAAGGAATATTCAACCATATACCCTTGTTTGTGGTGGAAGGGGTGCATGGGAATACAGTGTATTCAGTACATTATAAACAGCACATTTAAAGTGCCTTTATGTTCATCAGCTTTCCTCTGGTGGAGTCAAGAAGTCATGGTCAATCCAGGCCTTGTTCATTTTTATAAGAGTCATTTTCAGTTGACAGGCGGATACACTTATCTGTTATAATGCCACCAGCAGCTCTAAATACCCGCTCAGACAAAACTCTGTCGGCAAGGCAGGCCAGCACCTCCAAGGCGTAGAGCGCCAGTTCGTGCCACGTGTAGCTTGGACACCCAGTAGTTGTAAGGCACTGAGGGATCATTGAGGACGCTTACACGGTCTGCTATGTACTCCTTCATCATCTTCCAAAAATGTTCCCTCCTTGTGACAGTAGGCACCGCATCAGGGTGAGGGTGCTGGCAGGGTGTCATGAAACTGTCCCAGGTTTTGGAGAGTGTTGCCATGCCTCTTTTGGAACTGCTGTGTGTTCCCCTTGTCTCCCCTTCTCGGTTACCCAAGGAACTACGGACTCTGCCGCCAGCGTTGTCAGATGGAAATTTTTGGAGCAATTTTTTAACAAGGAACTTCTAGTATTGCATCGTTTTGCTCGTTCTCTCCACCAGCAGAATGAGAGATGAGAAGTTCTCTTTGTAGCGGGGGTCGAGAAGGGTGAACAACCAGTAATCCATGTTGTCTAAAATGCGTATAACGCGCGAGTCGCTGAAAAGGCAGCCTAACATGAAGTCAGCCATGTGTGCCAGAGTACCAACAGGCAAGACTTCGCTGTCGTCATCAGGAGGATGGCTCTTAATCTCCTCTTCCTCCTCTTCTGCCCACCCACACAGAACAGATGGAATTAAATTTCCATGGGTACTACTGTCTGTAGCGAAGGCAACTGTCTCCTGCTCCTAGTCCTCTTCCTCCTCCTCTTCATCGTCCAATTCGCGCTGAGAAGACGAACTTAGGGTGTTCTGGCTATCACCCTGTGTAATGTCTTCCCCCATTTCCACCTCTTCCAGATGCAAAGCATCGTCCTTAATTGTGAGCAGCGAGCGTTTGAGTAGACACAGAAGTGGGATGGTTATGCTGATAATAGCGTTATCGCAGCTCACCATCTTTGTTGATTCCTCAAAGTTTCTTAAAACCTTACAGAGGTTAGACATCCATGCCCACTCGCTTGTGAATAGCGGAAGCTGACTGGAAATGCGATGACCATGTTGCAGCTGGTATTTCACTACTGCCCTCTGCTACTCACAAAGCCTGGCCAACATGTGGAACGTCGAGTTCCAGAGCATGCTCACGTCACACAACAGCCGGTGAGATGGCAATTTCCATAGCTGCTTCAGCGTTGACAGACCGGCTGAAGCTGTCAATGACTTACAGAAATGTGCACACACATGGTCGCTAATGGTGCTTGCGAAGGTCCAGGTGCAGGGTGGGAGGCATCCGGGCCTGCACCTTCAACAGGGGATTTACCAGCACGTAACACAGGGGAAGAGGAGGCAGTGGTGTGACCCGCAGACACAGATTGTGGACCCAGGCGATCATCCCACTTATTATGGTGCTTGGATGCCATGTGGCGAATCATGCTGGTGGTGGTGAGGTTGCTAATGTTCACCCCCTGGGTCATTTTGGTATGGCACAGGTTGCAAACTACTATTCTTTTGTTTCCGCACATTCCTAAAAAAAGCGCCATACTGTGGAACATTTACCCCTTGGCAAGGGAGATTTCCGCAAGGGGGTGCTCTGTGGAACAGTTTCAGGCCTGTTTGGTGTCGCCCACCTTCTCCCTTTTGCCACCCCTCTGCCTCTTCCAGCATGTTGCAGTACAGCAGATCCCTCCCCCTCTGTAATGCTATCCTCACTCGGCTTTCCACCTTTCCAGGTTGGGTCAGTGACTTCATCGTCCAGCAGCTCCTCTTCCACTTCCTCACTCTGCTCATCCTCCTGACTTGTTGACCTAACCACAACCTCAGTGATTGTCAACTGTGTCTCATCCTCTTCATCAACCTCTTGAGACAGTAATTGCCGTTGACTTATTGGCAACTGTGTCTCATCATCATCCACCTCATTTAACAGTAATTGCCGTTCCCCATCGTCATCTTCTTGTGACTGTGGATGCTCAAAAGCTTGGGAATCAGGGCACAAGATCTGTCCCTCTTCAAGCGTGCTTGGCGAGAGGGCCAAATCAAGGAATGGCGCTGAAAAGAGCTCCTCGGAATAGGGGCAAAGGTTTAAAAGTAATATCAGGAAGTATTACTTTACTGAGAGAGTAGTGGATGCATGGAATAGCCTTCCTGCAGAAGTGGTAGCTGCAAATACAGTGAAGGAGTTTAAGCATGGGATAGGCATAAGGCCATCCTTCATATAAGATAGGGCCAGGGGCTATCCATAGTATTCAGTATATCGGGCAGACTAGATAAGCCAAATGGTTCTTATATGCCGACACATTCTATGTTTCTATGTTTCTATATCCGAGTGTTGGATCACTTGTTTGCCCAGACTCTCCATGGTGGGAGGAAGGAGGATCAGGGTGAGGATTGTGTTGAGCAGACTCTTGGCTACTGAGACTGGACTTGGTGGAAGACAGGGTGGTGCTTAAGTGACCAAGCATTATCTGATGCAATCCAACCGACCACCTGTTCGCACTGGTCTGACTTCAAGAGTGGTGTTCTGCGCAGCTTGCAAACTGGGACATGAATCTAGGTATCGTGCATGATTGATTTTCTTGTGCTCTGACAGCAGGCACAGTTTCACTGCACCCAGGGCCATGGCCTCTGCGTGCACCATCAGCATCACGGCCACTGCCCCGTCCCTTACTGCTCGACTTCTTCATATTAAATGTTATATATGCTTGAAAGTCTGTCACACGTACAGTAGCGTAGGATTTGGAAGTGTATGCACAAACAAATTTAAAAAGGTATTTAGGATGTGGAAACGTCACACAGGAGATATCCCGCAGATAATGTCAAAGCTGTCACCAGCGGCTAATAAAAAATGACAGGGAATGTCACAGGTATTTGGGATGAGGAAACGTTATACAGGAGAGGTACCACCGGTAATGTCACTGTCTGCAGCATGTACGAAAAAAGTACACTGTATGTCACAGATACATTTTTCCAGCGCACACGTTACACTGCAGATGTGGCACAGCTAATGTCAGAAGCAGACTCCGTCTATTGAAAAAGTACACTGTATGTCACAGATATCTTTTGGATGCGCACATGTTACACAGGAGATGTAGCACAGCTAATGTCACTGTCCGCAGCGGACACCGTCTACGGAAAAAGTACACTGGCTGTCACTGATATTGTTTGGATGTGCACACTTTGCACTGGAGATGTGGTGCAGCTAATGTCACTGTCCGCAGAGGACACTGTCTATGGAAAAAGTAAACTGGATGTCACAGATATTTTTTGGATGCGCACACTTTACACAGGAGATGTGGTGCAGCTAATGTCACTGTCTGCAGCGGCCTAACTATTGCACGCTATTTAGCGCAGGATGTGCTAAAAATAGATATTGCTGCCACACACAACTATAGTCCTTAAAAGGACTTTTGGGTCTGTAAAGTTTTAGCAATTTAGCGCAAGTTGCGCTAAAAATATATATTGCTGCTGCCACACACAACAATAGTCCTTAAAAGGACTTTTGGGTCTCTGAAAAGTTTTTCTAATAAAATTATTCCTATATCACTCCCTACATTGTCTGTCCCTTCCCCAGCACAGCTCTGCCTGACTAAGACCAAGCCGAACACGCGTCATCGGGTGCTATATAGTACCTGATGACGTGTTCCGGCCAGCCAATCACTGTAATGCCAGTAACCAACATGGCTACGGCATTACAGTGAGGGCAGTACTTTCCTGTACGTTTATTGGCAGCGTTGCTGCCAAGAAACGTGCGGGGAGGAGACTTGAGCTTTGCGCTCGAGCACATGCGGTATTCGGCTGAATACCGCCATGTGCCGAGCATTGAGATGCTTGAGCCGAACTAGTGTTCGGCTGAGCATGCTCGATCAACAATAATCCCAGACAAAAGCTGGACTCATTACTGAAGAGGATTAGACCCCTATTCCAGACTCAGTTGCTGTCTAGCTGTGCAACAAGAGAGCAGTGGCATGAGGTCAATGTGGCTGGATGTTTGACTCAAAGCCCAGTGTCATGCAAGTGCCTTCTAATGGTTTGTGTAGACACTGTTTGCCGCTCTAGGCATGGGATGTGATGTCCAATTTCCCTTTCAGGACAGAACGAATCACTATGCGTCATTCTTCTAAGCAGCTGATCCATTTGTTCAGAGGTTTGCCTTTGTGCATCTCTTTTTGTCATTCCAGTACATTGTTGTTCTCCCCATGACCAGGACAGGCAACACTAAACACCACTGACATCTCAGCCTAGGGGCACAGCAATCTGCTGGAGTAATAAACCAAGGTCTCTCAGGTCAAAGATTCTGTCTCTCTCAGTTTGTGACAAGAGGTGAAAATTGACACGTCGACGAACAGGAGACCACACAATCATCTGACACAAATTCGTCCTATTTCTGAGGTTTCATGTGGCTGAGAAACTTTGCTTTCAATCCAGCTTTTATCCCCCTCCCACATGCCACAGATTAGCGCTAGGTGCTTGAAAATCTGATTATCTGTAGATCTAAGCGACGACTGCTACTTTCTCAGTTTGCATAACCTTAAGACTTGTCTTTTTTGGTGATGTAGTTTCAATGTTAAGGGTGTATTTTTACAAAAATATCTCATCTATTTACGATGGACTAGCTATAAGCTGCTTTGCAAAATGAAGTGAAGGTTAAAATGTCCTATTGTATGCCATTCTACTATTTAGTATATGGGTAAACTACAAAGAATCCCCACACTCTATATGGATGGTAAGATACCAATTGGATCCGTTCCACATCTTACTAGTGTCCTAGTTATTCCAATGATCCCTCCCCTATAAATAGGAAGGTGATTAGTAATACTGTCCACCACTGATGAAGGTGCAAGAGTGCACCGAAACGCGTTTGGAATAGGACAGACAGTATATGGACTTATAATAACTTAATAAGCTGAAGACCTCTACAAAGAAAATCGCTAGCTGACATCTACAGAGCAGGTTACAAATCGCTGACGTAACCATCCAGCTGACCGCAGCAACATAGTTACTCTTCCGGTCACGTGGGACGCCATCTTCTGCACCACGTGGGACGCAGCAAGAGAAGCCAGGAACGCAGGACGCCGCAGCGGAGAGAGACGCCGAGGGAGCAATGAACCACGTGCGCACCAACGCCATCTAGGACCGGATCATCGCCCGCATAGACCAGGGTACTGCGAACACAGAACCTTTTACAGCCGCTCTCTGAGACCCACAACTAATGGGGTAAGACTGTTCCTTTATCCATACGGCTGCTAATATTTATTCAGGACACAAGAGCAAGACAACAAATACCCATGATACCAACAGTTTTTCTATGCGATTTATTTTGATTTTAATAATTTGCCTATCATGCGATTATTTCATTTCGATTTTAATAATTTGCCTATTGTGCACATTTATGTATTTCATCAATATTTCTATACAGACTGATCACCTGTATGAGTAGGTAACCCACAATATAGAGGGATATATATATATATATATATATATATATATATATATATAGTCCATTCGACTACATATACTTTTACAATATTTTATTTGTGGCCAAGACATTACTGAAATTGCAAGACTCAGTGGTGCTATATATTTTATATATTTTATATGCAAATAATAAACAATCTTTTATATATACCACATCTGCATTTGATACAAATTGATTACCTATATACCCAGTCACTTGAGTGCCCTCCACCTTCTGAACCTCTATATTAAAATGTCCTTCTTGTTGTCAGACTTCTTTATTGATATACTACTGAGAATTAGGCAAAAATGATGGTGTTGTTTCCAAATTAACACGATGTTTGGAACAAACAGTGCAGCAAGCAATCCTCCAATCTTGTGAAAATTTGTGTTTGTCTCATTTAATTATGGTAAATGATTTTCCATTATTACTTTTGGCTTATCTGAGGTGATTCATGCATTCTCCTTTATAACCTACTTCCCCTTCCTTCCACCCCTCCCTCTTCCTTTTTTCATCTAATTACTCAAATTTCTAAAATTATTTTCTTGTATTGCAACTTAAATACTGTTTCTTAGCTGTCTAGTTTGGATTCTAATCACTAGAAGTCATCACTAATGTCAAACTGTCTGCTGTTTTCTGACACTATTAACAAGAATAGCATGGTGTTAAACAGGCAGGAAGTGCTCAAACCCATATGCAGTTGTGTATACAGTCATGTGAAAAAATTAGGACACCCTTTGAAAGCATGTGGTTTTTTGTAACATTTTTAATAAATGGTTATTTCATCTCCGTTTCAACAATACAGAGAGATTAAAGTAATCCGACTAAACAAAGAAAACTGAAGAAAAGTCTTTTCAAGATCTTCTGTAAATGTCATTCTACAAAAATGCCTATTCTAACTGAGGAAAAAGATAGGACACCCTTGCCCCTAATAGCGAGTGTTACCTCCTTTGGCTGAAATAACTGCAGTGAGACGGTTCTTGTAGCCATCTACCAGTCTTCGACATCGGTCTGAGGAAATTTTACCCCACTCCTCAATGCAGAACTTTTTCAGCTGTGAGATGTTTGAGGGGTTTCTTGCACGTACAGCCCTTTTCAAGTCACCCCACAGCATCTCAATGGGATTCAAATCTGGACTTTGACTTGGCCATTCCAGGACTCTCCATTTCTTCTTTTTCAGCCAATCTTTGGTTGATTTACTAGTATGTTTTGGGTCATTGTCATGTTGCATGGTCCAGTTCCGCTTCAGCTTTAATTTTCTAACTGATGGTCTCACATGTTCTTCAAGCACCTTCTGATACACAGTAGAATTCATCGTGGATTCTATGATGGTGAGCTGACCAGGTCCTGCTGCAGCAAAGCAGCCCCAAACCATGACACTTCCACCTCCATGCTTCACAGTTGGTATGAGGTTCTTTTCTTGGAATGCTGTGTTTGGTTTACGCCAAACATGTCCTCTGCTGTTGTGTCCAAATAATTCAATTTTGGACTCATCTGTCCAAAGAACATTATTCCAGAAGTCCTGGTCTTTGTCAACTTTATCGCTGGCAAATGTCAGTCTGGCCTCGATGTTTCTCTTGGAAAGCAAAGGTTTCCTCCTTGCACACCTCCCATGCAAGTTAAACTTGTACAGTCTCTTTCTGATTGTAGAGGCATGTACTTCTACATCAACAGTAGCCAGAGCCTGCTGTAGTTCTCGAGATGACACTTTAGGGTTTTTGGATACCTCTTTTAGCATCTTGCGGTCTGCTCTTGGGGTGAACTTGCTGGGGCGACCAGTCCTGGGCATGTTGGCAGTTGTTTTGAAAGCCCTCCACTTGTAGACTATCTTCGGACAGTGGAATGGCTGATTTCAAAATCTTTTGAGATCTTTTTAAATCCCTTCCCAGACTCATAGGCTGCTACAATCTTTTTTCTGAAGTCCCTTGACAGCTCTTTTGCTCTCACCATGGTGCTCACTCTCACTTCAACAGTCAGGAGCACACCAAACTAAATGTCTGAGGTTTAAATAGGGGCAAAGCCTCATTTCAACATGCAGAGTAACGATCTACTATTATGTGCACCTGGTGTGATATACCTGTGTGAGATCTGAGCCAAATTTAAGAGGGAATACATGTGAGGGTTGTCCTATCTTTTTCCTCAGTTAGAATAGGCATTTTTGTAGAATGACATTTACAGAAGATCTTGAAAGACTTTTCTTCAGTTTTCTTTGTTTAGTTGGATTACTTTAATCTCTCTGTATTGTTGAAACGGAGATGAAATACCATTTATTAAAAATGTTACAAAAAAACCCACATGCTTTTCAAAGGGTGTCCTAATTTTTTCACATGACTGTATATTCTTATATATATATATAATATATACAGTACAGACCAAAGTTTGGACACACCTTCTCATTCAAAGAGTTTTCTTTATTTTCATGACTATGAAGGCATCAAAACTATGAATTAACACAATTCAGAACCTGCGGTTTGCGGCTTTTACCTGGTGCGGTGGCGGTGGTCGGCAGGTTGCCATCGGGTCCCCGTTCGGCTGTGGGGGGGACCCGATGGCATGGAAGGCAGCCGCGATGTCTAAGGAAGGCATCTGCGCTGCCTTCGGTGACGAGCCTGTGAGATCCAGCCCCCCCTGGATCTCACAGGCCGGAAGCTGTATGAGTAATACACCACAGTATTACTCATACAGCCATGCATTCCAATACAGAAGTTGTGCATATATACAGGGGAGCAAATCCTGCACTTGTGGCCTGTTGCTAAATGGCAATCCCCAGCAAAAATGCATACAGTGAAGGATGCCTGCAGCGGACCACAAGTACCAACGGCTCAGACATGTCCTCCTGGTAGGACATGTTTGCTAATCTTTCAATTTTTACATCAGTTTGAGGGCTTAGGAAGATCGCAGAGTGCACCTGTCCCTTGTTGTTATTAGATTATTGTATTGGTATTTACCTTTACATAATTGCTTCATTGTGTAGGATGTTTATTGTGGTACTTGTGGTCCCGCTGCAGGCATCCTCCACTGTATGCATTTTTGCTGGGGATTGCCATTAGCAACGGGCCACAAGTGCAGGATTTGCTCCCCTTTATTTATACACTGCTCAAAAAAATAAAAGGGAACACTTAAACAACACAATGGTAACTCCAAGTCAATCCACTTCTGTGAAATCAAACTGTCCACTTAGGAAGCAACAACTGAGTGACAATCAATTTCACATGCTGTTGTGCAAATGGATAGACAACAGGTGGAAATTATAGGCAATTAGCAAGACACCCCCAATAAAGGAGTGGTTTGCAGGTGGTGGACCACAGATCACCTTCTCAGTTCCTATGCTTCCTGGCTGATGTTTTGGTCACTTTTGAATGCTGGCGTGTGCTTTCACTCTAGTGGTAGCATGAGACGGAGTCTACAACCCACCACAGTGGCTCAGGTAATGCAGCTTATCCAGGAGGCACATCAATGCGGACCTGTGGCAAGAAGGTTTGCTGTGTCTGTCAGCGTAGTGTCCAGAGCCTGGAGGAGCTACCAGGAGACAGGCAATACATCAGGAGACGGTGGAGGAGGCCGTAAGAGGGCAACAACCCCAGCAGCAGGACCGCCTACCTCCGCCTTTGTGCAAGGAGGAAAGGCAGGAGCACTGCCAGAGCCCTGCTAAATGACCTCCAGCAGGCCACAAATGTGACATGTGTCCTGCTCAAACGGTCAGAAAACAGACTCCATGAGGGTTGATATTGAGGGCCCGACGTCCACCAGGTGGGGGTTGTGCTTACAGACACCCAACACCGTGCAGGACGTTTGGCATTTGCCAGAGAACACCAATATTGGCAAATTCGCCACTGGCGCCCTGTGCTCTTCACAGATGAAAGCAGGTTCACACTGAGCACATGTGACAGACGTGACAGAGTCTTGAGATGCCGTGGAGAACGTTCTGCTGCCTGCACATCCTCCAGCATGACCGGTTTGGCATTAAGGTTCAGTAATGGTGTGGGGTGGCATTTCTTTGGAGGCCCCGCACAGCCCTCCATGTGCTCGCCAGAGGTAGCCTGACCTGCCATTAGGTACCGAGATGAGATCCTCAGACCCCTTGTGAGACCATATGCTGGTGTGGTTGGCCCTGGGTTCCTCCTAATGCAAGACAATGCTAGACCTCATGTGGCTGAGTGTGTCAGCAGTTCCTGCAAGACGAAGGCATTGATGCTATGGACTGGCCCCCGCCCGTTCCCCAGACCTGAATCCCAATTGAGCTTTCTGGACATCATGTCTCGCTCTATCCACCAACGTCACGTTGCACCACAGACTGTCCAGGAGTTGGCAGATGCTTTAGTCCAGGTCTGGGAAGGAGATCCCTCAGGAGACCGTCCGCCACCTCATCAGGAGCATTGCACAGGTGTTGTAGGGAGGTCATACAGGCACGTTGGAGGCCACACAACACTGACTGAGCCTCATTTTGACTTGTTTTAAGCACATTACATCAAAGTTGGATCGCCTGTAGTGTGTTTTTCCACTTTAATTTTTGAGGGTGACTCCAAATCCAGACCTCCAAGGGTTGAAAAATTTGATTTCCCATTTTTTTATTTTTTGTGTGATTTTGTTGTCAGCACATTCAAACTATGTAAAGAACAAAGTATTTCAGAAGAATAATTAATTAACTCAGATCTAGGATGTGTTATTTTTGTGTTCCCTTTATTTTTTTTTGAGCAGTGATATATATATATATATATATATATATATATATATATGCACAACTGCATATGGGTTTGATCACTTCCTGCCTGTTTAACACCACGCTATTCTTGTTCATTTGCTTGTATATAGAGGTGTATAAACTCCAATTTAAATGTGCCTGTTTTCCATCCACAGGCTACATTTAGGTGCACCTGTGAAGCCTGGGCCATATCAGCCAGTCTTGAGTGGGTCTCGCAGACTCCTCCCTCCTCCCATTGTTAGCATGGTAGATGCTGGAGTTAACTGAGTTGTCTGTGAGTCGGACCTCACACTCCTGTAATTCGCCCACTGGCCCCTGGTATTGCCCATACGGCTCAGGTAGGTGAGTGTTAGGACCCGAGCTACTAGAGAAACCTTGGCGCGGTGCTCAGGCTGATAGGACATGTTTGCTAATCTCTCAATTTTAACATCACTTGGGCTTAGGAAGATCATAGAGTGCACCTGTCCTTGTTGTTATTAGATTGTTATATTGGTTATCCCATCCACATAATTGCTACCTTGTGAAGGATGTTTATTGTGGTACTGGTGGTCCGCTGCGGGCATCCTCCATTGTATGCATTTTTGCTGGGGATTGTCATTAGCAATGGGCCACAAGTGCAGGATTTGCTCCCCTGTATATATATACAGTACAGACCAAAAGTTTGGACACACCTTCTCATTCAAAGAGTTTTCTTTATTTTCATGACTATGAAAATTGTAAATTCACACTGAAGGCATCAAAACTATGAATTAACACATGTGGAATTATATACATAACAAACAAGTGTGAAACAACTGAAAATATGTCATATTCTAGGTTCTTCAAGTAGCCACCTTTTGCTTTGATTACTGCTTTGCACACCTCTTGGCATTCTCTTGATGAGCTTCAAGAGGTAGTCCCCTGAAATGGTCTTCCAACAGTCTTGAAGGAGTTCCCAGAGATGCTTAGCACTTGTTGGCCCTTTTGCCTTCACTCTGCGGTCCAGCTCACCCCCAAACCATCTCGATTGGGTTGCAGGTCCGTGACTGTGGAGGCCAGGTCATCTGGCGCAGCACCCCTATCACCTCTCCCTTCATGGTCAAATAGCCCTTACTTTAAAAGTTTTCCCCCAATTTTTTGGGCTGACTGAATGACCTTCATTTCTTAAAGTAATGATGGCCACTCGTTTGCCATAATACAAATTCTAACAGTCTATTCAGTAGGAGCTATCAGCTGTGTATCCACCTGACTTCTCCTCAACGCAACTGGATGGTCCCAACCCCATTTATAAGGCAAGAATTCCCACTTATAAAACCTGACAGGGCACAACTGTAAAGTCAAAACCATTTCAGTTCTGTGAAAGATAGAACATGTCCTATCTGGTCCTCATAATGCAGATCTAAAACCCATAGAACTCATAAGGACTGCAAAAAATTGTCTATCGCACACGGACAGTAACCTTATTTAGTGAACCGCGACTTGCAGACCGCTAACACAGATACGGTTCTGTGGACAAGCCCTATCCCTTATACTCAGCGCCCATAACAGTGACGTCCACAGTGCCCCCATAACAGTGACATCAACAGTGCCCCATAACAGTGACGTCCACCTTGCTCCCATAACAGTGACGTCCACCTTGCTCCCATAACAGTGACATGCACAGCGCCCCCATAACAATGACATCCACAGTGCCCCCATAACAATGACATCCACAGTGCCCCCATAACAGTGATGTCCACAGTGCCCCATAACAGTGATGTCCACAGTGCCCCATAACAGTGGGCATCCAGTGCCCCCATAACAATGACATCCACAGTGCCCCCAGAACAATGACATCCACAGTGCCCCCATAACAGTGACATCCACAGTTGCCCCCAGAACAATGACATCCACAGTGCCCCCCATAACAGTGACGTCCACAGTGCCCCATAACAGTGACGTCCACAATGCCCCCATAACAGTGACATCAACAGTGCCCCATAACAGTGACATCCACCTTGCTCCCATAACAGTGACATGCACAGTGCCCCCATAACAATGACATCCACAGTGCCCCCATAACAATGACATCCACAGTGCCCCATAACAGTGATGTCCACAGTGCCCATAACAGTGATGTCCACAGTGCCCCATAACAGTGGCATCCAGTGCCCCCATAACAATGACATCCACAGTGCCCCTAGAACAATGACATCCACAGTGCCCCCAGAACAATGACATCCACAGTGCCCCCATAACAATGACATCCACAGTGTCTCCATAACAGTGACGTCCACAGTGCCCCATAACAGTGACGTCCACAGTGCCCCCATAACAGTGACATCCACCTTGCTCCCATAACAGTGACATGCACAGTGCCCCCATAACAATGACATCCACAGTGCCCCATAACAGTGATGTCCACAGTGCCCCATAACAGTGACATCCACAGTGCCCCATAACAGTGGCATCCAGTGCCCCCATAACAGTGACATCCACAGTGCCCCCATAACAGTGACATCCACAGTGCCCCCATAACCATGACATCCACAGTGCCCCCATAACTGTGACATCCACAGTGCCCCATAACAGTGACATCCCCATTGCCCCCATAATAGTGACATCCCCATTGCCCCATAACAGTGACATCTCCATTGCCCCCATAACAGTGACATCCACAGTGCCCCCATAACATTGACATCCACAGTGCCCCCGTATCAATGACATCCACAGTGTTCCTGTAACTGTGACATCCACAGTGCGTCCATAACAGTGACATCCACATTGCTCCCATAAGAGTGACATCCACAGTGCCCCCATAACAGTGATGTCCACAGTGCGTCCATAACAGTGACATCCACTGTGCCCCATAACAGTGCCATCCAGTGCCCCTAGTGCCTTCCAATTCCCCCTATTTTTCAGCCAGTGCCCCCTTGTGCCATCCAGTGCCCCCTAGTACCATCCAGTACCCCCACTGTACCATGCAGTTCCCCCTTTTTTGTCATCAATTGCCCCCTTGTGCCATCCAGTTCCCCATTGTTCCATCCAGTTCCCCCCATGTGCCCTCCATTGCCCCATGTGCCCTCCATTGCCCCCCTTGTGCCAACCATTGCCCCATGTGTCATCCACTGTGCCCCAGTGAAATCCAGTGCCCCATGTGCCATCCAGTGCCCCCTAGTACCATCCAGTACCCCCACTATGCCATGCAGTGCCCCCTTTTTGCCATCCATTGCCCCCTTGTGCCATCCATTGCCCCCTTGTGCCATCCAGTTCCCCACTTGTGCCATCCATTACCCGCTTGTGCCCTCCATTGCCCCCTTGTGCCATCCAGTTCCCCCCTTGTGCCATCCATTACCCCCTTGTGCCCTCCATTGCCTCCCTTGTGCCATCCATTACCCCCTTGTGCCCTGCATTGCCCCCCTTGTGCCATCCATTGCCCCCATGTGCCCTCCATTGCCCCACTTGTGCCAACCATTGCCCCCATGTGTCATCCACTGTGCCCCAGTAAAATCCATAGAATGTGTCGGCAGATAAGAACCATTTGGCCCATCTAGTCTGCCCAATATACTGAATACTATGAATAGCCCCTGGCCCTATCTTATATGAAGGATGGCCTTATGCCTATCCCATGCATGCTTAAACTCCTCCACTGTATTTGCAGCTACCACTTCTGCAGGAAGGCTATTCCATGCATCCACTACTCTCTCAGTAAAGTAATACTTCCTGATATTACTTTTAAATCTTTGCCCCTCTAATTTAAAACTATGTCCTCTTGTAGCAGTTTTTTCTTCTTTTAAATCCAGTGCCCCATGTGCCATCCTAATTGCCTCAGAGTGCCCTCCCCAATTCCCCAATTCCACAGTACCCCCCCCCCATGTGCCAGTCCAGTGCCCCCAGTGAGATCCACAGCATAGCGATCAGCCTCTGCAGCTGATCACTATGCTGTCACTCCTGTACAGTGCTTACATCGCGCTGTGCAGGAGTCAGTGCAGGCTTCACATAAAAGCCTGTACGATACAGAGAGCGGACCGGCGGTCCTGCACATGCGCACTAGCATTCAGCCTAGTGCACTGTGAAGACTGCCGGCTGTCTCCTGCTGGAGAAAGGAAGCGAAGACAGGAGGATAAGAAGACGGATTTCGGCCGGAAGCCAAGAAAAGCCATCTGGAGGGACCACGTGACTGGGAGCAGATCTCAGGAACGGCTGCACTGTGGAAGGTAAGTATGTGATCATTAATCTTTCCTCCACAGGTTAGATTTTTAACCGCCTCCAGACCGCCTAACGCAGGGATGCGTCCTGCGGGCGGCCGGGTTATTTCTCGTTGACGCATCGGCGCGTCATCTCGCAAGACGCGAGATTTCCTGTGAACGCGCGCACGCAGGAGCGCGCGTTCACAGGATCAGAAGGTAAACGAGCTGATCTACAGCCTGCCAGCAGCGATCATTCGCTGGCAGGCTGTAGATGCAATTTTTTTAACCCCTGAAAGGTATATCAGACGCTGTTTTGTTAACAGCGTCTGATATACCTGCTACCTGGTCCTCTGGTGGTCCCTTTTGCTTGGATCGACCACCAGAGGACACAGGCAGCTCTGTAAGTAGCACCAAGCACCACACTACACTACACCGCCCCCCCCCCCCCCTGTCACTTATTAACCCCTTATTAACCACTAATCCCCACCCTGTCATTGATCACCCCCCCTGTAAGGCTCCATTCAGACGTCTGTATGTGATTTGTGGATCCGCGGATCCGCAAAACACGGACACCGGCAATGTGCTTTCCGCATTTTGCAGATCCGCACATTGCCAGAACTATATAGAAAATGCCTTTTCTTGTCCGCAATTGCAGACAAGAATAGGACATGTTCTATATTTTTGCGGAACGGAAGTGCGGACCCGGAAGTGCAGATCCGCAATTCCGATCCGAGCGGGACAAAGTCTGTCCCCCATAGAAATTAATGGGTCCGCAATTCCGTTCCGCAAATGCGGAACAGAATTGCGGACGTGTGAATGGGGCCTAAGGGTCCCTTATTCACCGCCAGTTAGTTAGCCACTTGTTAGGTAGTTAGCGCCCACCGCACCGCAGTCACTGATTAGTCGCTGATTAGCGTCATCACTGCACTAGTACTATATAATATATATATATATATATATATATATATATCTGTAAGTGATCAAGACTGATCGCAATCAGATCTATATCAGTACATTAGGGTCAACTTAGGCTCTACAAAAAACGCAGTGTTCGCCCGATCAGGCCTGATCTTGTGCGCACACTTGTGTTCAGTCCGCCCCACCGCAGTGACAGAAATGTTTTTTTTTCTGATCACTGCAAAAACAGTGCGTCGCTATAAAGATCACTTTTGAGCTTTTTGGATCTTATTAGCGATTGCAGCTTTTTGATTCCGCAAAAAACGGAAGGCGCCCGTGTTGACTTCCGCAATTTGCGGAATGGAACGGGCGCCGGCAATATAAATGCCTAATCTTGTCCGCAAAGCGCTGACAAGAATAGGACATGTTATATTTTTTTAGCGGGGGGCCGTGGAACGGAGCCCACGGATGCGGACAGCACACGGAGTGCTGTCCACATCTTTTGCGGCCCCATTGAAATTAATGGGTCCGCATCCGAGCCGTCAAAACGGCGGCTCGGATGCGGACCCAAACAACGGTCGTGTGCATGAGGCCTAAGGAGAATAGCAGAAACTCCTAATGCTGGCCATACATGTAATGATTGCGAAAACCCTCAAATGCCAGGGCAGTACAAACACCCCACAAATGACCACATTTTGGAAAGAAGACACCCCAAGGTATTCGCTGAGGGGCATATTGAGTCCATGAAAGATTGAAATTTTTGTCCCAAGTTAGCGGAAAGGGAGACTTTGTGAGAAAAAAAAAAATAATTTCCGCTAACTTGGGCCAAAAAAATAAAATCTCACATGAACTCACCATGCCCCTCACGGAATACCTGGGGGTGTCTTCTTTCCGAAATGGGGTCACATGTGGGGTATTTATACTGCCCTGGCATTTTAGGGGCCCTAAAGCGTGAGAAGAAGTCTGGAATCCAAATGCCTAAAAATGCCCTCCTAAAAGGTACTCGTTGGACTTTCGGCCCCTTTGCGCATCTTGGCTGCAAAAAAGTGTCACACATGTGGTATCGCCGAACTCAGAAGAAGTAGGGCAATGTGTTTTGGGTGTCTTTTTACATATACCCATGCTGGGTGAGAGAAATATCTCTGTAAAATGACAACTTTGTATAAAAAAAATAGGAGAAGTTGTCTTTTACAGAGATATTTCTCTCACCCAGCATGGGTATATGTAAAAATACACCCCAAAACACATTGCTCTACTTCTCCTGAGTATGTCGATACCACATGTGTGACACTTTTTTGCAGCCTAGGTGCGCAAAGGGGCCCAAATTCCAATGAGTACTTTTACGATTTCGCTGGGCATTTTTTACGCATTTGGATTCCAAACTACTTCTCACGCTTTAGGGTCCCCTAAAATGCCAGGGCAGTATAAATACCCCACAAGTGACCCCATTTTAGAAAGAAGACACCGCAAGGTAGTCCGGGAGGGGTATGGTGAGTTCATGCAAAATTTTATTTTTGTCACAAGTTAGTGGAATATGAGACTTTCTAAGAAAAAATAAATAAAATAAAAAAAATCATTTTCCGCTAAACTTGTGCCAAAAAAAAAAAATATTCTAGGAACTCGCCATGCCCCTCACGGAATACCTTGGGGTGTCTGCTTTCCAAAATGGGGTCACTTGTGGGGTATTTATACTGCCCTGGCATTTTAGGGGCCCTAAAGCGTGAGAAGTAGTTTGGAATCCAAATGCGTAAAAAATGCCCTGTGAAATCCTAAAGATACTCATTGGAATTTGGGCCCCTTTGTGCACCTAGGCTGCAAAAAGTGTCACACATGTGGTATCGCCGTACTCAGGAGAAGTAGGGCAATGTGTTTTGGGGTGTATTTTTACATATACCCATGCTGGGTGAGAGAAATATCTCTGTAAAATGACAACTTTGTATAAAAAAATGGGAAAATTTGTCTTTTACAGAGATATTTATCTGACCCAGCAGGGGTATATGTAAAAAATACACCCAAAACACATTGCCCTACTTCTTTTGACTACGGCAATACCACATTTGTGACACTTTTTTGCCTAGGTGCGCAAAGGGGGCCCAAATTCCAATGAGTACTTTTTAGGATTTCACAGGGCATTTTTACGCATTTGGATTCCAAACTACTTCTCACACTTTAGGGCCCCTAAAATGCAAGGGCAGTATAAATACCCCACAAGTAACCCCATTTTAGAAAGAAGACACCCCAAGGTATTCTGTGAGGAGTATGGTGAGTTCATGTAAAATTTTATTTTTTGTCACAAGTTAGTGGAATATGAGACTTTGTAAGAAAAAACCATTTGCTAACTTGCGACAAAAAATAAAAACTTCCATGAACTCACTATGCCCATCAGCGAATACCTTAGGGTGTCTACTTTCCGAAATGGGGTCATTTGTGGGGTGTTTCTACTGTCTGGGCATTGTAGAACCTCAGGAAACATGACAGGTGCTCAGAAAGTCAAAGTGCGTAAATTCACATTTTTGCACCATAGTTTGTAAATGCTATAACTTTTACCCAAACCAATAAATATACACTTATTGCATTTTTTTTTATCAAAGACATGTAGAACAATAAATTTAGAGAAAAATTTTGATTAATATAAAAAAAAAGTTAAAATGTCAGCAGCAATGAAATACCACCAAATGAAAGCTCTATTAGCGAGAAGAAAAGGAGGTAAAATTCACTTGGGTGGTAAGTTGTATGACCGAGCAATAAACCGTGAAAGTAGTGTAGTGCAGAATTGTAAAAAGTGGTCTGGTCATTAAGGGTGTTTAAGCTAGGGGAGCTGAGGTGGTTAAAGGAAAAAAAGGTTAAGCTCGGAGAACCCCTTTAAAGTGTGAATAGGCGATGTTACAATCAGTACGAATTGTCCTGGTGGTTGCACCTTCTTCTGTGTATTAGTTTGTTTGGGGAAGTTTCTATGCAACTATCTCTCAGCTGATCCATTAGTGTGGGTCTGCTGAGCTCTCTGGTGCAGTCAGGCTTGATTAGCAGAGGAGTTCCTGATTGATTAGCCTCCCTTTAAATTTTTCTGGCTTACGCAGTGATTTAAGAAGATAGAATAAGCTCTGTGCATTGGAATCCAGCATGTATTGTAATATCTTGTCCTTGCCTAGTTTAAATCTTATCACATCTTACGGTTTCTTGTGGTTATTCTACTATTGTAAATTATTTTTGTTTTCTCATGGCTTGAATCTGTCTTTTCATATACACATTCAGTTTTCCTTTTTTTATTTTTGGATTCTGGGTCTTGTTATTCATGTAAGGCCTCATGCACACGACCGTTGTTTTATTCTGTGTCCGTTGTTCCGTTTTTCGTGATTTTCTGCGGACCCATTGACTTTCAATGGGTCCGTTGAAAACTCGGCTAATGCACCGTTTGTCATCCGTGTCCGTGATCCGTGGTTCCAATCCGTCAGAAAAACATAACCTGTCCTATTTTTTTCACGGAAAACGGTTCGCGGACCCATTCAAGTCAATGGGACAGTGAAAAAATTCGGAGGTACACAAGATTGTCATCCGCGTCCGCGTCCGTTTTTTTCCTATCATTTGCATGGCAAACTTGACTTAGACTTTTTTTTACTTTCCTTCATGTCTGGTGATCCTCCAAAAATAAAGGAAGACACACACGGAAACAAAAACAGAAACAGATCACGGAACAACGGAACCCCATTTTGCGGAACGGAACACAACAACGGTCGTGTGCATGAGGCCTAAGGGTTAGTATTGCAGTGTAGGTCCTTTTACAGGTGCTATAGTCTACAGGTGAAACTCAAAAAATTAGAATATCGTGCAAAAGTCCATTTATTTCAGTAATGCAAATTAAAAGGAATAGCAGTAATGCAGCTTAAAATTTGAGTTTTGTGAAAAGGTTCCATATTCTAGGCTCAAAGTGTCACACTCTAGTCAGCTAATTAAGCCATACCCCCTGAGAAAAGGGTACCTCAAAATTGAGACTTTGGGCTTTCATAAGCTGTAATCTTCCAAATCATCCAAATGATACCAAATAAAGGCTTGAAATATCTCACTTTGCATGTAATGAGTCTATCTCATATATTATATCATACGTTTTTTAGTAAAGGTCTAGGGTTGATGGACCTACTAATGGATTATCTCAGTGGTCTCTAATTATATATATACTGAACTGAGTATGCCTTCTTGTATTTAAGTTAAGATATAACTTTTATTAGTTTCTACTAAAATAAATGAGACAATAGAGTAGAGTGAACTACTGTGCTATATTGGGAGGGAGGACAGGGTCTATGTGCGCAAAAGTGGCCTAGTATGGTTCCTTTTATATAGGGGGGTATTGGGGAGGGGCCTACTAATGAGGCAAGTAGCTCTCCCTGAGTGCTCACCCTATGTTGCCTAGTCTATGGGTAGGAATACCATAATGGCTGTAATCGGGGCACTCGTCCTTAGAAGGACGACCCCCAGCCTCTGGAACCTCGGGCCTATGCTAGAGTTCCCTATGCTCTTACCCCCCCTAGTAGATCTTGTCTGCACCATAATCCGACGCGTTTCGCCAAATAGACAGTGTGAATATCACCTTCTTCCCTCAACCCAATGCCTAGCCTAAAATGACACGATGTGATCATAAACAAAGCCTTGCTGTACGGAGAATCAGCCGGGGATGCGGTGCTAGGTCCCCATAGCAACTACTCACGCCCACGGACCATGTCACTTCCGGTTAGCAACGGAGCACAGCGAGCCCAGCCTTGCAAGGAGTCGGTACCTCGTGACACTGTGTCTTCGTTTGGAATTGGCTGGCAATCGTAGGGGGAGTAACCAACGCGCAGCACATCCACAGGGCCTATTGGCCAACTGAAATGTGGGTGGAGCGGCGCGCGTTTAAAAGAGACTCCAGTGTAAGAATAGATTGCCACTGCCGTAATATGCAAACAAGAGCACAGCCACTGCTTATGGTGCCCCGACATCCATATTCCTGAAGAGCCAAGTGCTATTTGGCGAAACGCGTCGTATTATGG
Source organism: Bufo bufo (assembly GCF_905171765.1). NCBI lineage: Eukaryota > Metazoa > Chordata > Amphibia > Anura > Bufonidae > Bufo > Bufo bufo. The sequence continues at coordinate 454,043,916 of NC_053393.1, read as the reverse complement.
TGCAGACAAGATCTACTAGGGAGGTAAGAGCATAGGGAACTCTAGCATAGACCCGAGGTTCCAGAGGCTGGTGGTCGTCCTTCTAAGGACGAGTGCCCCGATTACAGCCATTAAGGTATTCCTACCCATAGACTAGGCAACATAGGGTGAGCACTCAGGGAGAGCTACTTGCCTCATTAGTAGGCCCCTCCCCAATACCCCCTATATACAAGGAACCATACTAGGCCACTTTTGCGCACATAGACCCTGTCCTCCCTCCCAATATAGCGCAGTAGTTCACTCTACTCTATTGTCTCATTTATTTTAGTAGAAACTAATAAAAGTTATATCTTAACTTGAATACAAGAAGGCATACTCAGTTCAGTATATATATTTCATATATTAGTTTCACCTTTTAAGTTGCATTACTGAAATAAATTAACTTTACACGATATTCTAATTTTTCGAGTTTCACCTGTATGTTATGTGTGTATGTGTGTGCAATGTGGGCATATATGTTTGTGCAATGTGTGTGTACTGTATGCATGTGTGTGTGTTGCCAATATACAGTATGTCAGTGTAATGTTCCATATGTGTGTATGTAAGTCTTTTTAAGTTTGTTTGTATGTGTATTGTGTATATATGTGTACATTATGTGGTATCATATACAGTAGATTTGGAAAGTCTTCAGACCCGTACACTTTTTCACATTTTGTTATGTTGTGGCCTTGTGCTAAAACAAATCTAGTTTTCCCCCATTAATCTGCACTCAATCCCCCTTAAAAATGAAGACAGAATTTTAGAAATGTTTGCTAATTAGAGAAAATGTATAGGAGGATTGCGCTGCAGGAGAGAAATCTTCTCTGTGTATAAAAGTTCACTTATTGAATCTTCAACTAATGGGATCACATGCCAACCTCGCAATCCAACATTGGTATGGAAACCTGTAAGGTGATGAGAAAACGCACTATGGTGTAGCAGGTTCCAAGCATCTAACGCACCATGTGAATAGGTTATACTCACAAGATTCCTGATTAGTGAAAACGTGTAGAAATATCGATGGTATCTCGGATAGAACTAGAGCTTCACTTGTAAGGTGCGTGCAAAAGATCTTGACAGAATCTTCATAGACAGCTCTAAACCTGGATAACAGCCGACATCGATGTCCAAGACTCTCAAGGAGGAAGTCGCAAGAATAGTAGGTACGCACCAAAGGGTCAGATAAAAACTATTTAATACTAGCAAAAAATACAGCTATAAAAACATATAAAATATCTGGAATAATGCCCGACCCGGGTTTCGCGGTGATGCTTCGTGTGGGGCGTTGATTGGTAATTGAATACCACTGTGTTTTAAGTAGGCGGGGAACCTCCCCTAGACCACGTCATGAGCACTTCCAAAATTACAAGCATAAAACAAAACATATACATACAGATTAAAATTAAGAAAAAACAAATGTGGTAAAAAGGACTGTCCTTTTTACCACATTTGTTTTTTCTTAATTTTAATTTGTATGTATATGTTTTGTTTTATGCTTGTAATTTTGGAAGTGCTCATGAAGTGGTCTAGGGGAGGTTCCCCGCCTACTTAAAACACAGTGGTATTCAATTACCAATCAACGCCCCCAGACGAAGCATCACCGCGAAACCCGGGTCGGGCATTATTCCAGATATTTTATATGTTTTTATAGCTGTATTTTTTGCTAGTATTAAATAGTTTTTATCTGACCCTTTGGTGCGTACCTACTATTCTTGCGACTTCCTCCTTGAGAGTCTTGGACATCGATGTCGGCTGTTATCCAGGTTTAGAGCTGTCTAAGAAGATTCTGTCAAGATCTTTTGCACGCACCTTACAAGTGAAGCTCTAGTTCTATCCGAGATACCATCGATATTTCTACACGTTTTCACTAATCAGGAATCTTGTGAGTATAACCTATTCACATGGTGCGTTAGATGCTTGGAACCTGCTACACCATAGTGCGTTTTCTCATCACCTTACAGGTTTCCATACCAATGTTGGATTGTGAGGTTGGCATGTGATCCCATTAGTTGAAGATTCAATAAGTGAACTTTTATACACAGAGAAGATTTCTCTCCTGCAGCGCAATCCTCCTATATATTTTCTCTAATTAGCGGACTTTTCCCACATTGTCTTAGGATTTGCAGCGCCTGAGGGGACAAGTATTTTCAACAGAGACTCTATATATTTATTTTCAGAAATGTTTGCTGAATTTTTAAAAAGAAAAAAATAAAATTTCACATGGACATAACTGCTCTGACCCTTTGCTATGACACGTGAAATTTAGCTCTGGGGGGTCTCTAATTTATATTGATCATCTATGAGATGTTTCTACACCTTGATTGAAGTCCACCTATGGTAAATTTAGTTGATTGGACATGATTTGGAAGTTTGGGTCAACTAGGTCTCTTCCTAGAGCTGTCCGCCCCACAAAACCAAGTAATCGGATGAAAAGGGCCGTCGTAAGAGTAGTGACCAAGAACCCACTCTGAGCTCCAAAGATCCTGGGTGTAGGACTTTCAGTCTGTGAGGAACAAGATACTCTGTTCTGATAAAACCAAGATTGAACTTTTTGGCCTCAATTCAAAAGTCATATTTGGAGGAAACCACTGTCCAAAATCATCCCTACAGTTAAGCATGGTGGTGCCAGCATCATGATATGGGGATGTTTCTCAGTGGCTGGGACAGGGAGACTGGTCAGAGTTGAGGGAAAACTGAGTAGAGCAAAGTACAGATATATCCTTAACGAAAACCTGATCCAGTGTGCTCTGGACCTCAGATTTAGCAGAATTTTTACCTTCTAACAAGACAATTGCTCTAAGCACACCATCAAAACAACAAAGGAGTGGCTTATAAACAACTCTGTGAATGTCCTGGAGTGCCTCAACCAGAGGCCCAACTTAAACCCAATCAAATATCTCTGGAGAAACCTGAAAATGACTTTCCCCAAATCCTGGTTTGCAAACCATGTGGGATCATACCCAAGAAGATTAGAAGCTGTAATCACTGCCAAAGGGGCTTCAACTAAGTAAAGTAAAGTAAAGTAAAGGGTCTGAAAGTATGTCAATGCAAGATTTTCTTTTTTTCTTTTCAATACATTACCAACATTTCTAACATTCTGTTTTAGTCATTACGGGGTACTGAGTGCAGAATTATGGGGGAAAATCTTAACTTTTTTTATTTTAGCTTAAGATCTCAATATAAAATATGAAAGTAGTCAAACGCTCTGCAGACTTTCCGAATGCACAGTAGCGGTACTATGTATTTGTGTGCCGTATACCAGGATGATGTATGTGTGCAGAATAGTCGTAAGCAGGTCCGGTATCAGCACCCAGCATACCCAGACAAGTGCCGGTAGTGATGGACGAACATTGGCCAGGACGATTCGCGAATGCGCATTCATGATCTAATGTTGGCAGCAGGCCCCATTCACTGTAATGGCAGCCGAACCTGAAAAACCTTCAGGTCATATTTGCAGCCAGCAAACACTTACTAGAAGTACACAAATAGTCCCACAACATGGACAGTGATATACCAGAGGGGGATCATTGGCAAAAATTTCCACAAAAAATATATATTTTAATCAGGGGCCATTTTTATGCGTCGTAAAGGGAAACTCTCAAAAATGTGCCCTGCTGGAGCCTAGAAATTTTTTATTTCCTACCGGTTTGATGTATGCAAATGTGCAGCACTCCACGTTTTTGTATCCTGCAGAGTCCATTAAAAAAATGCATACGTTAATGTACATTTTTTTTCTACCATGGAACTGTATGGTGAACGGACGCCACTGTACGGCATTAGTCTGAGGCATCTGTTAACGCATACATTTTTGGTATGCATTAAATGGACGGCAAAAATAGAATGTGAACCCAGCCCTAGTGTCAGAATAAGCACCAGTACACAGCGGAGCAGCATAGTGGAGAGAGGAGGCCGCCATGTACTGACAGAGCGATACCTGATCCTGGTGGTCAGGGATAAGGACTGTGTTTCCCAAGGATCATTTTCTACTGGGAAATACAGGGCACAGTATAATACACATGAATCCATATAATATAAAGATATTAGCCCTACCCCAGAATAATAATACAATTAGGTGGTCATTTATTATATAGAAATACGTCTATGTTAGGCGTATTTCTGGCACAGATTATGGCGCAAAGGTCCTTAGCGCCACAATCTGCATATTTTTTCCACTCATGCCAGGTCTAAAAAAGGATGGCATGGACAGGGAAAGAATACAGTTATGGCCATCCCGTTATTGGATACCACCGCCATACATTGACCGGATAAAACCTCTGTACAGTGACCGGATAACACTGCCATACCGTGACCGGATAAAAGGGTATAAGAGGGCACAGTACAGGGAATGACTAGGGGCACTGCACAGGGTGTGGTAAGATGACACAATGCAGGGTATAAGGGGGCACAGTACGGGGTGAGGGGCACAGTACGGGCTGGGGTACACAGTCACATGACCCTGTGACATTAGAAGGTCCTTATGGTGAATGCGGTTCATACGCCACCATGATGAGAGGCAGAGGAGTGAGACAGGGGTGTGATTATGTGTCTAGAGATAAAAAAAAATGTAACTGTCGGCCAGTACAGGCCCCAAAAATTAGCCAATAGGCATTCACCTGACAGCAAAGAACTTTGGATTCTGTGGCTGGAGGTGCATTAGGCGGTCACAGGATAAATATGTAACTGTAAGCCAGTACAGGCCCAAAAAACTTGGCATTCTTCTGACATACAGTAAAAGGCCTTTTATGCCGCTGTATATACATAAGGCAAGGACCATTCTTTTTTCTGGGTGGTGGTGGATATGTGTGGGCTGGCATGAGGAAATTCAATTACACGTGGCCATCACAGGTGTTGAATTCCTCCGAGATCCATGCCTCATTCATTTTTAAAATGTTGTGAGCTAGGCGAATGCGCTTATCGGTCACGATCCTCCCTGCTGCACTGTACGTCCATTTGGACAGGACACCGGACGAATGGGCAAGCCAAGAGTTCCATGGAAAATTGTGCCAGCTCTGGCCACAGGTTAAGCCTGCACACCCAGTAGTCAAGGGGATGCTCGCTTCTCAGAGCGTCCACATCGTTAACCCGATATAGTCGGACACCTGTCGGTCTAGGCGTTCCCTGAGGCTGGATCCGGAGGGTGGCTGTCGATGGGTTGGCTGCAAGAATGATCTCATATCCGAAGTGATCAACACATCTTCAAACCGCCCTATTTTTGCAGGCACGGTAGGATTGGTACCCGCACCTGTTTCGCTGTGGGTGGAAATTTGTGTTTGTACCAGGGATCTAAGTACGTTGCCACCCAATACAGATGGAAACACTCATTGCTGGAGCACAGGGGATCTGGCAGTCCTTTCATTCACTAACCACAGCTCATCTCACTGTGCTCCTTTTCTCTCAATGCACAATGCCAAATTTCATGTTTTTTGGCCACATACCCCACAAAAAAATTGAATGAAAAGCAATCAATAAAAAATGAGCATGTATGCATAAATAGTAAAAACTGTGAGTAGACCTGAGGGACTGAAACGCTCAGTAGGCAAAAAAAAAAGTAGGCGTATAAGGACTGGTTCACATATATCCACTCCGTAGCATGCTCTGTCTATTGTATTTGGCAACATCTATAATGCATGCAGTTTCATTGCAGTGTGCGTTGTGCAAGATGCCACTGAGACTTTATCGCCAAAGGGACCACATGAACTTGGTGCTGGCCCTGGTGGTGAGTGTGCGGTATAGCAATATCTGGCAGTCTAAATTGTAGCTGATGTCATTCCTCAGTAGAGAATGGGAATACAACTTTTTTTTGCGTAATTTTGCATTATCTCTTCTAAGTCTCAACCTTGTAATCAGTTTCTTGCTTGTCATTTTTTTAAAACAAAGTAAAAAATGAGAGAAGTCATCTGATTTTGTTTATGCCAGGAGACTCCTTTTATTTTTCTCAGCACTAAGTTTCATAAAAACAAATTGAAAGCTATTGTATTATAGCAGTCTCTCTATTAGGAAATTTACCAGCAATATGCTTCTAGAGATGCTACAGAGTAAAACATTATTGCACATATCACAATAGATTGGGAATTTCATCCCCTTCTGTTAATTCACAGAATTCAGGCATCTTTCACACTGGCGTTAGAATTGTCCATCAAGCTGGGATCCGTACTAACACTTGCACACGTGTGCTGCTGGAAGTTTTCCCCGGCCCTATTCACTATAATGGGGACGGATCGGAAATGCGTCCGCAGCACGGCTAACATGCCGAGAGGTGGCCGGACAAAAACTGCAGCACCACAGCTTGCCGGGCAATCTTAACGCCAGTGTGAAAGAAACCTAAGAAGCTTATGTTCATATATTTCTAGAAGACATACCTACAATTTGCTAGCCCCGTCATAGCATCAAGATGTTAAAATGGGGCTGTCCCCTCTAAGTTTAAGCCTTTTGCAAATGTCCTATTAGGACATATTGTATGGAGAACATAGAGGAGGTTCCCAGCTTAGCAACCCTTCCAGAAGCTAACGATGAGCAGCTCTTGTATTACAATTATTTAATTGGCCATCATGGTATTCTACATTTCCCCAGCAGATAGTGTGGAAAGACTGGTAAGCTGCATTGAAAAGAGTTCATCTTCAGGGGTTTATGAATGTGACCTGCTGCAATCAGATGATTACTGGGCTTGCTCCATTTACAAAAGGAGTTGTATTCATGAGTCAATCCATGGGAGAGTAAAAACATTTCCTCGTCAAGCTTGCTCAACGAAATAAGTACATTATTTACTGTTTTATTTGCTCCAGAGCCAGTTAAGTAAATGTGAGTGACAAATCATATTCAAAAGAGCTTGAAAAAGAGAATGGCAAAACTCTAAAGTTAACCATCCGTATAACGTTCTTTAGTGTATACAACCAGTAGAAATACAGAATGATAGAACAATAAATTACCCTGTCAAGAAAGGGAAATGATTCACAATGTAATTTGTTTTGTGATGTTATTGTGGTCAAGTGATTGATATTTTAGTATTTATACTACTCAGTTATATTTAGTATTGTTTATAGCCAAACACTGAGATAAAGGGAGCTGGATATTATATAAAAAGATAGTTCACAGAAATGCAGACCAACTTGGCAGAGTGAAACAAGGGCAGAATTGTGAATCGGTTTGGAATGGTATGCTTTATGTAAGTTTTAGTAACCAAGATTTGTGCCTGGTACAAATTAAACTTGATTGTTCTGTACTTTGGAGGAGTTTCATGAAAACCAGATGTATTACAGTTAGAAAAGCATTAAAGCAAAAGGAGCAAGCATATTGTCAAAAAAGTTTTGTGAACAGTACAATTAACAAAAAGGTCTAATGTGTGTGTGCAGAGCTATCTATAGTAAGGTCTAGTGTTTATAGCTGCAGCAAGGTAATTTTGTAACGTTTTACAACACGACTAAATGACTTTTCTTCCAGTTCTTAAAGGAGTTTTCCTGTATTTAGATATTGATGACCCATTCTCCCGATGGGTCATCAATATCAGATTGGTGGGGCTCTGACACCCTGCACCCCTGCAGATCAGCTGTTTTTGGCAGCCATCAGAAGCACAAGGTTGCATCCACTCTGTCTGCGCCAGGCTTCAAGTGAATGGCATCTGAGCAGTACACCAGCACCAGAAACAACAAAATACCATAATGCCAGGTGATTGATGGGGGTGCCGAATGTCAGACCAGTGATCTGGTTTTGATAACCTATCCTGAGGACAGTGCAGTTACATGTTTAATCATGTTTAAAGATGCATTTATCAGCCAGGCTTCCATGATTAGAGTTTCTCTAAAAAACTAGTACTTTCCCTTTTACAGTAAACATGGAATAGTTGTAGGGGTGTTGCAAGAAAACATTTTTTCACGGAATCATCCATGGCAAAAAATTGCGAATTACTGCAATAAGGAGTTGTCTGGGTTAAAAAGTTCAGATTCATATGCCATTAGACGTTATTGTTGGGATGTCCATCACATAAATAGCAGCTAGAGAAAGCTTGTTTTGCTTAATAGAACCTGCGACATCTTTGATTTTGCATTGTCAGTAGATACAATCTAATTCTTCATTCATGCTCTGCAGAGAATTTAAAACAGATTACAGATATTAGCTTGGGGTCCTAGCATACCCTGTGATCAGTTTATTTTGGGTGATCTTTCTAACAAAAAGGGATTGAAAAAGTGGACAACCACTTTAACTGCTTTGTACCACCCTGTATTAGTTTGTTGTGGTGGGAAGAAAGTTCACATGCTGCTGCACTATTACTTAGCAGCTGTCCCCTCACCATCACTTATGGGTGGCAACTGTGTTATACAACTGGCACTCTTCCCTAATAGCCAGGATCAGAGAGTTAACCCTGATCTTGAGTGGCCAGATGGGTGCAGTAGTAGTTGTACTCACGGTTCTGAAGCTCTCTGGGCTGGCGTGCAGTGATGGGAAGGGCACACCTTTTCTTCTCTTTGGAGCACACTCCATTTCTGGGGTTATCCTGCCTGATGGCGGTTGAGGTGGTGATGGTTTCTGAGGTGCACTAGAATGTTCTTACTCATCTATTTATATAGAGAATGAAACCAACTCCATCTAGTGGTGCTATGAATATGGCTGGATTACAATGTGCAGATAGGAAATACATTAAATGCATGCATTACACAGAAAGACATTTTCTTTGTAATTTTCAGTATACTGTGCCTTTTGGAGGAGGATGCTGCACAACTACAGCATGCTCCACACCATGCCGGATTTCTGGTGCAGATGGGATGATAAATTTCCCCCAATGTTTTGTTTCACAGCATTCCCCCTTATTTTTTATTAACGATGGAAATTATTAAAATATATACATTTTAGAGGGAACACTGCTGCAGAGGTTTATCTTAATAAAAGATATATTTTTTTTTTATAGGGAAAACTAATGGGAACACTTTAAGTAGGTTCACTAAACTGCAGAGAAGACAGGATTGGTGCAAATGTAACACTCCAGAGTTGTGTTACTACACGCCTCTACTCCACTGCTATCTCCTAAGAGTTTCATAATGTTATCAGATGGGATTTTGCTCATGTCTTCCACAAATGTGCATACAAAACTATGTTAAATGTAATTGTTCCTCTAATTTGCCTGGTTACCAGTAGGTGGCAGCAACACTTTGGCAAGGTACAAGTCCCAGTTTAGTGTATCTAGGCTGGAATGGATTATTCCAGCTTAGCTCCCCCTCTGTGAGGGAAGTGGGCTGTTCCCACATCCTGCAGCATGGGTGTAGAAGGAAGTTAGAGTGAGTGTGTAGCCCACCCCCTGCTTGGGGTAGGGTGTGTGTGTGTGAGGAGTTCCCCTGTATAGGGAAGACAGAAAGGGCTAGTCTTGTCTGAGACTTGGTCATATTCCCACTCTGAGCACCTTCAGCCTCAGCTGGATGAAGAAAGCAGAAACTACAACCTCCAGAGTTCCAGGAAGAAAGCATCCCCTGAGAATCTATCTGTGAGTTAAGTTCAGAGACCTAGGAGAAGCCATTGCTCCTCAGCTAGTCTGTCCCTCATACAGCAGAAGTTACAGAAAACTGCAGTATATTAATTCCTGTCAAAATTACAGAGCTACCAAGCAGACAACTTATCCTGCAAGTTCCAAATTTAAAGCAGAAGTATTCATTCTGCCAATCATTGCCAAAACCTGCTGGGACCAAGAGACCAATACTGTATACTGTTTGGATGCAAGTTACTTCAAGTAAAGAAACGTTTGAACTTCATCTAAAGGTCTGGACATCATTTCTTCTGCACAATTCCTCTATTACTCCTACTATCACTACACTCAAATGTATTGCAAGTGAGCCAGGAGTCCAGCCGTAACCAGGTAGGAGACACCATAACACAATTATCACTACCCTAAAGAGACATTATAGGCCATTACACCACTCTGGCATTCCTAATCTGGGACGTGTGTTATAACACCTTGGAAGGGCCCTGGGATAGTACCCTGCGCACGCTGCAATTGGCATCACGACAAATACAAAACTTTAACAACCTGTATTCTGGCCACTGCAGAAGCACATAAAGTCCACAAATAAGCACTGCCCCAAAAGTAATAGATGTGTATGATTTGAAATTTAGATAAACTATTCTCTAACAACCACTAAACCATTATTGCAACTTCCCAATACTTATTTAAGCAGAAGCTTTCTCATAGTAAAGCAGTGAAGCATTGGTATTCAATGCTCAGCATTAGGATACAGGTTACCTTCTATGGAAGCCAGCTCCCTGCCAGCATCTTGCATCTGGTCAAAGCTACTTATACTGTGTTACGTATAAGTTTAGCTTGTGGCGCTCATTAGAAAAAGAGTTACAACCAATGGCGACAGCTGGCTATTCCATGAGTTGTCTGATGTGACTGCAACAGTGCTGTGATGTAACTTCCTGTTTCACTGTTCACTCTCAGTGACATCACTTAATCTTACAAGATATGAGTTAAAGGGTTTCTAATCAACCGCTTTCATAAAAGGCGCTAAAACAATCTGGTCTCTAGCAGTGGTGCGCAAGAAAATGCCAAAGTAGTATTAATTCATGTTATTTGAAAATATGAAAGGTTTATAAAATGTTTGTTTTCCAGGCTATTCTCAGACGGAAAAGTTCTTCATTCTTCCTTCAAACCAACCCACAACCTTAAAGAAAACCAACCTTAGTTGACAGTAACCAAGTTTGTCTGCATACAATGTCAAACTCCTTGCCAGTTCGACTGTTATTAGCATTAAGAAGATGAGATTGGGTTTGACGTAACTGTTATGTTTAGCCATGCTCTAGTTTTAGACTTTCTTTTGATGGCAATTTAAAGAAAAATAAGTCCAACATCAGTGCTGATTGCCTGTGCCATGCCAAGTGGCATTTGATATCGTGAAGGAAACTTGAAAGAGTCCATTTAGCTTGCCACCGCTGAAGCTTTTCTAGTTAAGTGCCTGTGACTCATTTCTCACTTCATGCAATATGTATCTTTTAAAGACCCTGGGCCAGTGTGGAGCCGTGACATCTGGCTCCCAGTGGTGAAGCAACATGATATTTCATGGAGTTCAGTTTTTCCATAAAACTTGGCAGTAAACGGCCTATTGAAATAAATAAATGGTAAAAACAAGAAGCAACAAATGCAAACAGCTCAAATAACCAGAGAAACTGAGGAATGAAACACAAGAGAACAGTGTGTTTCTCTCCTCGAGAGAGTGAGCAAGGACAATGGATGGTTGTTGAGGGACTCAAATCTTATGTCATCTAACAAGATGGGAAAGTAAGTTTTGGAATGCAGGAGAAAACAATGTAAAACTATTATTCAGACCATCTGGATCTCCAATACATAGTCTATACTTAAATTTCCATAAGACTAGTAATCTAATCAAAATGAGATTATCTCTCTGAGGGACAGCTGACTTTGGAAGAACGGAAAGATTTTTTTAACAAAAAATATTTTTTACTCTCATCATGGGACATTTATATAATTTTTCCAGTCCAGCACATCTGATTTGTGATAATGCAACCAATTTGCAGGGTTCTTTTCCCAAAACCATTGACTACCATTAAAAATGAGCATTGCTTCTATAACATACTGTAGGTATCCATGTGTTGCAAATTCATGCTTGTGTGAGCTTTTTTTAAAAATCTTTATTTCATATTTACATATATATGAAAGAAATATTCATGAAATGCTTCCAACATACCAGATTTTTTCCTCTTAATACTAATTTTATATAATTTTTTAATTTAATAATGTCAATAATCTATCAGCTCCTATTCATCTTTTCCTATCTTTAATCCTCCTTATTATCTATCCCTAATAATCTGTCCCTATTCCCCCCCCCCCCCTTATTGAGCACGAGAAAGGGAGGGAAAAAAAAGAGTTTTCCTCTCCTGTCTCTTTTCCATATAGAGGGCTGCAAAAGGCAGCAAAATGTGCTTAAGAGCATGGCTGGATAGGGGAATGAATAAAAAAAACATAAAAGACCTTAAAAAAAGAAAAATTAGGAATGATGTAGGAGGAAGAGGTTGAGGAAGCGGTGAATGGGTGGATGTGGCCGTGTAGGCTCACGTGGCAGTCTAGGTGGAAGCGGTGGTGAAGGAGGAATAGGTAGCCAACACAGATGTGTGTTATTTTGCATTTTTACATAGGGGTATCTCCCAAAATATTGGGACATATAAAAAAAAAAAAAAGGAATAAGTGCACTTGAGTACAAGGATGGATGGTTGAGGCTGTTAGAACTGTCTATTCTGCACAAGGTACAGACAAGTCCTGAGGGATCCAAGCCTGGTTCATTTTAATGAATGTGAGCTTGTCCATGTTGGCTGTGGACAGGCGGCTGCGTCTGTCTGTAATGACGCCTCCTGCCGTGCTAAATACACGTTCAGAGAGTACACTGGCTGCAGGGCAGGCCAGCACCTCCAAGGCATACAGGGCAAGCTCTGGCCATGTGGACAATTTGGAGACCCAGAAGTTGAATGGGGCAGAACCATCAGTCAGTACATGTAGGCGTGTGCACAGGTACTGTTCCACCATGTTGTTCAAATGCTGCCTCCTGCTAACACTCTCCATCAGCAGTTGGGGCCGGTTGTTGCGGCGAGGTGACAAAGCTTTTCCACATGTCGGCCATGCTAACCCTGCCTTCTGAGGTGCTGGCACTGACACAGCTGCATTGGCGACCTCTTCCTCCTCCCCTGCCTTCGCCTTGTGCTTCCACTTGTCCCCCGTGTGCCTGTAGTCGCGCATCTTCCGATCACGCTCCAGTGAGGGAATTAAGGACGGCGCATTGTCTTTGTAACGGGGATCCAGCAGGGTGGCCACCCAGTAGTCAGCACACGTTAAAATGTGGGCAACTCTGCTGTCGTTGCGCCGGCACTGCAGCATGTAATCGCTCATGTGTGGGAGGTGTATCGTCTGCGTCCTCTGTATCCCCCCAGCCATGCACCAGTGATGGGCCCAAGCTGCGTTGGATGCCACCCCGCTGTGAACATGCTTCATCCCCATCCTCCTCCTCCTCATCCTCCTCGTCCTCCAGTAGTTGGCCCTGGCTGGCCAAATTTGTACCTGGCCTCTGCTGTTGCAAAAATCCTCTTTCTGAGCCACTTCTAAAAGACTGGCCTGAAAGTGTTAGAGATTACCCCTCTTCCTCCTCCTCGTCCTGGGCCACATCCTCTTCCATCATTGCCCTAAGTGTTTTCTCAAGGAGACATAGAAGTGGTATTGTAACGCTAAAAACGGCATCATCGCCACTGGCCATGTTGGTGGAGTACTCGAAACAGCGCAACAGGGCACACAGGTGTTGCATGGAGGCCCAGTCATTGGTGGTGAAGTGGTGCTGTTCCGCAGTGCGACTCACCCGTTCGTGCTGCAGCTGAAACTCCACTATGGCCTGCTGCTGCTCGCACAGTCTCTCCAGCATGTGCAAGGTGGAGTTCCACCTGGTGGGCACATCGCATATGAGGCGGTGAGCGGGAAGGCCGAAGTTACGCTGTAGAGCAGACAGCCGAGCGGCGGCAGGATGAGAACGCTGGAAGTGTGCATAGGCGGCCCGCACTTTACGCAGCAGCTCTGACATGTCAGGGTAGTTGTGAATGAATTTCTGCACCACCAAATTCAGCACATGCGCCAGGCAAGGGATGTGCGTCAAACCGGCTAGTCCCAGAGCTGCAACGAGATTTCGCCTATTATCGCACACCACCAGGCCGGGCTTGAGGCTCACTGGCAGCAACCACTCGTTGGTCTGTTGTTCTATACCCCGCCACAACTCCTGCGCGGTGTGGGGCCTGTCCCCCAAACACATCAGTTTCAGAACGGCCTGCTGACGTTTACCCCTGGCTGTGCTGAAGTTGGTGGTGAAGGTCTGTCGCTGACCGGATGAGGAGGTGGTAGAAGAGGAGGAGGAAGCCGAGTAGGAAGAGGAGGCAACAGGAGGCAAAGAATGATGCCCTGCGATCCTTGGCGGCGGAAGGACGTGCGACAAACAGCTCTCCGCCTGGGGCCCAGCCGCCACTACATTTACCCAGTGTGCAGTTAGGGAGATATAGCGTCCCTGGCCGTGCTTACTGGTCCACATATCTGTGGTTAGGTGGACCTTGCCATCAGCAGTTGGGGCCGGTTGTTGCGGCGAGGTGACAAAGCTTTTCCACATGTCGGCCATGCTAACCCTGCCTTCTGAGGTGCTGGCACTGACACAGCTGCATTGGCGACCTCTTCCTCCTCCCCTGCCTTCGCCTTGTGCTTCCACTTGTCCCCCGGCGTCAGTCGGGAATGCTCTCAGAAGCGCGTCTACCAGCGTGTGCCTGTAGTCGCGCATCTTCCGATCACGCTCCAGTGAGAGAATTAAGGACGGCGCATTGTCTTTGTAACGGGGATCCAGCAGGGTGGCCACCCAGTAGTCAGCACACGTTAAAATGTGGGCAACTCTGCTGTCTTTGCGCAGGCACTGCAGCATGTAATCGCTCATGTGTGGGAGGTGTATCGTCTGCGTCCTCCGTATCCCCCCAGCCATGCACCAGTGATGGGCCCAAGCTGCGTTGGATGCCACCCCGCTGTGAACATGCTTCATCCCCATCCTCCTCCTCCTCATCCTCCTCGTCCTCCAGTAGTTGGCCCTGGCTGGCCAAATTTGTACCTGGCCTCTGCTGTTGCAAAAATCCTCTTTCTGAGCCACTTCTAAAAGACTGGCCTGAAAGTGTTAGAGATTACCCCTCTTCCTCCTCCTCGTCCTGGGCCACATCCTCTTCCATCATTGCCCTAAGTGTTTTCTCAAGGAGACATAGAAGTGGTATTGTAACGCTAAAAACGGCATCATCGCCACTGGCCATGTTGGTGGAGTACTCGAAACAGCGCAACAGGGCACACAGGTGTTGCATGGAGGCCCAGTCATTGGTGGTGAAGTGGTGCTGTTCCGCAGTGCGACTCACCCGTTCGTGCTGCAGCTGAAACTCCACTATGGCCTGCTGCTGCTCGCACAGTCTCTCCAGCATGTGCAAGGTAGAGTTCCACCTGGTGGGCACATCGCATATGAGGCGGTGAGCGGGAAGGCCGAAGTTACGCTGTAGAGCAGACAGCCGAGCAGCGGCAGGATGAGAACGCCGGAAGCGTGCATAGGCGGCCCGCACTTTACGCAGCAGCTCTGACATGTCAGGGTAGTTGTGAATGAATTTCTGCACCACCAAATTCAGCACATGCGCCAGGCAAGGGATGTGCGTCAAACCGGCTAGTCCCAGAGCTGCAACGAGATTTTGCCTATTATCGCACACCACCAGGCCGGGCTTGAGGCTCACTGGCAGCAACCACTCGTCGGTCTGTTGTTCTATACCCCGCCACAACTCCTGCGCGGTGTGGGGCCTGTCCCCCAAACACATCAGTTTCAGAACGGCCTGCTGACGTTTACCCCTGGCTGTGCTGAAGTTGGTGGTGAAGGTCTGTCGCTGACCGGATGAGGAGGTGGTAGAAGAGGAGGAGGAAGCCGAGTAGGAAGAGGAGGCAACAGGAGGCAAAGAATGATGCCCTGCGATCCTTGGCGGCGGAAGGACGTGCGACAAACAGCTCTCCGCCTGGGGCCCAGCCACCACTACATTTACCCAGTGTGCAGTTAGGGAGATATAGCGTCCCTGGCCGTGCTTACTGGTCCACATATCTGTGGTTAGGTGGACCTTGCCACAGATGGCGTTGCGCAGAAAAGGGAGCAGGAGGGGTCTGAGCCCTTTCTTGGTTTTGAAGGTGCTTACTCCACTGCAGCCCATGTAGATGCCTGGTCATGCAGGTTGTGCTAAGGTTTAGAACATTAATGCCTCGCTTCAGGCTCTGATGGCACAGCGTGCAAACCACTCGGGTCTTGTCGTCAGCACATTGTGTGAAGAAGTGCCATGCCAGGGAACTTCTTGAAGCTGCCTTTGGTGTGCTCGGTCCCTGTTGACGGTGGCCAGTAGCAGGCGAACTGTTTTGGCGACGGCTGCTCTGCTTTTGCACCCTGCTCCCGCTTTTGCTACGCTGTTGGCTCGGTCTCACCACTGCCTCTTCCTCCGAACTCTGAAAGTCAGTGGCATGACCTTCATTCCATGTGGGGTCTAGGACCTCATCGTCCCCTGCATCGTCTTCCACCCAGTCTTCCTCCCTGACCTCCTTTTCGGTCTGCACACTGCAGAAAGACGCAGCAGTTGGCACCTGTGTTTCGTCATCATCAGAGACGTGCTGAGGTAGTATTCCCATGTCCTCATACGGAAACATAAGTGGTTGTGCGTCAGTGCATTCTATGTCTTCCACCCCTGGGAAAGGGCTAGGTGGATGCCCTTGGGAAACCCTGCCAGCTGAGTCTTCAAACAGCATAAGAGACTGCTGCATGACTTGAGGCTCAAACAGGTTCCCCGATATGCACGGGGGTGATGTGACAGACTGATGGGAATGGGTTTCAGGCGCCACCTGTGCGCTTTCTGCAGAAGACTAGGTGGGAGATAATGTGAACGTACTGGATCCACTGTCGGCCACCCAATTGACTAGCGCCTGTACTTGCTCAGGCCTTACAATCCTTAGAACGGCATTAGGCCTGACCAAATATCGTTGTAGATTCTGGCGGCTACTGGGACCTGAGGTAGTAGGTTCAGTAGGACGTGTAGCTGTGGCAGAACGGCCACGTCCTCTCCCTGCACCAGAGGCTCCACCAACACCACCACCACGGCCGCGTCCCTTATTAGATGTTTGCCTCATAGTTAGCGTTCACAAAGCAAAATAAAAAGTGGTTAAGTCTGTTAAAAATAATTAACTGCCAATAAAAACCCTGATGTAGGGTATTGCACTCAATTTTTTTTTTTTACTCTATATGACAGCGGTATTTGTGGCCTAAATTTCACAGTAACTTATGCACGTCTAATCCCATATGTGCAGTATATCAGGTTTTTTTTACCCCAGTAAGCACAAAGCTGTGTTTCTGGCCTAAATGTGACACTCACTTATGCACGTCTAATCCCAGATGTCTAGTATATCAGAGGTTTTTTTCACCCCAGTAAGCACAAAGCTGTATTTGTGGCCTAAATGTGACACTCACTTATGCACGTCTAATCCCAGACGTGCAGTATATCAAAGGGTTTTTTCACCCCAGTAAGCACAAAGCTGTATTTCTGGCCTAAATGTGACACTCACTTATGCATGTCTAATCCCAGATGTGCGGTATATCAGAGGGTTTTTTCACCCCAGTAAGCATAAAGCCGTATTTCTGGCCTAAATGTGACACTAACTTATGCATGTCTAATCCTAGATGTGCACTATATGAAACAGATGGGTTTTTTTCACCACAGTAAGCAAAAAGCTGTATTTCTGGCCTAAATGTGACACTCACTTATGCACGTCTAATCCTAGATGTGCACTATATGAAAAAAAGTTTTTTTTTAACCCCAGTAAGCAAAAAGCTGTATTTCTGGACTTGCAGACATGCAGATATCCCGTGCTGGTGCACTATCGTTGCATAAAATGGCTGCCGATTATGTATTGATATTGACAAACTGAAGTAAAAAAAAAGTTCGTTTTCAGCAGTAGTTGGCTCAGGGCAGGCTTAAAAAAATTGTGCATTGCACCCACAAAACACATTTGCTGTAGATCGCTGAGTAAAAAAGCAGTTCTTCATAAGATTTCTCCCTGATCTCTCCCTCACAGCAGCTGCAGCCTCTCCCTACACTAATCCGAGCAGAGTTACGGGTGGCGCTACGTGACTCCAGCTTAAATTGAGGCTGGGTCACATGCTGCAGTTGGCCAATCACAGCCATGCCAATAGTAGTATGACGCTTGTTGATTGGCTGCTGTGCAGCCTTTCAAAAAGCGCCAAGAAAGCACCGAACCCGAACTTTTACTTAAATGTTCGGGTCCGGGTCCGGGTGCCGAAAAACCTAAAGTTCGGTACGAACCCGAACTTTACAGTTCAGGTTCCCTCAACTCTATTTATAAACCATTTGTTTATCCCTTCCAAATCACTTGGTAAATCTCCCAGCATACCTACAAAATAGATGGGACTATTTCAGGCTCATACACATCTCCTATAATTTCAATTAGATTAGTCTAACATGGCTGAATCTTCGAACAGAGCCACCACATATGAGTAATATCAGCATCATAACTTCTGCATCTAGGGCAGGTTCCTGGCAAGTTCATGGAGATCTTGTGTAACCATCTGGGTGTCAGGTATAAACAATGAGGAATCATAAATTGAGTCACTTTATTTGAAGAGTTTTGAATTTGTTTTGCCTTCTCCAAAAAACCATACCACATAATTGGGCCTTGTTGAGGAACGGTTGAGATGTATGCATATATATCCATGCATGCCTGCAAACACGTGCGGGCATGTATGGTATATATGTGCATACATGAGACATAGCATCATGGGACGATGTGCACAGATGTGCCCAGCATCTGTGCACGTCTGCCCATGGTGATCCCCAGGGGCTCATGCTGGCCCCTGTGGGAAATATGTGTCCCCTGATAATGTAGGGGCTTGTGTCCCCTGATAATGTAGGGGCTTGTGTCCCCTGATAATGTAGGGGCTTGTGTCCCCTGATAATGTAGGGGCTTGTGCCCCCTGATAGTG
Source organism: Bufo bufo (assembly GCF_905171765.1). Classification (NCBI taxonomy): domain Eukaryota; kingdom Metazoa; phylum Chordata; class Amphibia; order Anura; family Bufonidae; genus Bufo; species Bufo bufo. The sequence goes on along the minus strand of NC_053393.1, from coordinate 454,025,341 downwards.
TAGGGGCTTGTGCCCCCTTATAGTGTAGGGGCTTGTGCCCCCTTATCTGTGCCACCTTATATATCCCCTTATATAATCCCCCTTAGATATGATTAATGTATACATGTGTATGGATGTGCCCCAAGCATCAATACGCATGTATATTATATATATCCCCCCCCCCTCCTACAACTGAAACCAGGTGCATCGGTGTGAATGTGCCCCAAGCATTCACACCGATGCAATCTGGCTAATTACATCAGAATGACCAGACAAGGGTCCGGTCATCCTGATGGATACAAAGAGCTCAGATTCAACAGAATCTGAGCCCTTTGTTGTAATTATCCTCAGCGCTGCTGGAGATAATTACACATGATAGAAGAAGGGGAGAAGCCTCTCCTCCTTCTATTATGTGCATTCCGACAGTGCGATTACTATCGCACTGTCCGGAATGCGAGGTGCAGCAGGCGGGAGATCAAAGGCTTCTCCCGCCTGTCTGCAGCGCGTCCCCGATGTGCTGGCCGGCGCAGTGACGTCATATCACTGCGCCGGCCCACGTGGATGATGGGGGCGCGCGCGCGCCCCCTGGTGGCGCGGGAGTGCGGGCCGCCGGGGGATAAATATCCGGCGGCCCCGGCACTCCGGAGTCTTGAAGTGGGGGTGGCCAACACCAAGAGACTGTTATAGAAAGGTAAAGACTGTAAGGGTGAACCCGCTCCAGAATTGGGGGGGGGACGAAGATACCTGAAGATCGGCAGAATTACCGAGAGACTGTGGGGGTGTGGTCACTCCAAAGTGGGGGTGGCCGACACCAAGAGACTGTTATAGAAAGGCCAGTTAAAGACTGTAAGGGTGAACCCACTCCAGAATTGGGGGGGGCGAAGATACCTGAAGATCGGCAGAATAACCGAGAGACTGTGGGTGTGTGGTACGGTGTATCCGGTGGACGGAGGAGGAGGTTACGGTGAAGGGCAGGTCGGAGGAAGCTGGATGAGGGATGTCTAAGTACCTAAAGATCAGTGTGCACTACAGTTCTTCCTGAACTTCCACCAAAGATGGAGTTGAAGGGGGGCAAATATATCTCAACCCGTTCCCCCATTATATTGTCGTATTATATTCCGACAACAGGGGGATTGTTGAGGAACGGTTGAGATGTATGCATATATATCCATGCATGCCTGCAAACACGTGCGGGCATGTATGGTATATATGTGCATACATGAGACATAGCATCATGGGACGATGTGCACAGATGTGCCCAGCATCTGTGCACGTCTGCCCATGGTGATCCCCAGGGGCTCATGCTGGCCCCTGTGGGAAATATGTGTCCCCTGATAATGTAGGGGCTTGTGTCCCCTGATAATGTAGGGGCTTGTGTCCCCTGATAATGTAGGGGCTTGTGTCCCCTGATAATGTAGGGGCTTGTGCCCCCTGATAGTGTAGGGGCTTGTGCCCCCTTATAGTGTAGGGGCTTGTGCCCCCTTATCTGTGCCACCTTATATATCCCCTTATATAATCCCCCTTAGATATGATTAATGTATACATGTGTATGGATGTGCCCCAAGCATCAATACGCATGTATATTATATATATCCCCCCCCCTCCTACAACTGAAACCAGGTGCATCGGTGTGAATGTGCCCCAAGCATTCACACCGATGCAATCTGGCTAATTACATCAGAATGACCAGACAAGGGTCCGGTCATCCTGATGGATACAAAGAGCTCAGATTCAACAGAATCTGAGCCCTTTGTTGTAATTATCCTCAGCGCTGCTGGAGATAATTACACATGATAGAAGAAGGGGAGAAGCCTCTCCTCCTTCTATTATGTGCATTCCGACAGTGCGATTACTATCGCACTGTCCGGAATGCGAGGTGCAGCAGGCGGGAGATCAAAGGCTTCTCCCGCCTGTCTGCAGCGCGTCCCCGATGGGCTGGCCGGCGCAGTGACGTCATATCACTGCGCCGGCCCACGTGGATGATGGGGGCGCGCGCGCGCCCCCTGGTGGCGCGGGAGTGCGGGCCGCCGGGGGATAAATATCCGGCGGCCCCGGCACTCCGGAGTCTTGACCTGGGCCCCCACCTGGAAGAGGAGCGCGTCCTGCGCTCCGGGAGTCGGCCTCCCACGTGGCAGCTGACCGGACCCCCCTTCCCCCTTAGGAGAGGCCGCAGTGAGGATCGGGACCCCCCCTGAAAGAGGAGGAGCGCGTCCTGCGCTCCAGAAGTTGGGATCGGGGCCCCCACTGGAGAGCGCATCGGCGCTCAGGACATCGGGACCCCCCCCCCCCTTCCCTCCGGCTCAAGGACCGACCGGATCCCTAAGGGCAGCGCATCCTGCGCTCCACCGGACCGGACCCGACCCCTGCAGCCCTTAAAGCCACCATGAGGAGAGAGCGCATAAGTATCACCCCTTATTTCTAAACCCCACTGTGATACCCTGTCCCCTGGTTGTACCCCTGGTTAATCCCATGCCTGCAACCCCTGCATCCTGGTTAACCCCCTGATACACCCCTTGTTCCTGTTACCCCTGGACACCCCTGGTCCCTTGCCTGTCATTGTGTCCTTTCCTTAGACCCCTGATCCCCTGATCTCCCTTGGTAACCCCTGGTTCCCTGTGTGCCTGCTCTCCCCTGGTACACCCCCCATAGACCCCTGAACCCTGGTTCCCTGCCTTTGTTCCTCTGTAGAGCATGCTTCTGCTCTGCAAACAAATCCTTATAACCCTTCGTCATACCCCGTAGGGACAGTGTATAGTCAGGTGGGGTGGATTATTAATATACTTGTATGTGTGAACTGTCTAGTTAGTTTATGGGTGGAATTGGGAATGTGTAGTGTAGTTTAGGATTGTATATTTAGTGCTGTATTGTAGTGTACTGCGTGCGTAGTGTATTGTAGTGTACTGCGTGCGTAGTGTATTGTTAGTGTATTGCTTGGTGTAATAAATACTGTTATATTTGTACCCTTTTGTGTAGCGTGTACTTGTTAGCGGTAGCGAGTTAGTAAGGCGCATGCAGTTAGCATAAGTGATCAGTGTAGAGCATAGCGAAAGTATTGTGTGTTGTTATTATATAAAGGCATAGATGGGCGGAGTTATCACTAGATGGCTCCTCCCATTTATGAATATTAATTATCGATATTTGCATAAATATTGGTGATTAATATTCCCCCTTTACAATAAGTATGTAGGTTGGAAAGCCCATGATGGACACAGTTGCAGTAACAAGGATCACAAGGTAGGCCATAAGCCTTCTAGGACACCTACTGTGGAAAACCAGGATTCTACAAGGTGAGTACAAATTACTAAGGGTGTATATTTTTACAGGGCAAAATAAACTAAGATGATATACTCAGTATGTAAATATGCTTTAGATGTTTCTGATGGGATAGGAGACTATAGGGCTGTGAGGCTATTGAATACTCCAAATATGAGGTCTGTAGGGAGAAAATCAAAAGTAATATTTGATGTTACTGTGGAAGTGGTAATGCAGTACCCTCAAAGTGCTAAAGCAATGGTATCTGGATATAAGCCACACAGATAAAGCATATCAAAATATTTAATCAGTAATGTTAAAAATCACAGGACACAGAATTAAAAATGAGAAAGCAGGAAAAAGGGCGTCATCACTGGGAAAACACACCAAACATGGTAAGTGGTAACATCGATAATTCAATAATTTAGGTAAAAATAAGAATTAGAAAAATGGGGTTCCTAAATAAATAAATAACTAGGATAAACTAACACAAATACACTAATGGCAAATGCGGCTGTGACAAATATCCAAGAAGAAAGAGCTCATAGACAGTACACCAGGATGACCATAAATATGAGGGAATGTAAGAATGCCAAGTGTATTGGTGTACCCATTACACATAAAGCCAGAGAAAGCAATGATAGTCTATACAGCTGAAACCACATAAAAATACAATGATGGAAATAAGAAAAACTGGAGCCCCCAACATACACTGTTTGCAAAAAGATCAGCCAAAGCGGTGTATCTTGCCAGGATGACACCAGCCCTGACGTGCGTTTTGGCGAGCTTTTGATCCCTTAAAAAAGTTGAAATCCTCATGGCTTCTGCTTAGCTAAAACATACGGGTCCTAAAGGATAATTCATTATAATAAAGGAGTGTACTGTAGTTGAATATGACTACGTTGTGGTTAAGATGTAGGGGGAGGGGATGGAGTTTACGAGGAATACATTTATGCCAGAGTGAGATACTTGGGTCCCTGATTTCTTTATTGCAATCTTTTTTGTTGAGATTGTCATCACTACATCAAGAACTGGATGCAATTTAACAGTGGCTTCCCCCAGCCAGCAACTTGTTCACAGCCCCCAACTCATATGCAACCCACACTCCTGTGGCTAGTCAAGATTGAGCTCCCAGACAAGGCCCGGCAGCCTCTCCGTCCGTTTCCTACAGTGTCTCTGTTTAAAATTTCATTGTATAATACTGTTGAGGGGGCCCTGACAATAAAATCATTTAGTCTTCCTCCTGAGGGGGCCCCTTGCGGGTCTGAGCCCCAAAGCAGCTGCATCCCCTGCTTCCTCTAGAGCTACATCCCTGCAGTTTACTCCCTTTGGAGATCAGTGATTTGTTCTAATGTACTCTATGGACTAATCCCTGGACTCCAGCATAACGGAAACCGGACGGATCCGTTATGCAGGCCATAGACTTCTATTATGACGGAATGAATAAAGGAATGCTTCTAAAGGCATTCCGTTATGCATTCCGTCATGGAATTGCTTTATGGTCCGTGGTAATGGAATCCATAACGCAATTCAGTACCCGATCAAAATATGAAATTTGCTCATCCTGAGTAATTATTTTTATTCATAAAAACTTCCCTGAAGCAGCCATACTGGAGCTACAGACAACTTTCCTTTATTATCTGTATAGACAGAGCTAAGATGCTGGCAACTAGAAATGACAGCCTAATGGCCCCAACTGGCACTTGGCTTGACCGTTGTCCGGTAGGGATGTTTCGATGTGGCACGTGCAAGGCATGCAATTTCATCACTGTTTCTAAAACAATTACGTGCTCTGCAATAAACGAAACAGTCCTTATTCATGACTTCATAAATTGTAAAAGCAAAGGGGCCGTGTACATCTGCCAATGTTCTTGCCCTATGGATTACATTATTAAAACATTTAAGGAACTGAGAAGGAGGGTTTGCGAGCATCTAAATGATGTGTGTAATAAGAACATCACGCCCTTAGCAAATCATGTAAATGAGAAACATGCTGGGGACTCTCGTGTCCTCAGGTTTTCGGTACTTGAGGTGATTCCTCCCTCCCCTAGGGGAGGTGATTGGGATAGAAAGATCCTCCAGAAAGAAACAGAGCGGATCTACAGGATCAGATCCCAAGCACCGGACGGTCTGAATGAAAGACTCACTTTTAGCTGCTTTATATAGTAGTTAAACCCATCGTATTTTTCACTGACTTTTTGAGTTTTTTTTGCCCTCTTCTTTCACTTTCCATATTAGTTAGCCTCCGCTTCTGTTCACTGTATACCACGTGTAACGAAACGCCTAGCACCCCGACTGGGTACCTCCGTTGATAGATGCTTCTAGTGCTTCCAGAGGACTCCAAGCACTCCACTTGACACCGTCAGCACTGCAGACCCCACGAACTGCCGAAGCTTGGTGGAGGTCTCGCCGTCTCCTACCCACCCTGGACCTACGACAAGGCTCCAGGCTCCAGTGGGTGAACCTCTCCTAAATGCAGAGACAGGAACCAGGAACAAGCTCTTACAAGAGCTTATACTCAGGGGAGTATTGTGATATAGCAATCCCCAAGAGTGTAGTTATCCCATTCCCCAAACATGAGGCAAAACTTCATGAAGGTATAAAAACAGGAACTCTTTATTTTAACACACAAGCATTTTATACACATCTTCCAACAAGGTTACCACCCACAGGGTTTTGTAAAAACAGCCAATAACCACGTACAATACACTCAGACACTCCCACACAAAATCCTCCCCTCTGCCCGTGATAGAATTACCTCACACTGGGTTGATGCAATCATCACAGGCAGGCGAATACACAATATCTTCTGTCCTGGAGACAACCGAGACGTAATTCAATTATCTCTCAGGACAAAGGACATCGCCAATACACACAGAGAGACAATGGAACAGACCTCCCTACTCAACGTATACAATGTCCCACCCTTTTCAATACACATAGACATTTAAACTGCAAAGAAAAAGGGGGTCAGTCAGCACATCCCAAAGCGCAGGGGCACGTTGCTATGGCTGAGAACAAGACTGTTAAACAAAACAAGCAATGCAACAGCTCACTGCAAACCAAATAAAGTACAAAATTGCATCATAATAGCAAATGCTGAACTAATAAGTTAGAGATACTTGGCAAATCGTTTTGTACAAAATTATTTGAGCCCGTCTGCCGAACGTCAAGGCAATCTCTAGTTAGACGGGTTCCTAACACTAAATATACCTGTTATGTGCCATAGCGGCTATCATAAAATTCAGAAAGTGCCGGTTCCTCTTACATGCTGGATCCGCCTGAATTTCCGTCATTTTCGGTGCCAAAATGGCCTCCATTATATCCAGGGAAAGCAGTTACCAGCATGCACGCCGGGCCCACTCCACACCACCCCTGGCGCCACATGGTCACCAAGGACTGCAATGAGAGTCCACACACTATCTCTCTCCTGGTGCCAGATGGCTTCAGTGAGTGGGGGGGAGCAGGCCAAGCTAAATACTAACACTAATTAAAATCAACCTGTGAGACAGACGAGCTGGAAGGAGAGCACGACATTCCTGTGAGACATTTAACATCCCAAAATGGCACGAATTAGACCAGGGGTTCAAGTTAGTCCAAGTCCTTTGTGAACAAATAAGGCCTGGCTGATGAGAGGGCCCATAATCCTGGGGCAAGAGGCTAGTAAACAGGCCCCTCCAAAACCCAGTGGCGAGGTTGGTTTTGCCACACCACGTATGTGTCATGGATGCATGAAGCATTCAACTTTGTACTAGTGGCTTTCATATCGCCACTTTTATGTCTCTCCTTACCCTCTGATTTATCTATATCAGAGACCTATTTGGTTAGGTAATATTATTCAGTGCAAATAGCAATGTGGGTATCTGGTTCCTTTTTATTTTTAATAACAAAGTGACTGGGTAAACTATTTGGAAATACCCTCCATATTACGGTATCCACCTACTGTTTTCCTACTATATACGTTAGGGTACACCTTTTGTAGGATCTACCTTTAGGGCACATTTGTCTTGTATGCCTTTTTAGCCATCAATATTCAATCTACTACATTGCAGCAGGCATTCTCAAGTCACCCTTCCTAGCACGTGGGTTTTCCTCAGTGCTGGAAATATGCGCTGTACTGCACCTATTGTGATGCGTGCGTCTCACCTACCAGAAGAGGAGCGCGATATGTGAGAACCTGCGCAGCGCTTCCACCACTGCCACCATGTACCTGTCTGACCCTCTACCATTATTATCATTTTGTATTTACTTATATCTTACGTTTGACTTTCTATCTAACCTTTATCAACTCCCTGAGGACACCCATTCGGGGAAAATGCGTTGGGGTGATGTTTACTTAGGGTCTCACTTTTTTGGGATACCCAGGGTTTCGCCAGGTGTAGGTACAAGGACGGAGAAATCTCACCATTAGGGGTTGTCTCCGGGCTGAGGATACACTAGGGTCTCCGCAGAGTCTCCCCCTAGTACACCTCACCCCTCTAGACCTTTACCATTCTCTATCGTCCCTGGGTTTTTCCCTCCCTTTAGGTTCGATATATTTCTTTGGCATCTATTGTATTACACTTACCATATTATAGGGGGTTGTTTTGCCCTCTATGCCCTTTATCTATAGGTCCCACTTTTTAGGATTTATATTAATAAAAATATTATGTTTTAAGGGTCCTTTGTTTTTTTGTTATTTCTTTACTCTGTTAGGACACCGCTACCATTTTTATCTGATAAACTATAGACCTCATAACAGCCCTTTTCTTTCAGACCCCCATGAGACCTCAGATCAGCCCTTTTGTTTTAGACTCCCATCAGACCTTAGATCAGCCTTTTTGTTTTAGACTCCCATCAGACCTCATAACAGCCCTTTTCTTTCAGACCCCCATGAGACCTCAGATCAGCCTTTTTGTTTTAGACTCCCATCAGACCTCAGATCAGCCCTTTTCTTTTAGACACCCATCAGACCTCAGATCAGCCCTTTTCTTTTAGAGCCCCATCAGACCTCAAATCAGCCCTTTTTTTTCAGAACCCCATCAGACTAAAATAAAAAACTTCCTTACCTCTCCTGCGCTGCGGCTCCGCTACGGGCCTGGCATCACGCTCCCCTGTCTTCTCCAGCCCGCGCTGCAATGTCACCTGACTGCAAGCAGTGTCAGGTCATAGTGTGCGCATTATGTCCTGACGCTGTACGGGGTCAGGACAGTGGAGCGTGGGCCCTATCAAGAAGACCAGGGAGGGTGAGTATCGGAAGCGCTTGCAGCGCTTCTTCCCCGCTCCCGACACCTAATGCATACTGACACCTAAATGCTCACTAGTATTCGCTTTATAAGATGCACGGCCATTTTCCCCCTACTTTTGGAGAAAAAAAGTGCATTTTATAAAGTGAAAAATAAGTTATATTGTTTTCTGAAGATACATTCTCTTTAAGAGGCTTCACAACATATGTAATATATCCCTATCTTAAAGGAAGGAAGCAGAAAGTAGTAATTACCGGTACCAATAAATGCTAAAGACTAGAAGCGTATGGCCACACATTCATGTTTCCTAATGCAGTTCTGGAAGCCAAAATCAGGAGTGCATCATAAAAGGACAGAAAGTATGAAGGATAGATAGGATTTCTCATCTTTTTGAATTCACTACTGGTTCTGGCTTCAAAATCTGCATCAAGAAACTTGACAATATGGCCATATCCGAATCCTCTTTTGACTCAAAACCATTGACGAGCTAACATACTGTAATTCCATGGTGACTCAGAAGGTCCAACTCTGAAGGATTGAGACAGAATATGAGGAACACAACAGAACTAAAACTCAGACCTATAATTTGTCTGTAAGACACTATAAAGCATCCTACCATATTTACTGCTCTGTCTTGAGTCACTTCTAGTTTCCATTCCATTGTGCCCCCAACATACAGTAATAAGGTCACATTTAGTGTTGATCGAGCGAGCATGCCTGGCCGAACACAGTGTGTGCTCGAGCGCAATACTGGAGTGTATTTAAATGTAATTTAGCATCTACTTCTGAAAAGTTTCAGCTGGGATTTGAACTCCAAACCCCTTGTACATTAGAGGCAAGGACCTTATCCACTCAGCTATAGAGCTGAATGCTAAATTTGTGTCAGAAAAGCCTCATAGTAGTTTCTGATGTAGTTAAAATTCCTATTCAGCAGAAGACTTATTTTATATTTCTGTGCAGGTTAATATGTAGCTGTATAGTGCAGTGGTTAATGTCCTTGGCTCTAATGTACAAGGTAGGAAGATTGAATCCATTCAGAAACATATATATATATATGTTTTTAGCCATAATATATTTACATATATTATTATATATTTAGAATATATAATATATTATAATATATGTAATTATATTATGGCTAAAAAAAACTGTAGTAGTTTCCCAAATATTATGCATTCATATATATCAGAAGTATGATTTTATCTATATAAGACATACAGATAGGGACCTTAGATTGTGAGCCCTATTGGGGACAATTGGATGATAATGTCTGTAAAGTGCTGCGGAATAAAGTAGCGCTATATAAGTACATAAAAAAAAAAATATATATAATTATTTTTTTTATTATTTTTTGTAATTACACATTTATTTTGTGCCATACATTTTTTACAATTACTAATATATATATAACAATGTAATCTCTATTTCTGAAATGTTTCTGGCAGGATTCAAACTCTCAACCTTGTACATTAGAAGCAAGGATATTAACCACTACACTATACAGCTACATGTTAACCTGCACAGAAATATAAAATAAGTCTTCTGCTGAATAGGAATATTCACTAGATCCGAAACTACTATGAGGTTTTTCTGACACAGTTTAGCATTCATCTTTATAGCTGAGTGGAAAAGGTCTTTGCCTCTAATGTACAAGGTTGGGAGTTCAAATCCTTTCAGAAATAGAGATTAAATTTATATGTTCTTTTTATTTTTTTAGTAATTGTAAAAAATGTATGGCACAAAATAAATGTGTAATTACTATAAAAAAATAATAATAATTTTATATATATATATATATATATATATATAAAATCATACTTCTGATATATATGAATGCATAATATGTGGGAAACTACTACTGATGTTTTGACCGAGTACCGCATGTGCTCGAGCGCAATGTTCGAGTCTCCTCCCCGCACGTTTCCCGGGTTTTAAGCAGCCAATAAAGGTGCAGGTAAGTACTGCCCTCACTGTAATGCCAGTAGCCATGTTGGCTGCTGGCATTACAGTGATTGGCTGGCCGAAACGCGTCATAGGGTGCTATATAGAACCCGATGACGCATGTTTGGCTCAGACGTAGACAGGGAGAGCAGAGTATAGGAAGGGAAAGACAGAGTAGGGAGCACATTTCACAGTTTTTATTCTGAGAAAGCTTTTCCAAGACCCAAAAGTCCTTTCAATGACTACTGTGTGTGTTTGTTTTAGAGCAGCAATCTATTTACCTGCAGTCTCAGGGACATTGCTGAGGAAGGGACAGATAGTGCAGGGAGAGAAATTTGCTGTTTTTACTACCAAAAGCTTTTCAAAGACCCCCAAAGTCCTTTTAAGGACTACTGTGTGTGTTTGACAGCAGCAAGATATTTTTATTTTATACCTATTAGTGACATATACTGTACATCATCCGCAGACTGTGTCTTTAATAAACTGGGCCACATCTAGTGTCCATAGTGTGTGGCTTTGTGTAAAAAATACTGAACTACATCTGCAAACAGTGTCTGTATTACAAATTCCAATAATCTGGGCCTAATATAGTGTCCATAATCTGTGGTGTTCTGTAACCAATACTGTACTACATCAGAAAACAGTGTCTGTATTGCAAATTCCAATAATCTGGGCCTAATCTAGTGTCCATATTCTGTCAGTTTCTGTGACATATACTGTCCTGCATCCGAAAACAGTGTCTGTATTGCAAATTCCATTAATCTGCGCCTAATATAGTCTCCATAATCTGTGGTGTTCTGTGACATATACTGCCTTGCATCTGAAAACTGGGTCTGTATTGCAAATTCCAATAATCTGGGCCTAATATAGTGTCCATATTCTGTGGGTTTCTGTGACATATACTGTCCTGCATCCGAAAACGGTGTCTTTAGCGGACTGTAAAACAATCTGCACCACATCTAGTGACAAAACCATTAATATGAAGAAGGCGAGCACTAAGGGACAGGGAAGTGGGCATGATGCTGATGGTGCACGCAGAGGTTGTGGCCCTGGGTGCAATGAGTGCACCAGAAAATAAATAAATAAAATAAAACGTACCCAGCTTCATGTCCAACTTAGCTAGGCGGCGCAGGATAACACTGTCCAAGACGGACCAGTGCGAACAGTTGGTCGGTTGGATTGCTGAAGATAATGCTTCCAGTCGTTTAAGCACCACCCTCTGTTCCACCAAGTCCAGTCTCTGTAGCTAAAAGTCTGGTCAACCGAATCCTCACTCTGATCATCCTTCCTCCCACCATGGAGAAGCTTGCAAAACGAGTGATACCACACGGGGATATTCCGAGGAGCTCTTTCCAGCGCCACTATTAGATTTGGCCCTCGCGCCCAGCACACTTGAAGAGGCACCTAAGATATCGTGCCCTGATTCCCAACCTCTTGAGCCTTCACATTCTCAAGGAGATGACGGTGGTGAACGGCAGTCATTCGTTCACGAGGTGGATGATGATGAGACACAGTTGTCAATCACTGAGGTTGTGGTTAGGTCAAGTCAGGAGGATGAGCAGAGTGAGGAAGTGGAAAAGTAGGTGATGGATGATGTCACTGACCCAAAATGGGAAGGTGAAAAGCTGAGCGAGGACAGCAGTACAGAGGGGGAGGTATCCGCAACACCACAACAGGCTGGAAGAGGCAGTGGGGTTGCAAAAGGGAGAAGTCGGCCCACACCAAACATGCCCACAACTGTTACACCGAGCACTCCCATGCGTAAATCTACCTTGCCAAGGGGTAGGTGTTCCACAGTATGGCGCTTTTTTGAGGAAAGTGCAGATGACAAAAGAGTGGTAGTTTGCAAACTGTGCCATACCAAAATGAGCTGGGGTGTGAACACTAGCAACCTCACCACCACCAGCATGATCCACCACATGGCATCCAAGCACCCTAATAAGTGGGCTGAACGCCTGGGTCCACAATCTGGGTCTTCGGGTCGCACCACTGCCTCTTCTTCCCCTGTGTTACGCACTGCTGGCCAATCTCTTGTCGAAGGCGCAGGCCTGGATGCCCCTCGCCCTTCACCTGGACCTTCGCATGAACCATCAGCAACAACATCCACTTCCCTGTCCCAGCGCAGCATCCAAATGTCCATAACACAGTCATTTGAACGCAAGCGCAAATACCCACCCACCCACAGGCCATAGCACTAAATGCGCAACTTTCAAAATTACTGGCCCTTGAAATGTTGCCATTTAGGCTTGTGGACACTAAGGCCTTCCACAGCCTGATGTCGGCAGCTGTCCCTTGGTACGCAGTCCCCAGCCGCCACTATTTTTCACGGTGTGCCGTGCCCGCCTTACACCAGCATGTGTCCCAGAACATCACCCGTGCCCTGACCAACGCACTTACTGGGAAGGTCCACTTCACCACGGACACATGGACAAGTGCTGGTGGCCAGGGACGCTACATTTCCCTGACCGCACACTGGGTGAATGTTGTGGAGGCCGTGAGTGAGTCGTACCCTGGGATGGCACAGGTGCTACCCACGCCCAGGATTGCGGGCCCTACGTCCATTAGGATTTCCGCCAGCAGCTATGTTACTGGCTCCAACCCCCACTTATCCTCCTCCGCCACATCCACCTCCAGCAGCAGTCAGCCATCAGTCGCTAGCTGGAAGCAGTGCAGCACTGCTGTGAGTAAGCGTCAACAGGCCCTGCTGAAGCTGATATGCTTAGGCAACAAACAGCACACCGCCGCAGAGCTGTGGCAGGGTATAAGGGACCAGACTGAGCTGTGGCTCTCGCCATTCAACCTACAACCAGGCATGGTTGTGCCTGACAATGGCCGTAACTTGGTGGCGGCTTTGGAGTTCGACAACCTGACACATCCCATGCCTAGCCCACGTCTTAAACTTAATAATTCAGCGATTTATCAAAACCTACCCCAATTTGCCAGAGCTACTAATGAAGGCGCGCCGCGTGTGTGCCTATTTCCGCAAGTCGTCCACAGCTTCAGCCGGTCTGTCAGCGTTGCAGCAGCGCTTGCGGCTTCCAGCTCACCGACTATTGTGCGACATGAGCACGTGCTGGAACTCTACATTCTACATGTTGGCCAGGCTTTGTGAGCAGCACAGTGCATTTGCGGAATACCAGCTGCAACATGGTCGTCGCCTTTCGAGTCAACTGACACTATTCACAAGCGAGGAGTGGGCATTGATGTCAGACCTCTGTGAGGTTTTAAAAAACTTTAATGAATCCACACAGATGGTTAGTGGCGATAACGCTATTATCAGCATAATCATCCCACTGCTGTGTATACTCGAAACGACGCTCTGAATGTGGCAGCCGATGAACTGGGGGAGGACATTACACAGGGTGATAGCCAGATCACCCACAGTTCGTTTTCTCAGACCATGAAGAGGAGGAGGAGCTGAAGACAGTTGTCTCAGCTACATAGGGTAGTACCCATGGAACTTTAATTCCATCTGTTCAGCGTGGATGGGCAGAAGAGGAGATGGAGAGTCATCCTGATGTCGACATCGACGTCTTGCCTGTTGGTACTCTGGCACACATGGCTGACTTCATCTTAGGCTGTCTTTCCCGCGACCCTCGCATTATACGCGTTTTAGATAACAAGGATTACTGGGTGTTCACCCTTCTCAACCCCCGCTACAAAGAGAACTTTTCATCTCTCATTCCTGTGGTGGAGAGGACGAGTAAAACGGTGCAATACCAGAAGGTACTTGTTGAGAGATTGCTCCAAAATTTTCGCTGCCGGCAGAGTCCGTACTTCCTTAGGCAACCGAGGAAGGGAGACAAGGGGAACACACAGCAGTTATAACAAAGGCAGGGCAAGACTCTCCAAGGCATGGGACACTTTCATGAAACCCCCCCAGCAACCTCACCCTGAAGCGCAGCCTAGTGGTACAAGGAGGGAAAAGTTTTGGAAGATGATGAAGGAATACATAGCGTCCTAAATGATCCCTCAGTGCCTTACAACTACAGGGTGACCAAGCTGGACACATGGCACAAACTGCCTTGGAGGTGCTGGCCTACCCTGCCACCAGCGTTTTGTCTGAGAGTTTATTTAGTGCTGCTGGTGGCATTATAACAGATAAGCGCATCCGCTTGTCCACTAGAAATGCTGACAGGTTGACTCAGATAAGAATGAACAAGTCCTGGATTGCCCTTGACTTCTCAACTCCACCATAAATGAACATAAAGGCAATTTCAATCTATCATTTATAATGTACTTAAATCTACTGTAGTCTATTCCCATGCACCTTTTCCACCACAAAAAAAAAGAGTATATGGTTGAATCTTGTTTTCTCCTCCTCATCATCATCATCCAGATTGCATATATTCCCACCACTCTAATTTTTTTTATAGGGTCAGCTCAACTGCAGACCCTCAACTAAATTTTTTTAATACGGTCAGCTGAACAGCATGCACTCGCATATAATGTTTTAGAGCATCAGCTGAACAGCATGCACTCGCATATAATGTTTTAGAGCGTCAGCTGAACAGCATGCACTCGCATATAATGTTTTAGAGGGTCATGTGAACAGCATGCACTCACATATAATATTTTAGAGCGTCAGCTCACCTGTAGGCAATCGCAAATAATGTTTTAGAGCATCAGCTGAACAACATGCACTTGAAAATAATGCTTTAGAGCGTTATGCTATTTGGACGGACCTGGCCATATGTTTAGGTTATAGGCCTAAAATGTCATGACAGAATCCCTTTAAGGAGTTAATGTCCCCTAAGGCAGAGGTAGCTGTCAGTCACTGATAGGACCGCCTCCTTTACTTGAAAGCTCAGAATGAACATGGATATAAATTAATCTTTTCCCATAAAACCATATATCACTCTGCTCAGCTCCTCCTGCTCTATAATAGAGATGACCTTGCGGTTCGCCCGGCGGTCGTTTTGCAGCGAACTTTGCTCGTTCGCCATTCGCCGAATGGGCGAACATATGGCGATGTCCGCCGGCGCCATATTCTTTTACATTGTGAAGAACTTTGACCCATGACACATCCATCAGGTGGTACAGGACAGCCAATTGAGACGTTTCTGCACATGGACACACCCCCTACCTTATAAATAAACCCGATCTGGCAGCCATTTTACATTCAGTCTTTTGCCAGTGTAGGGAGAGGTTGCTGTGTGGAGCAGGGACAGACGATACTGCAGCTGCACAGAGTGTCAAACGCTATTGGAACAAATAATTTCTGGTGTGATATACCAGTTGACCTCCCAAAAAACTGATTGAAGCAGGGGTGTTATATACCAATTATATACTTTCTATATAGTGCATTTGGGTAGTGCAGCATTTGTTTGCGGTTTTGCTGCGTTACCTCAGCTACACAGAGTGACATACGCTATTGGAACAAATAATTTTTTGGGGTGTGATATACCAGTTGCCCCCCAAAAAAACGGATTGAAGCACGTGTGTGATAGACCTTCTTCCACAAATACTGCTCTTCTATAGGGACTTTTGTGACAGGGTCATTTTGAAAATGATAGGCAGAGGAAGAGGCAGGCCATTCCGCAGGGGTGGTAGGGGTCGGCAGGTGCACCAGACCGGAGCCTAAGCGGGAAGTTGCAGAAGGTGCGTGCGATTACGTCAAAGGACGCACCAGACTTGGTTGAGTGGCTCACCCAGCCTTCCACTTCTGCACCCTCCTCATCCTCTGTATCTGCACCCTCCTCACTCTCTGCTTTGTGAATCACCAAAAACACCACGACCACCACCATATCCCCTCCACTCGAGTCAGAGGAATTATTTTCCCATATATTACAAGACCTTACCGACGAGCAGCCATTCTGGGCATCGGATCAGGAAGAGGAGGTATCAACGCTTGCCACCCAGCAGTCTGATGACAGTACCCAGATCAGCCCAAGGAGGGTCGTCCCGCTGTTGCTGCCTACTCCAAGATCTCTAATGTCAGTGGTGGTAAAGGTGACGATGATAACGTTTCGATGGACGTCACGTGGGTGCCCACGAGAGAGGAAGAGGAGGGGAGTTCAGAGGGAGGGACGGAGCAGCACATAGGGAGGAGAAGCAGGCAGAGGTAGCAAAAAGCTACAGTGCACAGGTAGCAAAAAGCACACTGCTAATGTATCTGGAACGAGCCATCCACCATGCACATCTGGCGCTCCCAGGATGCCGGCACATGGCCTTGCAGTGTGAGATTTTTTTAACGTGTCAGCTGCTGACAATAGTGTTGCCTTCTCAACGCATGTCAACGCATAAGTCGCTGTAAGCCCAACACTCACCTAGGGACGACTGCCTTAAGAAGGCACCTGGCCTCCCATCACGGAGCCCAGTGGGAACAACACCGTCAGAACCCACAAAGCCACACCTCCAGCGCTCCACATCCTGCCTATTCTGCTTCTCCTCTCTCCTCCCATTAGTCCTCCACTCCACCTTCCACCGTGCCGTCATCGCGTTCGTCTGACAAAAGGAAGGCTTTCGTGGCCCAAATGTTCGAGTGAAAAAAGATGACGCCGGATAACCCTCTTGCCCAACAGCTGACCGCTGGCTTGTCGGAACTGCTAGCCCGCCAACTACCGCCATATAAACTGGTGGACTCGGAGGCCTTTAGAAAATCTGTGGCCATTGGCACACCGCAATGGAAGGTACCCAGAAGGAAATATTTCTCCCAGAAGGGCATCCCGGAGCTATATGGCCACGTTCAGCGCAAAGTGAATGTATCTCTGGCACACAGTGTCGGTGCCAAGATACATCTGACCACAGACACGTGGTCTAGCAAAGACGGGCAGGAAAGGTACATAACTTTTACTGCCCACTGGGTGAACCTTCTGACGGCTGTCAAGCATGCAACCTTTGGCACCCGTGTGGATTTGGTGTTACCGCCACGGATTGCATGCAGGCCTGCCTCTTCTTCTCCTCCTGGCTCCTACTCCATCCTCCGTCTCCTCCTTGGCTGACTCCTCCTTTTCGACTGCTACCGCCTCTTCCACTGCGCCACCCAAGCTCCCCAGAACCTATTCAACGTGCCAGGTGAGACGTTTCCATGCTGTGCTGTGACTGTTGTGCCTGGAAGCCAAGAGCCACATCGGTCCTGCACTCCTTTCAGCTTTGCGGTCACGGGCCGATCAATGGCTAACCCTCAATCTGACAGTTGGTAAAGTGGTGCGTGACAACGGTGCCAATAGTTGAGCGTGCTGAAACAGGGCAAAATGACACATGGCACATATCCTGAACTTAGTCGTGCAGCGATTCGTTGCCAAATACCCCGGGGTCCAGGAGGTCTTGCGGCAGGCCAGGAAAATCTCTGGCCAGTTCAGAAGATCTTACACGGCCATGACTCGCCTTGCTGATGTTCAGTGGCGACACCACCTGCCTGTCAGACGTCTGATTTGTGACTGCCCGACGCAATGGAACTTCACCTTGTATATGCTTGATAGGCTGCTCCAGCAGAAACGTGCAGTTAACGACTACCTGTACAAACTCTGTGGCAGGACAGGTTCTGTTTTGTTTTTTTTTCACTGCGCCAGTGGCTGCTCATGCGCGAGACATGCAGACTTCTGTGGCCATTTGATGAGATCACCAAACTGGTCAGTCGCAGCCAGGGCGACATCAGTGACATCGTACCTTACGAGATCTTTCTGGAGTGTGCATTGCGTTGTGCCATTGATCAAGCCGTCGAGGAGCAGGAGCAGGAAGATGAGGAAGTCGCAATGCTGGATGAATTCCCAGGGGGGGGCTACTCCATCTGAATCAAGTCAACAGGAGTCTGAAGAGGAGTCAGAGGAGGATGTTGCCAGGGTGAAGGAGGAGTAAGAAGAGTATGCTTTAAACTTTTCTGGGATCCCTGGTGTTTACCGTGGCTGTGGCGAGGAGACCGAGGACGACATTCTCCTGGACGATAAGCAGGAGCCAGGCGACTCCACCGCTTCCAGTTTAGTGCAAATGGGGGTTTTCATGCTCCAGTATTTGAAGAGGGCCCCCGTATAAAAAGCATAAAGGGCAAGGACCAGTACTGGGTGGCAATGTACTTAGACCCCAGGTACAAAAACAAAATGGCGGACATGTTACCAGCATCACAGAGGGCTAGCAGAATGCAGCACTTCCAGGTCTTGCTTCGAGAAATGCTGCATTCTGCTTTTGCGGGCTCTGACAGAGGAATTTACACTCACAGAGAAACAGTTGCGGGTACCAATCCAACAGCGCATGCAAGAAGAGGGCGGTTTGAAGATGTGTTGGTAACTTCGGATATGAGATCATTCTTGCAGCCAACCCATCGACAGCCGCCCTCCAGATCCAGCCTCAGGAAACGCCTAAACCGTCAGGGGTCCGACTACATCGGGTTAACGGACGATGTGGACGCTCTGAGAAGCGAGGAACCCGTGGACTACTGGGTGTTCAGGCTTGACCTGTGGCCAGAGCTGGCACAATTTGCCATGGAACGCTTGGCTTGCCCCTCGTCCAGTGTCCTGTCTGAAAGGATGTTTAGCGCAGCAGGGGATCGTGACAGATAAGCGCACTCGCCTAGCTCACGACAGTGTGGACTGCCTCACATTTCTAAAAATGAATGAGGCATGGATCTCGGAGGAATTCAACACCTGTGATAACCACATTTAATTGAATTTCCTCATGACAGCCCACAAATATCCGCCACCACACAGAACAAATAATGGTCCCTGTCTTTTGGTAAATACAGCGGCATAAAAGGTATTTTCTGTCCGGTGAATGCCTAATGTTTTGGGCCTCGGAGGAATTCAACACCTGTGACGACCACGTGTTTCAACTATTATCATTAGTTTTTTTTTCAAGAGGGGGGATTTCGTTAGCCATGTTTTTATTCCAATTTTATATTTTTAGTTCTTTAAAACATATGTATTTGACCTGTATTTGTACTGGGCTTCAGTAAAATTGATATCCAATGACTGTGTAATCTACCTCCAACCACATACATACTTGTTCTTTTTTGTACGCTGAATACATAATATTTGGGGCCTGTAGTACACTGGCCTGCTGGAAAATTGATATCCAATAACCGTGTAATCTACCTCCAACCACATACTTACTTTTTCTTTTATGTATGCTGAATGCATACTTTTTGGGGCCTGTAGTATACTGGCCTGCTGGAAAATTGATATCCAATGACCGCGTAATCTACCTCCAGTCACATACTTACTTGTTCTTTTCTGTACAGTGAATGAATAATTGTTGCGGCCTTGGAGGAATTCAACACCAGTGACGACCACGTGTTATTGAATTTCAACTATTATCATTAGGTTTTTTTTCAAGAGGGGGGATTTCATTAGCCATGTTTTTAATCCAATTTTATATTTTTAGTTCTTTTAAACATATGTATTTGATCTGTATTTGTACTGGCCTGCAGTAAAATTAATATCCATTTACCATGTATTATACCTCCGGCCACATAATCACTTGATCTTTTATGTCTGGTGAATGCCTAATGTTTGGGGCCTGTAGTCCAGTGGCCTACAGTAAAATTTTTATCCATTGACCGCATAAAGTACCTTGAGCCACATAATCATAATTTCTTTTATGTCAGGTGAATGCCTAATTTTTAAGGCCCGTACTCCCGTGACCTAAAATAAAATTTTTATAGGCACCAACAGGGCACATTTCAGAGAATTTCCCTTTAAAGGGAACCTGTCACCTGGATTTTGTGTATAGAGCTGAGGACATGGGTTGCTAGATCACCGCTAGCACATCTGTAATACCCAGTCCCCATAGCTCTGTGTGCTTTTATTGTGTATAAAAACCGATTTGATACATATGCAAATTAACCTGAGATGAGTCAGAGCTTAAAAATATGACTCTTCTCTGGTTACACAAGTAAGATATGACTCTTTTATGTTAATTCGCATATGTATCAAATCGTTTTTTTTACACAATAAAAGCACACAGAGCTATGGGGACTGGATATTGCGGATGTGCTAGCGGCCATCTAGCAACCCATGTCCTCAGCTCTATACCCAAAATGCGGGTGACAGGTTTACTTTAAGATGCATAAAATTGTCCCCTGATAAAGATACATATTTTTTGTGGGAATTTTTGTCATTGATCCCACTCTAGTATGTCACTGTCCATGTTGTGGGACTATTTGTACACTTCTACTAAGTATTTTGTGGCTGCAATAATGACCTGAAGGTTTTTCAGGTTCGCCTGCCATTAAAGTGAATGGGGCCCACCGCAAACTGGCGGTTTGTGAACATTTGATCGCGTTCGCGAACCGTCCCGGCCGATGTTCATCCATCACTATTCTATAACATGCTGCCTGCATATTATTTTGCATTTTCATAGTAATAGGTTCCCTTTAAATCTACGTTGGTTAATTATACTGAAAAATGTATGCCTACAGGTAGTAAGTATAAACAGCTAAAATTAAAACCCATTTGGCGCACAAAGGGGCAACAAACAACAAAAAGGGCATTTAAAAATTAAAATCTGAATGGTCAGCTGTAGCCTTTGAAATTCACAAAGGGCTTAATAAAATCTGTAAAAAGAATTAAAATCTGAAAAAATACAGACATGGCAGTTGGCTAAAGAGAGCGAAACACATCACCCACTATTCTTTAAATATATAAATGCTAAAAAGAAAAACAAGGTCAGAGAAAGCAGGTACCCTAAACAATGCTAAAAGGGAGATGGCTGCTGGGGATCAGGAATGTCACGAGTTAGAGATCAAGAGACAGACCTCCGCGTCGTCAAGCAAAAACATACAGCAATACGGTACAGTCACAACAGAGTTTATTGCACAAACAGAATCCAAGGAGGGAAACACAGGGAAATTGAGAGCTCTATGTACCGTGCGCACAGTGGAAGGAAAACCCCCACTGCGCCACTGTGCCACTGTCTAGTAATACTCCAGAGGGGCGTGACTAAGCAACTCCTGGTATTCACTAGGGCCCCAGATGGTAGGGTTAGGCTTTGCCGCAGGGAGTTGCCAGGGTCCACTCTGGAGTGTGAACTAGACAGTGACAACAGGAGCAAACGGACAACAGGTACCAGAAGGTACCGACGGTACATAGGCAAACATAACAAACAAGCAAATACAAGCAGGCAACTAAAAACACAAGCAGGAGTTCACGCAAGGGAACAGGAGTGGCAATGAGCAGAGAAGGACTAGCTCCACCAGTGGTATACTGCGTGGCCTTGCCCATGGCACTCTGCAGCAAGGCACACTGCAGCAAGGGCTTGCTGAACAGAGACATATGAATACACACAAGGTGACTCAAACATAACTGGAAGAACAGATAACAGAAACACAGGAAAGAGGACGGCAATGAACAAGTAGGAAACCCACAGAGCACAGACAGACACGGATCCCATGGGTCAGCAGCATGGGAGAGTGAGTACAAACAAGGAGCAGGACAATACAACACACACCACGAGAGCTGACCCAGAACTGAGGAAACCTCAGCCTTATATACAGGTTCCATGGGTGCAGCAGAGTGGCCACACCCATGGAGCAGACAGAGAGGATTAACTTCAGATAGGAACACAGGGGAGTTAATCCATAAAGAATCACAAAGAACACAGAAATGAAACTGCAGCGAGGAGCGCCGAACGAGCAAGGACGGAAGGTTACAGCCAGAGATAGTGGCTGTGACAAGGAAGAGGCAGAGTTACTAAATAGTTTTTTTTAGTTCTGTATATAAAAAAGAAGAGTAATACACTACATAAATTGGCAAAATGTAGACATGGGCCAAGTTAAGATACATAAAGTAAATGTGAACAAAGCTCCAGGTCCACCCAAGAGATCTAAAAGTGCTCAATTCAGTTATTGCTGTGTCCTTATTTATACTTACAGATTCTCTAGTCACTAGTACAGTGCCAAGCAACTGGCACAAGGCAAATGTGGTCTCCATATTGATAAAGGGCTCTAGTTCCTCCTCAAGTAATTATAGACCAGTAAGCTTAACTTCTGTTGTGGGAAAAATGTTTGAAGGACTCTTAAGGGAGTATGGTGCCATAAATAATATCATAAGTGATAATCAGCATGAGTTTACCAAGGACAGAAGATGTCAGACTTAATCCTGATTGGTTTTTATGAGGAAGTGAGTAGAAACCTGGACAGAGGGGCGGCTGTGGGTGTAGTGTTTCTGGATTTTTCAAAGGCTTTTGATACTGTCCGTATAATATGAAGCACTTCAGTCACCTGTAGCAATTACAAGTCTACACCAGGAGCTCTGACAGTCTTTCAAACTTGCAGACTTGTGTGTTCTTTTTACCTAATTGTGCCAATATTGTATGTGAGTGAACAATAGAAGTCATACTCACAAGTCGTTGGTACAAAAACTTTTGTTTCTTTTAATTCTTAACTTCATTCCAATATAAAATGGTACATCATGAGGGACGCTAAGAAGGACATTGTTCACACCTCCACGCGATGTTTCGGGAGAACACGCCCCCTTACTCATGCTGTGTACCTCAAAAGGTGAACACAGCAGGAACAGTGGACCGTTTTAAAAAAGACTTATGCATAGAGGTCTGGGTCTAACTCCCCTTTCCTAAATTCACATCCCCATTCATTCCTTGGTTGAACTTGATGGGCTTATGTGTTTTTCAATCATACTATGTATCTATGTAACAGTGTCTCAGAGAAGAGATGCACCTTTAGGAATATTAAAATGGCTAAAATGTATTAACTTGTGGGCCATTTTTTGGTGTATTTGTAAGTCACCAAGAGATGGTGTCTAACGTTGCAAGCTTGTGCCTTTTTCATAATTTTGGTGCAATTTGTAATTTTGTTCTGATTTGTAAACTCAGACATTGCCAATGGTAAATCTCTTCCATTTATCATATCCTGCTCTGCTTCATTGCCAAATGGGAAAACTGAAGAAAATATTCACTTAGATAACAGAATGATTTCAAGTTCAAATTACCTTGATTGCTCCTTACAAAAAGCACATACTGTACTGTATGTGAAAGGCTAGATCCTCACACAGTTATATAAACTATAATGAAGAACGTGACTCATCAAACAACAGGTTATATCTCATTCTGATATACCTATCATAGGACAATATTTCAAATATTCTAAAATTAATAGAGCAGTAAATGAAAACATACGTACTTAGGTGAACATCTGGTTCATTTTACTATAACTAGACCCTACTGTAATGGAAACAGGTCCATGTGTTTACCCTTGAGTCATACATTTGCCTATATTCTTTTTCTCATAACCAAAAATAGACTGAAATAAGCAGACTCTGAAATGTACCTAGCAGAGATGTTTTATTTCTTTTTCTTTCCAGAGATCAGAGTTCAGTGAATCTGGCTGATGCTGTCTTTATAAATGTCAGGTAAACAACCTATTATAATATATTATAATATACTCCTCAACTGTCCATTTTTAAAAAGCAAAAAAAATATTTATTTGCTATGTTTTGAAACAATAATATAAATAAATTGTATTAATTGAAAACGTGTTTAGAAAAAAAGGCAAATAACTAATGGAGAATCCAGATTAAGGGTACATTCACGTTTTCAGAACCATTGCAGTCTATGGATCTTTTTATACAGCTGCTTTTTCATAGGGTCTTGAAAAATGAATGTAAAAAAATAGGACATGTCCTATTTTGTCTGTTTTCATAGATCTACAACTCCCATAGAATTCAAAGAAGCCATTTTTAATGGCTGATTTTATAAAGGCATCTATGAAACAAATTATTTAAAAATGGACCGTTTGGGCCATTTATAACCCCCATTTTTTTCACTGTCATGTGCATGTACTCTAATCATCATTAAGTAAAATTACTTGATAGCTAAACATTTCTTGGATACAAATATCCACTTTATTTTTGGTGAAGACAGGGGTTCTCTTAAAATGATTCTCCATGTAAGACATCAACATAATTTTTTTTAAATTATAACTGAAGCCAGACATGGGGTGACTACTAGTGTTGAGAGAACTTGCGATTTGCAAGTTCGGCGTTCGGGTTATCTAAGAATTCCGTTACCACAGACCATAACGGAAATCTATGACGACAGGCACCACAGAAGCCTATAATAGGCATTCCGTATTGCATTCCATCATAATAGAAGTCTATGGCCAGTAATATGACGGAATGCCTCCTATAAGCTTCCGTGGGGCCTGCCATCATAGAATTCCGTTATGGTCCGTGGTAACGGAATCCATTATGGAATTAGATAACCCGAACACTGAACTTGCAAACCGTAAGTTCGCTCAAAACTAGTGACTACTGCCAATCTTGTTTTTCCCATTCTTGCTGACAGCACAGTGCCAATCCAGGAATGCGGTGTTCAATTGCTAGGAGTACATTCAATAAACATGAAGTGGATTTTCTATTCCAGGAATGTTTAGCTACCCAGTAATTTTACTTAACAATGCTTAGGGTGCACGTACATAATGTGAAAAAAATGCAAGATCTGACAAAGTGAAGTTATATGCATCAAAAGTTAGAAATAGGTTGTGGCGAATCATTTCCCTTTAGTTTGATATCATTAGAAGGTAACAGAAAAGGCTGCTTGCTACTTTCCCATTTGCTGAAATACACAATTCCTATAAACAAAGGAACTCCATGCCAATTTAACAAAAGGCAGTGACAACTTTATTAAATTACACAATAAATACACCTAAAAGAGTTTTGCCAAGTTTTGAAGTAACTGATTGGTGGGGATCCAACCACTGAAACCCCCACCGATCCTGACAACAGGGGTTCCATTCACCCAATCTGATGAAGAGATAGGTTGAGCATGCGCCCATTCATTCTCTAGGAGACTTCTGGAGATAGTCGAGGACAGCACTCAGCTATTGCCGACAGTCCCATAGAGAATGAACAGAGCGGCAGAGTGTTTCCACTACATGCCTTGGTGACATCTCCACCAAGGCATGTAGTGATCTGCTGGAGTAATAAACTAGGTCTCTCAATTCAAGGATTTTGTCATCCCAAACGACTTGATCTCATTTGCTTAGTGACTCCTGCTACTTCCTCCATTTGTGTATAACCTTATGGCTTGTCCCTTCTTGGTGTGGCAATTTCAGTGTTTCGGAGGGTGTTTGTATGTGTGCGTGTATATATATATACTGTATATATATATATATATATACATTGCCTGTCAAAAAAAAAAGTCGCCACCTGCATTTAACTAAGCAAATAGTTATGAGCCTCTGTGGCGAAACCAACCTCGCCACTGGGTTTTGAAGGGGACTGGGTACTAGCCTCTTGCCCCAGGATTATGGGCCCTCTCATCAGCCAGGCCTCATTTGTTCACAAAGGACTTGGACTAACTTGAACTCTCACCCCCACGAATTAGACCAGGGTTCAAGTTAGTCCATTACGTTTGGTAATGGTATTTTGTGGATTGCGTCTCAGACAATGTTCATTGTGTTAGTTACATTGGTGGCAAGCAGTGGGATGGCGTCCTAGTGTGAGGAGAAGCAGCTCGGAGACACCGTTCGTGGAGTATATTGAGGGCAACGCTAGTATCCGTACAGCGCCCCTGGCTACAGCAATATGGATGCCGTTGGTTCCTGCACAGCATTCCATGAGGAAGATCACCCGGATTACAGGGATGCAGAGCGGAAAGGCGTATGGCACCATGCCCTGGAGGACGTGCAGCGTCGGAGGGGTGAAAGTCTTCCCAGTGAGGAGCAGAGATTGCGAATGCGCTGCGACTACCTCTACTGGGAGAGCAACCATTGACGGAGTGGGTGTCAGAGCTTGAGACACTGGTATGGCAGGAAACCTGGCTGGATGACGCTTACCAAGCACTATGGTGGGACACAGTACGCCAAGCCCGAAGGTGAGGAATATAATTGCCCTGGGTTATTGTGGGAGTCTTTTGAAGACATTGACTTTGGGAGCACAGAAGAGTCTAGATTTTGGGACATTACTGACTACAGGTGGGACTTGCACAATTGGCCTACAACTAGTGGGGTGAGGGCAGATCTGACCTTTCTGGTCCAAAGGGAGTGGGAACTGGAGCAAGATTATCAACAGTTGTTTCGCTCCATTCAAGCCCAGCGCAAGATGCAAGACAGTTGGATACCAGGCCCAGACCTGCAGCCCTACCCCTGGCAATGTTACAGCTGAGGTATCCCCTACTTCCTCACAAACTGTGGAGGTAGGGGACTTCATAGACTGGTACTGGGAGGAACCCCAGTCGGCAGGTGGAGATGGGACCGTAGTCACTCCACCGTCCCAACAGGGTGGCTGGGCAGGCGGCCCAGATCCCCAACTGCCACTGGGAGTACAGGGAGAGGAGATTGTCGGTCCCTCATCTCTGCAACAACTAGAATCACTGGTAGTGGAGACAGCTGGTCTCACTACCCAGCGGCAGTATGCTCTACAGGGAGAGGAGACAGTTGGTCTCTCTCCCCAGCGGCAGATGGGGTATCCAGAGGAGGGGGTAAGTGATAGCCCCCTTCACAGCTCTCTCCCAGCCCAATACTGAGGGTAGTGGGTAAGGCTTTAAACTCCACTGACCCCTCTCCAGCAGAAGAGCTGTCATCGGAGCAGAGCGCCGCTGGCCTCTGCCCTAACCATTCAGTTACTACCCAGCAGGAGTTGGCACCATGCACCCCAGCTGAAGCGCTGGCATCAGGGCAGAGCGCCGCTGGCCTCTGCCCTCCCCTATTCTCTTCTCCAGAGCCGGACTTCCCACAGGCTACCCCAGCGGAAGAGCTGGCATCTGGGCAGAGCGCAGTCGGCCTCTGCCCTCCCCTATCCTCGTGTCCAGAGGCTGACTCCCCACTGGCTACCCCAACGGAAGAGCTGGCATCTGTGCAGAGCGCAGTCGGCCTCTGCCCACCAAGTACCTACAGCTCCAAGGTAGAGAACCACAAGGAAGCAAGGAGTCGCAGATGCCCACTCAACAGCTGGGGACATACAGAACAGAGCCAGGCCCCAAAATTCAACAGATCCAGTATTGGGTTGTGGGTGGACTGCCAGACTAACTCAGGTACTGACCGTGAGGTCAGGTATCTGGTTAGTCTTCCCTGGGAGGGGGAGATGTGTGGTGAAACCAACCTCGTCACTGGGTTTTGGAGGGGAAGGGGTACTAGCCTCTTGCCCCAGGATTATGGGCCCTCTCATCAGCCAGGCCTCATTTTTTCACAAAGGACTTGGACTAACTTGAACTCTCACCCCCACGAATTAGACCAGGGTTCAAGTTAGTCCATTACGTTTGGTAATGGTATTTTGTGGATTGCGTCTCAGACAATGTTCATTGTGTTAGTTAATTGTGTCTCAGACAATGCGTGTGTTAGTTAATTGCGTCTCAGACAAATGTTCATTGTATTTTGTTTATTGCGTAACAGATAGAGGGAAGGCGATTTTGTGTACAATTGCTGGGAAGGTTGAATACTGTAGGTACATGTGATTGGCTGTTTTTACAAAACCCTGTGGGTGGTAACATTGTTGGGAGATGTGTATAAAATGCTTGTGTGTTAAAATAAAGGGAGTTCCTGTTTTATACCTTCATGAAGTCTTGGCTCATGTTTGGCTCATGGGATAACTACACTCTTGGGGATTGCTATATCATAATACTCCCCTAAGTATAAGCTCTTGTAAGAGCTTGCTCCTGGTTCCTGTCTCTGGATTTAGGAGCGGTTCACCCACTGGAGCCTGGAGCCTTGTCGTAGGTCCAGGGTGGGTAGGAGACGGCGAGACCTCCACCAAGCTTCGGCGGTTCGTGGGGTCTGCAGTGCTGACGGTGTCGAGTGGAGTGCTTGGAGTCCTCTGGAAGCACTAGGAGCATCTATCGACGGAGGTACCCGGTAAGGGGTGCTAGCCGTTCGGTTACATACTATTGGATAATTACTGCATGGGCGATTATCTTTCAGCTGGCAACAAGGTATTTAACCCCAACTGGTACAATGAGTTGCTTCTCATTTCTTAAGCAACCATGTCGTAAGACACATCTCGTGGTCATGTTAGTCTGTTTGAGAGGGGGCAAATCATTGGCATGAATCAAGCAGAGAAAACATCTAAGGAGATTGCAGAAACTACTAAAATTCGGTTAAGAACTGTCCAATGCATTATTAAAAACTGGAAGGATAGTGGGGACCCATCGTATTTGAGGAACAAATGTGGCGGGGAAAAAATCCTGAATGATCGTGATCGGCGATCACTTAAACGTTTGGTGAAATCAAATCAAAGAAAAACAACAGTAGAACTCAGGGCTATGTTTAATAGCGAAAGTAAGAGCATTTCCACACGCACAATGCGAAGGTAACTCAAGGGATTGGGACTGAACAGCTGTGTAGCCGTAAGAAAACCACTAATCAGTGAGGCAAACCAGAAAAAAAGGCTTCAATTTGTTAGGGAGCATAAAGATTGGACTCTGGAGCAATGGAAGAAGGTCATGTGGTCTGATGAGTTCAGATCTACCCTGTTCCAGAGTGATGGGCGCATCAGGGTAAGAAGAGAGGCAGATGAAGTGATGCACCCATCAAGCCTAGTGCCTACTGTAGAAGCCTGTGGGGGCAGTTCTATCATCTGGGGTTGCTGCAGTTGGTCAGGTCTATGTTCAGCAACAGTATGTGCTCCAAGAATGAGGTCAGCTGACTAACTGAACATACTGAATGACCAGGTTATTCTATCAATGGATTTTTCCTTCCCTGATGGCACGTGCATA
The DNA here is from genome assembly GCF_905171765.1 of Bufo bufo. Classification (NCBI taxonomy): domain Eukaryota; kingdom Metazoa; phylum Chordata; class Amphibia; order Anura; family Bufonidae; genus Bufo; species Bufo bufo. Next base: position 453,996,344 of record NC_053393.1, on the reverse strand, counting down.
TTCCAAGATGACAATGCCAGGATTCATCGGGCTCAAATTGTGAAAGAGTGGTTCAGGGAGCATGAGACATCATTTTCATACAAGGATTGGCCACCACAGAGTCCAGACCTTAACCCCATTGAGAATCTTTAGGATGTGCTGGAGAAGGCTTTGCGCAGCAGTCAGACTCTACCATCATCAATCCAAGATCTTGGTGAAAAATTAATGCAACACTGGATGGAAATAAATCTTGTGACGTTGCAGAAGCTTATCGCAACAATGCCACAGCGAATGTGTGCCGTAATCAAAGCTAAAGGCTTTTTTTTGGTGGCGACTTTTTTTTGGACAGGCAGTGTATATACTGTATATATTCAAATCTTTCCCTTCTCTCTACATAATGTATATGTGAGTAATGTGTATTATGTATGTGCATCTATTCTGTGTATTTAATGTTTGTACAATGTGAGCACATTTGTGTGTATCTGCTTATGTATGTGTGTATATAAGCAATGTACTGTATGTATGAGTGTGGTATAGTCATACCATGTCTGTGTACCATCAGCATAGTTTGCAATATAGCAGTACTACTGTATTTATGCATTACAGTATGTGTATATATACTGTATACACTGTGTGCAGAATTATTAGGCAAATGAGTATTTTGACCACATCATCCTCTTTATGCATGTTGTCTTACTCCAAGCTGTATAGGCTCGAAAGCCTACTACCAATTAAGCATATTAGGTGAAGTGCATCTCTGTAATGAGAAGGGGTGTGGTCTAATGACATCAACACCCTATATCAGGTGTGCATAATTATTAGGCAACTTCCTTTCCTTTGGCAAAATGTGTCAAAAGAAGGACTTGACAGGCTCAGAAAAGTCAAAAATAGTGAGATATCTTGCAGAGGGATGCAGCACTCTTAAAATTGCAAAGCTTCTGAAGCGTGATCATCGAACAATCAAGCGTTTCATTCAAAATAGTCAACAGGGTCGCAAGAAGCGTGTGGAAAAACCAAGGCGCAAAATAACTGCCCATGAACTGAGAAAAGTCAAGCGTGCAGCTGCCAAGATGCCACTTGCCACCAGTTTGGCCATATTTCAGAGCTGCAACATCACTGGAGTGCCCAAAAGCACAAGGTGTGCAATACTCAGAGACATGGCCAAGGTAAGAAAGGCTGAAAGACGACCACCACTGAACAAGACACACAAGCTGAAACGTCAAGACTGGGCCAAGAAATATCTCAAGACTGATTTTTCTAAGGTTTTATGGACTGATGAAATGAGAGTGAGTCTTGATGGGCCAGATGGATGGGCCCGTAGCTGGATTGGTAAAGGACAGAGAGCTCCAGTCCGACTCAGACGCCAGCAAGGTGGAGGTGGAGTACTGGTTTGGGCTGGTATCATCAAGGATGAGCTTGTGGGGCCTTTTCGGGTTGAGGATGGAGTCAAGCTCAACTCCCAGTCCTACTGCCAGTTTCTGGAAGACACCTTCTTCAAGCAGTGGTACAGGAAGAAGTCTGCATCCTTCAAGAAAAACATGATTTTCATGCAGGACAATGCTCCATCACATGCGTCCAAGTACTCCACAGCGTGGCTGGAAAGAAAGGGTATAAAAGAAGAAAATCTAATGACATGGCCTCCTTGTTCACCTGATCTGAACCCCATTGAGAACCTGTGGTCCATCATCAAATGTGAGATTTACAAGGAGGGAAAACAGTACACCTCTCTGAACAGTGTCTGGGAGGCTGTGGTTGCTGCTGCACGCAATGTTGATGGTGAACAGATCAAAACACTGACAGAATCCATGGATGGCAGGCTTTTGAGTGTCCTTGCAAAGAAAGGTGGCTATATTGGTCACTGATTTGTTTTTGTTTTGTTTTTGAATGTCAGAAATGTATATTTGTGAATGTTGAGATGTTATATTGGTTTCACTGGTAAAAATAAATAATTGAAATGGGTATATATTTGTTTTTTGTTAAGTTGCCTAATAATTATGCACAGTAATAGTCACCTGCACACACAGATATCCCCCTAAAATAGCTAAAACTAAAAACAAACTAAAAACTACTTCCAAAAATATTCAGCTTTGATATTAATGAGTTTTTTTGGTTCATTGAGAACATGGTTGTTGTTCAATAATAAAATTAATCCTCAAAAATACAACTTGCCTAATAATTCTGCACTCCCTGTATGTGTATACAGGTAAAACTCCATTGATTTCAGTAATGCAACTTAAAATTGGAATTTTGTGAAAAGGTTCAATATTCTAGGCTCAATGTCACACTCTAGTCAGCTAATTAATCCATACCCCCTCAGCAAAGGGTACCTGAAATTGTGACTTTGGGGTTTCATAAGCTGTAAGTCATAATCATCCAAATTATAACAAATAAAGGCTTGAAATATCTCGCTTTGCATGTAATGAGTCTATCTCATATATTAGTTTCATCTTTTAAGTTGCATAACTGAAATAAATGAACTTTACACAATATTCAAATTGTTCGAGTTTCACCTGTATATATTGATTACCGTATATATCCCCCTGTATATGAGTCCAGTATATATAGATATGCATATATGCCCCTGTTATTTATGTGCATATCTATATGTACTTTAATGCCGGCAAATAATGTCCCCCAAGTGCGGGTGCCCCCTAAGCTGATTTTTCCTCCTGCGGGTGCATATGCCACCCAGCTAGCTGGACAATTATGTCCAGTTGTGAGCGCAACAAAAGACAGAGGATTAAAAGAGATCCTCTGCCTTTTGTTGCGCTCACAACTGGACAAAATTGTCCACCTAGCTGGGTGGCATATGCACCTGGAGATGTTTTGCATACAGGGGCAGGAGAACAAAGTGCCCCCCGGCCTGGAAGCATGCGCCAGGATGCTCGGGCTGGTGCGGTGATGTCATATCACTGTGCCAGCCCACGTGTACTCGTCTGTAGGCGTGCGCGCACGCCTGCAGCGCGGGAGCGAGCGCTGCGGGTTTTAAAAAACCCCACAGCAGCACTGCGCTCAGCGGGAGGGAAGATGGTCCAAGCAGAAGGAAGTTGAGCCGAGCAGCCCGAATTGAGAATCAACCCCTGCAAGAAGAGCATCTACAAGCGAGGATCATCCCCTACAACGAGCAATTAACCCCTGGAGAACCTCTGGACTGGCTGAGTAACCCTTTACCCCCTAGACCAATGAGCATTATTAACCCCTAAACCACCAATACCCCAGTCCCTGATACATTAACCCCTGAACCACCACTCCATAAAATTACCCCTGATATAACCTTATACCACCAACAATTAACCCCTGCATTAACCCCTGAACCCTTTGTTACCCCTGCTGTACCCCCAGCATTATATCCCTGAAACCATGCCTATTAAAACCCCTGCATTCCCAGCAGCCCAGTATTAGGGTCCATTCACAAGTCCGCAATTTCGTTCCGCATTTTGTGGAACGGAATTGCGGACCCATTCATTCTATCCAGAATTCTGTTCCTGAAAAAAATAGAACATGTCCTATTGCGGACAAGATTAGGCATTTTCTATTAAGTGCCGGCGATGTGCGGCCCGCAAAATGCGAAATGCACATCGCCGATGTCCGTGTGAATGGACCCTTAACCCCTATCTCCCTGCCCTGCATTGATACAACTCCCCTGAACCCCTGCTGTTAACCCTTTATACCCCATAGGGACAGTGTGTAGCCAGGTGGGTGGGCGCTGTTATTTATGTGTGTATGTAAGGGTACTTTCACACTAGCAGCAGAATGGATCCGACTGGCTGTTCACCCTATCAGATCCGTCCTGCCGCTATTTTGCTGTGCTGCCGGACCGCTGCTCCGTCCCCATTTACTATAATAGGGACGGGGGCGGAGCTCCGGCACAGCACGGCAGTTCGCGGTGAGAGGCCGCCGGACTAAAAAGTCAGACATGCAGTACTTTTAGTCCGATGGCCTTTCGCCGTGCACTGCCGTGCTGCGCCGGAGCTCCGCCCCCGTCCCCATTATAGTCAATGGGGACGAAGTGGCGGTCCAGCGGCACGGCGAAATAGTGGCAGGACGGATCCGACAGGGTGAACAGCCTGTCGGATCCGTCCTGCCGCTAGTGTGAAAATAGCCTTAAGTGTGTTATTTAGATAGTTTGTGGTGTGGAATTGTGATTGTGTATTGTGTTGTTTTAGCGTAGTTTAGGTGTATTGGAGTGCTACTGTATTGCGGTGTATGTCTATATGCATATATATTTATAACCATTGTACGGATTTGCTCTGGTAGGCGGGGTAAGCAGACGCAGTACAGAGGCAAGAATACGGTAGTTAAGCCAAAGTTCAGTGTTTATTCACACAAAAAGCAATAAAGCAAAAACAACACTGTGCAGGGTCCTGGTGTTAATTCACACCACATAAAGTCCACAGCACAAACGTGTCACCTAGCGGACTGTTTTGTCCATGTCAATCCACAGCCGTCCACAGCAGGCTTTAGGGCGCCTGATTTTCAGCGTGCGGCTCTCGAGCACGCTACCAACTGGTAGGAACCCAAGACCACAGTGCTTCACAGCTCCACTATGAAAATGCAGGGTAATCCACACCCAGCTGTGACTGCTGGCTGGGTTTTTATTCCCAGCCCAAAACCTGGCCTGGAACCTGGGGAACAGCCACCCACCCTGTTCTTTGGCTGCTCCCAATAAGAACCGGCCCGGATCGGCTTTACAGCCACACTAAGTAAAAACACTGTGTCAGCCAGCCTAGCTGCTGCTGACACACTAAACTACCGGTTCCTATCTCACCAGGAACCTTGGTGACACGTACCTTCCGTCAATGACGGACCCCTGCGCCTTCCTGCACCATTGATATAAATATATATAGATATAGCTAATATAATAGACTGTAGACTTGTGATTGTTAATAAATTCCTTTATTGTTCAAAACACAGTTTATGGTCATTTGTAGCCGCTGCTGTAATATAGCGCACGTAGTTAAAGAGGTAGAGCAACAAGGAAGGTAGTTTGTATTTATAGGACAAATAGGCGGAGTCATCAATAGATGAATATTAATAATAATTATTTCCTATTACACATTACCTAGACATATAGTTACACACACACACTGTATATACTTATCTCTCCTTCTGATCACTGTTGCATCTGGCTCAGGATATTGTAAAGACAATGTAAAGCTGCAGAGGCAGGAGAGGGAATGGAAGGCAGGACCTCCACACACCCTCCTTCCTTCATCTTGTGTAGCTACCCTTACCTAACTGCACTAGCCAGCCTCCATGAAGCAATGCCCCTGCTCATTACATACAGTACGTACTAGATTCTAGACTAATTGTGTGGTCTGCTGGTGGCCCTCAGGGGTTATGTACATGGATCTGTAGTCTCTCTGTGTGTCGCTGCATGTTGCAACTTGGTTCTAACCTAGAAATAATAAAGTTGTAGTCTTATACATTAAAGGGGTTATCCGCCATAATGCTTGGGTCCCTCATACAGAACATACTTACTTGGTCCCCGATGTCTGCGTCCCTCTGAATCCCTGCACGGCCAACGCTGTATCTCCCTGTCGTGCAGATTACAACACAAAGGGCGGGGGGTTGTTCCAGCCAGTTGCAGGCCGTGGCGGTGACTTGCTCCCCTAGTGTCACGTCATGGGTGACACCACATGCAATGCAAGGGGACAGGAACTACCTTACTTTTCACTGTTGCCCTACATAAAAAGGTACACATCCTTCAACAATGTTTGGCTTCATGTTTTCACAGCAGGCACACATGCAATGTATTTAACTGGGAACATTTTGAGATTACAAATTGTATTAGATGACCGAACTGATAAAAACAGCTTAAGTGAATATGAAGCGTATGTGCTCAAATATGGCAATTGCTCCAAGAGTTCTGTTCTAAAGTATCATTTTATATTTGATTGATTTAGGTCATGTTGTCACAGATAACACCATATGACTGATGAATCCTCCAAATCCTTATAATCAGAGCCTTATTCTGGCTGTGGAATTCATAAATAATTCGTAAAAATAATTTGCACTTACGAAATAGGAGGAAATGAAGACATTGGACAGTCTAATGACTTAATTTGTGATAGATGTGTTCTTTTAAGCCTACAGAACAAAAACATTTGATTAAGGCCTGATGCACACGACCGTTGTTTTATTCCGTGTCCGTTGTTCCGATTTTAGGGATTTTCGGCGGACCCATTGACTTTCAATGGGTCCGTTGAAAACTCGGCTAATGCACCGTTTGTCATCCACGTCCGTGATCTGTGGTTCCAGTCCGTCAAAAAAATATAACCTGTCCTATTTTTTTCGCGGATAACGGTTCGCGGACCCATTCAAGTCAATGGGTCCGCAAAAAAACGCGGAGGCATATCCGATTGTCATCCGCGTCCGTTTTATTTCTCTCATTTGCCATGGCAAAACTGTCTGCCAGAACTTGTGCCAATAAAATAAAAAAAAATCAGATACAGGAAGTTTAAGGTCACAGGTTATGCAAATTGCTAGGCACCTGTGGTGAAAATCCATAGTGTGGTGTGGCAGTTACTGTCTGGCTATTCTTTTTTGTGCAAAATAAGATGCCATGCTGGAATGTGGAGCGTCTTATTTGTTTGGTGCAGGAGAGGCCCGAACTATGGGACACCCGGTCAAAGAATTATTTGGACCAAGTACGCAAGGAGTCGGCTTGGGAGCAAGTGGCCCGTAACATGAGGCGGCAAGAATGGTCCAAAGCTGATGGCCGTGGCCGTGCAGCTTTAGGTAAGTGCCAGCAATGTCGTTGTACTGTCCTTGCCCAGTCTGTCCCTATAAAATGATGTAGCTATAAATTCCATGCGGTCAGAAGAATGTATATTTAGTGGTCCAGCTTCATCTGGCATAAAACCTGCACATGGTTTTGGGAACAGTCGTGCACTAAATACCATACCCCATTTGTTTTCCGAAAAATGGCTGAGCCTCCCTTTGCTCCAGCAAACAGTACTCATGTCTCAAACCTGTATGTGCACTTGTTATTTCGTCACACGTGTCCCTTTTGTAATTGAGCATCCTATATAGTTGTCTCCATTCTCATATTATAAATTCTTTTAGTCCAAATGGCTCGCACGACTAATCGCCTCCTTCCTGAACTTATTGTACATTAGTATCCCTACACCTGCAGTACTGTACCATGTGCTGTATAATCCGGCCTATTCATACATTTTTGTGAGTTGGCAACTTGATTTTGAATAAACTTTGTCCTTTGCTATTTCTACTGATATATTTTTTATGTTTTGACTGACATTTGTTTACATTAAATGTAAAATTTCATTCACGAGGTGGAACAGCTGCCGGGACCAATTTAGCCGGGAGCTGAATACTCAAGGCCGGAGTGGGGAAGGCAGCTCAAAAAAGAGGCCATATACAGTAGGTGAACCCGATTTTGTGTCAATCTCGCTCTCTTTCTCGGCGAGATTGAGCACCTACGAGCCCCATCGCGGGAGCCAGCGCCGAGCTGGCTTGCCGCGATGGAGACAGAGCCGTCATAGAAGCGACGGGAGATCCGACTTGGATTCCTGCCAATTCTACACGTGTGCGGCGTTTGTTATGAATCCTGAGGGGGAAGTCCCCGCCGGATTTTAAATAAAAATCCGGCCTGGGTCCCCCCCTCAGGAGCATACCGGGCCCTTAGGTCTGTTATGGGTTGTAAGGAGAGCCCCCCCTACGCCGAAAAAAACGGCGTAGGGGTCCCCCTACAATCCATACCAGACCCGTATCCAAAGCACGCTACCCGGCCAGCCAGGAAGGGAGTGGGGACGAGCGAGCGCCCCCCCCCCCTCCTGAGCCGTACCAGGCTGCATGCCCTCAACATGGGGGGGTTGGGTGCTCTGGGGCAGGGGGCGCACTGCGGCCCCCCCACCTCAGAGCACCCTGTCCCCATGTTGATGAGGACAGGGCCCCTTCCCGACAACCCTGGCCGTTGGTTGTCGGGGTATGCGGGCGGGAGGCTTATCGGAATCTGGGAGCCCCCTTTAATAAGGGGGCCCCCAGATACCGGCCCCCCACCCTAAGTGAATGAGTATGGGGTACATCGTACCCCTACCCATTCACCTGCAAGAAAAGTGGTAAAAACACAAATAAACCACACAGTGTATTAAAATATTTTATTTTTCTGCTCCGGAGGCCGCCCCCTGTCTTCTTTATTAGCTCTTTTACCAGGGGGGGCTCTTCTTCTTCCGCTATCCCGACGGGTCTTCTCCGCTATCCGGGGGGTCTTCTCAACTCTCCGGGGTTCTCCTTCTGTCTTCTCCGCTATCCGGGGGGGTCTTCTCAACTCTCCGGGGTTCTCCTTCTGTCTTCTCCGCTATCCGGGGGGTCTTCTCAACTCTCCGGGGTTCTCCTTCTGTCTTCTCCGCTATCCGGGGGGGTCTTCTCAACTCTCCGGGGTTCTCCTTCTGTCTTCTCCGCTATCCGGGGGGGTCTTCTCAACTCTCCGGGGTTCTCCTTCTGTCTTCTCCTTCTGTCTTGTTGACTCGGCGCACCCCGGTTCTTCGTCTCGCGAGACGTCTCGCGAGACGAAGAACCGGGGTGCGCCGAGTCTCGCGAGACGAAGAACCGGGGTGCGCCGAGTCAACAAGACAGAAGGAGAAGACAGAAGGAGAACCCCGGAGAGTTGAGAAGACCCCCCCGGATAGCGGAGAAGACAGAAGGAGAACCCCGGAGAGTTGAGAAGACCCCCCCGGATAGCGGAGAAGACAGAAGGAGAACCCCGGAGAGTTGAGAAGACCCCCCCGGATAGCGGAGAAGACAGAAGGAGAACCCCGGAGAGTTGAGAAGACCCCCCGGATAGCGGAGAAGACCCGTCGGGATAGCGGAAGAAGAAGAGCCCCCCCTGGTAAAAGAGCTAATAAAGAAGACAGGGGGCGGCCTCCGGAGCAGAAAAATAAAATATTTTAATACACTGTGTGGTTTATTTGTGTTTTTACCACTTTTCTTGCAGGTGAATGGGTAGGGGTACGATGTACCCCATACTCATTCACTTAGGGTGGGGGGCCGGTATCTGGGGGCCCCCTTATTAAAGGGGGCTCCCAGATTCCGATAAGCCTCCCGCCCGCATACCCCGACAACCAACGGCCAGGGTTGTCGGGAAGGGGCCCTGTCCTCATCAACATGGGGACAGGGTGCTCTGAGGTGGGGGGGCCGCAGTGCGCCCCCTGCCCCAGAGCACCCAACCCCCCCATGTTGAGGGCATGCAGCCTGGTACGGCTCAGGAGGGGGGGGGGGGCGCTCGCTCGTCCCCACTCCCTTCCTGGCTGGCCGGGTAGCGTGCTTTGGATACGGGTCTGGTATGGATTGTAGGGGGACCCCTACGCCGTTTTTTTCGGCGTAGGGGGGGCTCTCCTTACAACCCATAACAGACCGAAGGGCCCGGTATGCTCCTGAGGGGGGGACCCAGGCCGGATTTTTATTTAAAATCCGGCGGGGACTTCCCCCTCAGGATTCATAACAAACGCCGCACACGTGTAGAATTGGCGGGAATCCAAGTCGGATCTCCCGTCGCTTCTATGACGCGCTTGCTGGGATGTGCTGTCACTATTCCAGTGAGTGCGAGATCTCGGCACCATGTCGCCGAGTATCAGCGCGACGCTGTCGTGCTAAAAGCACAATCTCACAAACACCTACTGTATATACGCTGCTCAATTGCAGTTTTTGCGTCCGGTGATGGATTTGAGGCCGTAAGTTATTGTTGTGATAAAATCCTTTTTTCCTGGTAATTATTAGTTCCAAATTTTGGTATAAGCTATAGTGGTCTACAATGAAACGAGTTGTGTGGCGTTGTATAATTGTTGACCTATCCTTTGTGTCGGTGAACCAAATCATTTTTGTGGGTTAGTAAAACCGGCCACCACCGATGATGAGCAGTATGATGAGATGACACGTGCAGAGCGCACATGCCGCCTCCTGTATCTTTTTATTCCCTGACTGGCACTATTTTCTTGAACAAGTCACATAGATCTCAGCAATTAGAGCAGAAATCAAAAAGGGAGATGGTCCGTGCGCACTGCACGCATTGTCTCCTCATACAGTTGATCGTCATGGTGGTTGGCTGTTGTTCCCCGGCCAATATGATCTTGTGTACTTATCCTGTGGATAGGTAATAAATGTGTAAAGATTTAGAAAAGCCTGTTTCCTTTTTGTGGCCCTGAATAGCGTACCCATTTGTGTAAGTTTGGTTATGTTCATAATTTCTGGAACATACACGCTAATTTTATTATGGTGGTTTTAGGATTTGGTACCTCTTCTGTACTGTAATTGACATTTACATAGTTTTAAGGTTTTCTTATAAACCTCAACATGGAGTCATCCAAGATCAACTATATATTAAAAAATGACACATACATAATCCGCTTTATTAAATAGAGTATAATGATGCTCCAACAGTGTCCGTACAGCTGAATAGTAACTACTACTACCACCATGGCCTTGTGATGCGTGCTCCATGTTATTTTTTTAGGAAATTATGTTCTTTTTGGTTTATATTACATATGGATTGTAGGAAGTTCAAAGCAGTCCAGATATAGAAGAGACGGACAGAATATCAGCACTGCTTATGGTCCTTGAATGTGTATACCTCGTTTTGTGCTTGACTGATCCAAAAGCCAATCATATTTTTCAAAATAGTTTTATATTTTGCGTTGTGAGCGAATTGACCTGAAAAAAGTATTTTATTCTTATTTTCAAAATTCACATTGAAGGACAAAATTCAAAATTATGATAAAATCTGTGATATATGCATGCTCAACGTATATGTAGTTCACACACAGTTGTGTTTATTTAGAAAACATTAACTACTTTTGAAATGTTGTAGACAAATGATGTAATATATGTTTCCATGTCATTTTCCTATACAGTACTGTGGACAGTCTTGATGAGCCTGAAGACTCTGAGGCGGCATTAAGCGACACGCCACCAGTTTTTTCACCTGCAGCTAGTCCTGCCCCAACGCCCGCTGAGGAGCCGGACCAGCCATTCCAGGCTGAGGCCACCCGATCTCCGCGGAGCCCTTCGCCACTCCAACAGCCACAGCCCAGGCGTTGCCGCAATGTTCCTCAATCTTCCTCTGGGCAACCGACTCAGGAGACTATAGATGCCCGAGTCACAGATTTCCTTGCCCAGAGGAGGAGTGATGGCATTGAGGAGTCAACGCTGAGGGGCCTTGCAAGTTTATTGAAGCAAGTGCCCATTGAAAAGCCTCCAGAATGTGTGGCTTCAATGGCCCTTGTTATTAAAATGTATGCCTCCCCTTACCAGGGAGACATACACTCGCATATTAATGATCTGGGCAAGCAGATATTTAATATCCCCCCACAGAAACTTGTACCGGGCTATTACCAGCCTCAACACCCACCTCAAGGGCCATCTTTCCCCCCCCAAAGGACTTACCAACGGTCCCAAGACCCGATAGCATCCTCTTTCCCACAAAGGATTGTAACTCGGGCCACTGATCCTGGCCAGGTACGGCCACAATCAGCTTATGAGCATGGCTTGTTTACACGAGACCTTTTTGATCTTTGATGTAATATGTTCTGTAAATTTTTATTTGTTGGCATTATTCTTGTTTGTGTATTCTTTATTTTATTACATATTTTGATCAGAAAATTTAAATTGCCTTGTGTGAATTTTATTATAAAAACTAATATTTACAGTTCTTCTACACATTTCATAAACACATATAGACTCACACCAGTTCACAATGTACATCAATTTTTATTTGGAGGGACATAATCTGTATTTTGCTATAATGTGAACATGAGGTATTAGAAGATCTTTTGGCCCATTACATGAAATACTAATGATGAAATGTGCTGGCCAAAAAACCTCAGCCCGCAAGCCCACATCAAGGGTCCTCAGTCTCTTGCGAGTCCCTACACTCAACTACCACAATAAATTAACATAATCTATCTACAAAATAATAAACAACTAAAAAGTACAGAAGATTTCAAAAACTGACACGAATAGCATCCCTTTGCCATGGCAAGGACCCCTCTGGGCTGTAAAAGTAGTCTGCATAGAGTTCCCGAACTGCAATGCCTGCAGCCCCAGGTCGTCTATGCAGGGTCGTTTCCAAACCCAAACCTGATGACGTAGGAAAATCTTCCATGTCAACAGAAGAGGAAGCCTCATTAATCCTGGTGAAGTTGTGTAAAACAACACAAGCTTGAATCACCAGGGTAGTATTCTCCAGATCCATCTGTATGGATGACCAAAACACCCTCCACTTGCTAGAGAGTATCCCAAAAGCGCACTCAACATACCGACGGGCACGAGTCAACCGGTAGTTAAAAATACGCCTCCTGACATCCAAACCACGCTTTGGAAAGGGCCGCATAACATGGGGAGTCAATGCAAACCCTTCATCCGCCACGATGACAAATGGAGCCGGCGGACCTGCATATCCGGGCAGTCTTCTGGGCTCGGGCAGGGCAAGCTGGTTGGCACGAAGCCGCTCACCCATTCTAGAAGCACTAAAGATATGAGCATCCGCAGTGCTTCCATAGGCCCCGATATCAACCATTATAAGCCGGTAGTTACTGTCAGCAACAGCCATCAGCACTACCGAAAAATAATGTTTATAATTTAAGAATCGGGACCCTGAGTGAGGAGGCTTCTTCACACGGATGTGCTTGCCATCCATTGCCCCGATGCAGAAATATTGAAGCCCTCAGCGATCCGAACCCAATTGTCCGCCTTGGGCTGTGGCATCACCGTCTCTCGAAGTTGCTGCCAGATGACATGGCAAGTGTGGAGTACAATCCGAGAGATCGTCGAGGTTCCTAAAAGAAACTCAAAATGCAGGGATGCAAAAGAGTTCCCAGTTGCAAGGAATCTGTAGGACAAAGAAAAAATATATATCAGTAAGCATCAAATCAAAGGTAACATCAGATACATGATTCGCCTATATAATGTTGTATACAAGACATGATTTTAAACAATCTATGTCCATTGTCGACTAAAACAAAATTAAAATTTACAATTTGTGGGTATGAACCACACACTACCAGCGATTGGGGTGTTGGCAGTACTACCATGGTGAAACAGCAAAGACAAGCAACCAAAAGTATCCTGGGTGGAGTTATTAAAATGAATTTTTTTTCACCCTTTCTTGTTTTCTGACGGTCCGCAAAAGAAAACGGACACACGGAAACACAACGGAAGAAAAAACGGAAACAGATCACGGAACAACGGAAGCACATTTTGCGGAGCGGAACACAACAACGGTCGTGTGCATGAGGCCTTATATTGGAGTTTCCATCCTCTAATCCAATCATTCTCTTACGGATTATCCCCCTGTGCTAATCGAGCAATAGATTAAGGCTGTTTTTACATGGGAAAGTGTGGTCTGTGAAACACACTCCACGTGATTTCAAGGGGAGAAAAACAGAACTGGATTGCACATCCACAATGCTATGCTTAGATCTAATTAAACTCGCTACTCAGCGCAATATTAAGTGTACAGCCCCCTATACTGCATGCTGTACAAGAGGCATTAGCAGGGCCGGCGCTGCGCATAAGCAAGATAGACCACCGCGTAGAGCGCACTGTTGCTGGGGGCGCCGCTCTGGCCGCAATAGAAGTCACAGAGCTCTCCGCTCTGACTCTCCTGCGCTACTCTACACCGGCCCCCTCCGCTCACAGGAGTATACATTTATAAATTGTAATCCGTATCCTGCAGTAACTTTAACTTTAAATCAGCACTCACCTCTTTACTACCTTAGACTCAGCTCCGGTAACAGGCAGTGCGGCAGTCCAGGCAGGGCTATGCAGCCTCCAAAATATACCAATGGGTCTGTGTGTAGTAGTAAATGCTGAGACAAAAGCTCAGAGTCTTATTGACAGCGAAGCGGAAAAAAATAGCCGCTGTCAATATAACACCATTCTGTAGGTGATCAATTGATAGGTTGTTTACAGTAATTAGAGGTGGCAGCTTCTTACCAGCATAGCTGGACAGATAGCCAAAGGTCATCACATTTAACAAACAAAAATATTAACCAGTTTCATAAGACTGCAGTGAGCATATCCCAAAGGCAGCTCGAGATCCACTGGAGATCCGACAGCAAAATTAAATGCCTGGCGGGAATATCTATCGTAGATGACTGTAAATGCTGGTGGAGCGCTACACTCAAGTATCAAGTCTGATTCTGATTATACAGGTCGTGTTTCTTTCCACTTAGGGCTCATGCACACGGCCGTTGCCTGGCCGTGGCCGTATTGCGTCCCGCATACAGCAGGTCCGCAATACACGGGCAACGGTCATGTGCACCTTGCATCACGGATGCGGACCCAACCCGGGAAATGCGGTGCTGTGCGGAATGGAGGCACTCATCAGAAGCACACGGAAGCACTACGGAGTGCTTCCGTGGGTTCTCTGTCCGTACCTCTGCACCGGAAAAAAATAGTGCATGCATTACATTTTGCGTTGCAGACCGTTGGATGCGGATTGTGGACACCATTCAAGTGAATCCGCATGCGGCGGCCCAACATCCGGTACCTGTGCATTGCGGACCACAATTTGCGGTCTTCAGCACTGGCCAGGCTAGCACATGGTCGTGTGCATGAGCCCTTACTGTGAGTCTGAGTAAAGCTCCAGTGCGGACCATCTAACAGATACCACTGGTAACTTACCAATATGTGGGAACAAATTGCTACAAAGTGACTGTATAAGCCTCACAAATGTTTCTAACAAGGAAGCATGAAGGGAATGCTCCTCTGTAGGTGACTATTGACACAGATTTTGCTGCTACACATATATACATTGGACTATAGTGATTACAGAAATATACTGAGAGAGATTGTTAATCTCAAAAATGCCTTTGTCCTGAGCGATTCAGCGCAGGGCAAAGGAAAACATCGGAGCATGAAAAACTCTGATGCTCATGTCAGGAGAGCCGGAGGGGTGAAGATGGGGATATGTCCGGGCTCAGCTCTGATTAAATTTTTAAATGTAAATCCACTAAGGGCTAGATTTTACTTCATCTAATAAAAGGTATGTTTTAACACACTAGTGCACAAACATGATTTGTCTTTTCAATATGTCTGTTTTTATGTTACCTTGACTACTAACTGCTTTGTAAGCAGAGGCTTAACTGGAAGCACTTGAGCCCCAATGCAAAATCAGTTACTGCGTCCTCGCCTACCATGTGCTTAAAAACTGCTGTCGTCTTTTGTGACAGCGGAATTTTGGATATAAGCAACTTTTTAGGCCTGATAAAGGACTGAAATAGTCCAGAAGCTTTACTGGCCTTTAGGCTAAGAAAGTTGCATTTTGGTGCTGGGTCGTACTTTTAGGAAAAGTACCATATATGAAATTGCTGTTTTGCAACAGTGCATCCTGGTACAAAATCAGGACACCAAAAGAGCCATCAAAAATATGCATCTTGATACAAAATCAGGATGCCAAGAAGGCCTTTAAAAATATGCATCATGGTAAGAAATCAGGAAGCCAAAGAAAGCCATCTAAAAACATGCATCATGGTACAAAATCACAGTGCCAAGAGGACATCAACATCAAACATTATTGTCTTGTCTTTGGTGGTCTTTAAAGCTACCTCAAAGGCTATTTCCACCTTTGCAACCAATTATTATTATTTTTTTTAAATAGATATAAAGTGAAGAAAAAAGGTTCTGATTTGAGTCTATAGCCACGCTCGGACTGGCCCACAGGGCTACAGATAAATCCCCGGTGGGCCCTTAGTCTCCCACCCCCTGCACAAGTGGCACATGACACAGTAGATTTACTGCACTACGTACATATATTCAATGTACAGCACCTCGTCCTTAACCAGCCTATGTTCATATAAAACACTTGATAGATTAAGAAACTCCCCAGTTTATTATTATAGACACGATCAGAGCTGAGATGACTTCTAGGTATAGAGGAAAGCTAGCCAGTGTCCTCTTTTCCCAGGAACTACCTTCTCAAAGTTGCTACAGCGACCCCCATATTCAATCATCTGATAGCATCTTGCTGCTGTGTGAGCAGGTATCTGTACGGTGGGCCCCTAAAATGCATTTTACTGGTGGGCCCTAGGCACACCAGTCCGACATTGTCTATAGCTCATATGCATACGTATGTATCTCTATGGTAACAGATGGCAAAACAATCCTGATGTCTAATCTTGCTGTCATGCTCTCTTTCATCTGCCCTGTACTGTATTTGGTAGGTTAATAATAAGTAGAAGAAGTCGTGGAGTATGACTACATACATGTTAGAGTCAGATAGGTCTGTCTAAGAGCTATAGACACTTTGGAAAAGTTGCTTTAGGTGAACATACCCCTTAGTACTATTTACACTGCGTGCAGAATTATTAGGCAAATTAGTATTTTGACCACATCATCCTCTTTATGCATGTTGTCTTACTCCAAGCTGTATAGGCTCGAAAGCCTACTACCAATTAAGCATATTAGGTGATGTGCATCTCTGTAATGAGAAGGGGTGTGGTCTAATGACATCAACACCCTATATTAGGTGTGCATAATTATTAGGCAACTTCCTTTCCTTTGGCAAAATGTGTCAAAAGAAGGACTTGACAGGCTCAGAAAAGTCAAAAATAGTGAGATATCTTGCAGAGGGATGCAGCACTCTTAAAATTGCAAAGCTTCTGAAGCGTGATCATCGAACAATCAAGCGTTTCATTCAAAATAGTCAACAGGGTCGCACGAAGCGTGTGGAAAGACCAAGGCGCAAAATAACTGCCCATGAACTGAGAAAAGTCAAGCGTGCAGCTGCCAAGATGCCACTTGCCACCAGTTTGGCCATATTTCAGAGCTGCAACATCACTGGAGTGCCCAAAAGCACAAGGTGTGCAATACTCAGAGACATGGCCAAGGTAAGAAAGGCTGAAAGACGACCACCACTGAACAAGACACACAAGCTGAAACGTCAAGACTGGGCCAAGAAATATCTCAAGACTGATTTTTCTAAGGTTTTATGGACTGATGAAATGAGAGTGAGTCTTGATGGGCCAGATGGATGGGCCCGTGGCTGGATTGGTAAAGGGCAGAGAGCTCCAGTCCGACTCAGACGCCAGCAAGGTGGAGGTGGAGTACTGGTTTGGGCTGGTATCATCAAAGATGAGCTTGTGGGGCCTTTTCGGGTTGAGGATGGAGTCAAGCTCAACTCCCAGTCCTACTGCCAGTTTCTGGAAGACACCTTCTTCAAGCAGTGGTACAGGAAGAAGTCTGCATCCTTCAAGAAAAACATGATTTTCATGCAGGACAATGCTCCATCACACGCGTCCAAGTACTCCACAGCGTGGCTGGCAAGAAAGGGTATAAAAGAAGAAAATCTAATGACATGGCCTCCTTGTTCACCTGATCTGACCCCCATTGAGAACCTGTGGTCCATCATCAAATGTGAGATTTACAAGGAGGGAAAACAGTACACCTCTCTGAACAGTGTCTGGGAGGCTGTGGTTGCTGCTGCACGTAATGTTGATGGTGAACAGATCAAAACACTGACAGAATCCATGGATGGCAGGCTTTTGAGTGTCCTTGCAAAGAAAGGTGGCTATATTGGTCACTGATTTGTTTTTGTTTTGTTTTTGAATGTCAGAAATGTATATTTGTGAATGTTGAGATGTTATATTGGTTTCACTGGTAAAAATAAATAATTGAAATGGGTATATATTTGTTTTTTGTTAAGTTGCCTAATAATTATGCACAGTAATAGTCACCTGCACACACAGATATCCCCCTAAAATAGCTAAAACTAAAAACAAACTAAAAACTACTTCCAAAAATATTCAGCTTTGATATTAATGAGTTTTTTTGGGTTCATTGAGAACATGGTTGTTGTTCAATAATAAAATTAATCCTCAAAAATACAACTTGCCTAATAATTCTGCACTCCCTGTATATACAGTACAGACCAAAAGTTTGGACACACCTTCTCATTCAAAGAGTTTTTTTTATTTTCATGACTATGAAAATTGTAGATTCACACTGAAGGCATCAAAACTATGAATTAACACATGTGGAATTATATACATAACAAACAAGTGTGAAACAACTGAAAATATGTCATATTCTAGGTTCTTCAAAGTAGCCACCTTTTGCTTTGATTACTGCTTTGCACACTCTTGGCATTCTCTTGATGAGCTTCAAGAGGTAGTCCCCTGAAATGGTTTTCACTTCACAGGTGTGCCCTGTCAGGTTTAATAAGTGGGATTTATTGCCTTATAAATGGGGTTGGGACCATCAGTGGCGTTGAGGAGAAGTCAGGTGGATACACAGCTGATAGTCCTACTGATTAGACTGTTAGAATTTGTATTATGGCAAGAAAAAAGCAGCTAAGTAAAGAAAAATGAGTGGCCATCATTACTTTACGAAATGAAGGTCAGTCAGTCAGCCGAAAAATTGGGAAAACTTTGAAAGTAAGGGCTATTTGACCATGAAGGAGAATGATGGGGTGCTGCGCCAGATGACCTGGCCTCCACAGTCACCGGACCTGAACCCAATCGAGATGGTTTGGGGTGAGCTGGACGGCAGAGTGAAGGCAAAAGGGCCAACAAGTGCTAAGCATCTCTGGGAACTCCTTCAAGACTGTTGGAAGACCATTTCAGGGGACTACCTCTTGAAACTCATCAAGAGAATGCCAAGAGTGTGCAAAGCAGTAATCAAAGCAAAAGGTGGCTACTTTGAAGAACCTAGAATATGACATATTTTCAGTTGTTTCACACTTGTTTGTTATGTATATAATTCCACATGTGTTAATTCATAGTTTTGATGCCTTCACAGTCATGAAAATAAAGAAAACTCTTTGAATGAGAAGGTGTGTACAAACTTTTGGTCTGTGCTGTATATATATATAGACAACAGGTGGAAATTATAGGCAATTAGCAAGACACCCCCAATAAAGGAGTGGTTCTGCAAGTGGTGACCACAGATCACTTCTCAGTTCCTATGCTTCCTGGCTGATGTTTTGGTCACTTTTGAATGCTGGCAGTGCTTTCACTCTAGTGGTAGCATGAGACGGAGTCTACAACCCACACAAGTGGCTCAGGTAGTGCAGTTTATCCAGGATGGCACATCAATGCGAGCTGTGGCAAGAAGGTTTGCTGTGTCTGTCAGCGTAGTGTCCAGAGCATGGAGGCGCTACCAGGAGACAGACTAGTACATCAGGAGACGTGGAGGAGGCCGTATGAGGGCAACAACCCAGCAGCAGGACCGCTACCTCCGCCTTTGTGCAAGGAGGAACAGGAGGAGCACTGCCAGAGTCCTGCAAAATGACCTCCAGCAGGCCACAAATGTGCATGTGTCTGCTCAAACGGTCAGAAACAGACTCCATGAGGGTGATATGAGGGCCCGACGTCCACAGGTGGGGGTTGTGCTTACAGCCCAACACCGTGCAGGACGTTTGGCATTTGCCAGAGAACACCAAGATTGGCAAATTCGCCACTGGCGCCCTGTGCTCTTCACAGATGAAAGCAGGTTCACACTGAGCACATGTGACAGACGTGACAGAGTCTTGAGACGACGTGGAGAACGTTCTGCTGCCTACAACATCCTCCAGCATGACCGGTTTGGCATTGGGTCAGTAATGGTGTGGGGTGGCATTTCTTTGGAGGGCCGCAAAGCCCTCCATGTGCTCGCCAGAGGTAGCCTGACTGCCATTAGGTACCGAGATGAGATCCTCAGACCCCTTGTGAGACCATATGCTGGTGCGGTTGGCCCTGGGTTCCTCCTAATGCAAGACAATGCTAGACCTCATGTGGCTGGAGTGTGTCAGCAGTTCCTGCAAGACGAAGGCATTGATGCTATGGACTGGCCTGCCCGTTCCCCAGACCTGAATCCAATTGAGCACATCTGGGACATCATGTCTCGCTCTATCCACCAACGTCACGTTGCACCACAGACTGTCCAGGAGTTGGCAGATGCTTTAGTCCAGGTCTGGGAGGAGATCCCTCAGGAGACCGTCCGCCACCTCATCAGGAGCATGCACAGGCGTTGTAGGGAGGTCATACAGGCACGTGGAGGCCACACACACTACTGATCCTCATTTTGACTTGTTTTAAGGACATTACATCAAAGTTGGATCAGCCTGTAGTGTGTTTTTCCACTTTAATTTTGAGGGTGACTCCAAATCCAGACCTCCATGGGTTGAAAAATTGGATTTCCATTTTTTAATTTTTGTGTGATTTTGTTGTCAGCACATTCAACTATGTAAAGAACAAAGTATTTCAGAAGAATATTTAATTAATTCAGATCTAGGATGTGTTATTTTTGTGTTCCCTTTATTTTTTTGAGCAGTGTATATATATACACACACACACACATACAAAATTACAAATGTATAAAATACTGCAATACTAGTTATTTGGTTGCTTCGTTATTAGTCTGTCAGAGCTTTAAGTGAGGTTAAGGGTGAAGCCAGCTATGCAGCGACCACAACTTCACTTTAAATAAGAATGAGAAGAAGCTTTGTGGTTTACAATAAAACTGAACATTTGTGTGACACAGAATATAATTAGAATGTCGATGATTTAGTTACATGAGGATATGACATCAAAGTCTTAATAAAATACATGCGGTGTCCTTTGAAGACAGAATAAACAAATGTGAAACATGTCATAGAAAATACTACCCACAGCAAGGAATATATAAGAAAAATACAACAAGCTATATCTTCATTAGTAGACTATGGTAAAAATGTATGCGCCTGTTTCTTGTAATATGGTCGTGGTGCTGACAGAATGGAAATACAAGCTAATTATCCATTTGTCATTATTAAAGTAAATAAAAAATTCAAGTTAACTTATGATGTAGTTACATTGTGAACAAAGTAGGGTATATGTAGCTCCCTAAAGATTTAATCCTTCACCAATAGAGCAATATGTAAGGCACTCTAAACATCTGGATTTAATGTCAGACATTTGCCTTGTTGACACAGCTGGAAATGCATTTTTGATGAACTTGAGCTTTGCTAAAAATAGCTGGAGTTCTCAGCAAATGAGCTGAAGAAACGTTACTGGTCACCATACAGATTTGAGATTTTCATTGTGAAAAATACCTTTACAATTTACTTAGTTCTTGTGGCCCAGCTGGATTCTTATGGGAACTTTCAAAGTCTTTTAGTCAGTCTAGTCCATAATGGCATAAAGGTATCTTAATTGAGGGCATACATACTATTGTGGCAGCCTATGCAGCTGTTTCTGGGCCTTTGAGGAGAGGGACCCAACTTATGCTTTTCTGTGATCCCCTTTGCAAATGAATGTCAAGAACCTTTGCAGGACTCGACCTCTTAAGTATGTATTTGCATTGTTTGCAAACATGGCAGTGGTAAATCGGTCCAATGATTATAGAAAAGGTTTGGAGGGTGGAAAATATACACCAAGCCCATTTGTCTTGATTGGAAAAACCTAACACCATAATGGGAGGCGCAGTTTGATCTCTAAATGTGGAGTTTCATCATGTTTTGAATGTTCTCAACATGCAGACCATTAGTTTTGATGCTTCATGAAAAAGACTACAAAGACTAAAATGAAGTATAATAAATTGCTAAAAATGGAAGAGAGCAGAACAGCACTAAAAACAATAGCAAACATAATAATTTATTATGCCTTTCTATGGTAGCTTCAAAACTGGAAGAGTATATCAGTACTAATAAGTCAGAGCAACTGGACTGGTATTATTTTTTCTTGAAGACGTTTCACCAGTCATTTGACTTGAAAAAGCCAAGCGTTTAAAAAAAAAAAAAAATACAACACATCCAGTTGCTCTGACTTATTACTACAAATATACCATGACTTGGATAAATAAGAACCTTCCCAGACATACCACAATCATCATGGTTTGGAAGGTTATGACATAATTTATGTAAATGTATTCACTATAATTCTATAGCTTAACAAACTGAACTTGTTTTCAAACTAAGAGGTCCTCCCAAAACAATGTTAAATGAAGTTCCAGCACTACAAAGTAATTGTTGTGTCGCTTGTCTCTTTAGGCTACTTTCACACTTGCGGCAGAGTGATCCGGCAAGCAGTTCCGTCACTGGAACTGCCTGCCGGGTCCATCAAAACGTATGCCAACTGATGGCATTTGTAAGACTGATAAGGATCCTGATCTGTCTTATGAATGCATTGAAATGCCGGATCCGTCTTTCCGGTGTCATCTGAAAAAACGGATCCGGCATTTATTGTTTGCACATTTTTTTCAGTCTGCCCATGTGCAGACCTGAAGAACGGATCCGGCATTCCGGTATTTTGAATGCCGGATCCGGCACTAATACATTCCTGTGATAATTACCACATCCTGTGCCCGCTTGACGTGAACTAGGTCGGGCTCACGAGACCTGGTATGATCACGGGTCTACCAAAAACGTGAAGTTACGCCCTCCAGTGGAACACGTAAGGTCAGGTTGGTATAGCTTACACACACCTCCTGTCCAGAGAGGCAACAAGCTGAAAGAGCCTTTTCACTGCCGCAGTGAAACAGCGACTCCTCAGCCTGGGTATCTGCTACCAGTTCTCGTTTGATATAAGCCCGGTCCGCTAACGGGATTATATAGGGTCAGAAACCAACCCGCGGTAGCTTATAACTAGGCCAAAACACGGACGTGGGGATTCGTGATCGAGATACAAGATAGCACAAGATTAAATTATAGATTTAATCGCCGTATGGGCACACTAGATATAACACAATATACACAGACAATATATACAGTGGTCTGAGGTTACAGATTACAGGTTATATGGTTGAGACAGGGTTAAGCAGTGTAAAAGTTCCTTTTAGTTGTGAGATGTTCTTTGCTGGAGTCCACATGAAGGGTCGTGATCTCAGCTATTTCCTGGGTCCCTCTAAACACATTTGTAGGATGTGACCCCTCCTCAGAGAAAGACGCGCCTACTTGCTGGCACCAGACTTTTAACATGTAGCCAGCCCCTCCCCTCCCGGCCTCAGGGAGGGGTCCACTCCCCCTCTTCTGGGCTGGCAGCAAATGACCCACAAAACCTTTTAGGGTTCATAGCTCCAGACCAGAGGGTCATAGGGAGATGGTTCTGGGACCAATGGACCTGCCTGGGTTCCGGCTACAAGTAGAGCCCAAACCTGGTACCGTTATGTGGTTTCTATGGGGAGATATGGATATCTCTCTACCCTGACCTCGTCCCATTAAACAAAGACCATGGGAACGTACCTCGTGGCCACCGGGACACAAATATGTATCCGATTTGCGCCTGCGATGGCCAGGCGGTTCATAATTCCTTATGAAAGGTAGGTGCCAACATGTCTGGGAGGTCTCATTGATCCTGGGCAAGGGCGGATACCCCCTGCTGGGGGTTTTCCTGCAGGATTCAGTTGGCTCCAAACTGGTGGAGGTGAGGTGTGACCTTCTCCTTGAAGCCTGGACCCCCTGGGGGGCTTTCTTCCTTGCCAACTGACATTCAGATGGCTGGGGGGTGGAAACTAATTTTGCATCTACACTGAACATGCCGAGAGGTGCATCAGATGACAATCAGGCCTGGGGCTTTGAAGCAGGGCCCTCCTGTGGAGTTCACTACCTCCGCTATCTTTCAGCAAATGGGGGTGTGAGGACATGGCTGACAGTAAATATTAATCCATATTCCTCACAATTCCTATGGAAAAAAATGCCGGATCTGGCATTTAGGCAAGTGTTCAGTTTTTTTGGCCGGAGATAAAACCGTAGCATGCTGCAGTTTTATCTCTGTCCTGATCAATCAAAAAGACTGAACTGAAGACATCCTGATGCATGCTGAACAGATTGCTCTCCATTCAGAATGCATGGGGATAAAACTAATCAGTTCTTTTCCGGTATAGTGTCACAGAAGGTGTACAGCAAACAAGAAGACACAAAAGGAAGATCCGACTGACTGGATCCAAAACTAAGGAACAAAAGGGGGAGCCCTGCAACCGACCTGACTCTCTCCCTAACTGCTCAGCCTATGCAAAATTCTCAATGGTAGAAGATCGCATATCCTCGTACCTCGACTGTATAACACCTGAACACCCTATAATAGTGAGGGGACACGACCACCGGCTCCCTACACTTGATACGGAGGGAGTCAGGGTCACCTGAGATCCAGCAAACAGGAAAATACAAATGAATGAACAAAACTTATCTGTAGAAGACTCAGTAGTAGCATCCAGCATGCATACACTCCAGGAAGTTGTATAAACCGCAAAGTGATGCAGTATGGGAAGGGATTTAAAGGGATGCAATCAGTGCAACTACATGACAGCTGAGAGAGGCTAACAAGATGAGAAAATGAAAGCAAAACAAAAGGAACCTCAAGGAGGAGGTTCTGAAGGACGTCTGTCAGAGCTTCTCAGATGTCTGGTGGTGACATATAGAGCCCCTAGGACAGAACTCTGTGCCAGAAAAAAAACACGCTAGTGTGAAAGTACCCTTATTCGTGGTAGCAAAATTACAGCATGTGGATCAAAACCTCACACTCCAACACCAGTTAACGCATTTCAGACTCTTAGTCCTTAGTCATAACTAGAGTTATGACTAAGGTCTAAGTGTCTGAAACATGTCAACTGGTGTTGGAGTGTGAGGTTTTGATCCACATGCTGTAATTTGGCTACCACGAATAAAGAGACAAGCGACGCAACAATTACTTTGCAGTGCTGGAACTTCATTTATCATTGTTTTGCTACCAAAGGACTTACTTACCTTTTCCGTGCACCAGGGGCTGATTAAATCTACTAAAGGTGAGCTGGAATTTTACTATGGACCTCCCATACGGTACTTCCTCTGTTTTCAACTCCCTCTCTTCTTCCTGTCCATTCTTCATCACTCCTTTATGTGTTTTTTTTTTATGGGAGTTCAATATATAGGATCTATAGCCCAGTTTCAGTCATGCATAATATGAACAAACATCCAGAATAGATATCTGATGATCTTTTCATATGCAGGTCTGTGAGTATAACAAGACATAGCTAATATATAAATGTTCCTTTACTATAGAGTAGTACGACTAAGGAACTAGTCAATATATTTAAAAAATGGTCTAGATGACAGAAATAATATTGCAAGTTACTGTGTGTATACTAGATTGCCTGTATAATGGGCAGCTGGAGGCTTGTTTGCTCCCACCACGTGCAGAGAAGGCTGTAGCCATAATGTAAATGTATTTACCTTCCTCTGAAAAATGCTTTGCAGTTCTTCTTGTAAAGTCGCTCCACTTTCTGCTGCTTTTAGTACCTCTTTCCTTCATGGGCTGTGTCATAAATTGTCACTTTTCCTTATATAATCCATAGGGGAGGTATTCCCTGGCTCAGCTCTGTTCCATTACTGTACACTAAAGCTCACCCTAGATTCACTTCCATTTCCACTTAGAAAGGATGGAGCCAGCTCTGCCTAGTTACTAGGAACTTCTCACTCCATATACAGCCTTATGGGGAAAACACAGCATATAAAGTACAGTACATTAACACTAGAGATAAGCGAAGTTCTCAAAACTTCAATTCAGCTGCTTCGCTGAATTTCACGATTGTGCCCCCCCCCCCTTCATTGAACCCCTCAGATGCATTAATCGCTGATTGTGGCATCTGAGATGACCATTGAGGGCTGTCAGGGGTTATTCTGTAAAAAAAAAAAATCGACCATACTCACCTTATCCATTTGATCGCGAAGAGCCTGCTGCAGCCATCTTGCCTGCAGATCCAGTGCGAAATGACGCATGGTGCGTGATGAGGTAGGCCTGCGTGGTGACATCATATGTCACCATGCACAAGATTTTGACCGGGATCTTCAATCAAGATGGCAGTGGAGGACTCTTCACGCACAAATGGATGAGGTGAGTATGAATTTCCCTTTGTTTTACCGCCATTTTAGGGACAATTGATTTGTTATCATAAAGCACAAGGACATTTGGCTTTGCGGCGAATAAAATTTTCCCTGAAATTCGGTTGAAAGTCCACTTCATGAACTTCGATTTCCTCAATGCTAATTAACGCATTACTTACTTGTTGGACAGAAAGGCTTCATGAAAGGTTTTTCATGAGCTCCATTACTTTGCAACTCATTTGGACACACATAAGCTTCAGAATCGCCTCAATAACAAATGCTTTTTCTCCTCCAGTGCCTAGTTTTGTTCCAGTGGAAATTCCACACCTGCCACTTCTACTACATCTCATTGCCAATAAGATATTTAAGGACCTTCTCTATTGGTTTGGGATTATCCATCTGGATGATATCATGATCTTTTCTCATGATTTCCAGTTTTAGGACATGTCAAGATGCATTTTGACTTTTTCCCATTAAAAACTCCCTCTATACTAAGCCAGTAAAATGCTCCTTTAAGTGTTCTGATACACAGGTCTGCGACTAAAAAGCTGTTTGATTATTTTCATCTAATCTCCATGTATTTTTGTGTGCTGAAAACAAAATATTGAAAAAAGTCCTAGACGTCATGATTTGCCACAAAATGCAAAATTGTCTTCAAATTTATAAAAAAATTAAATTTTTGGTATTTTTTTATATTATGGGTTTTTAACTAAATTTAAAGTCCAAATTACTATTAAATAATTCACATAAGTGCATTTAAGATATAAAATGCCGGAAAACCTCAAAGGGGTTGTCCGAATTATGTAAAAAAATATAGCACTGTAAATCTGATGGTCAGCAATATATACATAAGCTAAGCAAGTTTTAGGGGAAAAAAAATTATATTTCCTCATTTCCCTAGTTCTCTTCTTGACCCTTTGTTGTTATTTGCAGGTAAACAATCTCTGCCCCCCCCCCCCCCCCCCCTGCAGTGCTGCTCTGAGTGACATATCTGACTACTGGGATTCTCAGTAGCATGCTGTATGTGTAAGCCTCAGCCCTAAATCTGTGCTTCTAATGGTAGAAGGGGTTAATCTTTCCTGAAGAATCCAGTCAGAGGGAGACACAGGGCAGATAGCAGCAGCTCCGGACTGTGACGTCTCGTGTACAGACACAGAGCTGCTCTCTCCTGCAGTCCACACTTGTGCACAAATCATCATCAGGTTCTTGGTTCTAGGCTGTTCACACTTTTTCATTGCAGTTCGTGTTAGCTCGTCATTCTTAAATCATTATGTTATGGCTCCGCGAAAGTGTATTAATTCGACAGACAGTTTCTGTTTCATCTGTGGTGAATATACAGTGTGGAAGCAACAGCAGAATATTACAGTCTTTGTGAAAAAAGTATACTTCGCATACTTTGAACTAAAAATTGGAGATCAAGATGAAGTTTGGGCGCCTCATAAAGTGTGCAAACGGTGTGTTGATGACCTCCAAAAACTGGTTCAAGGGAAAAAAAAAATCTTTCCGTTTTGGGATTCCTATGGTATGATGAGAGCAAAAGAACCATAGTGACGACTGTTACTTTTGTTCATGCGATGTGAAAGGGTTTAATTCCAAATGGAAGCATTCCATTTCATATCCTAATCTTCACTCAGCAATTCGTCCCATTCCCCATGACACAAATATACCAGTACCCAAGCCCCCTGCTACCTTGGAAGAGATACCTAGCTCTGATGAAGGTGAAGTCATACCTTAACCAGATGACGAATAAAGTTCTGACTTTGAAGATGATACAAGACCAAAATTGTTTTCTCAGGAGGAGATGAATGATTTGGTAAGAGACTTGAATCTTCCCAAAGATGCCGCTGAGTTACTCGGATCAAGGCTGAAAAGCAGGAATTTATTGTTGCCTGGAGTGTCATCTTCATGGCTCCGACATCGTGAAAAGGAGTTTGTTCCTTACTTCGCCCAGGAAGATAAGTTGGTTTATTGCATCTATGTCGAAGGTCTGATGGGTCAATTTAAAATCCAATATGATTCAGAGCAATGGCGTCTTTTTATAGATTCTTCAAAAGGAAGTCTCAAAGCAGTTTTACTCCACAACGGTGGTTTTTACGCTTCCATACGTGTAGGTCATTCCGTATACTTGAAGAAACCTACGAGAACTTGGAATTTGTTCTTCGTAAACTTAAATACAGTATGAAGGCCATGGTTGGCAAGTGTGTGGGGACTTGAAGGGTATACCAAATACCCTTGTTTTCTGTGTCTATGGGACAGTCGAGACTGACAAAATCACTGGACCAAGAAGAGTTGGCAGCCGAGGGTGCTAACAGTCGGTGAAAAAAATGTCCTCCGAGAAACTTTGGTACCTTCCCATAAAGTTCTTCTACCACCTCTCCACATAAAATTGGGATTGAGGAAGCAATTCTTAAAATCACTTCCAAGAGATGGAGAATGCTTCAAATACTTGGTCACCAAGTTTCCAGGCTTGTCGGAGGCAAAATTAAAGGAAGGTGTGTTCCTCGGACCAAACATTAGAAGGATTATAGTTGATCAAGAGTTTGTTAATGACCATGACGGATCCTCAAATAGAAGGGTGGATTGCATTTAAAGAAGTCGTACAGAAATTTTTAGGCAATAAAAAAGATCCTCACTACAAAAAGATTGTCGGACGAATGCTGAAAGCATTTCAAGCTTTAGGTTGCCTGATGAGTTTGAAAGTGCATTTCCTCCAGTCCCACCTTGATTACTTTCCTGAAAATTTGGGAGCTGTGAGTGAGGAACAAGGTGAACGATTCCACCAAGACATTAAAGAGATGGAAGGGAGATACCAGGGTAAATGGAGCATTACAATGATGGCAGACTACTGTTGGATGCTTCAGAGAGACATTCCAGATGCTACTCACAAGCGTAAATGCACCAAGAGGAGCCTCACAGGGAAGAAGAATCGAGTTTAGTGTGTGTAGGTGAGCTCATTTCAGTTCAAAAAAGGATTTTCATGAAAAAATTGTAATAAAACTTAAATTTTATAAGTCTATTTCCATTTATTTTGAGATATTGCCTTATTTAACATAGTTACCTAAACTGTCAGGTAACATGATGTCCTATGACAAAATGGAGGTCATTTTCAGATTCAGCGCACCAAAAAACACAAAGATTACATGGAATAAACAAAACAGCTCTTGAATATTTTTTTTTTTGCAGACCTGTAAACTAATTACTCCTGTGGGTAACTTGAGGATGGATCCAGAGAAAGTGTCTGCTATTCAGTGCTGGTTTGCATCATTTTACAGACAGCCTATCCAGGACTACTCCTACTGTACATTGTTATACTCTCATAGCTCTAAGGTATCTCCACCAACAGTTTTTTCAAATCCATTCAAGCATTAAGGTGGACATTTATTATGGTATTTAAAAGTCTCAAGTTTTGGCACATGACATATATGCAGCAAAATTTACGACTTTCACGTCTTCTCATCACTTTTCAGTAGTGGTGTGAAAAGGGGTGGCAATGGAGGGGCCTGGAGAGGAATAAGCACACACAGCATATGCAGCTCATTTATCTGTATTCACGCCAGTTTTCGGGCGTGAATTAACACAGAAATCTACTGTAGCTAAGAGGCTGCTTTGTAAGTGTTTGTGTGAGTTTCCTCTGGATGCTCCAGTTTCCTTCCACACTCACTTTTTACACTGTTCAGCATCCAAAGCCAGGCATAGACAGACCAAAAAAGGATGAAAGGCCCCAGAACCCCCTACTGTACAGGAACTCGTGGCTAGGTTCATCACTTGATTTATTTACCAAAAAACAATTTGAAGCGATCTGGGGACAATAAGTGACGCACTATAACTATAACATTGTGTAGATTGCTCTTCGCTGGTTTAGAGGGGTGGGAGGCACTTTCTTAAAGTGGCGGGATGGGAGAGAAATTAGGTTAGGTACTGGTAGGTGTCTTGTTGGACTACCAGAGACGATGTGTACAGTGGCTGAATGGAGAGTGGATGGAGGTCTGTGGGCGATAACATGTCTACTACTCAGTATATACTTGGACAGTATCCTGGAGACCTGGGGGTGAGGAGTTGAGAGGTGCTTCTTTGCTCTAATGTTTACGATAATTCTGGAAGCAACAACATTGTATTGAGAACTGATCTGAGTTTAAAAAATGTTAAATACAGAGATTTTCTGTCCAGAGCAGAGAGATAGCCAACATTGCCAACTGATGTACTTGTTACCAAAATGCACAGGAAAGCATAGGATAGGTTCTGTATTTATGTACAACGATGAAGGGAAACAGAATCAAATTGCAAGACATTTGTGAATGGGGTTTTAAGCAGAGCTAGTCTTCTGCTTCCTTTCTGTGCTATCTAGTTACAAAGAGGCTGTCCCTTGAACTTGGTAAGAGACACAGATGGGATATGACAAGATGCAAAAAGTTTCACCTTTGCATCTTTTCCTCCCCAAAAAATTTACTGCTTAATGTACTGCTTAATAGAGAAACCACATAAGAGATTCTTGCTATAAAGTTGACTTGAAATGAAGTTTGAAGTCTGGTATTCATAAGCAGCAGGCTCCCCTGCCCTCCAGCAGCTATGGAAAGGGAGAAGATTTTTAATCATCAGCGGTGGAGCTGGCAGGTCATGAATACGGACCCCAGAGCACGTGAACATCACTGAGAGAACTCATGGCTCAGCTGCTCCTGTGCAACTAAAACTAATGCCACTATAACCATTTCATCTTACTACATCATGCTCACAGGTTACCTTTACGAAGAATTAAAGCATCTCCTGAAGGGAGTGAGACACCCAATTAAATTCCCTAACTGCAAGAATCTAGAAAATGTCTGGTCAACTACCTATTTGTCAAAGTCTCAAATATCTGTCATAATTTCCGTTGCCTAAAGTTTCAATGGATGTTATCACTGACCTCATCCCTGGCTATAGATTAATATGGGTGGCTGTGGACAGATTCTGCATGATTGCTTACTTTGTTTTTAAAGCTACCCAACTACTCCTCGAATTTTTGAGAGACAAAATTTGTCTCCATTGGCTAACCAAGCATATGGTATTGAACGATAGGTTCCATTATATGTTCTAAGATGTTACCATCAACTTTTCCTCTGCATACCAACTCAGTTTAATGTCCAGATCAAAAGTACAAAAGAATTGCTGGAGCAATTCTTGAGGGTGTACACAGGGCCAGATTTAGACTGAGCGTGACCCTGCACAAACTCAAAAGTGGGGCCCCAAATGCTCAAATACTGCATCAACAACACAATTGCATTCAGAATGTAGTGTTCAGATAGCTGCAGCACAGGTCTCTAGAGCTTCCATTGACTTTGTTAGGGTCTCACAAGACCAGGGGCACAAGTCCTAATGCATACACTGATGAGAAAAAGGTAACAAAGTTTTGAACTTTTGACTTTCAGGCTCCATATCGCACCATCCACTACAGCTTCGAACATGAAACTACTATCATTGTATGGACAATCATCTTGGCTCTCTCTGACATAAATTGGACTTGCAACTATTTAGCATATGATTAGTTATGCAGATTATTTTTATGTACTGTTTTGCTCCTGGTGGTGGAACAACTTTTTTCTTCTTGTATACTACAAATTACAACCTGTTTTCATATTCCCCAACAGCTCAGTGTGTTATTAGGTTGACTCCCAAACAAAAGGTCACTGGTTTGAATCCAGAAGCAGCCATGAAGAAGATTTCCCAAGAAAAGAGAAACAGCATCCTCCTGCTCATCAATAGTGGTATCTCGGTCAAGAAAATTGCCAAACTGCATCATGTGAGTGCCATGACAGTTGGAAGAATATGAAATGAAGTCTGTCCATCTATTCTAAAGCTAAGTGGTGGATGCCAGCTCATCACAAGGTCTATCAGTTCTCCAGCGACAAACACGGCAATGGAGGTGGCTCCTATGCTTGATAATAATGAGATCATAGACGTCCATGCAAGCAATGTGCATTGCACATTACACAAGTCTGGAACGGTGGCCCAAAAAAAGGTCAAAAAGCCTTGACTTCTGTCAAGGATGAAGTTTGCAGATAGCTGGAACTTATAAATAAACGAGCGATTGGCTTGATCCCAAAC
The DNA here is from genome assembly GCF_905171765.1 of Bufo bufo. NCBI lineage: Eukaryota > Metazoa > Chordata > Amphibia > Anura > Bufonidae > Bufo > Bufo bufo. The sequence continues at coordinate 453,964,519 of NC_053393.1, read as the reverse complement.
TAAGGAGCTTATAGGTGAGCCCTATAAAACCCTAAGAGCTCTTCCTGACTGCTATGCACATGCAAGGGTCTCGATGGTAGACGATTGCATGCCCTTGTACCTAAGCCTGTGTGACACCTGAAAACCCTATAATAGTGAGGGGACATGACCATCGGCTCCCTGCACTTAATACGGACGGAGTCAGGGTCACCTAGAATCAAGCCATCAAGGAAACACAATAAAGTAAAGGACTTATCTGAGCAAACAGCAGAAGCAGCCTCCAGCAATGAACACTTCATCCAGTAAGTAGTATAAACCGCAAAGTGAGGCAGTATGGGAGGGAATATAAAGGAAGACGATTAGTCTAAATAAGTGACACCTGGCAGAAGTAAAAGAGATGAGAAAGTGAAACCAAAACAAAGAACATCATACAAGAGGTAGAGAAGAACGTCTGCCAGACCTTCTCACAGAACTGGCGGTGACAACTTCAATATCGTCATAAGAAGCATCGACTCAAGTTTGCAAAAAAGTATGATCAATGGACAGTAGAAGATTGCAAACGGGTGATTTGGAGCAATGAGACGAAAGTTATTAGACCAGGCTCGGATGGGTGCAAAAGGGTCTGTAAGAAACAAGGGGAAAAAGGGTTACTATTACAAAGCATATGAGCCACCTCCACTGCCACGTGAATGCAAGTTCTAAACAGCTGCTGTACACCCTGTATAAGTGAATACAGTACAGTTAAATTCAATGGTGACTTCTGTAAATGGATTCATTCAACTTTTCCATCTAGCCCATACCACCATGATGACTTCATCCGGCCATGACTTGTGCATAGGTTGCTGCTCAGACATCTTTGACTCCTCCCTTTTCCACCACTCTTTCTCTTTTACCAACCTACACAAACTACACAAACTTACAAGAATGAGTATACAAGAGGACAAAAATATTCACAATAAAAAATTAACTTTTTACATAGCTGTATCAGGGATTGTTTTTTGCTGAATAAGTTGTACTTTGTAATTGCACCATTTAATATTGCATACAATGTATTGGGAAGATGCAAACAATTCCAAATGTGGTGGAATTGGAAAACAAAACTCAATTTCGCCACAGTTTTATGGGTTTTGTTTTCACAGTGTTGACTGTATGGTAAAGCTAACCCATGCCATTCATTCTCTGGGTCATTATAATTATAACGATACAACATTAACATAGTTTTTCTTGTGTTTTAATACTGAAAATTAAAACACAAGACAATAAACATTTTTATAGTTATGTCTGTGAAGCTTTGTGGGGGCTTAATTTTTGCAGGACATTCTGTAGTTTTTATTGATACCTTCTTGTGGTGTGTATGACTTTTTGAAAAAATGTTATCAAATTTTTTGGGAGGTGAAGTGATGAAAAAATGGCAAAACAGACATTTTGATTTTTTTTCTGTTACATCTTTTAACATATGGGATAAATAGTTTAAAAAAAATGGAGACTTGTTTTGTGGTTAATTTCCCCCACACTGTGTAATTTACTTGCAATTTCACTGGTAGAAAAACGGCATTACTGCTTTTTCTACGATTCCACATGTCTAAAAACAATACAAATATGATTCACTGCAGGTGGCATTATTGCCATAAAATGCTTCTGCTACAATGCAGTACTTTTAGCATGGACAGATATGATGCACTGAAAACAACATTGACACTAATTGCTCAGCAGTCAGCACTGCAGCATAATGCTAATTGTACTGGGAGCTGGCAATAAGCCTATAGAAATGTCAGGTTTGGGGGGAAAAATACAGCTGTGTTCAAATAAGATTAAAAGAAATGTTCTTTCTTGCAGGTGGCTGCCTTTGAGGTTCTGCAGCAGCTGCCGCTGTATTATAAGGCAGTACCTGCACCCAGCCTCAGCTCCCCACTCCCTAAAAGCTGTTCCTGCCCTTCCCTATTATGCACAATTATTCTTCTTTCTAACCTTTCCCATCACTGTCCCTGACAATAGAATAGAAGCTGGATTGTGAGTGAACACTGTTCCTAAAATAGTTTTCTGCCAGAGACTGCTACACCCGTCCACCCTCATTCACAGCCCAACACAGACCCCTTGCTTGCTGTCCCACTGATTGGCTCATCCAGGCTGTCTGTCATTCTGTGAGCCAATCAGGGTAAGCCCCACCCCTCCTCACACACACCAACATTTTCTCTCAGGGTCATGTGAGCAGCCTTTTTCCTCCTCGTGGTTTTTCCTGCCAACATGTGCAGTTAAATGGCACTCCGCACCGTTTGAAAGCAAACCTGGATAGATTTGGGTTTGTCTTGCGGACACATTTTTGGGAAGTTCATAATGAAACCAGTTCGTTATGAATCGGTTTGCTCATCTCTAGTTCAAAGTTCAAAAATATGGCTAGCACCATTCAAAATTCACAAGAATATATACAGTATAGCTGTAACTTCTTTGGCAGTACTAGTCATTAGGGATGAGCGAATCAACTTCGGATGAAACATCCAGAGTTGATTCGCATAAAACTTTGAATACTGTATGAAGCGAGCGCTCCGTACAGTATTAGAATGTATTGGCTCCTATGAGCCGAAGTTTTTACTTTGTGAAGTCTCGCGAGACTTTGCATCATAACTTCATAAATCAATTTCTACGGTAAAAAAAACATTTCCCGAACTCGGGTTTGGTTCCAATGGCCCAATGAACCTTAGTATGACACTGTTAGGCCTTATTCACACATCCTTGTCCGTGATGGCATCTGTGATAAGATGGTTGGTGGTTCATCCGAGAAGCTATCTGTGAAAAATCTGTGTTTGGTCCACATGTCCATTTTTCACTCTAAGGCCTCATGCACACGACTGTTGTGTGCACCCGTGGCCGTTGTTCCGTTTTCCGTGATTTTCTGCGGACCCATTGACTTTCAATGGGTCCGTTGAAAACTCGGAAAATGCACCGTTTGTCATCCGCCTCCGTGATCCGTGTATCCTGTCCGTCCAAAAAATATGACGGACAATGGTTCACGGACCCATTCAAGTCAAGAAAAAACACGGATGCACACAAGATTGGCATCCGTGTCTGTGATCCGTGTCCGTAGGCTACTTTCATACAGACAGATCCGAAGATCCGTCTGCATAAAAGCTTTTTCAGAGCTGAAAACTCAAATCCGACAGTATATTCTAACACAGAGGCGTTCCCATAGTGATGAAGACGCTTCTAGTTAGAATATACTACGAACTGTGTACATGACTGCCCCCTGCTGCCTGGCAGCACCCGATCTCTTACAGGATGCTGTGATCCGCACAATTAACCCCTCAGGTGCCGCACCTGAAGGGGTTAATTGTGCGTATCATAGCCCCCTGTAAGAGATCAGGGGCTGCCAGGCAGCAGGGGGCAGACCCCCCTCCCTCCCCAGTTTTAATTTCATTGGTGGCCAGTGCGGCCCCCCCCGGCCCCCCCTCCCTCTATTGTATTAATATCATTGGTGGCCAGTGCGGCCCCCCCTCCCTCCCTTTATTGTATTATCATTGGTAGCCAGTGTGCGGCCCCCCGGCCCCCCCTCCCTCCCTCTATTGTATTATCATTGGTGGCCAGTGTGCGCCCCCCCGGCCCCCCCTCTATTGTATTAATATCATTGGTGGCCAGTGTGCGGCCTCCCCTCTCCCCCCCCCCCCGATCATTGGTGGCAGCGGAGAGTTCCGATCGGAGTCCCAGTTTAATCGCTGGGGCTCCGATCGGTAACCATGGCAACCAGGATGCTACTGCAGTCCTGGTTGCCATGGTTACTTAGCAATATTAGAAGCATCATACTTACCTGCTGCGCTGTCTGTGACCGGCCGGGAGCTCCTCCTACTGGTAAGTGACAGATCATTAAGCAATGCGCCGCACAGACCTGTCACTTACCAGTAGGAGGAGCTCCCGGCCGGTCTCACGAGACTTCGCAAAGTATTAACTTCGGCTCATAGGAGCCTATACATTCTAATACTTCACTGAGCGCTCGCTCGGTACAGTATTAGAACAAAGTATTATGCGAATTGACTTCGGATGTTTCATCCGAAGTCCATTCGCTCATCCCTACTAGTCATCTACACTCACAAAAATTACCTATAATCACATCTGAATATTCTGGTTTCAGGCCAATTTAAGGAGATACATCAGAACCATTTCCTTGTGGTGTAATCCAGGTCATTTTAATGAGTGATAAAATATTCATGAAAGTAATATCTCTTAATCATTGCTTTCGTATCTTTTATCTTCACTGCGTTCTGTTTGGAAAAAAAATGTCAGTATAAACTGCTAGATTTACAAGAAACATACTTCCAGGAAAGCCCTATTAAGGAACCTTATTACAGCAATATAACATACTGTGTATTTCATATTTCATATAAAGCCTTTTATGCATGGAATCTGGAAGCTGAACTGATATAATCCTTTTTAATGCCAAGAACCTGATCTGACATTTAAGATTATTAACCTATAAACACAGAATGAATTCCTCTTTATCTTGGATATTATGTTGCCTCTTGAGAAAAAAACCATATGTTTTTTATCCTAGCGCAGAAATGGGATTGTTTTCGTTTTATTGCATTCCACTGACACTGGATAGATGTATGAAACTAGATTTAGAGTTATATTTTAAGTTTCTTATTTTAAAAAATATATAAATTGACCAATGTTAGCAAAGACAGTACAATCCCACTGTAAGAAGATGTGATGCATCTGTGTCAAAGTCAAGGTGTTTTACTCAAAGTCCCATGGTCCCTGGAATTTAATGGAAGACAACCAGATTTTCTTTGGCCATGTGCATGGAACCTGGATGGTGGCACCCTAAATAACTGTGACTCCGTATTCTGCTATATATGCCTAGAATAGCACCAGATTTTCTCCGCTTGAGGAGTATCCAGTGGTGAATGCCACAATTAATTCTTTTCCAGATGAATTCTGCATGTACAGTTGGGTCCCATAGGCTTTTAGCATTTAGAATATATACAACTCAGAGATTGCAGAGAGCGATAGTACAGACATATGAATGAGCCTTTACTAGCATTTGTAGGTATACTAAGCCTATTACAGTCAGCCAAGAATATCCATGTAAAAAATATAATTACATTTGTTTTCCATGGAATTTTCCACTTAGAAAGAACAGATTCCAGTTTTGGCAGTACATTTTCCATTTCCATTTCCAGAGCATTCTGCTTTGTCATACATTATGTTGCATTTGACCAATATACGGTAGTATGTATATTTTATACAAACTATATGGTTTATGCTGAAATAACCTGTAGCTTTATCTCTATATATTTATTTTTACATAGGTAAAACCCTTTGGATACCATGTCCTATTATCCATTCCATTCACAACTTTTTGTACTTTTTAAGGGTGTGTTCACATATACACCACTATTATGCTTTGTTTCCTTCCAGCATGCTACAGAAACACCAGAGGGAACTGATGCCACAAGTTGTCCATCCAGTTCATCAGTTGTAATACCAAACCTGTTCATGACCTGCTATTTTCCATCATGGTCATCAGACATGGTGGCCTATTTCACCCTATGAAGAGCTAGAGGTAGGCCAGGTACACTACATAGTCTCCTGTATATGAGATAGTTAAAAAAAAATGCAAATTATGGCACCCAGTGTTCCCAATCGACTCAGATTTTTGCTCAGGTTAGACTATAACAGGTAGTGGAATAATGGTAGCTCAAAAAAAGTTGTGTAGTGCTGCACCGATTCCTGGTGGTCAAGTGCTGAAAGGGTGGTGGTCTCAAATATTTATAGAAAATAACCAAAAGGACAATACTCACCTGTTGAAACCCCTGCAGGCTAAAAGGCCTAAAGGTAATAAAGCATTTGTCCTTTATGTTGACACTCAAGGCAATTACATCATTAACTGGATGTGCACAGGTTCTACATAGATGCAGGATGAGAATTATCATCTCTAGTGGCCCAATGAACCTTAGTATGACACTGTTAGGCCTCATTTACACATCCTTGTCCGTGATGGCATCTGTGACAAGATGGTTGGTGGTTCAGCCGAGAAGCTGTCTGTGAAAAATCTGTGTTTGGTCCACATGTCCATTTTTCGCTCTAAGTGTGTCATACATATTCCATGAACACTTCTCCTACCAATGCCTTAGGACAGTGATGGTGAGCCTTTTAGAGATTGAGTGCCCAAACTGCAACCCAAAACCCACGTATTTATCACAAAGTGCCGACACGGCAATTTACCCTGAATACTACAGCCCAATATAGTATATCTTTCATGTACTTTATCATTTAGCTATAATAGCCTGCCTACATTCAATGTGCTGCTTGTGCTGTTCATAGTGCGCCCTGTGTTGAAAAATGGCAGGACTTTTTCCCGAGTGCGGGTGCCCACAGAGAGGGCTCTGAGTACCACCTCTGGCACCAGTGCCATAGGTTCGCCACCACTGCGTTTGGTTGCATCTTAAGTCTTAACCCCTTAGTGACCAGCCTGTTTTGGGCCTTACTGACCAAGCGTTTTTCTTCCTTTTTTTTCATCTTTGCGTACCAAGAGCTATAACTTTTTTTATTTTTCTGTCTTTATAGCTTTATGACGGTTTGTTTTTTGCGGGACAAGTTGTAGTTTTTCATGGTGCCATTTTGGGGTACACACAACTTTCTGACTAACTTTTATTAACTATTTTTGGGAGAAAGATGGGAAAAACAGTATTACTGCCACTAAGTTTTCATGTTATAAATTTTACGGCGTTCCTTTTTCAATATAAATAACATAATATCTTTTTTATTTTTCTTGCTATGGAGTTGTGTGAGGGCTTGATTTTTGCAGGATGTCTTGTAGTTTTCATTGGTATGATTTTGGAGTAAATTACGCTTTTTGATTGCTTGTTATTAAGTTTTTTCAGTGACAACTAAATATAAATGAGCAATTCTGCAATTATGGCATTCACCGTAGGGGATAATTTACATGATATTTATGTAGTGTAGGTCGTTATGAGCATGGTGATACCACACATATGGGGGAGATTTTTTTGGCCATTTTTTTTCACTGAAAAGCATATTTTCAATGGAAAAAAAAGCATGTTTTTATTTTTAATGGAATTTATTTTTAATGAATGCGGTTTTTTAAAACTTTTTTTACTACTTAATAGTCCAACAAGAGGACTATAACAGACAATATTCAGATTTTAAAATGCAATGCACTATACCTATAGTGCATTGCATTTTAATTTGAGTGCTTTACTAAGATTGACCAGCAGGCTGTACGAGAGAGGCGCAGCTTGTTGAAAAATAATCAAGGCTGGTTTGGGGCCTACATCAGACCCCAGTCAGCCTTCCTTCACACACATCAGCACCCCACAATCGCATTTGCGCGGTGCCGATGTTAGACAGAGGGAGTCAGCTCTTGCCCGGGGCATGTAATGCATTAAACAGCCTGGATCGGCACTCCTGCAGGTCCGGGCTATTAGAGCAGGAGCACGGCTCTCACGTGAGAGTCGGGCCCCTGTTCCCCACTGTATGGGGGACCCGTGCAGCGCTTAAACTGGACAGCTGTAAAAAAGCGGCGGCCTAGCCTAAGGCCCCTTAGTGACCGCCGAAAAAAGGCGTCTGCGTGGTCACTTAAGGGTTAATAGACCGTGTCTTCATTTATAAGCTAATAAAAGTAGACCACGGCACTCGTGTTTGTGATTTTAAATATTATATTTTCATATTTTCATTTTTTCATTTTTTCTATTTTTTCAACATCCAGGAGTAGATAAATGCAAACTGGCCAACGTTTCGGTCCTAACACGGGACCTTGTTTACGGCCTTAGTTACTTGCAGCATGTTGCCTATTGGATGCGGTAGGCAATAGGCAACATGCTGCAAGTAACTAAGGCCGTGAACAAGGTCCCGTGTTAGGACCGAAACGTTGGCCAGTTTGCATTTATCTACTCCTGGATGTTAAAAAAATTGAAAATATGAAAATATGAAAATATAATATTTAAAATCACAAACACGAGTGCCGTGGTCTACGTTTATTACATTACCTCCATTACCATTGAGCACCGTACCCAATGACAAAGAGGAGTGCCGTCCAACACAAGCTATAACCATTTATTTATAAGCTGTTATATTTTGATGATAGGCTGGATTCTATTACAATGATGTCCCAGAATAGTGATTAAGAGAGATTTATGAAACTGTCTAAAAGAAAAAAGTATTTCATGCCTATAGCAAAAAATATATTTGTACCATGTTAGCCAGTAAATAAAAGATTTTAAAATTGAGATTTCTCAGTGTTTGATACCTTTTAAGAGCTAATTGAAAAGATTGTGACACAAATACAAGCTTTTGAGGCTACATGGGCCCCTTCCTCTGCGGTCTTTTAAGAGAGTATCTGAAGATTCACATATTTATACACCAAAGTACATAGAAATAATGATGTAAATGAGACAAGTGATGTTAAGCAGATCAGTATGAGTGTAGGAGGAAACAAACAGTCGTGGCAGTAACTTATTGTAGTAATTATAGATAAGGAATATAGATAAGTAAAGTTTTATTGTCTTCTAATAGATATCCAGTCCATGAAAGTGATGAACCCAAGAGGTTTGAGGGGCACATTCCTCAAAGGAAACCTGTCATGTGGGTATTTAATTATAATATATCTCATTATATACAATCATTAACCATTAAAAAGTACCTTAGATTTATTCACTTACTGGTGTGACAGATGGTTACCTCATAATATGCACAAAAAGATGCCACGCGCCGCATGATAATGAGCTGATTTGAGTCCAGCGTGACATCTAACTTTGATATGAGTGCAGCGTTTTTTCTATTCAGCGCTGTAGCCACTCCCCTATTAACTTGTTCAGAAGCTCAAAATCCCGCGCATGCACACTGTCTGATCAGTGTAATGATGCACATTCATAGCTGAAAGTAAACTGGGCATGCGTCGGCTCATCCTCACTTCCAGTGGACCAGTACAAGCAGGAGTTATTTGGCGGGCAGAGTGTACATCTCGGGTAAGCGTTGTCACATGTATGTACAGACCTCTTCCCGATGTTCTAAATGCAAAACCAAATAATGTGTGGGGCAGCAGGGAGAGTCTGTGTTAACAGTGAGGCTGGCTGCTGCCTGCCCACTGCACAGTACAAGTCAACCAGGAGAACGCTTACCCGAGATGTACACAAGTACGACAAATAAATACTGCTTGTACTGGTCCACCGAAAGTGAAGATGAGCCGACGCATGCCCAGTTTACTTTCAGCTAGGAATGTGCGTCATTACACTGATCAGACAGCGCGCATGCGTGGGATTTGAGATAAGAATTCGTGGCCCGAAATACAATTTAAAAAAAGCTGTAGATGATAAAATGGGCGTAGATTATTACGTCATTTATTCATTTTAATAATTGGCAGGAAAATGAATAACAGGGAATGCAAAGGTACTATATTACTAAGGTAAAAAAAAGGGGGAGGAATATACTATTGAAATTAGTAATTATATAATAAGGGCTAGTTTGTTCATAGGGTGATAAACAAATGACAGGTTCCCTTTAAAAGATGTAGAAGGACATAAATCCATGAGACACATTCATTTCTGATCTGAGTGTTTCAAAGGTTATCATTAGTGATGGACGAACTTCGGCCGGGACGTTTCGCGAACGCGCAGTCACGAACAAATGTTCGTGAACTGCGCGATTGCGAAGGGCCCCATTCACTTTAATGGCAGGAAAACCTGAACAGCTTTCAGGTCATATTTGCAGCCACCAAATACTTATTAGAAGTGCACAAATAGTCCCACAACATGGACAGTGACATACCAGAGGGGGAACAATGGCAAAAATTCCCACAAAAAATATATTTTAATCAGGGGCCATTTTTATGCATCTTAAAGGGAAACTCTTAAAATGTGCCCTGCTGGAGCCTAGAAAATTTTTATTTTAGGCCACGGGAGTACAGGCCCCAAAAAATAGGCATTCACCTGAAAGAAAAGAACAAGTGATTATGTGGCTGGAGGTACATTAGGCGGTCAGTGCATAACAATTTTACTGTAGGCCAGTGGAGTACAGGTCCCAAAAATTATGCATTCACCTGACAGAAAAGAACAAGTTATAATGTGGCTGGAGGTATATTAGGCGGTCAGTGGATAACAATTTTACTGCAGGCCAGTGGAGTACAGGTCCCAAACATTAGGCATTCGCCGAAAAGAAAAGAACAAGTGATTATGTGGCTGGAGGTACATTAGGCGTTCTCTTAAAGGGATTCTGTCATCAGAAATGAGCCCTATAAGCTAAACATATGGCGATGTCCCTTGTAAAACACAGAATCCTAAAGTGAGTTTATCAAATGCCCCTGTGGCTCCATATTCCTAAAAAAGCGGTTTATATCACCAGTCAATCACTTGAAAATGTGTCCAAGGGGACGTCTCATGGTGAAACGTGCTCGGCTGCAGCCATGTCGTTTAGGTGCCCAGCGACGCCTTCTGAGCTGAAATCGCCGCCCTCCCTTTCATGCGATCCGCCTACCTTACGTCATCACTGCCTCTCTAACCACCGCTCGCTTCATCCAGATCCCACACGTGCACACTAGGTATATCCTGAAGCGCCCGTGCGGACTACTGGCAGCGGCCTTGTATAGCGAAGTGCTCATGCGCCGGCCGGCGCACTTCGCTCGAACCTCCACTGACTGCCCTATTACAGCCCATCCCAGCCATCCAACCTCCTACAGCCTGGTTCAAAGCTTGCGGGATCTGGATGACGCGAGCGGTGGTTAGAGAGGCAGTCATGACGTAAGGTAGGCGGATCGCATGAAAGGGAGGGCGGCGATTTCAGCTCAGAAGGCCATGCTGGGCACCTAAACGACATGGCTGCAGCCGGGCACCTTTCACCATGAGACGTCCCCGTGGACACATTTTCATGTGATTGACAGGTTATATAAACCGCTTTTTTAGGAATATAGAGCCACAGGGGCATTTGATAAACTCACTTTAGGATTCTGTGTTTTACAAGGGACATCGCAATATGTTTAGCTTATAGGGCTCATTTCTGATGACAGAATCCCTTTAATAACAACTTTACTGTAGGCCAGTGGAGTACAGGCCCCAAAAAATATGCAATCACCTGACAGAAAAGAACAAGTGATTATGTGGCTGGGGGTATATTAGACGGTCAGTGGATAACAATTTTACTGTAGGCCAGTGGAGTACAGGCCCCAAAAATTAGGCATTCATCTGACAGAAAAGAACAAGTGATTATGTGGCTGGAGGTATATTAGACGATCAGTGGATAACAATTTTATTGTAGGAAAGTACAGGCCCCAAAAATTAGGCATTCACCTGACAAAAAAGAAAAGTAATGTGGCTGGAGGTACATTAGGCGGTCACTGAATAACAATTTTACTGTAGGCCAGTGGAGTACAGGCCCCAAAAATTAGGCATTCACCTGACAGAAAAGAAAAAGTAATGTGGCTGGAGGTACATTAGGCGGTCACTGAATAACAATTTTACTGTAGGCCAGTGGAGTACAGGTCCCAAAAATTAGGCATTCACCTGACAGAAAAGAACAAGTGATTATGTGGCTGGACCTATTTTAGACGGTCAGTGAATAACAATTTTACTGTAGGCCAGTACAAGCCCCAAAAATTAGGCATTCACCTGACAAAAAAGAACTTGTGATGATGTGGCTGGAGGTACAATAGGCTGTCACTGGCTAAAAATTTGACTGTAGGCCAGTAAAGGCCCCTAAAATTACCTGACAGAAAAGAACTAGTGATTATATGTCTGGAGGTAAATTAGGCGGTCACTGGATAAAGTTTTTACTGTAGGCCACTGGAGTAGAGGCCCCAAAAATTTGGCATTCAACTGACAGAAAAGGCCCTTTATGCCGCTGTATATACATAAGACAAGGACCATTCTTTGTTCTAGGTGGTGGCGGATATGTGTGGGCTGGCATGAGGAAATTCAATTACAAATGGTCATCGCAGGTGTTGAATTACTCCGAGATCCATGCCTCGTTCATTCAAATGTGATGTAGTCCACACTGTTGTGAGCTAGGTGAGTGCGCTTATCGGTCACGATCCCCCCTGCTTCGCTGAACGTCCTTTCGGACAGGACACTCGACGAGGGGCAAGCCAAGAGTTCCATGGCAAATTGTGCCAGCTCTGGCCACAGGTCAAGCCTGCACACCCAGTAGTCCAGGGGTTCCTCGCTTCTCAGAGCGTCCACATCGGCCGTTAACCCAATGTAGTCACACACCTGTCGGTCTAGGCATTCCCTGAGGCTGGATCCGGAGGGCGGCTGTCGATGGGTTGGTTGCAAGAATGATCTCATATCTGAAGTGACCAACACATCTTCAAACTGCCCTCTTCTTGCATGCGCTGTTGGATTGGTACCCACAACTGTTTCTCTGTGAGTGGAAATTCCTCTGCCAGAACCCGAAAAAGCAGGATGCAGCTTTTTTCGAAGCAAGGCCTGGAAAAGCTGCATTCTGACAGCCCTCTGTAATGCTGGTAAGATATCCGCCATTTTGTTTTTGTACCATGGGTCTAAGAACGTTGCCACCCAGTACTGGTCCTTGCCCTTTATGATTTTTATACGGGGGTCCCTCTTCAAACACTGGAGAATAAAGGCCCCCATTTGCATTAAACTGGAAGCGGTGGAGTGGCCTGGCTCCTGCTCATCGTCCAGGATAATTTCGTCCTCGGTCTCCTCCTCCCAGCTACGGACAACACCAGGGATCCCAGAAAAGTTTAAAGCATGCTCTTCTTGCTCCTCCTCCTCCTCCGCCCCGGCAATATCCTTCTCTGACTCCTCTTCAGACTCCTGCTGACTTGTCTCAGATGGAGTAGCCCCCCACCCCCCCCCCCCCCGGAATTCATTCAGCATTGCAACTTCCTCATCTTCCAGCTCCTGCTCCTCGACGGCTTGAACAATGACACAACGCAATGCACGCTCCAGAAAGAAGGCGTAAAGTACCATGTCACTGATGGTGCCCTAGATGCAACTGACCAGCATGTGTCGCGCATGAGCAGCCACTGGCACGGTGAAAAGAAACCAAGCTCCCCAGAACCTGTCCTGCTGCAGAGTTCGTACAGGTATTCGTTAACGGCACGTTGCTGCTGGAGCAGCCTATCAAGCATATACAAGGTGGATTTCCAGCGCGTCAGGCTGTCACAAATGATACGTCTGATAGGCAGGTGGTGTCGCCGCTGAACGTCGGCAAGGCAAGCCATGGCCGTGTAAGATCTTCTAAAAGGGCTAGAGATTTTCCTAGCCTGCCGCAAGACGTCCTGGACCCCGGGGTATTTGGCAACAAATCGCTGCACGACTAAGTTCAGGACGTGTGCCACAAATTTTCTAAGGCACGTGTGTCATTTTGCCCTTTTTCAGCGCGCTCAGCAGATTGGCACCGTTGTCACACACCACTTTACCAACTGTCAAATTGAGCGGGGTTAGCCACTGATCGGCCTGTGACCGCAGAGCTGAAAGCAGTGCAGGACCGTTGTGGCTCTTGGCTCTTAGGCACAGTATGGCAATGTCTCACCTGGCACGTCAAATAGGTTCTGGGGAGCTTGGGGGGTGCAGTGGAAGAGGCGGTAGCAGTGGAAAAGGAGGAGTCAGCCGAGGAGGAGATGGAGGATGGAGTAGGAGGAGGAGAAGAAGAGGCAGGCCTGCATGCAATCCGTGGCGGTAACACCAAATCCACATGGGTGCCACGAGTTACAGGCTTGACCACCGTCAGAAGGTTCACCCAGTGGGCAGTAAAAGTTATGTACCTTCCCTGACCGTGTTTGCTAGACCACATGTCTGTGGTCAGATGTATCTTGGCACCGACACTGTGTGCCAGAGATATATTCAATTGCCGCTGAACGTGGCCATACATGTAGCTCTGGGATGTCCTTCTGGGAGAAATATTTCCTTCCAGGAACCTTACATTGCATTGTGGCAAAGGCCACAAATTTTCTAAGGGCCTCCGAGTCCACCACTTTATATGGCAGTAGTTGGCGGGCAAGTCAGCGGTCAGCCGTTGGGCAAAAGGGTTATCCGGCGTCATCAACTTCTTACGCTTGAACATTTTGTTCACGGAAGCCTGCTTTTTACCAGATGAATGCGACGACGGCAAAGTGGAAGGTGGAGTGGAGGACAAATGGGAGGAGAGAGGAGAAGGAGAAGAGGCAGGATGTGGAGCGCCGGGAGTGTGGCTTTGTGGGTTCTGATGGCGTTGCTCGAACTGGGCTCAGTGATGGGAGGCCAGGTGCCTTCTTAAGGCGGTCGTCCCTAGGTGAGGGTTGGGCTTACCGCGACTTATGCGTTGACAGCACAGGATGCAGATTGCAACACTATTGTCAACAGCTGACACGTTAAATAAAGCCTGCACTGCGGAGCAATGTGCCGGTGTCCTTGGAGCGCCAGATGTGAACGTGCATGGTGAATGGCTCGCTCCATATACTTTTGCAGTCTGCTTTTTGCCTCCTGTGCAATGCGAGTTCTGCCTGCTTCTCCTCCTTCTCCTCCCTATCTGCCTCTCCGTCTCTTCCTCTGAACTCCCCTCCTCTTAATCTCTTGTGGGCACCCACGTGATTTCCATCGACACGTCATCATCGCCACCTTCACCACCACTGACATTAGAGATCTCGGAGTAGAGTAGAGCACACTAGTCACAGCAGGCAGCAGGCACAGACTGGCAGGACTGGAGACTGAAGTGGAGACCAGTTGAGGAGGAGGCAGGAGCACCAAGCAGAGAGAAGAGGACCGGTCCAGTACAGCACAGGCAGGCACAGGCTGGCAGCAGTAGCAGTGCAAGACTGAGACTGTGACACTCTCACTCAGTCATTCTCAGTCAGACACTGCTGAGCTGCTCAGACTGGTTTCCCGCAGACAGAGAGCGGGAATCTGACTGGCGCCAGTGCGTCCGGCAGGGCCACTCCCTCCCTAGTCCCTCCACTCCAGGTACACCCCCGGCCCGGCCCCCTCCACCGCCTGAGTCCGCCTCCCTCTGCTGCTTCTCCAACCTGGTGGCTGGCTGGCGTGCTTCAGTCCCTCCTCCCTCCCTCCACTCAGGTACGCCCCCGGTCCGGCCCCCTCCACTGCCTTCCTCTATCTGTGCTGCTCGCCTGCTTCAATCTATATTTGTGGAAGCAGGTATATCAAACCCCTTAATCTGAATTTTGTAGAAGCAGGTATATCGCACCCCTCAATCTGTATTTTGTGGAAGCAGGTATAGCAAACCCCTTAAACAGTATTTTGTGGAAGCAGGTATATCGCACCCCTCAATCAGTATTTTGTGGAAGCAGGTATATTGCACCCCTCAATCAGTATTTTGTAGAAGCTAGTATATAGAACCTTTTATTCAGTATTTTGTAGAAGCAGGTATATCGCACTCCTCAATCAGTATTTTGTTGAAACAGGTATATAGAACACCTGAATCAATATTTGGTGGAAGCAGGTATATTGCACCCCTCAATCTGTATTTAGTGGAAGAAGGTATATAGAACCCCTTAATCAGTATTTTGTAGAAGCAGGTATATCCCACCCCTGAATCAGTATGTTGTGGAAACAGGTATATAGGACACCTGAATCAATATTTGGTGAAAGCAAGTATATCGCACCCCCCAATCTGTATTTTGTGGAAGCAGGTATATCAAACCCCTTAATCAGTATTTTGTAGAAGCAGGTATATTGCACCCCTCAATCAGTATTTTGTGGAAGGCGGTGTATCGAAGGTCTCAATCAATATTTGGTGGAAGCAGGTATATCGCACCCCTCAATCTGTATTTTGTGGAAGCAGGTATATAGAACCCCTTAATAAGTATTTTGTAGAAGCAGGGATATCCCACCCCTCAATCAGTATTTTGTGGAAACAGGTATATAGGACACCTGAATCAATATTTGGTGGAAGCAGGTATATCGCACCCCCAATCTGTATTTTGTGGAAGCAGGTATATCAAACCCCTTAATCAATATTTTGTGGAAGCAGGTATATCGCACCCCTCAATCTGTATTTTGTGGAAGCAGGTATATCAAATCCCTTAATCAGTATTTTGCGGAAGCAGGTATATTGCACCCCTCAATCAGTATTTTGTGGAAGCAGGTATATCGCACCCCTCAATCATTATTTTGTGGAAGCAGGTATGTAGTACCCCTTAGTAAGTATTTTGTAGAAGCAGTTATATCGCACCCCTCAATCAGTATTTTGTGGAAACAGGAATATATAGAACACCTGATTCAATATTTGGTGAAAGCAGGTATATCGCACCCCTCAATCAGTATTTTGTGGAAGCTGGTATATCAAACCCCTTAATCAGTATTTTGTGGAAACAGGTATATCGCACCCTTCAGTCAGTATTTTGTGGAAGCAGGTATATCGCCCTCCTTAATCAGTATATTGTGGAAGCAGGCTTATAGAACCCCTTAATCAGTATTTTGTAGAAGCAGGTATATCGCACCCCTCAATCAGTATTTTGTCGAAGCAGGTACAGTACAGACCAAAAGTTTGGACACACCTTCTCATTCAAAGAGTTTTCTTTATTTTCATGACTATGAAGGCATCAAAACTATGAATTAACACATGTGGAATTATATACATAACAAACAAGTGTGAAAAAACAGAAAATATGTCATATTCTAGGTTCTTCAAAGTAGCCACCTTTTGCTTGGATTACTGCTTTGCACACTCTTGGCATTCTCTTGATGAGCTTCAAGAGGTAGTCCCCTGAAATGGTCTTCCAACAGTCTTGAAGGAGTTCCCAGAGATGCTTAGCACTTGTTGGCCCTTTTGCCTTCACTCTGCGGTCCAGCTCACCCCAAACCATCTCGATTGGGTTCAGTTCCGGTGACTGTGGAGGCCAGATCATCTGGCGCAGCACCCCATCACTTTCCTTCATGGTCAAATAGCCCTTACTTTCAAAGTTTTCCCAATTTTTCGGCTGACTGACTGACCTTCATTTCTTAAAGTAATGATGGCCGCTCGTTTTTCTTTACTTAGCTGCTTTTTTCTTGCCATAATACAAATTCTAACAGTCTATTCAGTAGGACTATAAGCTGTGTATCCACCTGACTTCTCCTCAACGCCACTGATGGTCCCAACCCCATTTATAAGGCAAGAAATCCCACTTATTAAACCTGACTGGGCACACCTGTGAAGTGAAAACCATTTCAGGGGACTACCTCTTGAAGCTCATCAAGAGAATGCCAAGAGTGTGCAAAGCAGTAATCAAAGCAAAAGGTGGCTACTTTGAAGAACCTAGAATATGACATATTTTCAGTTGTTTCACACTTGTTTGTTATGTATATAATTCCACATGTGTTAATTCATAGTTTTGATGCCTTCAGTGTGAATCTACAATTTTCATAGTCATGAAAATAAAGAAAACTCTTTGAATGAGAAGGTGTGTCCAAACTTTTGGTCTGTACTGTATATAGAACACCTCAATCAGTATTTTGTAGAAACAGGTATATCGCACCCCTCAATCAGTATTTTGTGGAAGCCGGTGTATCGCAGGCGTCAATCAATATTTAGTGGAAGCAGGTATATCACACCTTTCAATTAGTATTTTGTGGAAGCCGGTGTATCGCAGGCCTTAATCAATATTTGGTGGAAGCAGGTATATCGCACCGCTCAATCAGTATTTTGTGGAAGCAGGTATATAGAACCCTTTAATCAGTATTTTGTAGAAGCAGGTATATCCCACCCCTCAATCAGTATTTTGTGGAGACAGGTATATACACTCACCTAAAGAATTATTAGGAACACCTGTTCTATTTCTCATTAATGCAATTATCTAGTCAACCAATCACATGGCAGTTGCTTCAATGCATTTAGGGGTGTGGTCCTGGTCAATACAATCTCCTGAACTCCAAACTGAATGTCAGAATGGGAAAGAAAGGTGATTTAAGCAATTTTGAGAGTGGCATGGTTGTTGGTGCCAGGCGGGCCGGTCTGACTATTTCACAATCTGCTTAGTTACTGGGATTTTCACGCACAACCATTTCTAGGGTTTACAAAGAATGGTGTGAAAAGGGAAAAACATCCAGTATGCGGCAGTCCTGTGGGCGAAAATGCCTTGTGGATGCTAGAGGTCAGAGGAGGATGGGCCGACTGATACAAGCTGATAGAAAAGCAACGTTGACTGAAATAACCACTCGTTACAACCGAGGTATGCAGCAAAGCATTTGTGAAGCCACAACACGCACAACCTTGAGGCGGATGGGCTACAACAGCAGAAGACCCCACCGGGTACCACTCATCTCCACTACAAATAGGAAAAAGAGGCTACGATTTGCACGAGCTCACCAAAATTGAACTGTTGAAGACTGGAAAAATGTTGCCTGGTCTGATGAGTCTCGATTTCTGTTGAGACATTCAAATGGTAGAGTCCGAATTTGGCGTTAACAGAATCAGAACATGTATCCATCATGCCTTGTTACCACTGTGCAGGCTGGTGGTGGTGGTGTAATGGTGTGGGGGATGTTTTCTGGGCACACTTTAGGCCCCTTAGTGCCAATTGGGCATCATTTAAATGCCACGGGCTACCTGAGCATTGTTTCTGACCATGTCCATCCCTTAATGACCACCATGTACCCATCCTCTGATGGCTACTTCCAGCAGGATAATGCACCATGTCACAGAGCTCGAATCATTTCAAATTGGTTTCTTGAACATGACAATGAGTTCACTGCACTAAAATGGCCCCCACAGTCACCAGATCTCAACCCAATAGAGCATCTTTGGGATGTGGTGGAACGGGAGCTTCGTGCCCTGGCTGTGCATCCCTCAAATCTCCATCAACTGCAAGATGCTATCCTATCAATATGGGCCAACATTTCTAAAGAATGCTATCAGTACCTTGTTTAATCAATGCCACGTAGAATTAAGGCTGTTCTGAAGGCAAAAGGGGGTCCAACACCGTATTAGTATGGTGTTCCTAATAATTCTTTAGGTGAGTGTAGAACACCTGAATCAATATTTGGTGGAAGCAGGTATATCGCACCCCTCAATCAGTATTTTGTGGAAGCAGGTATATCAAACCCCTTAATCAGTATTTTGTGGAAGCAGGTACAGTCTGGTCCATAAATTTTGGGACATCGACACAATTCTAAATTTTCTGGCTCTATACACCACCACAATAGATTTGAGATAAAACGAACAATATGTGCTTTAACTGCAGACTGTCAGCTTTAATTTGAGGGTATTTACATCCAAATCAGGTGAATGGTGTAGGAATTACAACAGTTTGCATATGTGCCTCCCACTTGTTAAGGGACCAAAAGAATTGGGACAGAATAATAATCATAAATCAAACTTTCACTGTTTAATACATGGTTGCAAATCCTTTGCAGTCAATTACAGCCTGAAGTCTGGAACGCATAGACATCACCAGACGCTGGGTTTCATCCCTGGTGATGCTCTGCCAGGCCTCTACTGCAGCTGTCTTCAGTTGCTGCTTGTTCTTGGGGCATTTTCCCTTCAGTTTTGTCTTCAGCAAGTGAAATGCATGCTCAATCGGATTCAGGTCAGGTGATTGACTTGGCCATTGCATAACATTCCACTTCTTTCCCTTAAAAAACTCTTTGGTTGCTTTTGCAGTATGCTTTAGGTCATTGTCCATCTGCACTGTGAAGTGCCGTCCAATGAGTTCTGAAGCATTTGGCTGAATATGAGCAGATAATATTGCCCGAAACACTTTAGAATTCATCCTGCTGCTTTTGTCAGCAGTCACATCATCAATAAATACAAGAGAACCAGTTCCATTGGCAGCCATACATGCATTGCCCACGCCATGACACTACCATCACCATGCTGCACTGATGAGGTGGTATGCTTAGGATCATGAGCAGTTCCTTTCCTTCTCCATACTCTTCTCTTCCCATTACTCTGGTACAAGTGGATCTTGGTCTCATCTTTCCATAGGATGTTGTTCCAGAACTGTGAAGGCTTTTTTAGATGCCGTTTAGCAAACTCTAATCTGGCCTTCCTGTTTTTGAGGCTCACCAATGGTTAACATCTTGTGGTGAACCGTCTGTATTCACCCTGGTGAAGTCTTCTCTTGATTGTTGACTTTGACACACATACACCTACCCCCTGGAGAGTGTTCTTGATCTGGCCAACTGTTATGAAGGGTGTTTTCTTCACCAGGGAAAGAATTCTTTGGTCATCCACCACAGTTGTTTTCCGTGGTCTTCCGGGTCTTTTGGTGTTGCTGAGCTCACCGGTGCATTCCTTCTTTTTAAGAATGTTCCAAACAGTTGTTTTGGCCACACCTAATGTTTTTGCTATCTCTCTGATGGGTTTGTTTTGTTTTTTCAGCCTAATGATGGCTTGCTTCACTGATAGTGACAACTCTTTGGATCTTATCTTGAGAGTTGACAGCAACAGATTCCAAATGCAAATAGCACACTTGAAATGAACTCTGGACCTTTTATCTGCTCATTGTAATTGGGATAATGAGGGAATAACACACACCTGGCCATGGAACAGCTGAGAAGCCAATTGTCCCATTACTTTTCGTCCCTTAACAAGTGGGAGGCACATATGCAAACTGTTGTAATTCCAACACCGTTGACCTGATTTGGATGTAAATACCCTCAAATTAAAGCTGACAGTCTGCAGTTAAAGCACATCTTGTTTGTTTCATTTCAAATCCATTGTGGTGGTGTATAGAGCCAAAAATGCTAGAATTGTGTTGATGTCCCAATATTTATGGACCTGACTGTATATAACACCCCTCAATCTGTATTTTGTGGAATCAGGTATATCAAACCCCTTAATCAGTATTTTGTGGAAGCAGGTATATCGCACACCTCAACCAGTATTTTGTAGAAGCAGTTATATTGCACCCTTCAATCAGTATTTTGTGGAAGCAGGTATATAGAACCCATTAATTAGTATTTTGTAGAAGCAGGTACATTGCACCCCTCCATCAGTATTTTGTGGAAACAGGTACTGTACATGCTACAGACATACTGCTGTGATGTCACAAGTTCACAACAATACTTAGTGCACCAATCAGTAATATGTAGTCAGACCAGCTAAAATGTGAAGTTGCGCGTATTGCGCAAAAAGATGCGCATCATTAATTGCCAATTTGTGCAATCGCAAATATATTGGAGCACTCTATCTGCATATAAAGCTATTGTAATGTTCTGCCGTGCCAACCATTTTCTCCAGTCTCAGGAAACTTCTAGCAGCTTGAAAAATGTAGCAACAGTGACCCACGCCTGTATTGCGCGCGCAATACGCGCATATTACATTGCCGATTTTTTCGCAAATCAAGAAAATAATCGTGAACCCTCGAATTCTCGAACATATGACGAATATTCGCCCAAATATTCGCAAAATATCATGAATTTGAATATTGCACCTGCTGCTCATCACTACAATCTAATGATTGCTTCTTATAGTTCCCTATGGAACTATAAATAAAGTGTAAAAGAAATTTAAAAGTTTAAAATAAAACAACCCCTTCCCCCAAAATGAATATAAAAAACCCTAAAAAATAAAGTACACATCTCGGGTATCACCGCATTTGAAAACACCTGTACTATTACAATATAAAAATATTTATCCCATACGGAAAAACGAGGAACGGGAAAAAAAAAAAAAAATGGCCGATTCTCCATTTTTTGGGTGACTTCTCCTTTCACAAAAAATTAAATAGTAAGGGATCAAAAAGTTGTACACACCCCAAAATGGTATCAATGGAAAGTAAAGATCGCCCGCAAATTTTTTTTCCCTCACACAGCTCCATACATATAACAACAAAATGTTTCAGAATATGGTGATGACTAAAATAATTTTTTCATGATTTTTATTTTTCTTCAGTATAAAAATGCAAAAAAAACTATACATATGTGATATTACCATAGTCGTACTGACCTGGAGAATTAAAGTTACTGGTCAGTTTTACCGTATATGGAACACAGTAAAAACAAAACGCATTAAACTGTTGCAGATTATTTTTTTTCCAATTCCCCACTATATTGTATGCAATATTAAATAATGGAATTAGAAAGTGCAACTTGTCCCACAAAAAACAAACTCTCATATGGCTATGTGAACGAAAAAAAAAAATAATTATGGCTACAGATAGGCAGGAAAACCATAAACGTAAAAAAACCTCCGGGGCTGAAAGAAAAGATGTTTTTTTTAATTTTTAAACTGTTTTATTTTAATATCACAACAGACATCTATTGAGATGATTTCAGTTTTCTTTGTCTTTACTGCTCTGATGTGTTCTTTTGTTTTTACTCCAAAGCTATTTTTTTTATTGATGATGTCACAATATTATTTGTATTTATTACTAGGCTCTGTTATTCACTAATGATGTCACAGTTTTGTTTGTTACTATCCCTAGACACCAGGACAGAGAGGCCAACCACAGGATCCTCTGGTGAGCCTAGGATCCATCACAATAAAGGACTGCAAAGGTCCAAATGAGCTGACACTTGCCATTAAGGTCTCGTTTTTATGGGATGATCCACAAATAAACTATGGTGATAAAATGTCCTGTGTGTGCAATGATAAACGTTATGAAGTAAGCATCCACCTTATGATCTATGATGGATATATTCATCAGAACTTTGCTAGATATATCCCTCATGATTACATGGTTTCTGCTACTGTACTATACCCACAGTATTGCTTGTGTAAGCATCACTGTAATATTGTACACTATCCCCGCTACAACTGCCAGAAGCACAAAAGACTTTGTAATGGTATAGATTAAAGAGTTGTCTGGTTTCATCATATTGATGGCTCAGGATAGGTCATCAATATCAGATCAATAGGGGGCCGACTGTACCCCCACTATCAGTTGTTTGCAGGGCCCGTGGTGCTGGTGCAAGCACTGCATCCTCTTGTGCTTTTCCTGCATGCTGCCTAGATTGTCAAGTGAATAGGATAAACAGCAGTGTGCTGTTCCTTTCATATTGAATTTCTGCACTGTATTATTTCTTGTTTTACCTATGTTGTTTAAATCTATTGTTCTCTGCTGCCATCTGCTGGCCGGAATTTGTATGCTGCACGCTTCGTTCGTTGTCTATAAAGTTTTATGTCTGGGCGTGGTTTTAGCAGCCTTGGGCCTGGTCACTTCCTGTAGCCTTTTTCAGTGCTGCTTTCCTTTGTGACTGGAGACACACACCTCGGCTTGTGAAGGCATCAGTTTTTGACCAGCAGTTGCCTCAGCAGTTAGCCTCAGAAAAGACATCCACATGACAGCATCTACTGTATTCCATCACCGTATGTCACTGCTCTGGATCAAATAAAGCCACGTTTGATTGCATCCTCATGTCTACGTCTGGATCCATCTAACCTGAGCATCTGCCGGTCCGGTCTGCTCCACTGCTTGGATACGAAGGTAGGCCAGTCACAAAGCCATTATCAGTTACACCTTCAATCGCCTTCATGTGGGGACAGAACAGTCAAAAACTGCCTTAAAGCCTTATACCCCAGTAAATACCCGTCTGAATGTCCAATGCCGGCTACAGGTTCCCTCAGAGCCCAGTGCCACACTCAGGAACCTCCCCTGCAACAGGCCCACTCCCAGCAAATCTGCCCAGCAACAGTGCATGTCCCATAAGCCTAAGGGGAAGCACGGCGTGTCCGCAGTAGATATATTCTCGCCTGGAAGTCCTCCACTACTCGCCAAGCCACTTTCTACATCCGATGTTAACCCTTGCTCGCATGATATAAGAACTGTTCACGCACGCGGGGCCTCCCTTAAACCAAAACCCCGCAATTCACTAAAAGGACTTTGGGAAACTCATCGGGGTGCCTCATCTGAGCCGCACAGCAATTTTCAGCCCCCAATTCAAAAGTTCATTTTCTTAATGAGACAGCGCACCTTAAATAAAAATGGCCGAAAAGGACCTCGTACAGTTCCCCAGTGATGAAACAAAACAAATGCTACCTGATACTGATCATTATGAAGAGCTCGAGGTAGAAACCACACTTCCAGCAGACCAAGTCACGCGACCAACGCGCTCTCTCAAACCAACTATAAAGATCACAGAAAATTATCACACCAGGAAAGATGAGCTATGTGACAACCTGGAAGAGCTATGGGAACGAGTTTCCTCCCTCATATCAGGATTTAAGTCCTCCTCAGGCGATGCCACCAGTTTACAAGTTGCCGTCGGGCGGCTGAACGCAGCCCATGAAAGATACAAGAGACTGTCCACAAGGTATATAACCTTTCTAAAAGACTCTAATATTGAAGAAGCCCCGTCAGAATTGTGCAAGGCAGAATCAATAGACAGACAAAGAGACGCCATGGTGCTGGATGCTAAAGATAAAGTGGAACTCCGTATCTCTCATTTGCAAGAAACTAGATCACACAGATCGCATTCATCCAAACATTCCTCGCGGTCCTACAGATCATCATGCTCTAGAAGCTCCACCCTGAGCGACAGATTACTAGAGGCCCGCATAAATGCAGAGCAATCCAAAGTGAGGCGTTCCTTCACCGAAAAAGAAGTCCTTGCGAGGGCTGAAGCAGAAGCCAAGAGGGCAGAAGCGGAGGCAGAAGCCAAGAGGGCAGAAGCGGAGGCAGAAACCAAGAGGGCAGAAGCGGAGGCAGAAGCCAAGAGGGCAGAAGCCAAGAGGGCAGAAGCGGAGGCAAAAGCCAAGAGGGCAGAAGCAGAAGCGGAGGCAAAAGCCAAGAGGGCAGAAGCAGAAGCAGAGGCTCGAATAAAGATCCTTGAATCAGAGAGGGAAGAGGAAATCGCATTAGCAAGAGTAAGACTACTTGAGCAAGCATTGAGCCAAGGCCCTGATTCAGTCTGCTTACCACCAGAGGAGATAGACGATCCAGCTGATCGCACCAGCGACTACGTACTGAAACAGTTACCTGCACCACCCCCAGTGTGCAGTACTGTCCAAGCCAACAACACTGAAACCTCCAAGTCAGCTCTACCTGCAGTGCCAGTGACACCCACAGCACCTGAGCAATCCAATAACAGTCGCCCAGACGCACCCTCTCAAGGACAGTTATTACAGCAAGATGGCTACCAGGTGTTTCCTGGCCTACCTCCACAGCTCAAGCAGCAGTCATCAGAATCTACAGAGGCTAGACCACAGCTCAACCCTGCAGCAACATCATTCTACCCGGAAGCATCTCACCCTTTCACGCCACGCAGCCTATACGCCCCAGGGGCATCACAAGTTGTCATGGCAACAAGCAGTGAGAAATCAGATATGTCTGAGTTTGCCAGGTTTATGGTGAGCAGAGAGCTAATTAACACCAGTCTCTCAAAATTTGATGACCGTGCGGAGAGCTATAGAGCCTGGAAGGCAACCTTCATAGCCGCCATCGCCAACCTCAACCTAACTGCAGAGCAGGAGCTCGACCTCTTGATCAACTGGCTGGGCCCAGGCTCCACAAATCGCATCAAGAGCCTTAGAACTGTCTATGTGGGACAAGCAGAAGCAGGTCTCGCTGCAGCCTGGCAGAGACTCGAACGCACCTTTGGCAGCGCAGAAGCAATAGAGAAGGCACTATTCAGGAGACTGCAAAACGTCCCCAAGATCAGTCTCAAGGATGTCCATAAGCTTCAGGATTTAAGTGATTTGCTCATGGAACTGGAGCTTGCCAAAAGAGACCCTCGTCTGTCCGGGCTGTGCTACCTGGATACAGCCCATGGGGTGAACCCAATTGTCGTGAAGTTACCATACAGCCTGCAAGAGAAGTGGGCGGCATCAGTCTCAAGGTACAAAAGAGTGCATGACGTCACTTTTCCCCCATTTATTCATTTCTGCAGATTCATCGATGAACAGTCCCAGATGAGGAATGACCCCAGCCTCGACTTCCTGGAGTTCAATACTACAGCCTCAGTGACACCATCATCAAGGTATGAAAGTATTGTACATAAACACAGAGACTTTAAGAGCAGCGTGAATGTTAGAAAGACTAACCTACCATCATCTGCAGTACCCACTGGTAGACAGTACACTACCTCATCAGGAGACAAGGCCTTCAATCGTGAATGTCCCATTCATAAAAAACCACACTCACTGAACAAATGCAGAGGATTTAGATCCAAAACAATACAGGAGCGCAGGAAAGTCCTGACCGAGCTTGGGGTATGTTTCAAGTGCTGCGCTTCATTGGAGCACATGGCTAAGGACTGCAAATCCATTATCAAGTGTGAGGAGTGTCATAGTGATAGACATGCCTCAGCTATGCACCCAACTCCACTCACAAGGGATTCACCTGCTGCCGTCACCACCAGTCCTGCTCCAAGTCATGGCGGGGAGCCCCAGAACCACGCTAACACAGCCACTGCTGTTTCCTGCTCATGCTTGGACGTATGTGGGGAGGGCCAGAGTGAGAAATGTTGTGCCCGCATATGCCTAATCAAGGTCTACCCGGAGGGGCTACCAGAAAAGGCAGTAAAAATGTATGCCATCATTGACGACCAAAGCAACCGCTCCCTAGCAGGACCTAAATTCTTTGAAGCCTTTGGAATAAAGGGACCGTCAGAACCCTACATCTTAAACACCTGCTCGGGTCGCATAGAGACTAGCGGCAGGAGGGCACAAGGATTCATCGCTTGTTCCGTCAGTGGAAATACAGAAATACCTCTACCGACGCTGATCGAATGCGATCAAATACCCAACCATAGGGATGAAATTCCTACCCCGGAAGCTGCATTTCACCATCCACACCTAAGGCACCTAGCCAACGTTATCCCACCTATGGACAACAACGCCGAGATTCTACTCCTGCTTGGCAGAGACAATCTAAGGGTACACAAGGTGCGTCAACAGTGTAATGGTCCCGACTATGCACCATATGCCCAGAGACTGGACTTGGGATGGGTAGTCATAGGAAATGTATGCTTGGATCAACCAAAAATCCGCTCATTCAAAACGTATGTGCGTGGAGATGGACGCACGACTTGCATTAAGCCTTGCCCTCATCACTATGAGGTGAAAGAGAAGCCTCCAGACCTCATACAACCACCTGACGACATTCCTCCCTTTGCTGACAACTTGGGAAGATTAGTCTTTCACACAAGCAAGGACGATGATAAAGTAGCTTTGTCAGTAGAGGACAGAGAATTTATCAAGATAATGGACAATGAGTTCCTTAAAGACGAAACCAATCACTGGGTTTCTCCATTACCCTTCCGAGCTACCAGGGTGAGACTCCCGAACAATAGGGGACAAGCTCTGTCTAGATTTAACTCTCTTCAGCGTACCATGAACAGTAAGCCTGAGATGAGAGAACACATCGTTGCCTTTATCGACAAAATATTCCGCAACAACCATGCAGAACCAGCTCCTTCCTTAGGGAAGAACGACGAGTGCTGGTACTTGCCTTCATTTGGAGTGCATCACCCACGGAAACCTAATCAAATTAGGGTTGTTTTCGACTCAAGTGCCAAACATCAAGGTGTATCTCTTAATGATGTCCTTCTCACAGGTCCTAATCTGACGAATAACCTAGTTGGAGTGCTGATGAGGTTCAGAGAAGAGCTCGTTGCCATCACCGCTGACATTGAACAGATGTTCCACTGTTTCGTAGTCAGAGAGGACCACCGGAATTTCCTCAGGTTTCTGTGGTACAAGAATAACGACACCAACGCAGAGATGGCAGAATATCGAATGAGGGTACACGTATTTGGAAACAGCCCTTCACCTGCCGTGGCAACTTACGGCCTTCGGCGAACTGCATTAGAGGGAGAATCCAAGTACGGTAAAGACGCCAGAGACTTTGTAGAAAAGGACTTCTATGTAGACGATGGACTCAAATCACTACCGACTGAAGAAGCGGCTATCGATCTGCTCAAAAGGACTCAAAGTATGTTGTACCAAGCTAAACTTAGACTACACAAAATTGCTTCAAACAGCCTGGCCGTTATGAGGGCCTTCGAATCAGGCGATCATGCACCAGGATTCAAGGACATTAACTTGGGACTGGACAGTCCACCTGTGCAGAGGAGCTTGGGCCTCAGATGGGATCTCTCAGCCGACTCCTTCGGTTTTCAGATAAGTTGTGCAGACAAGCCATTCACAAAACGAGGCGTCCTATCAGTAGTAAACAGCCTATTTGATCCGCTGGGATTTGTAGCGCCCATTACCATACAAGGTAAATCTCTACTGAGACAGTTTTCTGAAACAGTCAAGGATTGGGATACCCCACTTCCCTCCGAGAAAGAGCAAAAATGGGAAGCCTGGAAGCGATCTTTGTGTGCCTTGGATGAGATCCACATCCCGAGATGCTATATTAAAACTTCACTTTCCTCTAGCATAAAGAAAGAACTCCATGTGTTCTCGGACGCCTCCACGGAGGCCATCGCAGCGGTTGCCTATCTCAAGGTGACAGAACCCAACAACCAAAATCACGTTGGATTCGTCTTTGGTAAGGCTAAGTTAGCCCCCAAGCCCGATCATACTATTCCCAGACTGGAACTCTGTGGGACTGTGTTGGCAGTGGAGATTGCGGATTTCATACAACAAGAACTGGGTGTCGACATAGCTGAAGTCCAGTATTACACCGACAGTAAGGTCGTTTTAGGTTACATCCACAATCGGACCAAGCGATTTTATGTGTACGTTAGTAACCGCATAGAGAGAATAAGGAGGTCCTCCAAACCTGAACAATGGCACTATGTACCATCCGAACTTAATCCAGCAGATCACGCCACTAGGCCTATGTCTATAGGTTCCTTTACTAACTCTACTTGGCTTACAGGTCCAGAGTTTCTGCTTGGAGAGGCAGACGAATGTGTACAGGAAGTTTTCAACATCCAGGATCCGGATAATGATCCAGAAATCCGCGCTGAAGTTAGTGCATTAGTCACTGGAACAAAGCAAACCGCCAGCTTCGGTTGTCAGCGCTTTGAACGTTTCTCCAGCTGGATGAGACTCGTCAGAACTATTGCAAGGTTAGTGCACATTGCAAGATGTTATCATAATACTCACCAAGATAAAGATTGTCATGGTTGGCATGCCCGTCATAAACCCTTCTCTGCTGAGGACATCTCTCATAGTGAGTACCTCATATTACGTCACGTCCAGCAGGAAAATTTCAACATAGAATGGAAGTGCTTGTACAACAAACAGCAGATTCCTTTAAAAAGTCCTCTTGCCAACTTAAATCCAGTTATCGACAGTTTTGGCTTGCTAAGAGTTGGTGGTCGTTTGAATCAAGCCCACCTGGGAATTGCAGCACAAAATCCTCTCATCATTCCCAGCAAACATCATATCACCGTCTTGCTAATCCGACACTACCACGAAAGGGCCGAACACCAAGGCAGGCAAATTACTGAGGGCAAAATACGGTCTGCTGGCCTTTGGATTATAGGTATGAAAAAACGCGTGGCCCAAGTATTGCATGAATGTGTGCACTGTCGTAAAGCAAGAGGAAAACAACTACACCAACAAATGGCCGACTTGCCTGCGGACAGACTATGTACAGAGCCGCCTTTCACCTATGTTGGCCTAGATGTCTTTGGGCCATGGATGGTATCCGCACGCAGGACCCGCGGCGGTCACGCAAACAGTAAGCGTTGGGCTGTACTATTTACTTGCATGAGTGTGCGAGCAGTTCACATAGAGGTGATAGAATCTATGGACACATCCAGCCTTATCAATGCCTTAAGACGGTTCTTCGCAATCAGAGGACCAGTAAAACAATTGAGGTCTGACCAGGGAAGCAACTTCATCGGAGCTTGTAGAGAACTTAACATCGACACCAAGTCCATTCAAGATCAGTTGGCGGAAAAAGGTTGCACCTGGATTTTCAATCCTCCTCATAGTTCCCACATGGGGGGCTCCTGGGAGAGAATGATCGGCGTCTCGCGCAACATCTTAAATTCTATGCTGATGGATGTAAACTCGTCAAGACTCACACATGAGACTCTAGTCACCCTTCTTGCCGAAGTTTCGGCTATTATCAACTCAAGACCCCTTGTGCCAGTGTCTATGGATCCTGAAACACCTGCCATACTGACTCCGGCTATTCTACTTACCCAAAAGACTGAGAGTACGCTAACACCTAGTGGAGAATTTACTCATGCTAACATCTACCAAAAACACTGGAAACGTGTACAATATCTAGCAGATTACTTCTGGAACAGGTGGCGAAAGGAGTACCTCAGTATTCTTCAAGGAAGAAGAAAATGGCAACACAACAAACCAAACTTGAAGGAAGGAGACCTTGTATTGATGAAAGAGCAACAAACCGAAAGGATTGACTGGCCTATCGGACTAATTTCAAAGGTTTTCCCTAGCAAGGATGGCAAGGTCCGGAAGGTGGAGTTGAAGATCTTCAGGAAAGGCGAGCTTAAAACGTTCTCAAGACCAATCAACGAACTCATTTTAATATTGCCCATCGAGAACGTCCCTGCAGGGTGAACAGGACTGTATCAAGCTTCGCAGATCTTCTCCATTCCAAGTTGGAAAACAGGACTAATCTTTTTTGCATTCTAACATGTTTTTCTTTTACAGGTTGTTTATATTTTATGGACATTCGTCATAGTGAAATCCCCAAAGTGAATTTCAGACGGGGAGTGTGCTGTTCCTTTCATATTGAATTTCTGCACTGTATTATTTCTTGTTTTACCTATGTTGTTTAAATCTATTGTTCTCTGCTGCCATCTGCTGGCCGGAATTTGTATGCTGCACGCTTCGTTCGTTGTCTATAAAGTTTTATGTCTGGGCGTGGTTTTAGCAGCCTTGGGCCTGGTCACTTCCTGTAGCCTTTTTCAGTGCTGCTTTCCTTTGTGACTGGAGACACACACCTCGGCTTGTGAAGGCATCAGTTTTTGACCAGCAGTTGCCTCAGCAGTTAGCCTCAGAAAAGACATCCACATGACAGCATCTACTGTATTCCATCACCGTATGTCACTGCTCTGGATCAAATAAAGCCACGTTTGATTGCATCCTCATGTCTACGTCTGGATCCATCTAACCTGAGCATCTGCCGGTCCGGTCTGCTCCACTGCTTGGATACGAAGGTAGGCCAGTCACAAAGCCATTATCAGTTACACCTTCAATCGCCTTCATGTGGGGACAGAACAAGCAGTACTTACACGGCACCGATGAAACAATCTTGATGGCATACAGATAAACACTGAAGAGGACGCAGCACTCTCTAGATACAACTGAACCATGTTAAATACAGCTGCTGTTCCCTCTACTGCCACTACTAATACTCCTACACAGGTGGAATCTCCTATCCATCATGTTTCATAATGCACTGCTACTGTAGCTGCTACTACAGCCTCTATTGCCTCTACTACTACACAGTCGCACATCCCCTGCCTTGTCTGTCAGGTTCCATAACGTGCTGCTACTACTGCTGCTGCTGATACAACCCCTACACAGCTGCACAGCTCCTGTCCATTAGGTTTCATACTGTACTGAGAATTTTTGTATGCTTGTTCAGAACAAGCCACTGCTTCTTCCTATACTAACATGTGTGTATAAACAGGGGTACACATCTGGTCCTAAAAAAGGACAAATTTTGGAACTTTTCTAACTTTAAAAAGCATACCAAATCAGACAGCATAGTGTGTTATTAAACAGGCTACTCATTAACACCATTAACCATGCATTTACTCATAGCTATATATGCCACTGTGACTCTGACATTACTAATGCTGTCTTTGCATTAGAAGGTAAGAAAGAGAAAATTCTAAAAAAACAAAAAAACAAATAGAGAAAGGCAAGAAAGAAAAATGTAAGTCCTATGAGACTCCAGAGGGTCATACAGAACTTTTCAGGACAATATGAGCACTTTCAAATTGTGTCAAATGTATTTGTACCCAAATCAAATCTTTCAATCAACTTGTTAGGATCTGACCTGAAACAAATTTCAATAAATCTATTCATCTCTGTCAATATCATGAAACTGGGCTACCCCTTTTAAAACTACAGAATTATGCCAGCATGTTCTACTCTATGGGACACCCAAGATAGTAAGAGATGTGAATCACCTTCTGTCTGGGAGCTTGTGTTTTATCGGTAAAACTGCCTCTGGTGAATTATACATATGGATACAATCAAACAGCTAAGATACTTTTGTCTTTTTAAAGAGACATGACAGGATGTTGAGGTGTCTTGTTATTCTCAGCAGTAAGACATGCTTGTCAAGGTGTAAAAACAAATGTTCTTTCTTTCAAATGTTGAGTATACTGTAGTTGAGATAGGGAGTTGGTGAAGAGCTTGAGGCATATTGACTAAAAAATGGTGGGGCTTCCATCCTACCTCTTGGAGCCAGAGCCACCAAATCCTACTGCAATCAAATATAGAAGAGGTTGCCATGTGTTTTATAATGTGAATTCGAAAGGTTTGAGAATAAATAAACTTATGGAGGCTAAGTGAATAAATATATGTATTAGGTGTGATTAAATATAAGTTAAACAGACAAATCATATACAGAATAAATAATAATCAAATTGCCTGCCCAATACACAATGGGGGGGGGGGGGGGGGGGGGGGGGGGAAGCTCCAGCCGCCATGTCATAGCACATGGTCAACAACCCATGGTGATACAAAAGATACGGATAGTGTTTCAAATCAATACATCCTAATGATTTTTCTCAGTGGAATGCCAATTAATTCTGTGCAAACCAGATTTATACACTTCAGACCCTTCTACATTGTGAGGCATGCATGTCTCTGAGGTAACCACTCAGGAATGCGGCCCTATCAGCACCATGGAGGTTGTGTATGTCTAACTATTCTTGACTCACTACATTATATGGAATATCATTACACAGAATATAGAAGATAATATAAAGGGGACTAACCAATCAGTACTTAAAGTACTCTTACAACACACCATGGCATACATGAATATGGTCCTCTTCACTGAAGTTTGTAGAAGTTACAGTGATACCTACACCAGCACGAGATAACATTGTGACACTTGTTATCAGAGTTAGGGCTAATGCAGACGGCTGTGCCCTATTTTGCATTCCGCAAATTGCAGATCTGCAAAACACGGATGCCGCCCATGTGCATTCTGCAATTTGCGGAATGGAAAGGGCGGCCCATTATAGAAATGCCTATTCTTGTCTGCAAATTGGACAAGAATAGGACATGTTCTATATTTTTTGTGGGGCCATGTAACAGCACAACGGATGCGGACAGCATCATTGAAATGAATGGGTCCGCACCCGTTCTGCAAAATTGCGTAACGGATGCGGACCCATACATACGATCGTGTGAATCAGAGTCAATTTTAGCTCAGCTACATCTGTAGCTCAACTGCACATGCTGGATAACTGATTCTCCCTATCCAGTTGTGCTGGACAGTTTATTGGAACAACCAACCTGGGTAGGGTGCCCTTTGTGTCATCCCCAAAATGTGGTCCTGGTAGCCTACACTGTATTACCCTACATTTTTTAGCAATTCTATGGGGGACATTTAATAAGAGTAGCTTTTTTTTCCAACGGTCTTGATTTCCCTGCACGTCTGGAGAATGTGACAAAGTTAGGCTACATTCACACAACCATATGTGTTTTGAGGTCAGCAAATTGCGGATCCGCAAAACACGGATAACGGCTCGTGTGCGTTCCGCAATTTGCCGACCGCACATGGCTGTCACTCTCGTAGAAAATGCCTATTTTTGTCCGCAATTGCGGACAAGAATAGGACATGCTTTATATTTTTTGTGGAGCCGCAGAATGGAACAACGGATGCGGACAGCACACGGTGTGCTGTCCGCATCTTTTGCGGCCCCATTGAAATCAATGGTTCTGCACCAGTTCTGCAAAAATGCGGAACGGGTGCGGAACAAAACATACGGCCGTCTGAATGAGCCCTTATGTAGAGGCACACAGTTCCCATATTTTTGCTGTGTCTTCCTGCTTGCCATGTGACAGTCTGAAATCTACGGCAATCTCCTAGCTGTCATAGATTTCTCTCTTCATTCATTCCAGAAAACTGGCGTCAATAAAAATAAATGTGCTGGGCTTGCGACACTGCCCACTTCTGGTCACTTCTGAAAAGTGTAGAGGAGGGGGAAGAGTTGCAGATTTTGCTGCAAAAATTGCATGCAACAAAATCTGCTACTTTAATATGCCCCTTATTGTGGCGTAAATCACTTAATAAATGCCCCCCTAATGTTTTTTAAAGACACGTTAGCTAGAGCAAAGAAGGATTCAAAAACATCCTGATTCCTCATGTGGTTGAACTCGTCATTTTAAAGTAAATTTTTGCTCTCTTAATCTGAAAATATGAATTGGCCGTTCTTTCATGCGCTACAATACTTTTTCAGAATCTATACAAATTTCTGGCAGAAATTACAGCTCTTACAATGTTACAGGTGAGGCATGTCTCTTCTTGAGAATTTCCAAGAACAGTTTCTAATTTTTGACCTCGAGGCAGAATGTGTATCCGGAGACATATATCATCATCAAAAGCAAAGGAAAAAAAGTGATGATTTATGTTTCTTTCAGTCAAGTTCTGTTCCTATTAAGCTGCTTACACATCTGAGAACAGCGTTTTAATGTACTAGACAATATTTGCAACCATATAATCTGGAATCAATTAAGAGCTCTGTCTATATACAGGGAAAAAAACGTGCAGACAAAGAGATTGTGTCCAATCAGATCACTGCTTCCATTTTCTATCCTGCACCGTATGAAAGCTGAAATCTGAATGTTTTCTATAACAAGACTTGGAGTTTTTGTTTTTCAAAAATCTTTTTATTAAGGAAATCTCACAAGTAAGTACAGATGGCATAGTCGTGCTGAAAAGCAAGGGGGGTAAATAAGGAGGGATCATCTTGCGGTGTAATACCGCCGCCGATTGCCCAATGAATGAGCATACACTCGTTCATCGGGCAATTCTGATTTTTAAGCATGCTTAAAAATCAGAGCTTGCCAGTGGCATATCGTGCTGTCTAATAGCAATCTATCACCGGTATACTACTAGAAAGTATAGGGACAAGAGATGGCATAGCAATCACTCCTCCCCATACTGCGGAGCAAATCGCTGCATGTAATAGCTTCCCTCCCGACAATCGCTTGCTGATCTGCCTGTCTAATACAGGCTTGAGTCAACCAATAGGAGGGAATGTTGTGCATAAATGTATGTGGCGCAGTCAACCATGTGGGCATTTGTAAATTGTCTCCAAGGTTGTCTGGACTCTGACCCGACTAGTTCCTTCATACTGCAGATTTGGTCAACTCTGTTTAGCCATTGCTAGATAGAGGGGGCTCACAACTTGGATCAGCAGGGTTGGTAATTTATATTTTGGGGGTGTCCAGTTCTGACTGGGCAGCCACATCAAAACCGCCTTAGGTGATCATTTTGGACTTGCAAATAGTTTTAATTTTGTTTTCTATCTGCGTCCAGTAATCATGTATAGCAGTGCAGGATCAAAAATGTGGCGTAATGTGCCCAGTTCTGATTCACAATGCCAGCACAAGTCTGATATTGCTAGTCCCATCTGTCTAAATTTTGAGGGGTATTTGTACTATCTGATCATTAAATGGGTTGTCTCACCTGGAACATTGGTGGTATATCAGTAGGATATGCCACCAATGTTAGATAGGTGTGGGTCACATCTCTGGAACCTGCATCTATCTCTGGAATGGAGTGCCCAAAGTTCAGAAAAGCTAACCCCTCGCCCTCCCGCTCATGAGCAGCCTCCCTTTATTTCTATGGGAGCTTGGAAAATAGCTATATTCTGAAGTCCCATAGAAATGATAGGAGAGCACACCACGCAAGCACAGCCACCGCCTTATTCACATCTACGGAACTGCTGGAATTAGCTAAGCCAGCGCTCTCCTATTTGGGCATGCATACTTTGTATTATATATTAAAAATACTAAGTACAATGTTCAATATTGGCTTTGAAAAAGTTTTATGCACTAATCTAGGAACTTGATTAATAGAGGTCATAACAGCACTTTGAATTACAAGTTTTTCCTTCACATCACTGTATATGAGGATCTGGCAGCCATAGAAAAGACAAACTAATAATTTGAAATTGTTCAAAGATCCACATTCTACATTTAAGTGCCAAATTGTTGGGAAAGGTGTGAGTGGTGTGGATGAAGTATATACCGTAGATATGCCATAAATGTCTATGATGGAAAATTGAGGTCAGTTTTTTGCATCAGTATTTGCAGACCAAAATCACTAGTGGGACCAAAACCTAGAAAAACTATAATGCTCTGCATCTCTTCCATATGTTGGACTCACTCCTTAAATGTACTGATGCAAAACACCGACTGAAATACCGCTATGTGAAAGTTGCCAAAAGACTTGGTCCACAAAACACATTTAATTATTAAATTTGTTGTGCAGTTTGGGGATTTTTTTGTATATATTCTAAATGTCTTCAAATTCAGTAAATCTGACCACAAGAATCTACTTCTGAGTCATATCCCATTATGATCTGGTATGTACACTTAATTCCTGGACATACAGAAAACCACAATACCACGTTTTTGTGCATACTGCCTAGGCATTAGGACCTGCTGCTCCTGTAGAGTGTCACCGAAGTGATCCTCCTGAATTTTATTTGTCTTAATCAAAATGGATTCTCATTAATATTCATTAGGGGTATCACCCTTTTAGAATTCTAACTTAGCAGTTTCCTTGACAAGGTGTCAGTTGGTTGGCCCATGGCACTTATATAGCACTACTATATTCTTCAGCGCTTTAGAAACATTAGCATCCAACTGTCCCCAGTGGGGCTCATAATCTAAGTTCCCTATCGGTATGTCTTTGGAGTGTGGGAGGAAACCGGAGTAAAACCATGCTGGTTACAGTGCATTTCTCTCTGAAATTCTGAGGAAAATGGGTCGTTCCAGACATTGTTCAGAAGAACAACGTACCTTGATTAAAAAGTTGATTGGAGAGGGGAAAACATATAAAGAAGTGCAGAAAATGATAGGCTGCTCAGTTAAAATGATCGCAAATGCTTTAAAATGGCAACCAAAACCTGAAAGATGTGGAAGAAAGCTAAAAACTACCATTCGAATGGATAGAAGAATAGCCAAAATGGCAAGGACTCTGCCAACAATCAGCTCCAGGAAGATCAAAGAAGGTCTACAGTTACCTGTGAGTACTGTTACAATTAGAAGACGCCTATGTGAAGCCAAGCTATCTGCAAGAAGCCCCCGCAAAGTCCCACTGTTGAAAAAAAGACATGTGCTGAAGAGGTTACAATTTGCCATTGACTGGCCTAAAGAGAAATGGCGTAACATTTTGTGGACTGAGGAAAGTAAGATTGCTCTTTTTGGGTCTAGTGGTCGGAGACAGTTTGTCAGATGACCCCAAACACTGAATTCAAGCCACAGTACACTGTGAAGCATGGTGGCGCAAGCATCAAGATATGGAGATGTTTCTCATACTACGGTGTTGGGCCTATTTATCGCATACCAGGGATCATGGATCAGTTTGAATACATCAGAATACTTGAAGAGGTCATGCTGCCTTATGCTGAAGAGGAAATGCCCTTGACATGGGTGTTCCAACAAGACAACGACCCCAAACACACCAGTAAACGTGCAACATCTTGGTTCCAGACCAACAAGATTGACGTTATGGAGTGTCCATCCCAATCCCCAGATTTTAATCCAATAGAAAACTTGTGGGGTGACATCAAAAATGCAGTTTCTGAGGCAAAACCAAGAAATAGAGAAGAACTGTGGAATGTAGTCCAATCATCCTGGGCTGGAATACCTGTTCACAGGTGCCAGAAGTTGGTTGACTCCATGCAACACAGATGTACAGCAGTTCTCAGAAACAGTGGTTATACAACTAAGGCCTCATGCACACGACCGTTGTTGTGTTCCGTGTCCGTTGTTCCGTTTTCCGTGATTTTCTGATGACCCATTGACTTTCAATGGGTCAGTTGAAAACTCAGAAAATGCACCGTTTGTCATCCGCGTCCGTGATCAGTGTTTCCAGTCCGTCAAAAAAATAGGACCAGTCCTATTTTTTTCACGGACAACGGTTTGCGGACCCATTCAAGTCAAAGGGTCCGTGAAAAAACACGGAGGCACACAAGATTGTCATCCACGTCCGTGATCCGTGTCCGTTTTTTTCCTATCATTTGCAAGGCAAACTTGACTTAGATTTTTTTTTCACTTTTCATGTCTGGTGATCCTCCAAAAATCAAGGAAGACACGAAAACAAAAACGGAAACGGATCACGGAACAACGGAACCCCGTTTTGCGGACCGTGAAAAAATACTGACGTATGCATGAGGCCTTAATAGTAGTTAAGTGATTCAAAGGAAAGCAAAATCTTCAAACATTTTTCAGTTTTTATATAGTGAATGTTTGAGTTTGTAAAGAATACAAACACTGCTATTTTTTTGAACAGTCTTTTGATATATTTTTCTTCATGTTTTGATCTACTGTAGAATAGAATGTGTAGTGTTCCCAATGCATTTGTGTGTATGGAAATAAAAGCTATTAGAAGGTTTTGAGCTTTATTTACCTTTTTAAACACACTGCTATTATTTTGAACACAACTGTACAAACTCAGTGCAGATGTATATTTTACAAATTTCTGAAATGGGTGTGTTTTCATTAGGGACATTTAGGAAACACCCCACGATGGATCTTGTGGAATATTAGAATAACTATGGACTGTGCATTCTGGAAGAGTCAAGGGATAAACTATCTAGGGCAAATCCTTGTTGGAGACATATTACTAGGATCTGAAGAAATTAACATGAAATATTCACTTCCTGATTATAGATTTTACTATTATCAATTACAACATGCTGTAAAATCTTAAATGGTTGATTTTAGGACTTTGTCTGTACTACCTGGACCCTTTGATGTGGGTTCTGAAATCCCTAACTAATAAAGGGAGTATTTCTCATATATATACTCTTACTTAATAAGAAGCTAGAAAACTCCACCATTGGCCCACAGACTTTGGAATCTGTATGTAGATTCATCTATGAAGAATCAATGGGATCAGATCTATCAGAATGCACAATCCATATTACACTATTTTGAGGGTATAAGAATTAGGCTACGTCTACACGATGACATTTGTAGCGCGACATTTTGTTGCACTAATGTTGCGCGACAATTTTTATAATGGCAGTCTATGGTGTCGCACTGCAACATGCAACATGCTGCGACTGCGACGCAACAGACACCGAAAATCCATTCGAGATGGATTTTTCTGCGACTGTTGCGTCGCAGTCGCAGCATGTTGCATGTTGCAGTGCGACACCATAGACTGCCATTATAAAAATTATCACGCAACATTAGTGCAACAAAATGTTGCGCTACAAATGTTGCCGTGTAGTTGTGCCCTATCTGTCGCGCGACTTGTGTCGTCGTGTAGACGTAGCCTTATTTATCATACACCATCTATACTATTCCCCCAAGAAGCCCGCTAAACTTTACCCTGGAAGAGATTTGTGTTGCCCTAGATGCGGGGCTGAGCAGGCTAATGATATTCATCTGTTATGGTCTTGCCATTTCATACGCAGGGTTTGGTTACCGGTGGTGGATCATATATCTCAGATTTTCGTTATTAAGTTAGAGATTAATTTGGAAATTTGTATTCTGGGTTTTGCAAGCGCAGAAATGAAAAAATATAAGAATCTTTTTGTGACTAGAAAACTTTTATTTTATGCTAGGCTATGTATTATTAAAGGGGTATTCCCATCTGAAACAATGGGGCAATATCATTAGGATATGCCCCCATTGCCTGATAGGTGCGGGTTGCACCTGTGAGACCCACACCTACACCGAGAATGGAATGGGGAAGGTGGTGGCCAGAGGACCCTGGGTTTTCCCCAGGTCCGGCCACCATCAAGCACTCTCCCCACAGTAGTCTCTTCAAGCCGATTAAGGTGCTCTCCGTAAGGAGAGATAGTAACACCCAAATCCTGACTTAGGCCTCTCACCCAGTTGAGCCAGTACTCTCTACTCTGCACTGATGACGAGCAACCACCCAGAAACAGCTGTCTGCAGATGAGGTGCTGGTTTATTCAATATCCAAATCATGTTTCAAGGCCTATTTAAAGGGTTAAACACTGACTTATAGGATAGCTGCCTTACATCTGGTGGCATCAGAGGCAGAGCTTGTTAACAACTCATTTGCATCCCTTTCTTCTCAAACGAGGGGGTGGCACATAACAGCAAAATAACGATTGAGCTGCACTGATAGCACTATATATATATTGGTAAGTGGATCACTTTAGATAAAATATTCTTAAAGTGTTCAACCCCTTTGATTTCTAGTTCGGTGCTCCATATCTCCTCATACATAGCAAATACAATAAAAAAAAGTGTTGATATGACATGATTCATGGCTGGTGCACAGGCTTTAGTGCCCTAATTATTATTCCTCACAGTGTCAGGGGTTTATTTTTTTTTTACCATTAAATAACTTCCCTTTACTTTCCCTTTAAACATGCGCTATGTGCCTGGTACAGAGAGAAAAAAACATGGCACTGAGCAAAGGCCAGCAATTCAGTGCTTACATAACATCCCACTGAGTTTGGCTTTAGTAACAAAAGGACAGGAGCTTAGCGCTGCAGTCTTCAGCTCTCCCTTGTTTGCTTTGGAGATCCGCCAGCTTTCTTGATCTTTTCCCTTCAACTGCTACTTATTTCATGAAAAAAAGAACTCGGGTCCCTCACATTGTGTTACTGTAGTCGAATCACTTGCCGGCTTTTAGCTAATCATACCGACAAATAACTTATTGATTATTGAAGCAAATCAATCCAAACTTAAGTTTTATTTCCTCATAAGCTTTTAAATGCTTTAAAGTAAAACTAGAAGGGAAGGGCATGTTCAACAGTATGGAGGCAAGCAGATTAAACCCCCTCAAGCTTCAAAACAGGTTTATATTATAAAAATGTAAATCTTCTGGACCCTCGTCTTATCTAATTTATAATGAACTTAGAGAGGGAAGGACCCTCCCAATTAGGGTGGCCAGACGTCCAGTTTTAAGCCTGACAGTCCAGTTTTTAGACTCCTGGTCCTCCGTCCGGCGCAAGACCAGGACGGACGGCCAGCCAGAAGTCCATTTTTGTTATGGGTGGGACGGGACCGCTCAGGCTTGGTCACTTTAAGGAGGCAGGGCCACGTTTGGATCAACTGTGACTGTGCGCTTACGTGACGTCAACGTTATTAGCGTGCGCTGCAGTTGCACTGGCCAATTAATTCTGGTTTGTGCAGGCGGGAACTAGTCGGGAACAGAGGAGCGCGGGACGGGACCTCACGGGTGGGCTGCGGCGGTGCCAATCACAATGACAGCACTACTCTTCTGCCACTAGTGCCCAGCTCTAACTACACAGTGCCACTCACCCCATCGCTCTCTCTCTGCCAGCCAAGCCAGCCAGTCAGCGACGCGTCTACTGAGCCTTCACTAGTGCAACCTCCACCCAGCCAGAGGCAGAGCACGTTGCCCACAGTGAGCCCAGCCAATCTTGCCTTGGTAACTTATTATTATATATGAGCTGGCCATGTATAAGTTATACATCTTAGTAAGATGTATAGCTGTACATATATAATCATATAAGGAGATACCCAGGTTATAGTATGTATGGCCCATATCACTATATACAGAAGATGTATAACTTACCAGCTGTACATACATAATTATAATTATATACAGGAGATACCCAGGTTATATCATCAGCGTGGTCCATATCGATATTATACCGCATAACATCTTCTTGTATATAGTGATATGGACCATGCTGGTATAGCCTGGGTATCTCCTGTATATAATTATATATTTATGGCTGGTATAAGTTATTGTAACAGTACAGCCTGGATCACAGCGGCTCCCTGTGACGATACGCTGACTTGCGCTCCAGCGTGGAACGCAGCGACCGCCTGTGTTGTTACGCTGGCTTGCGCTCCAGCGTGGAACGCAGTGGCTGCTGGGCCCTCCTGTGACTCCGCCCACTTACCGTCCGGCCCTTAAATAGAAGACAGGTGCTAAGCAGGGTGTTCCACTAATGGAGTGCGCACCCTGCTAGCTCCACTGCATCTGAGGACTCTGTCCACATATCCAGACCTGGATCCCTAACAACAGCGTGAAGGACTGTCTACCTTCTTGCCACTGGCTTCCCCACTGCTGGCTTCCTAGCCAGGACCAACTAACCGCAAGTATATGCCTGTTACCTGCTCTGATTAATGTCCTGGAACTCTGAGTGGGGTGGTTCCTGACTGGTGTGAGACGATACTCCCAAACCAACTCTGAACCTACTGCATACTATATACTAAACTGTGGACATGCTCTGAACCTACTGCATACTATATACTAAACTGTGGACATGCTATACTAACTCTGAACCTACTGCATACTATATACTAAACTGTGGACATGCTCTGAACCTACTGCATACTATATACTAAACTGTGGACATGCTATACTAACTCTGAACCTACTGCATACTATATACTAAACTGTGGACATGTTCTGAACCTACTGCATACTATATACTAAACTGTGGACATGCTCTGAACCTACTGCATACTATATACTAAACTGAGGACATGCTATACTAACTCTGAACCTACTGCATACTATATACTAAACTGAGGACATGCTATATACTAACCCTGAACCTATTGCATAATAGATACTAACTCTGAACTGTGCACAAGCTTATACTAACTTGTGACTCCTGTAATACTGGGAGACCTTCCTCTCCAGCAGTAATACTAAATAGATGGATAGCGGTAAATGATTTTGTTACCCCAAACTCTCCGCCCAAGACTGAGAGAGACGCCTGGGGGTACATACTGAGTAACCGCGAATCCCACAGCCAAGAACAAGGGCAGTGGGATAATAGTGCATGTCCATTGCTTCCGCAGTTGAGATCCTAACTGATCAACTAGGTGCGTTACAGTTATACATCTTCTTGTATATAGTGTTATGGACCATGACGGTATAACCTAGGCATCTCCTGTATATTATGTATTCTCCATCCCATGCAGTAATGCTCACACAGAGCGTGTGTTTTCTATGATGTCTTCAGTGTGGAGAAATGAGAGAACCTTGTAGAAGAATGTACAGAAATTCCTGGCCAATGGTAAACTCTTGGAGGCAGCGAGGAAAGGAGTGAAATATAAGTAGAAGCTAGATTTGGTGAGTACATTTCTTACTGATTTCTTGTTTTATTTAGCTGATAGTGTAATATAGATTAATGTTTACATTCTGTTCATAATAGTATATGTATAATGTAGTATCTTGCATGGTGTAGTATTGAACTATTGTGCGCCACTGTCCCTGGTATGGTGTCCTCCTTTTTGGGGTGTGGTGTCCTCCTTTTTGGGGTTCTGCAAGTGGCCACCCTACTCCCAATCCAAACACTTTTGTGTTATATTCAAGTTATTAAAAAAAAACAACAGACAAATCATAGTGAATGTTCAAACTATAGGCTTATATCTTTAGTCTTAAAAACCTTCCTAAGGCTACTTTCACACTTGCGTTGTTCTTTTCCGGCATAGAGTTCCGTCACAGGGGCTCTATACGGGAAAAGAACTGATCAGGTATGTCCCCATGCATTCTGAATGGAGAGTAATCCGTTCAGTTTGCATCAGTATGTCTTCAGTTCAGTCGTTTTGACTGATCAGGCAAAAGAGAAAACCGTAGCATGCTACGGTTTTATCTCCGGCTAAAAAAACTGAAGACTTGCCTGAATGCCGGATCAGGCATTTTTTCCCATAGGAATGTATTAGTGCCGGATCCGGCATTCAGAATACCGGAATGCCGGATCCGTCCTTCCGGTATGCGCATGCGCAGACTGAAAAAAAGGTGAAAAAATAAATGCCGGATCCGTTTTTGCCGGATGACACCGGAAAGACTGATCCGGCATTTCAATGCATTTTTTCGACTGATCAGGCATTTTTAAGACTGATCAGGATCCTGATCAGTCTTACTAATGCCATCAGTTAGCATACATTTTGCCTGATCCGGCAGGCAGTTCCGGCGACGGAACTGCTTGCCGGATCTCTCTGCCGCAAGTGTGAAAGTAGCCTAACCTATGGTCAGAAAATAGGTTGAATGTTTTTCTGTAAACTTACATGGACGTGACAACCACTCCACAATGACCACCTCGAGCAGCAAGTTTAGAAGGCTTATAGTTATTTTGGTTCCAGTGGAGATGGATAATGCACACAGTCATGTCACAGTACAGGGATAGTGCACACAAAAATGTCACCATGTACCTGTGACCTCATTGCATAGGGAAAAAGCATATAATGATGTCACATGCAGGTATAATGCACAGAAGATGTCCCAGCACAGGAATGATACAAAAAAATCATACCAGAGAATGGATGGTGCACACAGCATAGGTAGCCATGGGGCACCCCCCTTCCATGATCATTACTAATGTCTGAGTCCAAGTGGGTCCCTTAGTTGTTGGGCCCCATGGCAGCTGCTATGTCCATGTGTAAGGATTTGTCCCATTCAGATGGACAGGTGATCAGACTAGAAGTATTCTTGATGTAAAGAGGTTTTCCCAGTCTACAGATATTGACAACCTATCCCTAGGATAGGTCATCAATATCAGAACAGTGGGAGTCTGACACTGGGGACTCTTTGCAGAAAACTCTCTGCACAGTTTTTTTTAACTTGAATGGGAGTTGAGCTACAGTAACCCGGCATGGCCACTGTCTGCTTCATCCAGTGTATAGTTTCTGGAACCAGCAGCTGCCAAAAACTGCTGATCAGTGGGGATGCTGGGCGTCGGACCCCCAGTGATCTTATACTTATGACCTATCCTGCAGATAGGTCATCAATATCTGTAGCCTGGAGAACCCCTTTAATTTAAGTTCTCCAATCTAATTGGCATAAGGAATCCACTAACAAAATACTTTTAGCTTTGAAAATCCAAAAAGATTCAAATTTTCTCTTGGGATTATCTGTATCATGTATTTTCCAAATTAGGATTTTGACCCTTAGATTTTAACTATGATAACAAGAATATATTTCTTTTATAATCACGCATAGTTATTGGAGTACGTGGGTTTAATCAATTTCCTATATTTAGAGGCATCCATCAGGATTGCCATCTTTCCCGTATTGTATTTGTTTGGGTCATACAT
The DNA here is from genome assembly GCF_905171765.1 of Bufo bufo. Lineage (NCBI taxonomy): Eukaryota > Metazoa > Chordata > Amphibia > Anura > Bufonidae > Bufo > Bufo bufo. The sequence goes on along the minus strand of NC_053393.1, from coordinate 453,919,570 downwards.
TTGATAGGGTTGTCTGAACATTAAGGCTTATTTCACACGAGGAATACAGAATGAGTCAAGGCTTGTCGGGGCAGAAATGCAAAATCCACCATGTGAACTACCTGTAAACCGGTAGGTTAGACAATTGTGGTAGGTAGGCCGGGTTCACATCTGCATTGTGATCTCCGGCACTGTGTTCCGGACACAGCATTCCGTATACACGCTGGCTTTCAGCCAGACAAAAAATGCTACATGAAAGCAGGCATATATGCCGGAAAGCCGGATTACCACCAATCCCATTACAGTGAATGGGGATCCGGCGGTGCGCTGTGGTATCTGGGTATGTCAGATAGGGTGAACTCCGGCAGTCTATTCCTCCGCTGGAGCAGACTGTCGGAATCCACAGCTCAGATGTGAACCCAGCCTTAGTGGATTTACGTATACAAAATAGATTTGTCTTTTGCGTTATGTTTTTCAAAGGTGAACGATTTGTTTGGCTAGAAATAATGATATTAATACAAATTGTTGAATTTTTTGTAAATCCAGCTTTAACTATTAACATTCACTAGTAACAATGTTTACCCTCGGCTTACTAGGATAATGAGTTATGTAGCCGAGCAATAACAGTACAAGACACCAACATATCCCTGCCAGACATTTACGATATGGGAGGTCTGTAGAAAAGAAATGTAAAACAAACTGCTCAGGGATCTAGAGGATTTATACAGTTTCATTCTTGGCAATCAAATGCAGGGCAACTGAGATACAAGCAGTGTGTAGTAATGAACGTGTATTTATAGATGCATAGTTATATACAGTCAAGTCACATTATTATGACCACCAGCTAATATCCAGAGTAAACACCGTGGGCAGCATGGACAGCAGTTTTATGGGCTGGAAGTGAGTTTAGTAAGGTCCTGGTAGGTTGTCACAGGTATCTGGAGCCATGCTGACTGCAGTGCATTTGGAAGCCTTGGTCATGCTCTTCCGACTAATGTCAGTTCATTTATAGCCACTTGATATGTCGCATCATCTTGCTGGAAGATCCCATCCTCCCCAGGGAAGACAATCAGCATGTATGGGTGTACGTGATCTGCAAGGAGGGATTCATATCCAAATCGGTTGAGAGAGCCTTCCGCATGGATGAGTGGCCTACAGAATGCCACGAAAACATTCACCAGAGCATAACACTGCTGCCACCAGCTTATGTTCTTCCAGCAATGGATGCAGGGTTTTTGTTCTCCAATGTTTCTCGTCTGACCTGCCAACGTCCATCTGTTCGATAAATTAGAAAATGTGACTCATCAGAGAAGGCATCACTTAGCCAACCAGTGGAAATCCAATTACTGCTGCGAAAATTGAAGCCTTTTCTGCTGATGCAACTTCGTTAGCAAAGGCGCAGTGACCATCTGTCTGCTTCGGAGCCCCATACACAGTAGGGTTCGCTGAACTCTTGTTTTGGACATGTCTGATAGCCACCTCCTTCATTTTGCCAGTGAGCTGTGCATATGTGTGCAGACAGCCTATCACACACCATACATACCCACCAAGCCAGCTCACCACATGTGACTTCCTTCACGAGCTACGTGCTGCCGACAGCCAAAGTAGCAATTGGTCATAATAATGTGACTCAACTGTGTATATTATATACCTACTACATATGCAAACGTATGTATGGTACCTATATAGATATCATATTACATCTGTAGATTGTACAGTAGGTGCAAAGAGAAAACAGAGGAAAATGTATCATATATCATCCGTATCAATAAGATCTACATAACTGAACAACTGTCACAAACACCGCAGGGACCTGCACAGATCTTGAGAACGGAGCACCTTCTTACACCGCCATAACTGGAGACATGGCCGCGAATAGGCAGCTCTCTCTATTCACTTCTATAGGAGTTCTGAAAATAGCTATAAAAAGCTTTTTAGGCTATTTTCAGGAACTTCCATAAAAGTGAATGCAGAGAACTGCTCGTGTGTGGCCACCTCTTCATTTGCGGCAATGTGAGACAGGTCCTGTTCTGATACTGTAGGTGCGGGTCCCAGAGGTTGGATATAGCACATTTCCAGGTTGGAATACACCTTTAGGCCTCCTGCACACGAACGTGTGTGTCCCGTGGCCGTGCTGAGGCCCACAAAATGCAGGCCGCAATGCACAAACACCGACCGTGGGGCAGCCACAGCAGATCGCGGACCCATTCACTTTAATAGGTCCGCGATCTGCCCGTTCCTCAAAACCATAGGACATGTTCTATCTTTTTGCAGAATGGAAGTACGGGACGAAACCCCACGTGAAACCCTTCCGTTACGCACCATTCCGCATCTCCGGACCCATTGAAAATCTTGAAACAAAACTTTTATTAATAAATTTAAAAAACAAAAGCCTCCTTCAAATTAAATATGAAAATTAAGATAGATGTTCAGTTATCAAACGCCAATAGGGTAAGTAAGTGCACTCATAGTCAAAGAAAGCTCCGGCGTAGAGGCCGCCATACAGAGGGTGCTGTGATGCTGGGTTGTGCCTCATTCACACAGTGTTCGGTCAGCGATTTCTATCAGTGATTGTGAGCCAAAACTAGGTGTGGCTCTAAACACAGAACAGGAGCAGATCTCTCCCTTACACCTTGTCTGTGGGGGCTCCAACCCTGGTTTTTGCTCACAATCACTGATGCAAATCACTGACGTGTGAATGAGGCTTTAACCTGTATATCCTTGGGTACTGGCTGCTCAGGTAATGTGCTAGTCCTATACCGGATACAGCGGAGCACTCAAACAAAAAAAAGGGGACGAACCCTATACTGGCTAATTACACCGCGCAAAAATGATTTTGCTACTGAGAGAAAAAAATTCCAAATGGGGTAGAATTGTGAAAAAACGCAATTCTGATAAAGTTGTTTTTTTTTTACACTGTACACTAAGTGGTAGAAATTGACCTGTTATCTTCATTCTCCAGGTCAGTACGGTTACAAATATAGCACACTTGTATAATTTTTCTTGCGTTTTAATACTGAAAAAAAATAAAAATAAAATTTTTTTATACCCATATTCTGACCCCTATAACTTTTTTGTAGTTATGTGTACGGGGCTGTGTGAGGGCTTATTTTTTGCTGGACGATTTTTCAGTGATACCAATTTGAAGTGTGTGCGACTTTTTGATCGCTTTTTATAAAAAAATTATTGGGTAGTTGTAGTGACAAAAAAGTGGCAAATTGGCTGTTTTTATATTTTTTCCCGTTACGCCATTTGCTGTATGCCATTGATATTGTTATATTTTAATAGTATGGGCATTTTCGCACGCAGCGATGCCCATGAGGTTTATTTTTTTTCATTGTTTAAGTATTTTTATTTTAAGGAAAGGGGGGTGATTTTAACTTTTATTTATTTTTTTATATTTGCAAAAACTTATTTTTTACAAGCCACCTTGGGTGACAATAACTGGCAATCATTAGATTGCATATTGTGTTTATTGATGTCTATATACACCATTGAACATTTAATTTGCACTATACCAATACAATGCTGCCACCTAGTGGCCTGTATGAGTAATAGTTATCTAATAGGACCCGAAGCCTGCTTGAGGCTTCAGCCTATTAGATCAATGAAACAGGCTCCCTGATCTCAGCCGGGGAACGCTGTTACCGGAGGGGAAGTGCGCGACTTCCGCTTCCAGACTGCGCAGAAGCTGTGGTCACATTAGACCAAGGCATCTGAAAGAAAAAATTTATGCGATCAGCCTTATGGCTGATCGCATACATGTGCCATGGGTATCTGCTATTTAAAATAGCAGAAACACGGCGGCTATGGCGCCTGCTGCATGTGCGAGCGGGCGCAATGTTTGGGGACCGGACTTCCGCCGTACATGTAGGTCCTTAAGGGTTAAGGATTAAAGGGGTTAAGTTATACATGCAAAGCCTATTCAGTTATAATATTAATGCATTATTTTGGAGATATTCCAATGGACATGTCCAGACCTGTTCGGATGCACTCAGGCTGATGTCAGCAGTAAGTACACTGCCTGTCCCCAAAAAAAAGTCACCACCTAGATTTAACTAAGCAAATAGTTATGAGCCTCCTATTGGATAATTACTGCATGGGCAATTATCTTTCAGCTGGCAATAAAGTTATTTAACCCCAACTGGTGCAATGAGTTGCTTCTCATTTCTTAAAAAAACATGTCAAAAGACACATCTCGTGGTCATGGAAAAGATGTTAGTCTGTTTGAGAAGGGTCAAATCATTGGCATGCATCAAGCAGAGAAAACATCTAAGGAGATTGCAGAAACTACTAAAATTGGGTTAAGAACTGTCCAACGCATTATTAAAAACTGGAAGGATAGTGGGGACCCATCGTATTCAAGGAAGAAATGTGGCCGAAAAAAAAATCCTGAATGACCATGATCGGCAATCACTTAAACATTTTGTGAAATCAAATCAAAGAAAAACAACATAGAACTCAGGGCTATGTTTGATAGTGAAAGTAAGAGCATTTCCACACGCACAATGCAAAGGGAACAAGGGATTGGGACTGAACAACTATATAGCCGTAAGAAAACCACTAATCAGTGAGGCAGACCAGAAAAAAGGCTTTAATTTGCTAGGGAGCATAAAGATTGGACTCTGGAGCAATGGAAGAAGGTCATGTGATCTGACGAGTTCAGATTTACCCTGTTCCAGAGTGATGGGCGCATCAGGGTAAGAAGAGAGGCAGATGAAGTGATGCACCCATCATGCCTAGTGCCTACTGTACAAGCCTATGGGGGCAGTGCTATCATCTGGGGTTGCTGCAGTTGGTCAGGTCTAGGTTCAGAAACAGTATGTGCTCCAAGAATGAGGTCAGCATACTACCTGAACATACTGAATGACCAGGTTATTCAATCAATGGATTTTTTTCTTCCCTGATGGGCACGGGCATATTCCAAGATGACAATGCCAGGATTCATCAGGCTCAAATTGTGAAAGAGTGGTTCAGGGAGCATGAGACATAATTTTTACACATGGATTGGCCACCACAGAGTCCAGACCTTAACCCCATTGAGAATCTTTGGGATGTGCTGGAGAAGGCTTTGTGCAGCAGTCAGACTCTACCATCATCAATGTAAGATCTTGGTGAAAAATTAATGCAACACTGGATGGAAATAAATCTTGTGCCATTGCAGAAGCTTATCAAAACAATGCCACAGCGAATGCGTGCTGTAATCAAAGCTAAAGGCTTTTTTTTGGTGGCGACTTTTTTTTTGGACAGTGTACAGTATATAAGGCAAGCTGGACAGAGTTTGATAAAGTGATCTGTTATAGTGCTATCAGTTTTGAAACTTAAAATGGATAAACGCAAATGTGTTAACGATCCAGACAATTTCTGCTACATATGTAGCAAATATACTACTTATGATCAGCACAAGAATCTGACAAAGCGAGTGCGTCTTGCACCTTGGGATGCATTTGTGCTAGTAGTGCAGAACTTCCTTGGGAACAGACGAGCTGCAAATTATGCTGAATTAGTAGACAACATGCTTACAGCATATGAACAACTTGTCTGCCGAATGTCATTGAAAGTGCATTTCTTATATTCCCATCTTGACATTTTCCCACCCAATTTGGGACACCTAAGTGACGAACATGGAGAGCAGTTCCATAAAGATATTTCTACAATGGAGAACAGGTATCAAGGCCGCTGGAATCCCAACATGATGGGGGGCTACTGCTGTTTTTTGCAACGGGAAAATATGACCGTTCACAAATGCAAAAGCAGATGCCTGGAGCACTTTTAACAGTACTGGGCCTTGCTCAAGTAAGACTTTTAAACTTAAAAATTAGACTTTTTAAAATTTTGTTATTCCATAAAATTTTCATACACTGTTTAGTACGCAAACTTTGATGTAGATCAGGTAATTGTTGGAGTAAAACTAGTTCTGTTCAAAATTATTCAATGCTTTCCAAGTGCTTAATTAATTTAGGCATACTTATGCATAGCAAAAGTTTGCGACGTGTTACAACAATTCTGACTTTGGATTTGTAATCCACACACTCGATTTAGTATAGGACAAATGGTTTTTGCCCAGTAGCAGACAAAAAGTTTTTTTTTGTTGCGTGGTGTTATAGGGATAGTATGAAGAGACAGTGTAATTACAGCTCCTCCGTCCCCATTCACTTCAATGGGACGGCTCCTTCCTGTTCAAGTAAAAAGGATGGAGCCGTTTCACTGAATTGAAGGGATTGAGGAGCGCCTGCGCCAAAGACAGAAGTGAATGGCGCAGGCGCGGGATTTCGTCAACGATGCGGTGGACCGTGCCATCAATCAAGAGGAGCTGGGCGGGCAGAACAGGGGACCTGGGTGGGATAAAGCGTGAGTAGACGGAGCCTCTAGGTGCTGATTTGACACCAACATAGCACCTAGAGGCTCATTAGCATATAATAAAAGTGCTTTTTTTACAAATACAACTGCAGGGACTAATGTTAGAAACATACTGTTATGTAGTGCTGACATTAGCGCATCGCTAATGTCAGTCAGCTACATAACAGTATTTCTGGTGGTAGAAGCCCTTTAAAAGTGCCCTGTCTGACCCAGGAAGAAGTACAGCGGCGTCTTAAAAAGATTAAAATAGACAAATCGCCAGGACCGGATGGCATACACCCCCGTATCCTAAGAGAATTAAGTAATGTCATAGCCAGACCTTTATTTCTAATATTTAAGGACTCTATACTGACAGGGAGTGTTCCACAGGATTGGCGCATGGCAAATGTGGTGCCAATATTTAAAAAGGGTACAAAAACGGAGCCCGGAAACTATAGGCCGATAAGTTTAACATCTGTCGTGGGTAAACTGTTTGAAGGTTTTCTAAGAGATACTATCATGCAGTACCTCAATGAAAATAAGCGAATAACACCATATCAGCATGACTTCATGTCAGTCAGTCATGTCAAACTAATTTAATAAGTTTCTATGAGGAGGTAAGTTCTAGACTTGACCACGGCGAATCAATGGATGTCGTATATCTGTACTTCTCCAAAGCATTTGACACTGTACCGCATAAAAGGTTAGTATATAAAATGAGAATGCTTGGACTGGGAGAAAATGTCTGTATGTGGGTAAGTAACTGGCTCAATGATAGAAAACAGAGGGTGGTTATTAACGGTACACACTCAGATTGGGTCACTCACTGTCACTAGTGGGGTACCTCAGGGGTCAGTATTGGGACCTGTTCTCTTCAATATATTTATTAATGATCTTGTAGAAGGCTTGCACAGTAAAATATACATTTTTGCAGATGACACTAAACTGTGTAAAGTATTTGACACTGAAGAGGACAGTATACTACTACAGAGGGATCTGTATAGATTGGAGGCTTGGGCAGAGAGGTGGAAGATGAGGTTTAACACTGACAAATGTACGGTCATGCACATGGGAAGGAATAATGCAAGTCACCCGTACATACTAAATGGTAAAACACTGGGTAACACTGACATGGAAAAGGACCTAGGAATTTTGGTGAACAGCAAACTAAGCCGTAGAAACCAGTATCAGTCAGCTGCTGCCAAGGCCAATAAGATAATGGGTTGCATCAAAAGGGGCATAGATGCCCATGATAAGAACATAGTGCTATCGCTCTACAAATCATTAGTCAGACCAAACAGAGTACTGTGTACAGTTTTGGGCTCCTGTGAACAAGGCGGACATAGCAGAGCTGGAGAGGGTTCAGAGGAGGGCAACTAAAGTAATAACTGGAATGAATGGACTACAGTACCCTGAAAGATTATCAAAATTGGGGTTATTCACTTTACAATAGCAGCCTCCTTAGTCAGGTGCCAAAGTCCCTAGGGACTTTGGCACCTGACTATACGCCACCAATCTAGGAGGCAGTTCTCTGGTGCCAACTTTGTATATATAAAATACACCCGTATGTACAAATGTGTACGGCAGTTTTCTTGTGTGTAAACATTACACATTAATATCTTCTGGTGTGTGAATATCACACATTAATATATTTTTTTTCTTTGATGATATATATGACTATAGATAATCACACCTGTGGTTGTCTCAGTATCTTCCATGACGTAATTTTTTGAGCAGTTATCCACCCGTAGACGCAGCATCCAGGAGCAAGGGCGGTTAATGCTCTGCATGCTCTAACATTTAATATCTTTTTCTTTTGTTCTGTATACTTAGCGTAGGCCCCCATTAGGGACTCACCAACATTTTAGGGTCAATCCAGGACCCACTAGGAGGTTCCAGAACACGGGATCGTCCTTGTCAGGACGGTAGTCCCGTTTACAGGCAGGGGCATTAAGTCTAGGGTTAGACTCAGGGATAGACCATCATCTACGACTGTCCACCCTGTTCATTATTGACTCATGCCATTGAGCGTTATAGCATTATCCTTCATGTCGTCATGGTGATATTTTTTCTCTCCTTTTTGTTTGTTCCCTTTCTATATTTATTTGTGGGAGTTTGTTATTTTATTTGTTAATTAGATTAAAGGCCAGGTTTTATAACAGGTTGCTTTCCTGTGATTACTCTACTATCGATTAGCAAGTGAGACAGATTCTCGATTGCAGTGATTTCTGCCTTGACAACTGTCTTAACACGTCGCTTTCTGTTGTAACTATTAAAATGTTACCTCCTTTCCTTTCGGATTTTTCTGATGTATTCTCTTAGGGTGGAGACCAGGAGTTGCCTCCGCATTGGGAGTATGATTGCCCGTCAATCTTATTCCCGGAGCTAGATTGCCAAAGTCTCAGTTGTATAATCTTTCTGAACCCGAAAGAGTTGCCATGCAAAAGTATATCACCGAGAGTTTGGCTAAAGGTCATATTAGACCATCCAAATCACCAATGGCGGCGGGGTTCTTCTTTGTTAAAAAAAAGGATGGAACTCTTAGGCCATGTTTGGACTTCCGTGAGCTTAATCGCATCACTATCCGTGATCCCTATCCCCTTCCTGTGATCCCAGATTTATTCAATCAGATTGTTGGTGCCAAGGTGTTCTCTAAGTTGGATTTGAGGGGGGCAAATAATCTGATAAGAGTCAAGGAAGGGGACCAATGGAAAACGGCCTTTAATACTCCTGAGGGTCATTTTGAGAATCTGGTCATGCCTTTTGGTTTGTCCAATGCTCCTGCAGTTTTTTAACACTTCATCAATGACATCTTTCATCATCTGGTGGGCAGGTTTGTGGTGGTTTATCTGGATGATATTTTAATTCATTCTCCCGATAAGAATCACGTGAGACAGGTCTAAGAGAGAATAAATTGTATGCCAAAATGGAGAAGTGTGTATTTGCGGTCTCTGAAGTGCAATTCCTGGGGTACCTACTCTCATCTTCGGGTTTTCGTATGGATCCAGAAAAAAAGTCAATGCTGTGTTGGACTGGGATCGACCCGAAGATCTGAAGGCACTCATGTGATTTTTGGGGTTCACCAACTACTACCGTAAATTTATCTTGAATTACTCAACTGTTGTTAAACCATTAACCGATATGACTAAGAAAGGCGCGGGTTTCTCAGTCTGGTCTGAAGAAGCATTGCATGCTTTTTCAGCAATAAAGGAATGTTTTGCTTCTGCTCCTATTCTCATGCAACCGGATGTGTCACAACCATTTATTGTGGAAGTTGACGCATCAAAGGTAGAGGTTGGAGGAGTCTTGTCGCAGGGTTCTTCTCCTAGCAAATGGCACCCTTGTGCTTTTTACTCTAAAAAAACTCTTCTGCCGAAAAAAATTATGATGTAGGTAATAGAGTTGTTGGCCATTAAATTGGCTTTTGAAGAGTGGTCTTATTGGTTGGAAGGAGCGATTTATCCCGTTAAGGTAATTACTGATCACAAAAATCTGGCCTACCTGCAGTCGGCTAAACATCTGAACCCAAGGCAGGCCAGATGGTCGTTGTTTTTTACTAGCTTTAAATTTCATTGTCACTTATCGTCCTGGGATTAAAAAAGTCAAGGCGGATGCCTTGTCGCGTAGCTTTCCTGGGAGATGGGGGGGGGGGGATGATTCGGAGGATCCTGCTCCGATATTAGCTTATGGGATGGGTGTATCCACCCTTTATCCTGAACTTGAGGCAGAGGTGTTGGAGGCCCGGGGAGAGACACCCGATTCCTGTCCTCCAGGTAAGTTGTTTGTCCCTTCGGAACTACGACACAAGGTGTTTAAAAAACATCACAATACTCTTCTTATGGGACACCCTGGGAGCAGATCCACTGTGGATCTCATTTCACAAAAATTCAGATGGCCAGGGTTACGTAAATGTGTTGAGGGCTATGTGACAGCTTGTGAGACTTGTGTGCGTGGTAAGGTGGCTCATACTCTGCCTTCAGGATCTCTACTTCCCTTGTCTATCCCATCCCCACCCTGGACTCATTTGTCCATGGACTTTATCACAGATTTGCCTAACTCTTCTGAGAAAACTGTGATTCTGGTGGTTGTTGACCACTTCAGCAAGATGGCGCACTTTCTACCATAATCAGGTTTACCTAAACTCTCGCTCAAGTGTTTGTCGATAACATTGTGAAACTACACAGCATTCCTTCTGATGTGGTGTCTAATAGAGGGACTCAATTTGTTTCCAGATTCTGGAAGGCATTCTGTACTTGTCTGGGGGTCCAATTGTCCATTTCTTTGGCCTTTCATCCTTAGTCGAACGGGCAGACTGAGCGCACTAACCAGAACCTGGAGACTGATTTGAGATCTTTTGTCTCTGAGAATCAAGAGGAGTGGTCTTCGTTTTTGTCGTTGGCAGAGTTTGCCATAAATAACCGTAGACAGGAGTCCACTGATAAGTCGCCGTTTTTTGGTGCATATGGGTTCAATCTGCAGTTTGGCATATTTTCTGGTACTGAGACGTCTGGTATACCTGAAGAGGAAAGATTCTCCTCTTCATTGTCATCTATGTGGCGGAAAGTTCAAAACAATTTAAATAAAATGGGCAAAAAGTATAAACGTATGGCTGACAAGAGACGTGTGAGTGGTTCGGACCTGAGTGGGTGATTCTGTGTGGCTGTCCACAAGAAACATTAAGTTGAAGGTACCCTCTTGGAAGTTGGGGCCAAGGTTTATTGGGCCATACAAGATCTCTGCTATTATTAATCCGATTGCTATTCGTCTTGTGCTTCCGCAGGCTCTGAAGATTCATTATGTGTTTTACAAGTTATTGCTGAAAAGATATGTTGAACCTGCTGAACCGTCCTCCCTGCCACCACCTCCTGTCATGGTGGATAATAATCTTGAGTTAAGATTGCCAGAATAGTGAACTCACGTATTCTTCGTGGATCTCTTCAGTACCTTGTGCACTGGAAGGGTTACGGTCCAGAGGAAAGAATGTGGATTCCTGCGACTGACGTAAACCTGATAAAGTCGGCCCTGGGTGTCCGAAGGCCACCCGTAGAAGGAGAGGGGGGGGGGGTACTGTCACGGTCCCTCCTGTGAAAGAGGTTAGAAGATCGGATAGACTTGCTGCACGTGAGGCTATCTGACAGGTCTCTCTGTTTTCCCTCTATGTATGTTGTTTGGCAGGATCTTACCTCTCCTCAGGTGCCGCTCGTTATCAGTTATGAGGCTCTATTTACATCCGCCTCACACTGCTGACCATGCGGTTGATAGTTTCTGCTTGGAGTTGCTAGTGCTGGTTTGTCTTGGATCTCCTGCTTCTCCATACATCTCTAAGCCAAGTACTTGTTGCCTTCGCTGTTTCTTATTATCTGGAGTGTGTTGTTTCTAGGCCTCAGGGAGACGCAGGTTCCTTCATTCTGGAAGGAACCAGCTGTCTCATCCCCTGCTACCTATCCTAGGGCTCGTCAGTTTTAGCAGGGCTTTAGGTATCCGGTGTATGAGTATTTCCACCATCAGGATCTGCTCATACTGGCAGGAGTTAGGGAAAGGCCTAGGGATTACTAGGAGGTCACCATCCCTCTTCCTTAGCTTTTGAGGCCTAGATTGTAGTCTATTCGTTGTGGTGTGTATTTGGTGTTTTCCCTTAACCTGTGACATAGGCTCACGCACACGACCTTTGGCTGTTTTGTGGTGTGCAAATTGTGAATCCGCAAAACAATGATACCTGCCGCGTGCATTCCGCATTTTGCGGAACGGCCGGCCCGCTAATAGAACAGTCCTATTCTTGTCCGTAATTTAGACAAGAATAGGACATGTTTTAATTTTGTGGATGGCACAGAATGAAAGTGCAGTTGTGGACAGCACACGGAGTGTTGTCCGCATCTTTTGCGGCCTCTTTGAAATTAATGGGTACGCATCCAACCCGCAGAAAGTGCTGATCGGATGCAGACTCGCACCATGGTCGTGTGCATGAGCCCTGATTCTCCACCCACCACAATGGGTCTCCTTACACAGTACAAACTGTTCTCTCCATAGAAGATGGAAATGAAAAGCAGACATTTTCTATTAGCTATCAAGTAGGGATCGACCGATTATCGGAGTTACCGTTATTATCGGTCAATATTCATGATTTTTTAAGTTATCTGTATCGGCATCTAAACTTGACGATAATGCGTCCAGAGCGCGCTGCTGTCAGCGCGCCATGTTCCCTCAGCAGCACAACGGAGGAGTCACTCTCTCCCTCCCCCCGTGCCGCGCTGCCAATGAGGAGAGACGGGAGGAGGAGGGGCAGCCTCACTGCGCCACCAATGATAATTAACGTCCAATACAAATACAGGAGGCAGTGCCCAGCCTATATGACAGGAAGCTGCGATCAGCGGCAGTTAACCCCTCAGGTGCCGTACCTGAGGGGTTAACTGCTGCCGCTGATTGCATCTCCCTGTCAGAGGCAGGGTGCTGGCTATGTGATTCTGCGCCGACACACCCACCTCCTGTATTAAATGTTAATTATCATTGGTGGCGCAGTGCACCCTACCCAGTATTAAAAACATTGGTGGCGCAGTGCGACCACCCCCCAGTATTGAGATCATCGGTGGCACCCTCCCCAGTATTAAAAACATTGGTGGCGCAGTGTGCCCCCCCAATTCCCCAGTATTAAAGTCATTGGTGGCAGTGGCCACAGGGTCCCCTCCCCTCCTCTTCTTTGGTGGTGCAGTGGCAGATTCTGATCGGAGCCCCAGCAGTGTAATCCTGGAGCTCTGATAGGTTACCATGGCAGCCAGGACACTACTGAAGCCCTGGCTGCCGTGGTAATCTCCCTGCTGCTGTGTGCACAAAGCACAGAGCAGCAGGGAGAGTGTGAAGTCCTATTCACCCTAATAGAGCTCTATTGGGGTGAATAGGACAAGGGATTAAAAGATCCCAGGTTGTAGCCCCTAAGGGGGAAAATAGTAATTAAATTTAAAAAAAAAAGTAAAAAAAAAAAAACACCAAAATATTAAGTATAAAATCACCCCCTTTCACAATTTTACATATAAAATAAGCAATAAATATATAAACATATCACATATTGCCATGTCTGAAAAGTCCAAACTATTAACATATAAAAAAAAAAAATCTAAATAAATCTCCTATGTGGTGAACACCGTAACAGAAAAAAAAATTTTTTTTTAATCGGATATTGGCCTGAAAGTTCACAGGTTATCTGTATCTGCTCTAAAAAAAAAAAAAAAACAGTCGATCCCTACTATCAAGGAAATCAATCATTCCCTTCCAAAAGAGTATCCTGCTACTGGGAGTTAAGGATGGAACTAGAGATGTGTGACTATGTTCAATCAGCTCAATAGCAGGATGTGCACATTACTGGACTTTCTGAGTGCCACAGGGCACCGTTATGATAAAGTAAAGGGACCATTCCGCTAGGAGATCATTTTTCTCACAATGAATTAGAAAAAAGTAATTCATTTTTAAGGTACATAATATTAAAATTACATTTCATCTTTTTACCACCCCTTTAACACAATGAAAAATTAAGATTATTATCGGATAATGCTGCACTATAAATGCTGGGTGCGTAAAATAATTTTGACATTGTGCCAATAAAGTCCAGTCCATACGATTGTCTCTTTATTAAACAATATAAAAAACACAAATGTGACATTTTTTTCGATTGTTTTCTGCTTCCTTTTGAATTACACAGAACACAATTTTATCTGAAGGATTTTCGTCTGCCATACATTGGCAAATAAATTTTCAGTATTATACGTTTCTTACATAGAAAGCTGCTTTTTGTTCATCACATATAAGTTACACGGCACGCACAAGGTCATCACTTTAACATATACATTTTTTTATTATTATTTCAAACATTGTTGCACCAAGAATTGATGCATCTACAATTCAAAGAATCTTTTTGAGATAAAAAACAAAACAAACAAAAATATTCCTTTGAAAATTAGATTTTTCAAACTTTTGTGTCCGACAAGACCGGAACTAAAATGTGGTAGGCAAGTCCTGACATTACAAAAGGCGACGATATATGAACATATAATTGTGTTTACACTTTACACCTTCTTTCAAAGTAAAAAAAAAAGAAAAAAAAAAGAAAGGATATAATTCAGCAGGTATAATAACATGTAACAATCAGCAAGCACTCTGGTTATGCTACAACTCAAAGCAGCCTTCATGGTGGTTTCTGTTTCCACTAATTTTTGTATTTTTGTTCAGGACTCAGATTTGAAAAGAGAATTCTTTAATATTTAAGACAGTAGGAAATCAAATGCAAGCGGTAAGTACAACGGCTAGAAGAGGCGGTTTATTCTAAATATGTTCAACGGTCTTGCATTTGGGTATTTTAGTGTAACAGGCTGAGGACAGAGCATCTTCCACTGTAGAGAAGCTCTCCAGACAGACAAAAATGAACACTGCTGCAAATACAATATAACTGAAGCTTGGAAGATAATGCATACTTAATGCAACCAAGGAATCCTTCATTCCAAGCAAGCATGGACTCCGTCAAGTGCAAAGTTAGTGGGGGATTCTGTATCTTAACAACATATAAAACAGACTGTTTTGTTTTTGTTTTTTGTTTTTTTTTAAAAGAAAGAAATACCAAAAAAACATAACACAAAGCATTTACTTTCGTTACACTCTAAGCAAAGAAAAAAAAAAAATCTCAATACTGTTTTATTTTCTACTATACAAACAAACCCTAATGCAGATGCCATCCTCGGTGACTGGACAGGTTGACATGGAAAACATTGCATAGAGTCATATATAGATATATGTATATATATTTATATAAAATAAAATAATAGGAAGAAAAACAAGATAAGGCACAGGTTATTTTCCTAGTGCTTGGGAAGACTTTCACTTTATCAAGGCAAAGTGGGCTTCCCAGCCTCACAAGGAGAAACAAGCAAGTACAAGATTCATATATTACAAAACATTGCTCTCCTTATGGCATATCGGTATTTGAAACCTGTTTTATACAAAATGTGGTTAAAGGGACAAATATGAATGCACTATTAACGGGGATAATAATGCCAGATTATTTAAAGAAGCTACTGATGACAAGCTGACTTCTAGGGGTCACAAATCAGCTTCAATCGGGCTGGGGAACATGGGAGCAAGTTTTCAATTCCCCTGCAGTGCCACCACAGGCGAAATTAAGTATTACACTGAAATCAATGGGGTGTCTGTGTGATGCACAGCTGTACTGGGTTCTCCAGGGGCAGAGATGTGCTTTTTGTAGATTCTTTTCACCGTGACTTGATGGGGGTAAAAAACAAATGGACATCTTTTTTACCTGTACATGTAATAAGATCAGGGGTTAGACAATATTTAAAGCTATTTGACTCTTTTTACATCTCACTAGAAAGTGTTGATAAAAAAAAGAAAGGGTGTTGATCAGAAAAAAATAATGTGGCTTAAACTGCGCCAACATTTTGCTGCAGCATATTGGTTTATGATAAGCCAGGTGGTGTTAGGAAAAGTGTCTACCCTAATGCACAAAGCGGTCATACAGCGTGAGCCACTACCTTCTTCTGCCTACCTGGTGTAGATTTAAGCTGTCCAAATTTAAAACTGTAAAAATAACGGCAATTAAGTAAAAATAACTCCAGTTTTTTGACTGGGAAAGATATTTTACCGATCCTCCTTTACTGTTATTTAAAAACGCAAAACTATATATTATGCTGCCATGGGCTACTAATACTACCAGGATAGCGTGAAGACCATAGGTAACCACTGACTGACTTAACTAGGGTCTACCAGCAATATTACCGCAGAGAGCAGGGACGGTTTACATAAGTAGGAAAATGAGAAATAATTTAGGCGACAATAAAAAGATAAAATAAGCTCCATCCTTGAGAGGAGCATACGGCATGTACTAAATATTACTAAAACTATAGGGTACGCTAGAGTCCTGGCCATCTATAGAGTGCTATTAGACAAAAGGATTAAAAAATATATATAAAATATAAACATGAAATTTTAATTTGTAATTATAATAAATTTGAAATTGAAAACTATTAGGGATAAATTTACCCTGAACAAACTGGTACAGAAAATCATAATTTTCTAATGGAAGGGAACCTGTCCCTGTGGGGTTCCAAAATTAAGTCTTTGTTGGGACACCATCTTATTCTATGATATATGACCTCTTTTGGTAAAGCTTTATTTATTAATTAATTTTTTTATACTTTTTCTCTTAATATAACATGGTGTTCTTAAGCCAAACCAATGCACCAAGGATTCTGGTATTACTGCCGACGAGCGTAGCACAGTCTGCAGCATTATTCTCGTCGTCATAAATTCCAGTTAATGTGTTCTGTCCTGAAATGGACTGCGATGGATCTGGTATAGCCGACATACTTTCATACTGTGCCATAAAAGCGTCTCCAACGAGGCCAGTGATTGGCTGCAGCAGCCACATGAATGAATTGAGGGTCTCTAACCACGGCTACACGGATGACGGCATGTCGCCACGTTTACCAGAGGAAACTCATTTCAAGTCTGAACTTCCTCTCGTCAGTTACACATCCCTAGTAAAAGTGTAGTGCTTGGATACAGAAAAAACATGGTGGTTTTCTCATATGACGGCATGGACAGAATCTTATGAAATGCATAAAATGACAGCTAATTAAATGCATTTTTATTTTAATGTGAACATACTCTTGGTCATCCCATTTGTGGTCTCTTTTTGACAAGACAGTGGAGGATGAATATTAAGAATATGATGTAAATGAAGCCCTAGTGCTGTGCAGAAGAAAAAATGTGGTCAAGACAAGTAATCGAAGAACACAGGGATCAATTCATGGGTGTCAAATGGAGGCATGATCAAAATGGATGGGTAACACACGAGTACGCTCCTCTGAGAGCTCTATTTAAACTGCCTCAATTAAGGCCCCATTCACACGACCGTCTTTTTGGTCTGCATCTGATCCGCATATTTTGCCGTCACACGGATCCATTCATTTTTATGGGTCCACAAAAAAAAAAAAAAACCCGGACAGCACACTATGTGCTACCCGCAGTCCCACAAAAAAAAAAAATAGAACATGCCCTATTCTTGTCTGTTTTGCAGACAAGAATAGGCATTGTTACAATGGACCACAAAATATATACGGTTGTGTGAATGCACTCTTACATCGATCTGACCATTGTGCTTTATGGGCTTCCATCAAGATCTACGAGGTCGGGAGATTCTAAATAAGTGCATGGAATATACAACTACATCAGACAATTGGATTGGACTTAAAGATTCGTAAAATAAAAACATCCAGCTGATTGTTCGAATTAAAGTCCAGCGGTGGGATAATACATCACAACTACTTTGGGATTCACTACCTGTTACACCAGCTAAAATTGCAGAACAGATCTAGGCAATAAAGTGACACATTCTAATTAATCCAGTCTAATCGGACAGTGCAAAGTGGTCAAGACACAGTGAAGGGGACTGCCACTTTAAAAGTAAGTGCTTTTCATAGGTGACTTTTTTTAATTTTTAAAAAGGCATAAAATCATCAAGGTAAGAAAACACTTTTTAGAAAATGGTAAAACATACCATTGGTATTCAAAGGACATAAGTGCTCGACAGACAAACGATTCCGTTGGATTGCAGGGAAAGGGGAAATATGTTTGCCTCATCTTATTTATCCTATGCTGTTATATTACACAAATGTATTGCAAAAAATACATCGCCTTAATATCCCACTGAAAATGATAAGTTCTTGTAATAAATTGGGATAACTCTCTCGCTCTACATCTGGACGTGGCCTGGCCTGCCCAGTCTAATAGATAAGCCGCAGGTGGCCTACCAAAGTGCAAATAGCCCAAATAAACTCTTTAGGATGTAATGTGGCTTTTAAAGCATTTTCAGCATCAAGTCTTTGTTTACTGAGGCCAGCAGAAGCGCGCTGCAGAGTCTGCCCTCCTCACATTTACAAGAATCCGCCTGACGGCAAGTCTGAATAAAGTTTGGAATTTGCAGGAAGAGGATGGTGATGATGAGACGGTAGGAGGGTGGCCGTCTGGGAGCTACTTGCCACATCAATCGGTGCTGGATATGTCTTGTTCACATTTCCTCCACTAAAACCATTTTGAAACTGCTGAAAAAAAATAAAACAAACACATTAATAGGTATTCCGGTCATATATACTTTATAACCCTGATTACAATGGTATTCTGGAATATTTTGGATTGTCTAACTTCAGCAAATAGCATTTATCATGTAGAGGAAGTTTATACAAGCCACTTACTAATGTATTGTGATTGTCCATATTGCTTCCTTTGCTGGCTGGACTCATTTTTTCATGCCATTATATATTTCACGTTTATGACCACCCTGCATTCCACACTAGGAAAAAGGCCTGGCTGGTCTCTCTGATGGCCGGGACCATGGGGGCACACATAGGCCAGCGCTTGTTCCTATAGTGTGTAAGCACGGCCACCACTTCTGGATTGCATGGTGGTCGTAACCATGGAAATGCAAAGTGTATAATGTGATGGAAAAATTAATGCAGCCAACAAAGGAAGCAATATGGATAATCACAATACATTAGTAGGTGCCTTGTATTAACTTTCTCTACATGATAAATACCATTTGCTTAAGTGAGACAACCCCTTTAAAAAGGGAATCTGTTCCCAGAAACCTCCCTATCAAACTGTTTGTATGGACACATAGCTGTAGTTCACCTGATTAAAATTTGTTGATCCGAGGTTCTGTTCCCAAGTTATGATACACTTTATTAATATGCAAATTAGGACTTTGGTGCAATCAGGGCGTCACCATTAGGGTTGCATCGGGTATCGAATTATCATAGTTACATAGTTAATACGGTTCAAAAAAGACATATGTCCATCAAGTTAAACCAAGGAATAGGTGGGGATGTGAATCCCAGAAGGAATTAATACTCAGATTTCTACACATTTTCATAAGCATTAATGTTTTTTTCTTTTTCTATTCCTGCTGTGACCACGTCCTGAGGAAGTCTATTCCACAGCATCACAGTTCTTACAGTAAAGATGTATAGATTAATCATGTCCCCCTTAGACTCTTCAAGACTCAAATTCAATTCTTTTAATCGTTCTTTATAACTAAGACCCTCCAGGCCCCTTATCAGTTTAGTTGCTCTCCTCTGTACTTTTTCCAGCTGCAGTGCGTCCTTTCTATGTACTGGTGCCCAGAACTGCATATTCCAGATGAGGCCGCACCAAGGTTTTGTAAAGTGGTAATATTACATCCCTGCCCTGCAAGTCCATGCCTCGTTTTAATGCATGACAATATCCTGGTGGCCTTAGAAGCAGCTGATTGACATTGTATGCTGTTATTTAATCTACCATCTATAAAGGACAACCAAATCCTTCTCTATAAGTGACTCTCCCAGTGCTACATCACCTAGGACATATGAAGCACATAGATTATTACTACCAAGAAGCATAACTTTACATTTGTCCACATTGAACCACATTTGCTAAGTTGATGCCCAATCACTCAGTGTTTTTAAGTCAGCTTGTAGTTTATGGACCTCTTCCATAGATTGCACAGTACTACATAGCTTAGAGTCATCTGCAAAAATAGAAATGGTGCTATTAATCCCATCCTCAATATCATTAATACATTGATTAAATAATAAAGGTCCCAGCACTAAACCTTGGGGTACACCACTTATAACCCGGGACCATTCTGAATAGGAATCATTGACCACAACTCTCTGGACACGGTCCTTCAGCCAGTTTTCAATCCAATTACAGACTATTCAGTCGTGGCCAAAAGTTTTGAGAATTACATAAATGTTGGAAATTGGAAAAGTTGCTGCATAAGTTTTTATAATAGCAATTTGCATATACTCCAGAATATTATGAAGAGTGATCAGATGAATTGCATAGTCCTTCTTTGCCATGAAAATTAACTTAATCCCAAAAGAAAACCTTTCCACTGCATTTCATTGCTGTCATTAAAGGACCTGCTGAGAGTATTTCAGTAATCGTCATGCTAACTCAGGTGAGAATGTTGACGAGCACAAGGCTGGAGATCATTATGTCAGGCTGATTGGGTTAAAATGGCAGACTTGACATGTTAAAAGGAGGGTGATGCTTGAAATCATTGTTCTTCCATTGTTAACCATGGTGACCTGCAAAGAAACGTGTGCAGCCATCATTGCGTTGCATAAAAATGGCTTCACAGGCAAGGATATTGTGGCTACTAAGATTGCACCTCAATCAACAATTTATAGGATCATCAAGTACTTCAAGCAAAGAGGTTCAATTCTTGTTAAGAAGGCTTCAGGGCGTCCAAGAAAGTCCAGCAAGCGCCAGGATCGTCTCCTAAAGAGGATTCAGCTGCAGGATCGGAGAGCCACCAGTGCAGAGCTTGCTCAGGAATGGCAGCAGGCAGGTGTGAGCGCATCTGCACACACAGTGAGGCGAAGACTTTTGGAAGATAGCCTAGTGTCAAGAAGGGCAGCAAAGAAGCCACTTCTCTCCAAAAAAAAACATCAGGGACAGATTGATCTGAGGACTGGGGCAAAGTCATATTCTCCGATGAAGCCTCTTTCAGATTGTTTGGGGCATCTGGAAAAAGGCTTGTCCGGAGAAGAAAAGGTGAGCGCTACCATCAGTCTTGTGTCATGCCAACAGTAAAGCATCCTGAGACCATTCATGTGTGGGGTTGCTTCTCATCCAAGGGAGTGGGCTCACTCACAATTTTGCCCAAAAACACAGCCATGAATAAAGAATGGTACCAAAACACCCTCCAACAGAAACTTCTTCCAACAATCCAACAACAGTTTGGTGAAGAACAATGCATTTTCCAGCACGTTGGAGCACCGTGCCATAAGGCAAAAGTGATAACTAAGTGGCTCGGGGACCAAAACGTTGACATTTTGGGTCCATGTCCTGGAAACTCCCCAGATCTTAATCCCATTGAGAACTTGTGGTCAATCCTCAAGAGGCAGGTGGGCAAACAAAAACCCACTAATTCTGACAAACTCCAAGAAGTGATTATAAAAGAATGGGTTGCTATCAGTCAGGAATTGGCTCAGAAGTTGATTGAGAGCATGCCCAGTTAAATTGCAGAGGTCCTGAAAAAGAAGGGGCAACACTGCAAATACTGACTCTTTGCATAAATGTCATGTAATTGTCGATAAAAGCCTTTGAAACGTATGAAGTGTGTGTAATTATATTTCACTACATCACAGAAACAACTGAAACAAAGATCTAAAAGCAGTTTAGCAGCAAACTTTGTGAAAACTAATATTTGTGTCATTCTCAAAACTTTTGGCCACGACTGTAGTTTCCAAGCCTATAAACCTTACTTTACCTATTAAACGTCTATAAGGGACAGTATCAAAAGCCTTTGCAAAATCCAGAAACACTACATCCACAGCCGCCCCTCTGTCCAGGCTACTACTCACCTCCTCATAAAAACAAATCAGGTTAGTCTGACAACTTCTGTCCTTGGTAAACCCGGATTAGTTATGTCTTTTTTCAACCGTATTAACTATGTAACTATGATAATTCGATACTTGATGCAACCCTAATGGTGACGCAGTCATTGCACCAAAGTCCTAATTGGCATATTATTTATATAGTCACATACTCCTGTATATAGTTCCTTAAGAGTCCTTAAATTTTTTTTCCCACAACAGAAGTTAAACTAACTGGTCTATAATTACCTGTGAAGGACCTTGATCCTTTTTTGAATATGGGCACCACGTTTGCCTTGCGCCAATCACTTGGCACTGTGCCAGTACCTAGAGAATCTTTAAAAATTATAAACAGGGGCACAGCAATGACTGAACTGAGCTCTTTAAAGCACTCTTGGGTGTAATCCATCTGGACCCGGAGCCTTGTTCACATTTACCTTATTTAACTTCTCTTGGACCATAACTACAGTTAGCCAATTGAGTATATCCCTGGATGTACTAACAGCCCCAGCACTACAGATATCAGCTCCTTTCTCTTCTTTTGTATATACAGAGCTAAAAAAAAACATTTAGTAACTCTGCCTTTTCCTTATCTTCAGTGACTAACCACCCTTTACCATTATTTAGTGGACCTACCTGCTCAGACCGAGATTTTTAGGAATTATATATTTAAAGAATTTTTTGGGATTTGGTTTTGCGTTCTTTTGCTACCTGCTGTTCGTTTTGCATTTTTGCTAATTTTATCTCCTTTTTTTATTAAGCCTTTTGTAATCTTCAAATGCTACAGCTGACCCCTCAGATTTTTTTTTTTTTAAATGCTGTCTTTTGTCTTTTATTGCCCTTTTTACAGTAGCTGTAAGCCATGGGGGGTTTAATTGTATCCGTTTATACTGGTTACCTAAAGGGATACATTTTTTATTGCAATTATTCAATGTGGATTTGAAGCTCTCCCATTTATCCTCTGTACTAATTATGTGACAGTAGCTGCTCCCAGTCTATGCCCTGAAATTCTGCCTTCAACCCAAGGAAATTAGCCTTTTTGAAATTCAGTGTCTTTGCTCTGCCTGACAGTTTGCTTTTTATAGTTTAGGGGAATATAATCATATTGTGGTCACTATAGTGACCTAGTGTTTTTCGAACAGTTACATTACCAACAAGCTCTGCATCATTAGAAATTACCAGATCCAACAGAGCATTGCCCCTAGTGGGAGCTTCTACAAACTGGCCCATAAAGTGGTCCTGCAGCAAGATGAGGAATTTTCTCCCCTTTGCGGTTGAGGCAGAACCATGGCCTCAGTCAATGTCTGGGAAGTTAAAATCTCCCATTAGGACCACTGTACCAGCCCGCACTATTTGTTTATACAGTTGCGTTTCTATCTCCTCTGTGATGTTAGGGGGTCTATAGATCACACCAAGTATTTTTTCTGTGTTTATATCCCTTTGAACTTCCACCCATAAGGTTTCCACATCCTCACCCACAATTGCCTCTTTCAGACTTGGCTTCAGATCACTTCTCACATACAGGCACACACCACCACCTTTTTTATTGACCCTGTCATTCCTAAATAGTGTAGAACCCTCAATAACAGCCCAGTCATGTGAAGAGTCCAACCATGTCTCAGCCACACCAACTAACATCTATGTGTTCTTCTAGTACCATAGCCTCCAGCTCCCCCATTTTTCTAGCTAGACTTCTGGAATCTGTGAAAATACATTTTAAATTACTATTACCTGTAAAGTGAATATCTGGGATTTTTTGGTTACCTTGGTTGATGTTTGTATGTAACAGGTTCTTGTTACCAGCAGTTCTATTTTTCATAAATGTATAGTTATGTCCAGTCTTCTCCCTATTTTCCTCGATAACCCCAGCCCCCACTAAATCCCCACTGTCCCCTTCTATAACCCACTCTCTATCTACACTATCTATCCCCTTATTAGTATGACCCTCACCCTCCAGATCCTAGTTTAAAAGCTCCTCCAGCCATTTAACCATTTTTCCTGAAAACACTACCTTGGAGGTCCTGGACTTGAGCTCCTCACCTAGTTCCCTAAAATAGTTGTCATTGTTGCCAATGTGTACCATGACCGCCGGGTCTTCCCCAGCCTCACCCAGCAATCTGTCAATCCGATCCGCAATATGCAGAACCAGATCACCTGGCAGACAACACACTGTTCGGCATTCATTTCGGCATTATCGATACCCAATTGATACTTTTGTACCCGGATCGATTCGATACCGGGATTTGCAATTTTCCGATACTAGGCTGTGCTACTGCCATGTTCCCTCAGCAGCACAGGGGAGAAGTAAGCAGTCTCCCCCCCCTCTATGCTGCTGCTGCCACCACTAAGGGGAGAGGGGCGGAAGAGGGGAGGGACTGTGGCCACTGCGCCACCAATGTTTTTAAACCATTAATACAAACACAGGAGGCGGGTGCCGGCAGCAGAATCACATAGCCGGCACCCGAACTCTGTGACAGGGAGCTGCGATCAGTGGCAGTTAACCCCTCAGGTGCCGCAGGTGGGTCTTTAGCCTACTTGTTAATGTATGCAATCGACAATAACCGTGATTACACACATTTAACCCCTCAGATGCCGTTGTCAAATGTGATCACGCCATCTGGGAGATCAAAAATTAAAATACATAAGCAATAACAAAAATAATCATGGGCTGTGTGGAATACACCCATAATATTAAAATATAAAAAATATTTATCCCATATAGCAAACTCATATAGCAAACTGAAACAGAAAGACAAGTCGAAATGACTGATTCGTTTTTTGTTCCCTTCACCTCACCCACAGACTGAATATAAAGAGACCAAACAAATGATATCAATGAAAAGTACAAAATCGCCCTCACAGAGCTCCGTGAACATAACTACAAAAAAAGTTATAGGGGGTCAGAATATGGCGATGAAAAAAATAAATAAAAATTGTTTAAGGTTTTTTTTTCTTCCCAGTAATAAAACACAATAAAAACTACACAAATATGGTATCGCCAAAATCATACTGGAGAATTAGGGTAACAGGTCAGTTTTACCACGTGGGGAATGCCGCAAAAAGAAAATCCACAAAACTCTGGAGGAATTGCTTCCCACTACATCGTAAGCAATATTAAATGGACTGTCATTAGAAAGTACAACTTCTCCAGCAAAAAACAGACCCTCATACGGCTATGTGAACAGAAAAAAAATAAAATATATAAGTTATGGGCCCCCAGCAAGGCAGGGAGTGAAAAACGAAAACCCCTCTGAGGATAAAGGGGTTGTCTAGCCTTTTCTATGCGATACATAGTACCCTGCTGATCAGCTAGTGATGGCCTCTCCTAAGGATAGACCATTACTTAGAAAAGAAAAAGGCTGGACAACGACTTTAACTACACTAAGGCTACTCACACTTGCGTTCGGGGTTCCGTTTGTGAGTTCCGTTTGAAGGCTCTCACAAGCGGCCTCGAACGGAGTTCCGTTTGAAGGCTCTCACAAGCGGCCCCGAACGGATCCGTACAGCCCCAATGCATTCTGAGAATGCATCAGTTTGGCTCCGTTCCGCCTCCATTCCGCTCAGGAGGCGGACACCCGAACGGAGCTTGCAGCGTTTTGGTGTCCGCCTGGCCGTGCGGAGCCAAACGGATCCGTCCTGACTTACAATGCAAGTCAATGGGGACGGATCCGTTTGACGTTGACACAATATGGTGCAATTGCAATCGGATCCGTCCCCCATTGACTTTCAATGTAAAGTCAGGAGTCCCTATTAATATACCATCGGATTGGAGTTTTCTGCGCCACCAATGTTTTTACTATTGGCCGGGATTGGGATGGGGGGCGCACTGCGCCACCAATGATTAATACTGGGGGGCTGGGGCGCACTGCGCCACCAATGAAGATAAGTCTTTCATTCATTCATATACACAGGAGGCGGGAGCTGGCTGCAGAATCACATAGCCGGCTCCCGACCTCTATGAGCGGTAGCTGCGATCCGCGGCACCTGAGGAGTTAACTACCGCGGATCGCAGCTATCGCTCATAGAGGTCGGGAGCCGGCTATGTGATTCTGCAGCCAGCTCCCGCCTCCTGTATATGAATGAATGGCTTATCTTCATTGGTGGAGCGGTGGCCACAGCCCCGCCCCTTCTCTTATGTTCTCTCCTCTCATTGGCGGCAGCGGCAGCACAGGGGGAGGGAGACACTGCTTCCTTCGCCCCTGTGCTGAGGAGGGAACACAGAGAGCGCTGAGAGCAGGGCGTTCTGTGTTCCTAATATGTTATCGGAATATCGGCAAAATAGATGCCGATACCGATAACGTTCAAAATCCTCAATATCGGCCGATAATATCGGCCAAACCGATAATCGGTCGATCCCTAGTTAGAATATACCATCGGATTTGAGTTAGATCGTGAAACTCAGATCAGACAGTATATTCTAACACAGAGGCGTTCCCATAGTGATAGGGACGCTTCAAGTTAGAATATACTAAGAACTGTGGACATAACGGCCCCCTGCTGCCTGGCAGCACCTGATCTCTTACAGGGGGCTGTGATCCGCACAATTAACCCCTCAGGTGCCGCACCTGAGTAGTTAATTGTGCGTATCATAGCCCCCTGTAAGGCTGGGTTCACACTTGAGCGTATTTGATATGCGCGTTCAAGTCGTGCATTTTTGTCCATAGTGAACGCACGAATTACGCGCATTTGTGTGATTGACAGCAGTGTCCTATGGCCGCAAACGCGCGACAAAACGCCCCAAAGAAGCTCAAGAACTTTTTTGAGCGTAGGGCGTTTTTCAGCGCGTTCAGGACATGGGTTGCTAGATGGCCGCTAGCTCATCCACAATACCCAGTCCCCATAGCTCTGTGTGCTTTTATTGTGTAAAAAAAACGATTTGATACATATGCAAATTAACCTGAGAGGAGTCCTGTCCCTGACTCATCTCACGTACAGGACTCATCTCAGGGTAATTTGCATATGTATCAAATCGTTCTTTTTACACCATAAAAGCACACAGAGCTATGGGGACTGGGTATTGCGGATGTATTAGCGGCCATCTAGCAACCCATGTCCTCAGCTCTATACACAAAATCCCGGTGACAGGTTCCCTTTAAGCAGTCCCTGGCACCGAACAGTGTCCCAGCTCTCAGATGGGTGTTCCTATACACTGCCTGTACTTATATTGTTCTTGAACGCAATTTTTTCGCTCTTTCAAATTATGGTAAACAAAAAGGGCAGAATTACCCTTTATTGCTCTTTGCATACGTATGTAATAAAATGCATATTATAGAGTAAAAATGGCAAAAGGAAGAGACTAGGGGGGGTTTAATTATGTCAATCTTTGATATCCCCTGGACCGCTGGAGGATGTGCAGGCCTCGTCATAAAATAGGTGCATCCTCTGTCTGTCCATGCATGAGCTCGTAGGTGGAGTAGATGTCAACTGTCATTTACGGCATTATAAGTCCACACTCCACCCTTCTCCCCTTTCAGAAAGTGGCAAGAGCTGTGTAGAAACGCCACCGGCACCTAAATTTAGGCGCAATGGTGTTTAAAATAGTTACTAACCTTTTTCAGTACAGTTTCTTGAGCTTTTTCTGTCCCAGTTAAAGGGACAAATTCACTAATGTGTGCAACTAGACCTTGCCGGGAAATGTGCACATTTTTACACTGCCTGACAAAGGGTGGTCTTACATGGGCTGATGCACAACCCTAAATGACCCCTCACTAATGACAGATCAAGTCGATCGGCACTCTTTTAGAGGCACTTCACATGGATATTGTATGGAATATGAACAATCATTAATATGCTCGTTCCTCCCCCTATACTTTATGTCGGTAGCACATACCCGGTTTACACGAGGAGATGAGCTGCTGACCAGCGAGCATTTTCTGTTTGCATAAACGATCCGATCAGCCAACATCCGCCCGAGTATAAGGGTCCTAAATTAATGGGGATTAGACAATCTGCCTCATATGTATGCTCCATTAGAACTTACTATGAAAAGCCAGGGGGCTTCTCTATCTATACTATAGACGCTATAAATGTTGGTGCTCGATTCATCACTTCTCCCACTGTCTAGAGGTTGTTCCCCACTGACATGAACCTAGTAAAGCCTATTACATGAAAACCCCTGTAAGCGCCCTCATTCCTATCACTGACACAAACACTGTTTGCAGGAGATACAACCAGTGAAGCATTGATAATCTTCCTGACAGTACCATAGCATGAACAGAACATGTCGTATTGAAGGAACATCTGCTCTGCTCTTAGACCAAAATCATCATCTTTCAATTGTCAACTAAAAGAGATCCGATCGGATTTGGGGTTTTAAACACCCATGTTTTAGTCCCTATTCAATTTTCTATTTAGGCCAAGTTAAAATGAATATCCATATTTAATAGGCTCGTCTCAGCGAAGCTGCCATGACCTCTGGCAAACATATGCTGCTGTGACATCACCAATATCTTTCTGCCAGGCAAGCTTTTGTGACATCACAAATGTGGTCAGATCATCTAAGCGGCTGTGACATCACAAATATTTTTCCGTCAGGCAAGCTTCTGTGACATCACAAATGTGGTTACATTAGGTAAGTACAGGGATCCTCTGTTGTCTGTCTGCCCATCCCAAATATAGTTATTAAAGGCAATGAAGTGGTAGTTCAAAAATTTTTGAAAATTTTTGTTATTTATAATGAAGGTTGTAAACAAACCAATCAAACTAGTAATTTGATGCTCCCTGTTGTATTAATCTCTTACGCATTGAGTAACAGATAATTAAAACCCTTTTTACTTTGGTTTGAGCTTCTGTTATTATGTTGTACACACTAATATTGCTGTCATTATTTTAAAGGGCAGTACAGTGACTCAGTGGTTAGCACTGTTGCCTTGCACAACTGGGGTCCTGGTTCCCATCATAACCTGAACAACATCTGCATGTTCTCCATATGTTTATATTGGTTTTCCTGGGGTTTCTGGTTCCCACCACACCCCACATATTAATAGACTAACTAGCCCTAGTGTGTGCATGCTTGAGATACTGGGGTCTCTAGTGATCAATACATGGGGGTTCTAAACAGGGACGTCCATCAACTCTCTAATAGGGAACTGAAAAAATCATTCCTAAACCAGACAGGATTTGGGGGGTACTCTCTCTACTTGGGGAGAGAGCGCCTTAAATCGGTGGGAGGGGACTTATAGGCCATACATGCGCCTCTAGAATTCTGGGAAGGGATGCAAATGAGCTCTTAACAAGCTCTGCCTAATACCAGCAGAAGTAAGGCAGCTATCCTACAGGTCAATATTCAACCCTTTAAATAGGCCTTGAGACATTACTCAGACATTAAATAAGCCAGCAACTCATCTGCAGACAGCTGTTTCAGGGTAATTGCCCCTCATCAGTGCAGAGCAGAGAGTACTGGCTTAACTGGGTGAGAGGCTTAGGTCAGGATTTGGGGGGTACTAGGTCTTCTTGGGGACAGAGAGCCTTAATCGGTGTGAGGAGACGTATACGGATGAAGCAGGGTTAACACACATGCTTTATGAGACATGTTATCTAAACTAAATGCATTAAGCAATTTCTTTTCAATGGCTTTTGTTTCAAGATAACTCAAATTTCTTAACTCATCGCGTTAAGAGTGTGAGTGCTACCCCTGCTACATCTGTAGGCCATGCATGCTCCTCAAATTCTGGGAAGAAAGGGATGCAAATGAGCTGTTAACAAGCTCTGCCTCTGATGCCACCAGATGTAAGGCAGCTATCCTACAAGTCAACGTTCGACCCTTTAAAAAGGCCTTGAGACATGGATACTTGGATATTTAATAAGCCAGCCATGGACAACAGATTTGTATGCACAGGCAAACACCGAATATACGTGATATACACACACATGAAAATGTACAGACATGGTATTGAATCCAAGTATTTAGTTACTTCTCGATGTAAAAATTGTTAAAGACATCTTACTTTGTTTATCATCTGTTGGTGACCGGGCGTCACAGCGTTATATTGCATTTGATTCATACAGGATGGCTGAGGTTCCGGGAGGCACTGATACATGGACACTGCCCCAGAATAGCAAGGCTGGGAAGTCATCATGACTGTCTGTGCATTTACACTACACTCCTGGAGCTCAGGAGTCTGTGGGAGACATTCCAAAAACCCATCCAAGTTTGAGGAAGACGTGTACATCGACTGTTCCACATTTCCAAGCTCAAAGTCCATCTGTGTAAGGTTAGAAGGCAGTGGCACCGCAGGCAAGGAGTCCTGGTAAGGCATATATTCCTGTTTGCAAGTATACGGAGCACTGCTGAGTTCAGGTTTGTAAAACTCCTGAGCCAGGTTATTGAGGCTAGGTACATATTGCTCAGTCGGCTGCTGTTGGTAAGTCAGAGGGGCACTGCCCACAGGGTTCCAGTTCGTCATCAAGCCATTGACCTGCATGTGCTTCATTTTCTGACACAGCTGTTGCGGCATCATTTGGTTTGGCTGTTGCTGAAGCATCTGTGGTGCATCCTGTGTCACTTTGCTGGAGTCCTGCGCACAAGCCATTTGTGGAAGCGAATTCCCAAACATGCAGTCGGTTTTTTTGTTTAGGGACTCCTGCACATAAGTGAGGATTTCATCTGCCACATCAATATCTCCAATATCGGGATACTCAAACTCATTTCTAAAGAACTCTTCGTCTCGTTGCATCACCTCCAAGTCATCAAAGTCAATGCCTAAGCTTCTCATGATATTGTAAAGCTCATTGTTTTTAGCCTCTGGAAAAACGCCGGTGACCTCTGAAGACTGCGGGGTGCTTTTTACCTGGGAAAAAGCTCCGTCCTCTAGCTTCATATTGTTATTTGCCACGGGTACCAGAGGGTCTTGCCAAAAGTTATTGCTCAGATCGCTTCTGTCATCTTTGTAAAAGCTCTCAAAAGAAAAGGTGTTTGCAGCGGGAGGGCAAATGTACACGCTTTCATCTTGCCTCAGCATGGCACCCAGGAGGGAGGCAGGATTGACAGGTGCTTCATTTGCAGTTGCTTTGGCAGTGGACCCTTTACTTGAGGAACCTTTAGGTTTATTTTGTGAGGGGCCCAGTAGACCTGGGAAGGGAAACGAGGTCTCATACAAAACTGCCTCCCCGGTTGCAAAAATGAAAGGCAGCTGTGTGCTCCGCTTTCTTAAGTGCTCTGCTCCTTCTTCCTCTCTAAGAGTAAAAACAAACAAAAGACATACTCAGAAATCAAGAGGGATTTGGAGGACGATAGATCTGGATACAGCGTATTGTACTCCAGGGTCTCCCATTTATATGCACTTTTGATATGGGTAAGGCTACTTTCACATCTGTGGGGGAAAAACGCTTCCGTTTTGTCCCCATTCATTGTCAATAGGGACAAAACTGAACTAAAATGAAACGGCATGAAGCAGAATGCATTTCGTTCTGTTTGGCTGCGTCCCCATCGCGGACAGAATAATGTTGCAAGCAGCGTTTTTCTGTCCGCGCTGTGGTGCGGAGCAAGACGGATCCATCATGACTCACAATGTAAGTCAATGGGGACGGATCCGTTTTCTCTGACACAGTTGAAAACGAATCCGTCCCCCATTGACTTACAATGGTTTTCATGACGGATCAGTCATGGCTGTTTGAGAGATAATACAACTGGATCCGTTCAGAACGGATGCAGACGGTTGTATTATCACGGAAGCGTTTTTGCTGATACATGACGGATCCAGCAAAAACGCTGGTGTGAAAGCAGCCTTAAGTGTACAAACTGGTTACTGCAAACAGGCTGAAACCGCAAAAGCAATGGAAATGTTGTCACTGGCAAAACGAGAGTAGTACGAGATCGCAAACTCAGAATGTTAACAGTTAATGTAAAGGATATGTTTAAATATGACCACACAGATATAAACTAGATGAAAAGTGAGTGACACTGGCTTACGTATAATGTGGATTATACTCCAGAGCTGCATTCGTAGATCTGCTGGTTGTTATTCATAATAGTCATCAAATGAGACAAGCAACAAAAATAACGCAGTGTAAAGGTGGGTTTCACACGGGCGTTGCGGAAAAAGATGCGGGTGCGTTCCGGGAACATGCGTGATTTTTCCGTGCGAGTGCAAAACATTGTAATGCGTTTTGCACGCGAGTGAGAAAAATCGGCATGTTTGGTACCCAAACTTCTTCACAGAAGTTCGGGTTCGGTGTTGTGTAGACTATTATTTTCCCTTATAACATGCTTATAAGGGAAAATAATAGCATTCTTAATACAGAATGCATAGTACAATAGGCCTGGAGGGGTTTAAACAAAAAATAAAAAATTATAATTAACTCACCTTAATCTACTTGTTCGCACAGTCCGACTTCTCTTCTGTCTTCTTCTTTGAGGAATAGGACCTTTGCTGATGTCACTGCGCTCATCACATGGTCCATCACCATGGTGATGGACCATGTGATGAGCGCAGTGACGTCATCAAAGGTCCTATTCTCAAAGAAGAAGACAGAAGAGAAACCGGGCTGCGCAATCAAGTGGATTAAGGCGAGTTAATATTTTATTTTTATTTTTTAACCCCTCCAGCCCTATTGTACCATGCATTCTGTATTAAGAATGCTATTATTTTCCCTTATAACCATGTTATAAGGGAAAATAATAATGATCGGGTCTCCATCCCGATTGTCTCCTAGCAACCGTTGCACCGCTTCCGCACTTGCTTGCGATTTTCACGCAGCCCCATTCACTTCTATGGGGCCTGCGTTGCATGAAAAACGCAGAATATAGAAAATGCTGCAATTTTCATGCAACGCACAAGTGATGCGTGAAAACCAATGCTCATGTGCAAAGCCCCATAGAATTGAATGGGTCCGTATTCAGTGCGGGTGCAATGCGATCCAGTTTGGGATTCGAGAACAATAGGGTTAGAGTATGGAGACCTTGCGGTGAGCGCTTTAATCCTGCCTTCGCTGTGGAGTGACACATTGCCCCAACTGCTGGTGTGATGTTCTGGGGAGCTAGGACATATAACAGTCAGTCACTCCTGGAAGAGATACAAGGGACACTAATAACCCATCCAGTGGCCACATGTGTTGTCTCTCATGGGGGGCTTCCAACTGGCATTTTTCAGGAGGATAATGTGTGCCCATAAACAGCAAGGGTGTTTATCAGCAATCAAGCATCTACAGGACCAGTTGGGACACCAGGCAATATACGAGTGTGCAGGATCTACAGGCCTAACTACAACATCTGGGGGCAAATGAGACACAGGATACCATATGGAACCTTTATGTCTCCATGTTTATCTGGATCTCCTCTTGTATCCAGGCTAAAGGCAGCCCAATAGGATACTAGAGTCTTCTTTCAATTGTACACTTTTTCCCAATAAACTTCCCTTCTAAAATTGTATGTAATTTCACACATACAAAGTTTCATTCGAGTCTTGCGTTGATTGTATATCTACCTTTCTAAGCTGAGCAGTAAAACACTTACGTAAGAGGTCTTTGTGTTGCAATAATATAATCTGGTCTTCCATTCTTATAAACAAGTCGGGCATTCGCTTGCACCCAAGCCCATCCACTTTCTTTTGTGAGAAGTCTGAAAATGGTCATGCCACTCTCTCCAGTCTTAATCACTGCATCAAAGGAATAAATGTCAATTAACCAAGAACGAGGAAGCTCTACTAATTCACCATACATTTTACTGCCAATTATTAGCCAATATTCGAGATCAAGGCAACAAAACAATGGGTCCAGCTGCAACAATGTACTAGAGTGAGCCAGAACAGACTAATACTTTCTGTTCTGTATTATCTTAAGGAACATTCTTCACATCCCCACCCTGATAAAGCGCTTAGCTGTCATTATACCAACACCTCTTCTTCCAGCTGTCTACATTCACATATTCTGAAGCAGAACCGTCTGCTTCGATAGCTTACCTTGCCATCCATATCATTGTTTTATTGGACTTTTAAGTTATTTCAGTCAACTTTTCAGAATAAGTTTAACACTATCTCGCCATTACATTACTTGGATTCTGCATTTATCACCAGGTTTCCCTTCTTTGGGCTCAATTTGTCAGTTTTCCCTAAACTAGTAGGTGGGGACTAGCTGCTATATCTCCCATGCACAGTACACAAGCAGAAAAGGAGATGCTTCTCCCCTGTATCTCTGCTGCACATCCTCAATAAGCAGCAGTGTAGCTGTGAATCCAGCTCTGAAAGTGAGACAGAAGAACAATTACTAGCCTACAGAAGCCTCTGTGTGTGTCTCTGTATCACTCTCTCACCATGGGTCCTTCTTCCTCCTCCCGCTCCATAGACTTTTGATCCCTCAGTGAACTGATAGCCTGTCTCTTAAAGGAAATCTGTAACATGGATTACCACTAACAATGTAAAACTATTCCCATGTAAAATACAACACCTCCTTCCATTCAGCGTTTCTTGTTTTCTATCTTGTTAAAATCACCTTTGTATGATATGCAAATTAGGCAGTAAGGTGCCCAGAGGGGCATTATTTTCTTTAAATGGTGCCCAGGAACGCCCCCATCCAGTGCCCAGGCATGCCCTCTAACAGAGCCCAAACACGCCTCTCCTGGGCTGAGACTCCACATCCCCATTAGCGCTGTTGCCCCCCCCCCCCCCCCCCCCACATCACTGACGTGAGGTAATGCTGCCCACACTTGCATTTAGGTTCGCAGAGAAATCTTGTGCAGGCGCAAGTACCGAAGGCTGCCTGCGTGCTTCATGTTAACCTTAAATGTGTCACTGCGAGAGATTAGCTTCCTTGTCAGCTCTGCAGGTCCTGGGTCTCCCCATGAACATCTGTTTTCATGCAATTCATGTGACCACTGCAGTGGTGAAGTGATATCCTTGTGGCACCTCACTGGGTCATGTGCCAGATGGGTGACACATGACCGCTGCAGCCAGTCACTGGTATTTATGTGACCCATGCCTAAACAATGTTGACATTCGGAGACTTCCAACCTGCAGAGCTGGCGGTGGAGCGATTGAGCCAGAATCCAGATCAGTTAAGCATGAGGACTACTGTGGGTCCGGCCACTTTGGGGGATCTGAAGAAAAAGTCACATGGGGTAAACAACCGCTTTAAGGGTGTTCCTAGAATTATCTGTTGTCTAATCTCTCTTTAAATGTAACGAAAATCTTAAATTTTGCAAGGACTTACTTCGTATATGATTCTCTGCACAGTACATCATATCTGCAGCATGAATAAACTGATAGCCAGTTCCTCTAACACACAGCTCTGCTTCTGTGTATCCCAGAACCAAGCTTCCTCTGTGGGGAAACATGAAGAGATTACTTATGATAAACCAACGCATAATGAAACAAGACTAAGACACAGCATTGTGGTTGATATGACTGTAAATAGTAGGTGCAACCTGGTGTGTAATGTAAGTATATTCTACAACATAGACTAAAAAAAATCTAAGCAGAATTGGTCTGGATCTTACTTTGCATCACAGCCTATAGGTGTGAAGTCTAGTCTGTGCTTCGTTCTGAAGATGAAGTTTTTGGTTCGGATCTCCAAGATGGAAGGAGACTGCAATGGCGTAGCCAAAGCAAAGAGTGCAAGCTGTGGGGGAATTACGGATCCTTCTTTGTCTTTTTTATTCTGTCCATGAAGAAACTTCAGACGTCCTTGAAAATTCATAGCCTAAAGTAAAACGTATGAGAACATAAAAGGCCATTCTAAAGAAGCCATGCAAGGTTTATGTATTCTACTTAGAAGGCATCTGTCACCACACATACAGTCAGGTTCATAAATATTGGGACATCGACACAATTCTAAGATTTTTGGCTCTATACACCACCACAATGGATTTGAAATGAAACAAACATGATGTGCTTTAACTGCAGACTGTCAGCTTTAATTTGAGGGTATTTACATCCAAATCAGGTGAACGGTGTAGGAATTACAACAGTTTGCATATGTGCCTCCCACTTGTTAAGGGACCAAAAGTAATGGGACAATTGGCTTCTCAGCTGTTCCATGGCCAGATGTGTGTGATTCCCTCATTATCCCAATTACAATGAGCAGATAAAAAGGTCCAGAGTTCATTTCAAGTGTGCTATTTGCATTTGGAATCTGTTGCTGTCAACTCTCAAGATGAGATCCAAAGAGCTGCCACTATCAGTGAAGCAAGCCATAATTAGGCTGAAAAAACAAAACAAATCCATCAGACATAGCAAAAACATTAGGCGTGGCCAAAACAACTGTATGGAACATTCTTAAAAAGTAGGAACGCACCGGTGAGCTCAGCAACACCAAAAGACCCAGAAGACCACGGAAAACAACTGTGGTGGTTGACCGAAGAATTATTTCCCTGGTGAAGAAAACACCCTTCACAACAGTTGGCCAGATCAAGAACACCCTCCAGAAGGTACGTGTATGTGTGTCAAAGTCAACAATCAAGAGAAGACTTCACCAGAGTGAATACAGAAGGTTCACCACAAGATGTAAACCATTGGTGAGCCTCAAAAACAGGAAGGCCAGATTAGAGTTTGCCAAACGACATCTAAAAAAGCCTTCACAGTTCTGGAACAACATCCTATGGACAGATGAGACCAAGATCAACTTGTACCAGAGTGATGGGAAGAGAAGAGTATGGAGAAGGAAAGGAACTGCTCATGATCCTAAGCATACCACCTCATCAGTGAAGCATGGAGGTGGTAGTGTCATGGCATGGGCATGTATGGCTGCCAATGGAACTGGTTCTCTTGTATTTATTGATGATGTGACTGCTGACAAAAGCAGCAGGATGAATTCTGAAGTGTTTCGGACAATATTATCTACTCATATTCAGCCAAATGCTTCAGAACTCATTGGACGGCGCTTCACAGTGCAGATGGACAATGACCCAAAGCATACTGCAAAAGCAACCAAAGAGTTTAAGGGAAAGAAGTGGAATGTTATGCAATGGCCAAGTCAATCACCTGACCTGAATCCGATTGAGCATGCATTTCACTTGCTGAAGACAAAACTGAAGGGAAAATGCCCCAAGAACAAGCAGGAACTGAAGACAGTTGCAGTAGAGGCCTGGCAGAGCATCACCAGGGATGAAACCCAGCGTCTGGTGATGTCTATGCGTTCCAAACTTCAGGCTGTAATTGACTGCAAAGGATTTGCAACCAAGTATTAAAAAGTGAAAGTTTGATTTATGATTATTATTCTGTTCCATTACTTTTGGTCATTTAACAAGTGGGAGGCACATATGCAAACTGTTGTAATTCCTACACCGTTCACCTGATTTGGATGTAAATATCCTCAAATTAAAGCTGTCAGTCTGCAGTTTAAGCACATCTTGTTTGTTTCATTTCAAATCCATTGTAGTGGTGTATAGAGCCAAAAATGTTAGAATTGTGTCGATGTCCTAAAATTTTTGGACCTGACTATGTCCAAATAAAACTGGCTGACCTTTGAGATGTGCGCTGGTCAGCTGAACGCCAAGGTTTTGGTCCCATCTTCCTCAGGACCCGCATTGCTAAGGAAACTGCTGTTTTGAGCTCCTAGTGAGCAAAGAGGGCGGCGTCATTGCACCTCGTTGCCCCCTGAGGCTCTGCTCACTGCCCTTCATGCTGCTCCCCCACTGCTAAGATGGACCAGCCAAGCAGTGAAAACATATTTACGCCTGACCCTGGAGTCTTGCAGAAGCGCATTTTGCACATGCGCATTAAAGGGATAGAGACCGCGGGGTAGATGGGCCGAACACACTCCCGCAAGACTTTATGGCCAAGCGTGAATATAATATTACTGCCTGGCCTGTCAGTCATAGTGGTGGGGGCTCGGCATGAAGGGCAGTGAGCGGGACCAACACCACCCTCGTTTCTCCCAGAGGCTCATTTACATATTACATTACAATAGTAATCGCCGACGTGTGCAGTTATCCATAGGCTACCTTGCGCATGGGTGCGGGTTCACAAAAAAGGTTTTCTGCACAGATTTTTGCGGATTTGTCGGCACCAGATCAGCCCGAAAATGTGTTAGTTGCAGACTTTGTTGCTGATTTGCCCCGCTCTGACCCTTTGGATAGCAGAGGGTAAAATCCTCTCAAAAATCAGCTGAAGCAATTGAAATGCTGCAGATTTCAAAATCCACAGGAAGGTCAATTTCCACAGAAAATCTAGGCAAGGTGGACATACAGATTTGTCAATATTCAGTCACTTTGCTGGGGCTGTATTTTTTCAACACGAAGAACGCAAGGTGTGCAGGTAGCCTTTAAGGAAAAACGTAGGCGATCCCTCAGACCGGAGGCACTGCAGGTCGCTTCAATGTGGGTACGTGTGACAAACTGACTCCAAGATGATACTTCTCTTTACTTTTGACACAACTTTAGTTTTAAAAAGTTGAATCAGAAGGCCAAGGGAAGCAGCTTCCATGAGTTGGACATAGTAACAATGGTAAAAGAGGCTTTCACAGGTCTCAGGTTTTAGAATGGACATGCATACGTGGAAACAATATAAGTGCTTTCCCCAAATATAACAGCCACACTTAGTTTAAAGTAGTTTGGCTGACTTGAGACATGCATCACATACCAAAAACCCTGAAGAGTTATCCAGCAGACATCTCAATCGGCAGACAAAGTTTCTTTCCATAAAAGATGAATTCTCAGGTGGAAGCTGATCAGGGTTGTAGCAGGATGTTATCATGGCGAATTCATTTCCTTCTATAGAAAAAGTACAAAGAAGATTCAATGAATACAAAAATACCATAAATCATTCCCTTCTATAGCAATGAGAATAGCCATAAGCACTGAATGGTCACGCATGTTCTCTACCGCTCCATTCACAGAAGAGGACACATGTTCTTGTGATCAGTGGGGTTCCCAGCAGTCAGACATTTACCACCTAACTATGGACAGGTTCTAAATCTTCAGTCTCCATTTACATGGTCTTCTTACAAATTCAGGAACTCGGAATAGACAACTTATTACAAGGCTAAAATTTTTCCAGGTGGTCGCTATGTCCTGGATGGTGAGACCCTAGTAGAAAAAGCTTCAGAAGTTCTGGGTTCAACAACACCTTGCAGATTGTCCTATTACATTCACATGATAGTGAAGAAAAAAACTTGTTAAATTGTCAGCTTATCACAGCAGTTTTTTTTTTTGCCTTTCTGAGAAACAGACATTAAAAAACGGCCCTCTCGGCTTGTATGAGTGCTGTTAGGCCGTGAAAACGTACAAAAAAAGAACAAAAAAAATCTTGACTGTAAAAATTCACAAAAAACAGACATGTGAATAGACCATAGACTGCTATTATTCAGAAAATAGCCATGTGAAGGACGTAACAAAAAAGGTCTACTATCGAGTGAATAAGATTTTTTTTCAATAACGAGCAGCAGACAAAAATTGAGAGAGAGTTGTTTGCATTCAGGAGACTATCAATAACTACGTATTTTTGTCTGTTTGCTCGTTACCGTGGTCATTGCTCCTTCCCCCCTAGATCACTTACACTGCTAATAACTGGCAGATTTCTGATTAGACGAGGGGATGTGATGGCAACCAACGATAAACTTCCAGTCAGGCATATTTGTGGGATCCATGGAAAATAGATGATTTGTCGCTCATCGGTCGATCGCTGCACACTATTTGATTATTGTTCATATTCAATGGAGAGAAAATTCCAGTGATACCCACTCCAAAAGGCCATGTTAGAGGGAGGCCTTCCTGACAGGGAATCGCTTCCATCTACTGCTGTCCTATACTGAAACCCAAGAAAAGCAGCATTGCCTCGCCAGAAGGACAAGAGCAGCTTTTTGTTCCCATCAAGTAAAAAGACTGCTATCTAAAATATCTTCGAAACCTTACGTTTTTGTTTTTTTTTTGCAGGAAAACATTTCCTGGGAATAAATATTTACATGTTCAGTAAAATTTGCTTTTGCAGTTTATATATTTTTCAAGATCAAAGAACGCCCACACCAGCTCCCCCTCTACTACCAGACATCCAGCGACTGCAGTCACCACCCAGTATTTATCCCTTTTATTGAACTCTAAATTCCAGACTAATAGAGTATTACTGTCTACAACCTACATTAAATCAATGCAAAACACAGGGCTGCTCCCAAACCATCCAGAGACAAGCTGATGCCAGGTCTGCACATCAGACTACTCCATTATAAACATTACCGTATATTGTGTGTAGATGGAAAGTACCGCTGCTGTAACCCCACGTGCATGGCCATACAACTTGAGCATGTAGACCCACAACTACCAGGACACAAACATTGCTTGACACATCTGTCTAATACAGGGAAAAGACTGCCGTCCCTTGACAGCGCCTCAGTCATCTCCTCCCTACATAGACCAGTGCAGGACTTGATGATGCACTTGAGCCATCAGAAGGCAAGATCCAGGCAACTGCTCTGAATATACAGCTTGAACAGGCGGAAACACAGTAAGACAGATACACTTAAAGGGGTTGACCCACAACAACTTTTCCCCTATCCACAGACCCCTTAAAGATGGTTCTTGGTTGTTATGGCTGAACAGATATGCTTAAAAGGGGATCTGTTACCAGTTTCATTTTCTAGGGGCAGCACTAATGATCCTCAGAGACGCAGGGTGACAGGTCACTTACTATATTTTGAGCAGTCACTTTCCGAATATCAGTGGCGGGAAGCTCCAGCAGGACACTCTCACTAATGATTGTCAGCTTTATTCTTGCACTGTGTATGCGGGACGGGGGGTCCACAGCCCTTCCATTTTTATGCACTAGAGCGGGTCGCTAATTAACCAGGCAATGTTGATAGATACCATTTGACAATATTGCAAACCTGCATTCGTTTATGTGAACTCTAAAGCCCTGTGGATGTTCGTATAATCATACAGGTTCACGAAAATCTGACCCATCTCCTGATTTCTTGCTGTAACATGAGAATAAGAAAATATGTTCTACATTAAGTCCAGCAGGTGGGAGAGGTGAAGCAAATCTGTTACCGTGTACTGAAGTACAAGCAGACCAAAACAAATGGACCATCAGTACAAGCCAAGACCCAGGAACAACCTGTACCATGAAGCCAAGAAGATTAAACCAAGATGGTCAAGCTGGAATACGACCACTAAGAAATACTATGTTCACACTCATGAAAAATGGATTGAATGTGTGAAGAGTATTTAGAGCTTAATGGGTGGTTTCTGGCATAGAAATTATTGACTACTTCATTACTTACATGAAACAAAAAAGAATTACGCACGTAAAAAAAATAAAAAAATGAAACTACGAAACATATAAAGGATTCTTCTGTGTCCTTCAGGAGATTAGGCTTTTCCCCTTCTCCAAATACTATGCCGCCCCCCGTCTGCAACTGGAGACATGAGTGCTGAGTGCCCGCGTAGCCACGACCCACCTCTAAGTCGGCAGGCAAAGATGGAAGAGGGTAAAAGAAAATTAAAGGGGTTATCCGGGTTGCGCAATGATCTCGTGCTGCGGCCACTTCCAGGACCATGTGCCGTACATTGGGCCCGTGATTCTAGCCTGGGGTTAGAACCTGCAGTGCATGCACAAGTCTCGATTTTCCATTCACTTCTATGGGAGTCACAGAATCAGTAGAGCATGCTTGCTTGTGCATCTCCCATGGAGGTGAATGAAAAAAGCTGCATGCATGTGAAGCCACCTGCCCACTTACTCTCTGCTGCTAATGGCCATCTCACCATTACTATTCTGGAGTTAGATTCAGGCTCCAGAGGTGGGACTATATATATATATCAGATATTTATGGCGTATCCAGTGGATATGCCCTAAAGGTCTAAATATGGGAATGCCCTTTAACCCCTTCAGCCACAATAACATATCTGTCGTCGTTTAGGCAAAGGTAATGTATGGAGTGGACTGTTGTGCCAAGTCTCCTCCATACATGGCGGCCGGGTGCAGGCTGCATAATACAGCAGCACCTGGCCACAATGACTGGGATAAGCGTTGAAATGGAACCTGGTCGATTTATCCCTCAGATGCCGCAGTGAGTAGAGATCACGGCATCTGTGGAGTTAGACAGAGGGAGGGCGCTCCCTCTGCCTTCCGATCGGAGCCCCCACAGTGAAACAGTTATCATAACAACCTGGGGCCTGCTGAAGGTTCCCAGGCCTGTCATGGTAAACTGCCTGCAAAACCATGCACGACGCATGGCTCAGCAGGCAGAGCAGCAGAATCCCATTCACCATAATTGTTCTCTATTATGGTCTGTAGGACAAGCGAATAAGAAATTCCAGGTTCTAACCCTCTAAAAGGGGCTAAAAGTTATATAAAAAGTAAAAGTTTACATCTAAAATAAATTGACAGTAGCAGAAATAAACAAAACAGGTGATTTAATTGTTTGGACTATGTAGTGGGGAACGCCTTAACAGAAAAAAAATAAAAACATGCAAATAGCCATTTTTTGGTCACCTACAGCTCTGTAGACAAAAAAAAATATATATAAAAAAAAAAGTTATGGTTGTTAGAAAAACCATAAAAAGTTGTAAAACAAAAAAAAAACAAAAAAATATAAATAAATTTGGGGTCACCGTAATTGTATGGACCCGCAGAAAAATTATGTCATGTCATATTTAGCACACAGTAAACTCCGTAATATTAAAACCCAAAAAACCTTGTTGCAATTACATGTTTTT
This sequence comes from Bufo bufo, assembly GCF_905171765.1. Lineage (NCBI taxonomy): Eukaryota > Metazoa > Chordata > Amphibia > Anura > Bufonidae > Bufo > Bufo bufo. The sequence continues at coordinate 453,877,255 of NC_053393.1, read as the reverse complement.
ATTTTTTTTCAATTTCACAACCACATCGAATTTTTTCCCCCCATTTTATGATACAAGCTATAGTAAATTAAACGGTGCCATTACAAATACAACGTAATTAGCAAAATATTAGCCTTCTACATTTAAAAAGTTATGTTCACTGGAATCTCGTCAGGAAAAAAATGAAAATGGGTCCGGGTCCTAAGGTCTCTCGAGGGCTCTGTTTACACGAGTTGTGAACTCCAGTAGAGGAATAGACTGCTTAGCCAGATACTGCCGTAACCCGCTGGATCCTCAATGACTAATTACCCGTCTGGTCCTGTTATAGTCCATGGGGATCCAGCAGTTTGCAGAACTGTCTGTCTGAACTCTGGGATTCTATTTCTCTGCCAGAACAGGCTGCCGGAGTTCACCACGTATCAGTGTAACCTAGCCTTATAGGTATTGTCTCCCTTTATATTCTCAAACAGTGGAAGACACACACAGCACACAGGAAAAAAAGACTACAAACACCTTCCAACAAACTGCGCCTATGAGGTCATTCTATGCAAGCAACTAATTAAATAATTAAGAGATTAACTACAGGGAGGAGCTTAAGTCGGCCGCCTGTAATTACCTACAATTACCACGTAGACTTTTAGTGGCTGTCATAAAAGTTGTGATAAAGCCCAGATTATTTCATTTTAAGGGAAATAGTAAAATGAAAATGCATTAAATGGCCACCTTTGTTTTTATGGTTGTATATGCTGGTAATGACCTTCACAACGATTTTCACCACGCCAACAGCACCCCATAACCACCTACCAAGAAAACTGGATAATCATTTCATCGGGTGGGTAAATACTGTACCTGAAGACCTCTTTGTGTCAGAAGGTTGAACAGGGTCTAAAGCCCAGTGCAGCTGACGCTGAAATTCGGGCCGATCTTCTGTGTGGATCAGCTCGAAAACACTTTGGTGAATCACATCAGACTGGTGAAAAAGCAGAAATGTGATATATTACTGTGATGCCGTCTTCTGATTGGACCAGAACAGGCAATAACTGGGCAAAACAACGTCTCGTACATCACTGTTGCCTCCACAGGTCACATGGACGCAGCTCAAGTCCAATACCTGACAGACCAATGGACAAAAGCTGAAATTTTTCAGGGCCCTTTAAGAGTACTGCAATTAAAAGAGGTAAAAAGAAAATAAATCTGGTTCAAAACCACACTTTTTAGTGCAACCCTTAAAGAGAACCTGTCACTGGATTTTAGCACTTTAAAGCACCGGTATGTTACTATACTTCTAGGGTTTGGAGTAGAGAGGAGCGAATTTCAGGTTATGAAATTCGTTCAAGCTTTGTTTGGTGGTAAAAGCAGAACTGCGTTATGGATTCCGTTACCACGGACCATAACGCAATGCCTTTAGAGGCATTCCGTCATAATAGAAGTCTATGGCCTGCATAACGTATCCGTCCCGTTTCCGTTATGCAGGGGATTCCTCTCCTGCATAAGGAAATGGGACGGATCTGTTTTGCAGCCCATAGACTTCTATTATGACGGAATGAAAAACGTAATGCCTCTAAAAGGCATTCCGTCATAGAATTGCGTTATGGTCCGTGGTAACGGAATACATAACGCAATTCTGCTTTTCCCCCAAACGAAGCGTGAACGAATTTCAAAATATGAAATTCGCTCATCTCTAGTTTAGAGTTCTAAACATGGCCCTCTCAAAATGGTCTGTCTTAGCGTTCTTGTCTAAAAAGAAGTTCTTGGCTTGTAAATGACCAGAGATGCAATGTAGTTGTGTCAAATTCCACCGGACTCTTCTCATGACTCTTCTCTGGTAATTTATATACAGTGCCCACTGTCGTATAACCTCTTTTTAGGCAATATAATGGCGTTCTGGTGGTTTAGTACCCTTAAATATAGCAACCCTTTAAGGAGTTAAAGTAAAGCTCCACATTTGGGCAACTTCATAAAGGAGCAACACAAAAAAGTAGTATGTGGTCTACAAATATAATAAAAATGGCATGTGATGGCAGGAAAAAAAAAAAAGCTCATATAGGCGGATGCTGTACTTCATCCTAACTGGTCAAGTTTCCTGGCCGATTGAGAAAGACAGAGCTGACTAGGTGGGCAGGGTTATATTTTCCTGTTTGCATTTTGCTAGAGTAAACTAAGTTTGTGCAACCATTTTTCATTACCATTTATGATGTAAACACCTGATAACGATCATGTGAGGCTCTACAAACCTGTCTCTGACAAAGTGAAAAGGGTATTGTTGCACAGTATATCGAGGCATATTAACAATGCAACCTGTACACATAGAACGCTGAACAAACACATGGAATTACCGTAAGTGAGAGCAGACAGTAAGCTTATTATGTGCTGGCTTATTTAGCGTGAGCTAATATTTGGATATAAAATATTTATACAGCTAGGCCTCAAGTTAACTTAAAGGGGTTGTCTCATGACAGACAATGGGGGCATATCGCTAGGATATGCCCCCATTGTCTTATAGGTGCGGGTGCCACGGCTGGGACCCGCAACTATATCAAGAACAGAGCCCCGAAAGTGAAGGGGAGTGGTGGCCGCTCATGCGCAGTGTGCTCCAAATCACTTATATAGGGTGCCGGCTTGGTGGTGACCAAACCCGAGTCCTCCAGCCACCACCTTGCGGGGCTCCGTTCTCAATATAGGTGCGGGTCTCAGCAGTTAGACCAGCACCTATAAGACAATGGGAGCATATCCTAGCGATATGTCCCCATTGGGTTATCCTGTTTTTTCCATATGGATGACCTATCCTCAGGAGCAACGTGAACAATATATTTTACAGTAAAAATTGGGATGAACCAGCTAATCTTGTCAAAAGTCTAGACCAAGAAATTTAAAATCCAATTGGTTGAATATTTCTAGTAAAGTTACAAAAGATATAAAAAGTTAAAAGAAAAAGTATTTTTCTCCGATTTCAGCTGCTATTTTTGAAATTTCAAGCACCTGGAACCATATAGACATCCAAATCCAGATCAGTTGAACTTCCAGGGGAGTGGGGGCAGCTCTATTAGACTGCATTCACACATTTTGGGTTTTTTAAACAAAAAAAAATATATATTTTTTTTTATAAATGGAAGTTAAAGAATTAGCAAATTCTAAGAAACCCAAATTAAGGGGGCGGGGTGGCGTATTATAGGTCAGGCAATGCCCCTCTGGGTTTCTGGGAAAGCTATTCAAATTAATTTTTCTAAACCTATCTGATGCCAGAATACTCACTATGCAAATATTTTGATCTCTCTAATGATCTATAGCAGGCATGCTCAACCTGCGGCAAAACTACAACTCCCATCATTCCCAGACAGCCTACAGAAGGGCATGGTGGGAGTTGTAGTTTTACAACAGCTGGAGGGCCGCAGGTTGAGCATCCCTGATCTAGAGCTCCTGCCCAAGGCCAGTCAACCAAGCAAAGCAATTTTCTCTTGAAACATTCTGGATCTCTTGTCCTTCTGGATAGAGAACTAGCTTGTGTATATCATTGAGAGAAGTGTAATCCTGAGTGGGATATTCTAGTTCTCCTGTTTCACTTTCAGTTGAATATTACTTTAGGAGTCTCTTTCTGGTTCTTCTGAAATTAATCCCAAAATGGTAAAATTGATATGTTCATTCTTTTTTTCTAACAAACCAAAGTATTATACAATTTGCTTCCGACAAATAAAGAGACCTCCGCATGTGAAAAACATGTGTAATTCAGCATTCTTTCCGAAAACATTTTAAAAAGCTGAGTGTTTCACAACTACAGCACATCCTTCTAGTCACTGCTCAGTCTTTTAAAACATACTTGTGTAGAATAACTTGGAGAAAAGCTAAACCAGTCTCACAACTGCAACTAGCCCTTTCGGGACAAAAGCCCTTTACCAGAGCAGAGCAGAAATAATCAGCTTTTTTAGTTGAGAGGCCTTGGGGGGTATTTCTGGGTGGGTATGGGTACCATTTCTGATATGGAGACAAGTTAATATACGAGATGACTATTGAAGGCTAGGCAACACTTCTCTTGGTTTCAGTGGAAAACATGCGAAAATGAGCACATTTTACATATGCTGGCATAATATATGCTTAGGAAAGTTAATTAGAATAGCTTTCCCATAAACCAAGAGGGGCATTGCCTGGCCTTCAATACTCCACACACATGCTATGCATACTAAGCGCTCTCCAAAATGAGAAAGTATTCCCCCACATATATATTGATGAGAAACCCAGATTAGTACCCTCTTCCTCACTTTTGTTCAGGTAGAATTGATTTGTGTCCGAACTGAAATTTGTCAAAAATTCGGCGAACTGGAAACTAGGTAAATCTTGAAAGGTTTGTTCATCTCTAGTTCAAGTCTACAGCAAAAGGACTACCTGCACACCACTTTTATGGAATTATTTTTCCCAGAAAGTACAACTTGTCCTGCAAAAACAAGCCCTCATACAGCTATGTGAATGGAAAAAATAAAAAAGGCATGGCTTTTGAAAGACAGGGGGTATAAAAAAACAACACACAAGCTGAAAATGGCTGCATTGCGAATGGGTTAATGCAAAAATGGCCATCACACCAAAACTAAAATCCAAATGTGTCAAAATACAACATATCATATGTTGACTGCTGCTCTAAAATTTAATTTATGACCACATTTAGTTTTTGGGTGGATATCCTCATTTGTTCTCCGACTTTCACACTGTATTTTTAAGTACTGATTAGTTCTGTCCCCTTTAATTCCGTTCCTTTTATATTACCTTCTATAGTAAGTACAGTTAGATAAGCTAATTCCCTAACTAGGGCTGCAGAAAATGATTATTTTAGAAATAGAGTATTTTATCAATAATTTTTTACGATTAATAGAGTATTTTAATAAGAAAAAAATAATTAATAGACTGTTTTCCTTTATAAAAACTCAGACCCCCTGCCATCAGTCCCCAACAGCCCTCATTCCCCCTGTGTGATCAGCCCCAGAGCCATCAGCTCTTCCCCCAGCCCAGCCCCAGAGCCATCAGCTCTTCCCCCAGCCCAGCCCCAGAGCCATCAGCTCTTCCCCAGCCCCAGAGCCATCAGCTCTTCCCCCAGCCCAGCCCCAGAGCCATCAGCTCTTCCCCCAGCCCAGCCCCAGAGCCATCAGCTCTTCCCCCAGCCCAGCCCCAGAGCCATCAGCTCTTCCCCCAGCCCAGCCCCAGAGCCATCAGCTCTTCCCCCAGCCCAGCCCCAGAGCCATCAGCTCTTCCCCCAGCCCAGCCCCAGAGCCATCAGCTCTTCCCCAGCCCCAGAGCCATCAGCTCTTCCCCCAGCCCAGCCCCAGAGCCATCAGCTCTTCCCCCAGCCCAGCCCCAGAGCCATCAGCTCTTCCCCCAGCCCAGCCCCAGAGCCATCAGCTCTTCCCCCAGCCCAGCCCCAGAGCCATCAGCTCTTCCCCCAGCCCAGCCCCAGAGCCATCAGCTCTTCCCCCAGCCCAGCCCCAGAGCCATCAGCTCTTCCCCCAGCCCAGCCCCAGAGCCATCAGCTCTTCCCCCAGCCCAGCCCCAGAGCCATCAGCTCTTCCCCCAGCCCAGCCCCAGAGCCATCAGCTCTTCCCCCAGCCCAGCCCCAGAGCCATCAGCTCTTCCCCCAGCCCAGCCCCAGAGCCATCAGCTCTTCCCCCAGCCCAGCCCCAGAGCCATCAGCTCTTCCCCCAGCCCAGCCCCAGAGCCATCAGCTCTTCCCCCAGCCCAGCCCCAGAGCCATCAGCTCTTCCCCCAGCCCAGCCCCAGAGCCATCAGCTCTTCCCCCAGCCCCAGAGCTATCAGCTCTTCCCCCCTTGTGCCAGCAGCTCTACCCCCCCCCCTTGTGAAATCATCTCCCCGCCTGCTCCTCCTGACACCCGAAGTGCACAGCGTCATTGGTTGCTATGATGCTGTGCACTCTGAGCCCGGCCTTAGTCGCACCAACTTACCTTTCCAGCAGGGGCGCTGCTGACACTCCACTCCGTGCTGCTCTGCGCCTGACGTCACACAGTGCGTCAGGTCACGGCATGCGTACATCAGAGCAGCATGGGACCCTGGATGTGCTGTGGCGAGTCCGGAGGCCCCCTGCTGGAAAGGTATTGCGGACCAGCTGGAGACCACAGAGAGCGAGTAATAGCAAGCGCTTCACTCCCGCTCCGTGGTCATGTGACACAAACAAATCTTTGATGCAAAAAATAAGCATCAAGGATTTTTTGGTGTCAAATTACTTGATTCAAACGAGTAATCATTTCAGCCCTACCTCTAACCCCCACTATGCTTTGTGGTTATCTCAGAGACATACTACACCTTAGAGAAGGGGCTGAAAAGTATAAACCTGGAACACACTGACATTTATTTGGCATTGAGGAACTTCATTCAGGTAGGATGAATTGACTGAATTAGTATCCTTATCGGTTGTAACACCCTGGGGTGTCGGCCATGTGCTACGACATGGCGAACAGAATCCCACCCCATATTATTTGGGTAGGCCAGATTATTCACTTTTACTACTCTGTATGTGATTTGTCTGTTTTAGCTTATATTTAACCCCTTAGTGACCAGCCTGTTTTGGGCCTTACTGACCAAGCATTTTCTTCCTTTTTTTCCATCGTCAAGTTCCAAGAGCTATAACTTTTTTATTTTTCCATCTAGAAAGCTTTATGAGGGCTTGTTTTTTGCGGGAGAAGTTGTAGTTTTTAATGGCACCATTTTGGGGTACACAACTTTCTGATTAACTTTTATTAACTCTTTCTGGGAGGTAGATGGGAAAATCAGCAATACTGTCACTGCGTTTTTACGTTATAAATCTTACGGCGTCCATTTTTCGGTATAAATAACATAATATCTTTATTCTCTGGGTCACTGTGATTACAGTGATATCAAATACATATATATTTCTTTTCAGTTTTATTACTTTTTTGCAATAAAACCCCTTTTATTTTTTTGAATAATGAAATGTTTTTGCATTGCCGCTTCCCAAGACCCATCATTTTTTTATTTTTCTTTCTATGGAGTTGCGTGAGGGCTTGATTAAAATTTTTACGGCGTTCACCGCAGTTAATGGCAGGCGGGGACGAGCCTCCGTGGCATCGCGGGTGTCTCTAGGGAGGCCCCCTCCTGATACCGGATGTTTTCATCCATGTAGAGGGAGAAACGGTAGCGGCGGTGCAGGGACCAGAAGCAGCACCGGAAATGGGGTAAGTATATTACCTGTGAGAGGCCCGAAACATGGGGGGGCTGTTGGAGACCTTGGATAACCCCTTTAATCTTTTTTCCTGTTGCAGACAGAACACAGCAGGGAAACTCCTGCTCCAGCAACTTACACCTTGTGATAGGGCAGTGAAGAGAAGGATGTGGATATGGCTAATCTTCTAGGACACATTTCTTAATCTCAAAAACGGGATTTAGATGGAATTTTTTTTCTCTATTTTCTATAGCATTTTCTGTATTTAGCGTAGTTTAAGAGTGCAAGACTATGCACACAGTGCTGGGGTCTTTAAAATGGAATCAGTATTCTGCACACAGTATAACATTTCAATCCTTGCTGCTCTACTGACACCGTTTTAATATAATAGAAACAAAACCCAAAAAAGCCTGTTTTACTTGGCTTGGGAAACCTTCAACTGTGCTAGCTGATACTGAGGAAATACCAAAGCAATCAAAGTCATAGCATTTAATTAGAACTTCACACGCAACTTTTTTCAAGGCTTGGACCTTACAGCCGGAAGAATAACAGGGCACTGAGCAGTTTAACCCTCTCTTTACTGGTCTGCCCCAGCATAGCAGTGGAAAATCTGAACATAAATATCAGGCCAGAAGCAGTGTAATTATTTTCCTGAATGCTCACTGTCCAGAGAGCTCCCATATTAAAAGGCCTGTGTGATGAGCTGACTCTTTAGCTACACAAAGGTAAGACATTAATGTAAAAGACTTTTACAAATACCCTTAAAGGGGTTCTGCACTTTCATTTAACTGATGATCTATCCTCTGGATAGATCATCAGCTTCTGATCGGCGGGGGTCCGACACCCGGGACCCCCGCCGATCAGCTGTTTGAGAAGGCAGCGGCGCTCCAGCAGCGCCGCGGCCTTCTCACTGTTTACTGCCGGCCCACTGACGTCACTAGTATCAACTAGCGTGGGCGGGGCTAAGCTCCATTCAAGTGAACAGAGCTTAGCCCCGCCCACGCTAGTTGATACTAGTCGTGACGTCAGTGGGCCGGCGGTAAACAGTGAGAAGGCCGAGGCGCTACTGGAGCGCCGCTGCCTTCTCAAACAGCTGATCGGCGGGGGTCCCGAGTGTCGGACCCCCGCCGATCAGAAGCTGATGATCTATCCAGAGGATAGATCATCAGTTAAATGAAAGTGCAGAACCCCTTTAAAGAGAGAGTCACCAGGGCCAGGAAATTCACTGGTAAACCAGGCAGGGTGTCTTGTAGGGCTAGCTCTGCTGAATGCAATGCTGCCTTTCACTCAGTGATCTATTGCTTCAGTCTGGAGAAAAAGTACTTTTCAATTCATATGAAACTGAGCAGTTGTGCACTGAGGGGGAGCCAGGCCAATCTGTGCACCATTGTCCCTCCTGCTATCAGGGGCTGATAGAGCAAGGGTGCCCTTGGTCCACTTAACTGCTCATTTACATACAGATTACGCTTCTTTCACACTAGCGTTTGGCTTTTCTGGCAGGGGAACAGCCTGCCGGAACAGGCTGCCAGACAAGCCTAACGCTAGTGTGAAAGCCTTAAAAAAGCTATTTTTCTCCAGAACGAAGCAACAGATCACTAAGTGAGGTGTGCATTCAGCTTAGGTAGCCCCACAAAGCATAGTGCCTGGTTTAACTGTGCATTTTCAGGTGACAGATTGCCTTAGAAGCTAAAAAGTGCTTTCACAGAAAGCAATTCCATATATTACTGTATACTGGCTTAAGTCTATTTTCACACTCCCGTTTTGGCTTTCCGTTTGTGAGATCCGTCATGGGCTCCTCCCACAACTGTTTTGAGGGATCTCACATGCGGCCCAAAACAGATCAGTTCAGCCCCAATGCATTCTGAATGTATAAGGATCCGTTCAGAATGCATCAATTTGGCTGCGTTGCATTTTTTAGGCGGTCACTAAAACTCAGCTTGCAGCGTTTTGGTGTCCACCTGACGATGCAGAGCCAAACAGATCCGTCCTGACTTACAATGCAAGTCAATGCGGACGGATCCGTTTTTCCCTGACACAATATGGTGCAATTGAAAACGGATCCGTCCCCCATTGACTTTCAATGTAAGTCAAGACGGTTTTGACTTTTTTTTTAATGAATAATGCAAACGGACCAGTTATGAACGGATACAAGAGTTTGCATTATCAGTGCGGATCCGTCTGTGCAGATACAAGACGGATCCAGAAAGTAGCCCAAGTCAATGAGTAGCCCAAGTCACTGGCACAATAGAAAACGGATCCGTCCTCCATTGACTTTTAATGATGTTCAAGACGGATCCGTCTTGGCTATGTTAAAGATAATACAAACGAATCCGTTCTGAACGGATGCATGCGGTTGCACAAAACACGAGAGTTCTTTCCCCAACCGCTGATAAATAAAATGGTGATTGAAAGTTTATGAACCCTTCAGAATTTTCTGTATTTCTGCATAAATTAGAACTAAAGCTACATCAGAAAATTTTTACATACCGTAAATCCTAAAAGTAGATAAAGCTAATGAAACAAAGTCAAAATATTAGACTTTATTGCGGAAAATTATCCAATATCACATGCCTGAGTGGCAAAAGTATGCGAACCTTTAGGATTAGCAGATAACTTGAATGTTAAATTAGAGTTAGGCGTTTCAATCAATGGGATGACAATCAGGTGTGAGCGGGAGGCCTGTTTTATTTAAAGAACAGGGATGTATAAAAGTCTGATCTTCAAAAGAAAACACTGCATTCCAGCATAAAAACCTAACAGCATCGATGGGTGCTGGTATTATCATGGTTTGGGCCTGTTTTGCTGCATCTGGGCCAGGATGGCTTGCCATCATTGATGAAACACTAAAGTCTGAATTATGCAAACAACAATTCTAAGGCCTCTTTCACACGGGCGTCGCGGATTTGCTCTGGATGCATTGCATGTGCACTGTGGGAAACCCACGTGAGTGCGCACGCGATTGCAGTCCGTTGTTAAGTTTTTATCCCGCGGGTGGAATGCGTTTTGCACACGCATGAAAAAACTGAATGTTGTACCCAGACTCGAACCCGGACTTCTTCACTGAAGTTCGGGTTTGGTGTTCTGTAGATTTTATTATTTTCCCTTATAACATGGTTATAAGGGAAAATAATAGCATTCTGAATACAGAATGCTTACTAAAATGTTGATTGAGGGGTTAAAAAATAATAAAAATTAACTCACCTTATCCACTTGATTGCGCAGCCAGCATAGTCTTCTTCTTCTTTCAGGACCTGCAAAAGGACATTTGACGACGTAATCGTGCTCACCATCCATCTTCATTCAGCAGGACCTGCGCTGACATCACCGCGCTCAGATTACGTCAAAGGTGCTTTTGCAGGTCCTGAAAGAAGACTATGCCGGCTGAGCGATCAAGTGGATACGGTGAGTTAATTTTAATTTTTAACCCCTCAATCGAAATGTTAGTAAGCATTTTGTATTAAGAATGCTATTATTTTCCCTTTATAACCATGTTATAAGGGAAAATAATACAGTGAATTTACTTTAATGGGGTCTGGGGTTGCTTATCACTATCATCTACTAGCAACCATGCGTGAAAATCGCACCGCATCCGCACTTGCTGGCGATTTTCATGCAGCCCCATTCATTTCTATGGGGCCTGCGTTGTGTGAAAATCGCAGAATATAGAGCATGCTGCGATTTTCACGTAACGCACAAGTGATGCATGAAAATCACAGCTCATCTGCACAGCCCCATTGAAGTAAATGGGTCCGGATTCAGTGCGGGTGCAATGCGTTCACCTCACGCATTGCACCCGCACGGAAAACTGGCCCGTGTGAAAGGGGCCTAAAGGAACATGTCAGGACATCTGTCCACAAGTTGAATCTCGAGAGAATGCGAGACTCATGCAGCAAGACAACACCACAAAGCACACAAAAGTCATTTTTACCAAAGAATGGTTAAAGAAGTTAAAGTTTTGGAAAGGCCAACTCAAAGTCCTGACTTTAACCCAACAGAAATGTTGTAGAAGGACCTGAAGCGGTCATGGGAGGAAAGCCATCAACATGACAGAGTTGAAGCTTTTGTGTGGAAGAATAGGCTATAATTCCTCCAAGCCAAGGGGCAGAACTAAAATCAACAATTAGCAGAAATGTTTATAACTGCGGGTCACATCAGATAATGGAAGCAAAGGTTCACAGACATCTAATATTGGATCATTTTCCTCAAATAAATAACCAAGTCTAATATTTTTTACTCATTTGTTTGATTTGGTTACCTGTACCTACTTTTAGGACTTCTAAAATTATGAAGTAGTTTTAGGTATAACAAAAAAAAAAAAAATCTAAAAAATTCGAAAGAGTTCACAAACTGTATGTGTGCTTGGTGTTATATAAATTAGGACAACCCTTTCTTCAAAGACACCCATCTTTTGGAACTCCTAGAGATCATCTTGACATACCTTTGTAAAGTGATTAGTACATGCTGGTCAGACAAAGGCCAACAATTTAATATATGGACAAGCCATATCTGCCAGAGTGAAAGACTTATCAGAAACCTGCCCTTATACACCAAATGGACAGATGTCGTATTTACTTGTGGGGAATGGCAGCACACTTGGATTTCGGACTTAGGTGATTGTGCTAATCTGTAGAGGTTTCCCTGTCTTGAACCGAAAAATCATCCAATATATTTGAAGCAGGACAGCAAACGTTTAGGTAGATGCAAAACACTGCGAATATGTATTAAGGCTTCTGACATCACACAGCAGAACACTACATTTCGTGTATGAACCCGGACTGAAGTCATCATAGGAGCTCATCACTTTACGAGACAACCCTACTAACTTCAACCCAAATGAAGTAAAAAGAAACCATGAACATGGCTGAAAAACAAAATTAATAAAAAAATCACCATATCCCTCAATACTTTTAGAAAAGAAAGACATACTTGCTGAAATCCAAGATAATCTTGAACGGTGGATGAAGAAAAAAAGACGAGTCCATCTGCGGCAACGACCAATACAAATCCATTAAGCGCCTGCAAGAGAAATTAAAACACAATATGATTAGAGAGGAGCAAATTTCATATTTTGAAATTCGTTCACGATTCGTTTGGTGGTAAAAGCAGAATTGCGTTATGGATTCAGTTACCATGGACCATAACGCAATTCTATGATGGAATGCATAACGGAATACCTTTAGAGGCATTCCGTTATGATAGAAGTCTATGGGCTGCAAAACAGATCCGTCCCGTTTCCGTTATGCAGAGGAGTCCTCTCAGTAAGCGGCTTTACAAAAGTCGCATGTTCTATTAAAAAGTCGCATAAGATAAGCATGGTCCTCACTGGAGTGAAATTGCACAATTTTAAGCGACTTTTTAAAAATTGTCGCAATAGTAAATCTGTCTAGAGAATTATTTACATAAGAAAACAAGCCCACTTTCAGAAAACTGGCAAGCATAGCGCAGAGCCAATAGAAGTCGAAAATTTTTGCGCAGTTTTAGCGATTGCGCAAAAATTTGCAACTTTGACTCCATTATTTTGACTTGAGCTAATGATCAATCTGGTTATGTGTTTTCCAGTTATTAAAAGCATAGCATAGCCTTATTTGTCCACAAATTCCATCTAAGTATTCCAATGATTAACATGATGGTGAGAAAATGCCCGATGTTACCGTTTCACTACAGTAAAATTTATTACGAATTATTGGCAATTTACGAGTCGGAGTGTGATAAAACAGAGGAGTTAGGGCTCATTCAGATGGCCGTAGTCTTTTACGGTCCGCAAAACAGGGATACCGGTTATGTGGGTTCAACATTTTGCGGAGCACACAGGGCCAGCACTAGGATAGAAATTACTATCCTTGTTAAGACTATTCTTTTGCGACCCAATTGAAATGAATGGGTCCGCACCCGTTATGCAAAATTGTGGAACAGATGCAGACCCATTCATACGGTTGTCCGAATGAACCCTTACAGTCATACCTTTGGCTTACTGACTGCACGGCTCTAATTTTGATGCCTCAGGAGAGAAAGCAGGGGGCGGACTGGCCATAAACCCTACAGGGAAAATTCCCGATGGGCCGATGCCCAGGACTCTACTCAAGCCTGCGAGTCGGGTAGATAGTAATCTGGTGCTCTCAGCATTACTTAATGCTAGGAGCATCTGGCACTTATGTACCTGGCTGGCAAAAGAAGGTGCCTCCTGCAAACTGTATAGGGTGACAGTTGAATGCTGCAGTATTTTGTGCACTCCAGTATTGCTGGCCCCACCGACTTATGTTGGCCCTGCCTATTTATTGGTCCTCCCTTCTGTCAACATGGGACCCATTCTAGTTTTTTTTTTACAGGGCCACTAAGCTCCCAGTCCGCCCCTGAGGGCAAGCAAATAACCTTTTGACAATAACATTCATATAAATGGGTGCACGTGACGCTGCACATATCAACCAACTGGATTTCAGCATTCATTTTTTAGGGGCAGAAATAGTGGCTGTTTCGGGTTTGGAGTGATTGTCACTTTCAATTTTCTGCCTCTTAGGCCTCATGCACATGGCCGTTGTTTTTGGCCGCATCCGAGCTGCAGTTTTGGCGGCTCAGATGCGGACCCACTCACTTCAATGGGGCCGCAAAAGATGCAGACAGCACTCCGTGTGCTGTCCGCATCCGTTGCTCCGTTCCGTGGCCCCACAAAAAAAATATAACATGTCCTATTCTTCTCCGCACTTTGCGGACAAAAATAGGCAGTTACAATATATTAAAGGCTGTCCATGCCGTTCCGCAATTTGCGGACCGCAAAACACACCACGGTCGTGTGCATGTAGCCTTACACTGTGAGGGTATATATTTCCACCATGGTATTTTTAGGCAGATTTCGGTGCACATTCTGAGCTGAAATCCTGCATCAAATGCATGTGCCACTGAATCGAAAGTAAAGTTCATGTGGCTGCTGATGGCTTCCACGCGGATGTGAAATTGCATCAAGATGTTACTTGTCACTTCTGGATGCGGTTTCCGCACATTGATTACTGAATGGGGCTAATTTGTGTGCGGATTCACAGCAGCTGTAAAAGCAAATCCACCTTAGAAATTTGAGGGTTGGCCTTGGACACTGCGCAGTTTTTGATACATATTTCTGCCATGTTAACATATACGTTCTGTGGTTCAGATCAAGAAGAAGAATATCTGGGTTCCAGTGCAGGGATACTTTAAAGGGACTCTGTCACCACTTTCTAACCCCCCCTTTTAAAAGTATTGTTCTCTCCATGGCGCCCTTGTGATTACAAAGGTGTTGTTATAAGATAAATTTGCCGTCTCGTTTTGATAAAAAGAGCTTTTATCTAACCTGTCAATCTTGTGGATAAGGTGCCCAGGGCGTTTCTGAAGGTCTGAAGCTGCCGCCCGCCGCCGCCGCCGTTGGTGCCCAGCTCCTCCCCTGATCCTTTCAGCGCCGCCTGAATGTAATGAAATCCGCCTCCGGCTCTCGCTCAGTGCCCCCTCCTCCTTTTCAAAGATCCCGCGCGTGCGCACAGGCCTGTGCCTGATGCGCCCGTGCGGACATTTAGAATCAGCCTCATTGAGCGAAGTGCGCATGCGCGCACTTCGCTCAACCTCCTCATCAGACGAGCACTGCAGCCAGCCACTCAGAGCCTGCCAAGCGCTGTATGGAGCCGCAGGCTCTGAGTGGCTGGCTGCAGTGCTCGTCTTATGAGGAGGTTGAGCAAAGTGCGCGCATGCGCACTTCGCTCAATGAGGCTGATTCTAAATGTCCGCACGGGCGCATCAGGCACAGGCCTGTGCGCACGCGCGGGATCTTTGAAAAGGAGGAGGGGGCCCTGAGCGAGAGCCGGAGGCGGATTTCATTACATTCAGGCGGCGCTGAAAGGATCAGGGGAGGAGCTGGGCACCAACGACGGCGGCGGCGGGCGGCAGCTTGAGACCTTCAGAAACGCCCTGGGCACCTTATCCACAAGATTGACAGGTTAGATAAAAGCTCTTTTTATCAAAACGAGACGGCGAATTTATCTTATAACAACACCTTTGTAATCACAAGGGCGCCATGGAGAGAACAATACTTTTAAAAGGGGGGGTTAGAAAGTGGTGAGAGAGTCCCTTTAAATCAGAGATAGTATCAAATAAAAATTATGCATGTAACCCTGGTTTTTATGGCATTGATCCTCTAGTCTCATTTGCTTAAAAAGGACAAAAATCTGATTTGGACGGCACTGCCCCTCAGTAAACAAGCAGACACAACGGCTCCTTTCGTGATAAGTCACGGAAAGTGCATTTATCTGCTCGTACAATCAACATGGCCTATGCCTTGTTGATAACAAACAAAACATGTAAAAGTTGGCAGCACATCTACGCGCACAGATCGACTTCCAGTAAAAGGAATTAACAAAAGCCAAAATAAATGAAGCCGTTTCATGATCCAATTTCTTCTTTATACAAAGCAGAGAAGAAAGCGTAATCTACAATTAGTCTGTATGTGCATGCACATTGTGTTCAGACTGTAGAACATGAAATACTTATATGAATCGCTGCTAAGTCTTTCAGATGCCAAAGCAGGAGGAGGGTAGAAAAAAACAACAAAAAAAAGAAAAAATATCAGGTCGTTATGGACAAATAGGTTCAATATTCCTACTGCTATTAATACAGTATATGATATGGACCCCAATTTGCTGGCTTCCTTCTCCTCTAGACTTAACCCTAGAGTTGTTTGGTTGGTTACTATTTAGTTTCACTCTTTCTTCCCTATTCTTGCTATTTCTTTTCATTTTTTTGGGTTGTTAATTATTTTTATCTTTAGCTATACCAAAGGTAAATTACTAAAGCAAAAAAACTAAATGTAACAGCACTCTGCAAACACAAATAATAAAGTAAATACAAAAGTGCCCAAATATACTAATGCTAGGTTATAAAAGTGAGACTGTTGGCAAATAAATTTTGTATAAAATTATTTGTGCCTGTCCTCCAACGACAAGGCGATCTAATTAGGACAGGAACCTAACACCAAATACTACCTCTCTGGTGCCACACTGGCCTCCATTATGTTCATGGGATGCAGGTTCCACATGCATGCCGAGCCCACATTATATTATACCTCTTATGGTGCCACAATGGATTCTATTATATTCAGGGGATGCAAGCTCCACATGCATGCTCAACCCACACTATAATGTACCTCTTTGGTGCCTCACTGGCCTCTATTTTGTTCAGGGAATGCAGGTTCCACTAGTATTCTGAGCCCACTCTGTATTTTCTCTCCTGGTGCCAAATGGCCTCCAATAAATGCAGGGAGAGCAGGCTTCAGCTTTATATTTGCACTAATTAAAAATCAGCCTATGGGACAGACAGGTTAATCAGGACCGCACGGCCAATGGAGTCAGCAACACCTCCAATACAGACTGCAAAGAAAAAAAAACAACTTTTGTATTTATAGTATTAGCATGCTCCCAGGAAAGGACACGCCCCAGGAGATCTCTGGATCCATGTGTGGTGGTCCTAGCTTTGTTAGAAAGAGATTGTCATGTCCTATATGAGGTCTGATTTTCATCTTTTACAATTTTCATGGGATAACCCCTTTAATAAGTTAATATATCCCTTCTTTTAGATGCACAGCACCATGGAAACTAATGGCACTTAAAATTTTTTGAAAAAGTGTTTCTAAAAATAACAGATCATTAACACTTTGTTTGCACCGCGTTTGGCATAGGCACTGAGGAAAGCTCTTACTATATACACCAAATGTATCCGCAGGCCCCTATCACCCAACAGATGCCAAGAGTGTCCTTTATTTCTCCATGATGTGAACAGAGCCTAACATATTCAGGGTACCGGCACATAGTGCAGAAAATCCACATGAAATCTGCACTGAAACGGCACAAAAAAAAAAAAAAAAAAAAAAACACACTATACAACGGGTCAATTTCTGCACCTATGGAAAAAGCTAAAGTGTACATGAGATTTGTCAAAAGTACTGCATTGCGCTACAGTTTTTCAGTGCAGAAAAACCGCAGGTAATGTGCACAGTGTCCAGCCACCCTAACAGTATCATTAAGTCATCAACAAGAAGCAGAAAGGACCATGAGGTTTTTAATGCATCATGTGATCATATAGCCGCTCTCACCAGTTATATCGCTTGTTTAATATGGCGGCACAGCAACACGTACACTTGTGTCTAATCAATACCACTAACACTTTCATTAGCCATGGAGGAGGACATGGACCACTGCAGCTTTAAGCCTGAAAGTGTGGATCCAAAAAAAGTACAAAAATTGATTAACAAGTACAGTGTGTAAATGCTACTTTTTATGCACGGGAAGTGGACGCTAAGTGTAACAAATACTCACGCCTTTTAAGTGTGTTTGATATGGTTTTCATGAACTAAAAATACAATCATTTAAAAATAAATACCCATGGATCCTACTTAATGGGACACATTCCTTAAATTACTGGGGAAACAAGTCGAAGCCCAAACATTAAGGCAGCCACTAAACAAAAAATGCTGCACTGCAGGAAAAAGACCCGATACACAGTTATCGCTACTTCTACCCATTTAAAAGGAGTTGTCTGGGATTAAAAATAAAAATAAAAATGAAAAACTGAAAATGAATAACACAGTCACATAACACAAAGACCGGTGGGAACCACCAGAGTGTCGGTGCTGGAGCAGTCCGAGTTCGAGCAGGAGATTTTTTTAATGAAATGTCACAACGTAATAAATAATTAAAAGGTGTTGATATGACTGCTCTGTATAAAAAATGATGACCAGATATGTGATGCAAGATGTGCCTTCTTACCGTCGACACTTCTTCACCCAACCTGTAGGTTTAGAGAATTTAGAACAGCAGTTTTGAGTAAAAAAGTAAATCCTGCCAGGACTCCTAAGAGAGCCAGGGAGAGTCCGGATTACCTCATTCACACAGGACGACTGACAGCTCTCACTGTATCACTGTGTCCACGAAGGCTGTCAATCACAAACCTATACATCAGGTAAACAGTTAGCGATCAAGGATACATTAAACAAAATTGGAAAAATTTAGGGGGGTCATTTAATAACCCCTATAGCTGGCGGTGGCTCCGTCGAAATTATGAAGATGCACCTTCCTCTACATAACTTTGGCGTATCCACTGCCGGTCTAAAAGTAAAAGTAAGACAGCTTCCCAACCTTCTCAAAACTTCCCAACCACGTTCCGTGAAGTAAGGGCCCTTTTGAACAAATGGATGCCTCTTCCCATATCCTTATTAGGTCTCATAGCAGCAGTTAAGATGACCATTTTGCCTAAACTACTATACTTGTTTGATACCCTTCCAGTCCCTGTACCTGGAAAGGAGTTGCGGGCCTTTCAAGCATGTATGCTGAGATTCATATGGAATGGGAAGAGGCATCGAATAGCGTGCAAAACTCTCACGGCACTTAAAACACAAGGGGGTTAAGCGGCTCCAGATATCACGAGATATTACTGGGCCACACATCTTAGACTACCAGCTTGGGCCAACCTATATGCCGACTCAAGGTGGTTGGAAATTGAAAAACTATGGATAGCCCCTGTACATCCCAACTCACTTATATGATCTCCACTACCAACTACACTAGTACCAGAATTGTTGGGACCAATGTCTCTTACATATCACATTTGGCAAAGATGTAACCGTCAATTCTCTCTAGCCTCTGGGAAATCTTCCATTACTTTTTTTTTTATTTAACCCCTCGTTTCCGATGGGTATGTAAATCCCTTTTTTTAGGCCCTGGTTCTCCAACAAACTATTTCGTTTTGCAGATATAATAGACCAAAGAACCCTTCGAATATTGCCATTTGATAGGCTACAGTCATCCATCCAACTACCAGAATCTTCCAGATATCAATACTTACAAATGCAGCATTTGTTCTCCACCCCCGTTTAACTCCTCAAGCATTTCCACTCCCACATCATTTGAGAAACTATGTAAGCTACCAAACACAACCAAGGGTCTCATATCAGAAATATATTCTATTTTGTCATCTTCAACTAATAAACACTCCTATATGACTAAGTGGGAAATTATTCTTAACCGTTCTGTTTCATCTGAGTGGAAACTGATATGGGATAGGACAGCAAAGACCTCCTCTTGCACTGCACATAGAGAAAATTCCTACAAAGGTGTTAATGTTCTGGTACCATACCCCACAACTACTGAAACACCTTAACTCTAATATCTCAGACAGACGTTGGAGATGTGTTACGGGTGAAGGATCTCCTATACATATTTTCTGGGAATGCCCTCTGATTTGGCCTTTTTGGAAAATGGTGCAAGAGGTTCTTTTCAATCTTCTCAATATCAGATTTCCACTTGATCCTTTTCTTTATTTATTAAACATGCCACCGATGCCATTGAAGAAGCATTTTCTGCTCTTAACCTTGCACATATTGACAGCAGCTAGGCGCCTTATTGCGAGTTTTTGGATAAAAACTCACCCGCCTACCCAACTTGACCTTTTTACAAGTATCGTCGAGGTCAGAAAAATTGAACATTTGTCAGCAAGTATATCTGATAAATAAGTTTAACAAAACTTTGCAATTATGCAACGACTTCCTTGAGCCAAGTTCGTAGAGATTATGGTATCTAGCCCTGATTACCTCCCCCTATGTGTCGTGTCCAGTGTTGATAACTTTGTCATTTAATTATTTTTTTTTATTTTGTTCTTTTTTCAAAAGGGAGTTGCTATATGACTAACAGAATATATAACTTTGCCAATCTGGGTACATACCTTAAGGCTAATACTGTGTTTTTCATTGTTACTCCCTTGAATAGAATGCTATTGTTCAAAAGATTTCCTTCTTTGCTCATGACTCCTGTATTAAGTGAATAATGATGGACAATGCTAACATGTAACTGTTTACCAATACTACTTTAATAAAATAATAAAAAAAATTAAAATAAAAGTAAGACAGCTTCCGAACGGTCTTACATTTAGACAATTTTCTACGCCGAGGCGTAGAAACCGATGAACGAGACTGGTCTGCTGGCCCGTCCCCTGCCCACACCACGCCAACTTTTTTAGACCCGGTGTGAACGGGGAAAAGTTGCAGATTGCCCCCCTTATTGTATTAAAATCGCCTACTCTGCTCCAACCTCTGTTCTGACAAATATCTTACAAGGAGCCTTGAGAAACTATTCTAGAAATGCTTTCAGTGGAATTTATCCGATAATCATGATACAGGAACGGCTACATTCACCCAGTAAGTGCAAGACTGGGCATTATTTCTCTCTGCGATTTAGGATATTGAATGCTTTGCTCCTAAAAGTTAAAGGGGGTTCTGCAGTTTTTTTAAACTGATGATCTATCCTCTGGATAGATCATCAGCATCCGACACCCAGGACCCCCGCCGATCAGCTGTTTGAGAAGGCAACGGCGCTGGCAGTAGTGCCGCGGCCTTCTCGCTGTTTACCGCAGGCCCAGTGACGTCACGACTAGTATCAATGGCCTGGGCGGGGCTAGGCTCTGTTCACTTAGCTCCGCCCAGGCAAGTTGATACTAGTCGTGACGTCACTGGGCCTGCGGTAAAAAGCGAGAAGGCCGCGGCACTACTGCCAGCGCCGCTTCCTTCTCAAACAGATTATCGGCAGGGGTCCTGGGTGTCGGACACCCGCCGATCAGATGCTGATGATCTATCCAGAGGATAGACCAGTTAAAAAAAAACTACAGAACCCCTTTAAAGTTACAGTAAACGTAGAAGTTAATCCTATAACTAGAAACATAGCTGCCCTCACGGGGTGTCAGTATGCAGTGGTTTCTACAAGATCCTGACACAGTCTTGCAGAAATCCTGCAGAGAACACAGGGTTATTCTTTGCTGATCTCTCCCATCTTCAGCTGCTACCATTGAAAGGAGAAGATGAAAGGAGCGAGTACTGGGATTTTAATTTCTCTGTAAAGGGATTAACCTGCTCTCTGCTGTTTGTGGAACCTCCACAGCAGTGAAGAGCGGGTGGCGGTTCATGCACACCTGCTTTCCGTTTACTTCGGGGGACCCGATCTGGATACAGGAGTGGGACGTCCACCTGACATTGAGGATATATCCTAGCAATATGTCATCAATGCCCCAGATGGGTCAACACCTTTAAACTACAAGGAGTACAATCTGATTTATATAGTTAGCATTAAAATCCCAGTCTGCAAACAGTAGACATCTTGTTAACATAGTCTACATCTAGAAGAATCAGAGGTGTATTTGACAGCCAGACAACTTCATGACCACAGAGCCTATGATCTAGAGTGTTATTTTCCATAAAGATTAGCAAAACCCCTCAGCAGCCATCTACAAAGCAGCAATCTTCTTCACTTTAAACTTGCCCGGGGGGTAAAGAACCCTGTTACGTATGCCAACTTACTTTCAATAAGCTGCATATTGTAACCACTTCCATGAAGAATTCATTAGGACAAAGAAACTGCAATTTCCTTAATGACTTTAAAAGCTTTAATACAGTGTGAGCAAACAGAGTAAATCTACATTAGTAGGAGAGGCCAGGCATGGGCCTTCCTGAACTTCAGAAGAGGAAACCCTAGCCTTTGATGTGGGCATCACAAGAAAATGTACCCATAAAGTAAACCATATATTTTAATGATGTACAACTCATAATTGCAGAAACATGTAACAGAGTGGCTCATTCAAGACGTCTAAAGAAAACCATACAATCCATTGTTCCTGTCTTTTGCCAAATATGAGTCTCAACTATTACGGAAAATATTGCACATCCATATTTAAGCACAACTTGTTGATGTTATAGTAAAGAGGCATAATAGTCCAAATGTTCAAATTATAACAATGCAGGAAACTGGGGTTCTGCTGGGACCACATTAAATCCCAAGGATGTGGGTCTCGGATCCCTGCAGCTGCAAGACTGCAGTCGAGCATGTCACCCTACCATTCAGTCTATGGCATTGACAGACCGAGCACAGCGCATGGATCATTCGGTCAGTGCTCTAGACTCTGAATAGAGTGGCAGGGCAGATGCTTGACAGCAGGTTCATTCAGACCTCTCCTAGCCACGGCCTTGCGGCTGCATGGAACCAGGGTACTTGTCACCGAAATACCCCTTTAAAGAGTGACCCCTCTAGTGAAAGTGAAAAAACATCTTTTCCTGGTATTTGCTTTCAAAGGGAACCTGTCACCTGGATTTTGTGTATAGAGCTGAGGACATGGGTTGCTAGATGGCAGCTAGCTCATCTGCAATATCCAGTCCCCATAGCTCTGTGTGCTTTTATTGTGTATAAAAACCGATTTGATACATATGGAATGGAGCCAGCTACTTATTACAGAGCTGCCTGTGTCCTCTGGTGGTCGATCCAAGCAAACGGGACCACCAGAGGGCCAGGTAGCAGGTATATTAGACGCTGTTCCAGAGGAGCATGTATGGCCTATAAGTCTCCTCACGCCAATTAAGGCGCTCTCCGTAAGGAGAGATAGTAATTAGTGTTGAGTGAGCAAGCTCGGCCGAACTGCTATTTGGCTCGAGCATCGCTATGCTCGGCACATTGCAGTGCTCGAGTACAATTTAATACAATGACAATCAATGGGAGACCCAAGCATCAAACCAGGCACCTCCTGCTCTGAAGAGAAAGGTTAGAAATTGATGGAAACCCCATCAAAATGGTTTGGAAACAGCATTAAGAGGATGGCTGGATGCATCTTGGACTCCTATTATCTATGACATACAATAGACAACCACACAAAGGCTATAAGCCAAAAGCCAGGTATGTGGAAGCCAACAATCAATCCATGAGACAGATAACAGTCAGTATAGCTTACAATGGCAGCCTTGTGCACTATGAGACATTTCAAACCAGCTCTCATCTGACAGTCAGTAAGGCTCAAAGTTGCTTCACATCTGTTGGATGGCTTGGGTGGACCTGCGCACCTAGATCAATATCATTAGGGTGACAAAAGTTTTCCGATTGTCCCAACATAATATTCAATAGCCTTTCTATACAGTTTTGCTATGTAAAAACTCATTTGCATAAACATGGGCATACGGGAAAGACATGCAAATCAGCAGAATCTGCCTTGTTTTTCAGCTGAAAAACCATTTGCATGGAAAATTCGCGATCTACACTACTCATGAACAGCGCCATCTATTGGATTCATAGTCTTATGACAAGACTATTAGTAGTCTTGTCATAAGACTATGAAGCCAATAGATGGCGCTGTTCATCTTGTTGGGGTGCTAGTAAGTGGGGCACCCTGCTCAACAGTCTACACATCGTGTAGCACTCAGCCTTTTGCATGGAAAATTTGCAATAAAAATTTGTGATTAGAATATTTGCGATCTACACTACTAATGAACAGCGCCATCTATTGGATTCATAGTCTTGTCATAAGACTATGAAACCAATAGATGGCGCTGTTCACGAGTCATTACAAGCAGGCCTATTAGTCCTCAGATACACTCCAGCAAGCTTAGATTACCGCAGATAAAGTGCTAGAAGATGTGTGAAAAAATCCAATATACACCTCAGTGTTAGCGCAGGCTATTATAGGCTGAGTGCTACACGGTGTGTGGACTCTGTTGAGCAGGGTGCTCCACTTACTAGCGCCCCAACAAGATGAACAGCGCCATCTATTGGTTTCAGAGTCTTATGACAAGACTATTAGTAGTCTTGTCATAAGACTATGAAACCAATAGATGGCGCTGTTCATGAGTAGTGTAGATTGCAAATTTGTCTCTCATATGCCCATGTTTATGCAAATGAGTTTTTACATGACAAAACTGTATAGAAAGGTTATTGAATATATCAAAAAACTTTTTGTCACGCTAATGATATTAATCTAGTTGCACAGGTTCACCCAAGCCATCCAACTGATGTGAAGCAACTTTGAGGCTTACTGGCTCTCATTCCAAACCAGCTCTCATCTGACTGTCTCATAGTGCACAAGGCTGACATTATAAGGTATGCTGACTGTTATCTGTCTCATGGACAGATTGATGGCTTCCACATACCTGGCTTTTGGCATATAGCTTGTGTGGTTGTCTATTGTATGTCATAGATAATAGGAGTCCAAGACGCATCCAGCTATCCTCTTAATGCTGTTTCCAAACCATTTTGATGGGT
Organism: Bufo bufo; assembly: GCF_905171765.1. Classification (NCBI taxonomy): domain Eukaryota; kingdom Metazoa; phylum Chordata; class Amphibia; order Anura; family Bufonidae; genus Bufo; species Bufo bufo. The sequence goes on along the minus strand of NC_053393.1, from coordinate 453,853,033 downwards.
TTTCCATAAATTTCTAACCTTTTTTTGTGAACCAGACACCCTCTTCTCTTCCGAGCAGGGGGTGCCTGGGGTTCTTACCATTGACTTGCATTATGCTCGGGTGCTCGAGCATACTGATGTGTTCGATCAACACTAATAGTAATCCCCTAATCCTGACTTAGGCCTCTCATCTAGTTAAGCAAGTACTTTCTGCTCTGTACTGATTAGGGGCAATCACCCAGAAACAGCTGTCTGCAGATGAGGTGCTGGTTTATTTAATATCAGAGCCATGTCTCAAGGCCTATTTAAAGGGTTGAACCTTGACATAGGATAGCTGCCTTACATCTGGTGGCATCAGAGGCAGAACTTGCCAAGAGCTCCTTTGCATACCTTCTTCACCAAGTTGGAAGCATGTAATTGTCCAAAATGTCTGGGCATGCGGAAGCATTAATTTCCCTTCACTGGAACTAAGGGGTGTAGGCCAAGCCCTGAGAAGACATCCCTTTACAGTTGGCACAATGTGGTCAGGCAGGTAAAATTTGACTCTGCCAGATAGAGAAGAGTTATTCATCACTCCACAGAACACGTTTCCACTGCTCCAGAGTCCAGTGGTGACGTGCTTTACACCATTCCATCCGATGCTTGACATTGTGCTTAGTGATAAAAGACTTGCATGGAGTTGATCAGCCATGGAGACCCATAACAAAGCTTTTAACACACTGATGTGCTGATGTTAATGGCCGAGGAGGTTTGAACTTTGCAGTTATGGAGTCAGCAGAGCATTGGCGTCTGTTATGCACTATAGAGGAGATTCATCAAACGTAGTGTAAAGTAGAACTGGCTTAGTTGCCCATAGCATCCAATCAGCTACCATCTTGTTACAACAGTGACAGGTTCCTATTCCAGGAACGCGCTGAAATACAGTGAACTCTTTAGAATGACCCACTCTTTCGCAAATGTCTGTAAAGTCAGAATGCATGGCTATGGGCTGGATTTTATACACCTGTGTCAATGGGACTGAATGCGGTGTGTCTCAATACTTTTTCCATATAATGTACAGGAGGAAGAAAGATAGATCCTAAATTTAATTAAGGAACAACAATACATGATGGGTAAGTAGTGACAACTGTGCCCCTCAACAATGACATACAGCTGTGTCTTTACTGATCCTCTTGGCTGCATATGTCCTGATATGTGTGTTGTGAAATGACCAGCTTTTCAAAACCTGATTTTGTGATATTGTACAAGACATCTTTTCTATAGAAATGTACATGCAGCCACTATGTGGTTGTGTTGTGCATTAAAGTGTTGGATACTTTTGTTAGCATGTCACAATGTTATACTGAATTGGTTTCATAAGCCCTTAACCAAATGAGAGGTAAGTTAGGCCTCTTTCACACTTGCGTTGTCCGGATCCGGCGTGTACTCCACTTGCCGGAATTACACGCCGGAAAAACGCAAGTGTACTGAAAGCATTTGAAGAAGGAGTCGTCTTCAAAATGCTTTCAGTGTTACTATGGCAGCCAGGACACTATTAAAGTCCTGGTTGCCATAGTAGGAGCGGGGAGCGGTATACTTCCAGTCCGTGCGGCTCCCGGGGCGCTCCAGAATGACGTCAGAGCGCCCCATGCGCATGGATGACGTGTCCATGTGATCACGTGATCCATGCGCTTGGGGCGCCCTGACGTCACTCTGGAGCGCCCAGGGAGCCGCACGGACGGTAAGTATACTGCTCCCCCGCTACACTTTACCATGGCTGCCAGGACTTTAGCGTCCCGGCAGCCATGGTAACCATTCAGAAAAAGCTAAACGGCGGGTCCGGCAATGCGCCGAAACGACGTTTAGCTTAAGGCCGGATCCGGATCAATGCCTTTCAATGGGCATTAATTCCGGATCCGTCGATGCGGCAAGTCTTCAGGATTTTTGGCCGGAGCAAAAAGCGCAGCATGCTGCGGTATTTTCTCCGGCCAAAAAACGTTCCGTTCCGGAACTGAAGACATCCTGATGCATCCTGAACGGATTTCTCTCCATTCAGAATGCATGGGGATAAAACTGATCAGGATTCTTCCGGCATAGAGCCCCGACGACGGAACTCTATGCCGGAAGAAAAGAACGCAGGTGTGAAAGAGCCCTTAAGGGGTGGACACATCTGGATTGCAATGTTAGTTCTTCTCAATGACAAGAATCTAACCTGATGGATAAAGCACATTCATATTGATGTTTTGAACTTTTCCAACAGATACTGCAGGCTGTCATGAATTTTGCAGCCTTTCAGAACCAGTGTTTTCATACCTGTAACAGAAGTTCTCCTTCCAGTAATCGCAAGTCTTCTTGCGGTTTGCCAGTCCGTCGATTGTCACTAATCCCGTTGCCATCTTTCTTGTAACTTTGTAGTGCAACTATAAAAGAAAAACGACTGTATGAACACTATGCTGAAGTCCAAAGACAACCAGAACAAAAACGGACAAAAATGTGGCTCAAGATAACTGGATTGTCCAGTTTTTCCTCTTTGTCAAGCCTCCATAGTTACGATCATGTTAGTTACCTTACATCTGGTGGCACTAGAGGCGCTCTTTCTTAGCTTTTTGAAAGGAAAGCTAATTTGCATACCTTTTTTATTTTTTTTTACCAAGAGGAGCATCACCAAGCCTATAAGGATGCCTTCACACGCGGCAGAAAATCTGTTCCATTCACTTGAAACCCATGTGCTTGCTGTCCCATTCAAATGAATGGAACCGATTTTCAGTTGCAGAATTTTCTACCACAAAATCTGCCACGTGTGAAGGCACCCTAAGACTCCTTATGCCTACCAGGTGCTCTCCATAAGAATAAATAATACACCCTGAGAGCTGGATCGCTAGTGACACAACCATAAATGTATTTAGTAAGGGAGATGTGTGTCCAACCTGTTAGACACCATGAGATAAAATTAGAACTGCATGAAGCAAGACATTGACAACCGCTCAACTCCTTCCGCCAAAAAGGAAGTGCAAAAAACAATGATGGGTATTATACATGTCCAGCAGATTAAGAATCGTGGGGCACGTATGTTTTTCTACATGATATGAGTCACCCGTTGGTGTATCTTCAGCTTTATGAAGAGTTGTAGCTATGCATTGTGGTAAGGTACTATTACATAATCAGAAGAATTCTTGGCTAGTGCATCAGAAGATCTTAGTGACCTTGCCAAAAATGCTTACATCACATCTATAGATAATTAAAGCATTGTGACAATTAAAAAAGTCCTCTTCTGATGGAACAAGACATCGCTAGTTTTATGCTGCCCAATCTGAGGACAGCATAAAGTGGTGACAAACACCCTTAGTAAAACGCTGGGTCACATACTTAAAGTGACCAAGTGATTTTGCCAACTTCTGTAGCGAAAAGCTAATCGAGACATCGTGCAGGGAAGTCCTCATTCATGATCTCCCGGCTGTCCACACCTCCCCGCAATGGGTAATTAGTATATCAGCAGCTAGGGAGATGGGGAGAGCCGGGAGCTCATGAATATGAGGACTCCCTGGCGTGTGTAGCTCAAATGTGAAAACCCAAGAGGTGCTCCGATAGCGCAGGACCACAAAGCAGGCGGGTGTGCACTGGCCAGAGGATTAGCTCGAGTGGTTGTGCCAGGCTCTGGAGTAAAGCATGTCAAGCAAAAAAGGCAGCTGCCGGCCCCAGGATGGTAAGGAAGAATTCTACATGCAATGAGTAGGATAGAGGAAAGAGATGGAGCGAGGGCACTTTGCCAGGTAGTGTGTTCGATTAGGCATCAGGAGTACAAATTCAGGTGGTGGGTGCTTTATTGGCAATGCGTTTCGTCACTCGAATAGGGACTTTGTCAGGCCATGCAACGTAATAAACTGTTTGCATTTATAACAAATAAGGCGGAAGGATAACAATAGTGCCGTCCATTTCATCTTTTTAGTTGCAGATCAGCTAATCTTCAGGGGCCTCTTCTGTCTAAAATGGCTGCATTGCTTCTCTGAAGATACGCCAAAGCTTCACCGAATTGTATCCACTACAGGGCAAGCTCCAAATATTTCCCCTATCCAATGTGAGCCAAGCGCTGGAGCTGTTCAATACAGATTTCAGAAGAATGGCTGGGTCAATTCAAGTGACAGTTTTGCTAAGGGAATCTGTCACCACTTCATGCTGCCCGAGGACCGGAAGCGGAGAAGAAGGATGCTCAGTCCCGAAACCAGAGCGGCGGTGACAGGGGTGTCTTTTATTAAACTCCTGCGTGTATGTATGTATGTATGTATGTATGTATGTATGTATGTATGTATGTATATATATATATATATATATATATATATATATATGTGTGTGTATATATTAGAGAGTTGTTGCGATACCATATTTTTGATTCGGTTTCGATACCATAAAAAAGTATTGCGATACTCGATACCATGCGAAAAAATAAACCAAAAAAGCCACATGCATTCCGCATTTTAAAAAATGGCGAATCGCAGAGTTTTTATTAATTTTTTCTGTTCCGGCGTTCACCGCATAGATTTTTTTTATATTTTAATAGTTTGGACTTTTCTGACGTGGCGATAGGTGATATGTTTATTTATTGTTTATTTATACATTTTATATGTAAAATTGGGAAAGGGGGTGATTCATACTTAAATGATTTGGTGGGGGTTTTTTTAACATTTTTTTTTTACACTTTTTATTTAATAACTATTTCCCCCTTAGGGGCCAGAACCTGGGATCTTTCATCCCTTGTCCTATTCACCTTGATAGAGCTCTATCAGGGTGAATAAAACTTCATACTGTCCCTGCTGCTCTGTGCTTTGTGCACACAGCATCAGGGATGTTACCATGGCAGCAAGGGCTTCAGTAGTGTCCTGGCTGCCATGGTAACCGATCGGAAATTTGCATATTATAAAAGTCTGTTTTTTTATATAACTACTGAACCAAACTGAGTAATAGCCCTATATATTGAGAAATCGCAGCATAAGGATTTTAAGGAGACAAAAAAAAAAAAAAGTTTAGTGGAGTGACAGAAGCCCTTTAAAGGAACTTTTAAATTCCGCGCCGCTGGAGCTCCGCCTTCTCACGAGATTCTCTTGCCCAAGGAGAATCTCACCTGCTGACGTCAGACCTCGCGATAGTTAAACTATTGCGCGGGCGCCCGGGGATGCCTGCAAGCAGAGCTTATTCCCAGGAACAGGAAGGGAGGCCATGCGTCCCCTGTTCCCTGCTCAAGCCCTCCCACATAAGCGTGGGGAATGACCCCAGGGACCGAGGTGAGGCTGGGCGGAAAGAAAAGAGTTTCTCCTGGACTCCAGGAGCGGCTTCCACGTACATCCGTCGGACAGGAAACAACGACTGACTAGGTAAGGGGGAGGAGGCTCTTAAATCTTCTGTTTCTACGTCGTTGTTTCCTGTCCGGGGCGATCCCTCCTATAAAGTGCCGTTGTGGAAAACCTGACATTTTAACAGGGGTGTATATATATATATATATATATATATATATATATATATATATATATATATATAGATTTACCAAACCTCTATCAATTGCTTTTTCAGTTTTGGATCTACTCTCAGTTATCTCTTGGCTGTGTCTACTAACACTTTCACCACATCTTAGAAGATCAAAGCTGCTCATAATGGATTTAGAATGAAGATTATCTTTGCACACAAAAAATGCTTTGTATATGGTAGAGGCAAGTGAACAAAAACTTGAACTATTTATAAAGTTACGACTGACCTCGTCACGTGAGGTAACTCGCTTCACAGGCTACTTACTTATAGACTTATAAATTGGTGTAAAAAGACAGCAACGTAAAATGGGCAACAGTTAAAAACTGGTGTAAAATACAACATAAAAAGGTGTAAACTAAGGCTTCCAACAAGCTATGGACAGTCTCATTTCCAGTAAAATTAAAGGGGTATGGCACTTATGGCATATATTGATAAGATATGCCAGAAATGTCTGACAGAAGTAGGTCCCAGAGGTGGGACCAGCACTTCTCTCAAAAACGGGGCCCCGAGAGTGAATGGACAGCATGTTGCCATGTGCGGTGTCTGCTCCATTCACTGCTATGGGACTCCTAAAAACAGCTGAGCAACCATGCTCTGCTATTTTTGGAGGTCCCCTAGCCTTGAATCGAGAGGACACCATGCATGTACACCGTCCCCCATGTTCACTGCAATGGGACTTCTGAAAATAGCCAATCTCTGACTCTGCTATATTCTAAGGTCCCATAGCAATGAAAGGAGAAAGCTGTGCAACTTCCTCTCCATTCATGGTGGGGCACCACCATAAATGCAAAAAAATGGTTAAAGTTATTTAGATAAAGGATATTTCATTTTAGGAAACAGTACAGAAGCAATCTTCAAAAGTCTCCACGAGAGGTCAGAAGCTAAAACAAATGTGTACTTTCACTACCATACCAAATAACCCGAAGAAAAATACATAGGGGGAGATTAAGCAATGCCATAAAACTGTCAAATTATGGTGTAAGCCATGTATTCACCATAACCTATGGCTTCATGTGCTTCTTGTCACTTTTCTAAAGCAATGGGGCTTAGGAAGGGCACAGCCTCTGGTGCACGCTGGATTTATTACAATTTACATCAGAAACTGGAGTAAATTATAGCTCGGGCCTACGCCAGTGCCTAGATTTGAGTTTGTAAGCACATGGAGGGCCAGAGATGTCACTTAATAACTTAGGCAGTCAAGATCAAAACTGGCGTAGGAAACACCTGTCTGGATAGAGTGGGCTTGGTCTACTAGGCTCCTGAATATGGAAGCCTCCTTCTGAGGGTAGGTCATCAATATTAAGTCCTGGACAATCCTTTCAATTTACTAATGTGACTCAAAGAGACTGGTACACACACACACATACAGTATACACATGATACATACAGTAAAACACGTGTGAAGATTGTATGTCTTACTATAAAAGCTTTGTGATCCTTGTAGTACAGTAGGGCATCTACAATTTAGCAACTGTAGTCACTGGTGGGACTGGAAAGAATTTTCAGATCAACAACCTATTGATCACATACGATTGTACTAAGCATATTATTAAAATACAATTAGAGAAGCTCTGAAATTTAATTAAAAATAGTCCAATATCTATTATTTGAATCCAAGGTCAACAACTTTTTGTAGGGTACGGTCAAGTGAAAAATCCCATAATGATCCATACCTGACAGACGGGTGTCAATCAGATGGGCTTGTCATGAGGAGGATATGCACGGTGCATGATTCTCAAGGTTGTACGCCTCCCGTAAGGGGATTTTTATTCACTCCAGAAACCCACGGCTTGGTAGAATCTGCTTTTTATTTGTTTTCAGCTGGAACCACAGATTATAAAATATTGAAGACTGACGTGTGCTAACATAGCTGGAAAATTCTATGAGGCAGACTTAAAAGATTTGTAGTCGCGACAGACTCTTAATATTGTTGTATCAACACTATAAATTATTTAAGACTTAAGGGAATAAAGATAAGCTTAGCCTTCCAACAGCATATTCCACTCAGGAAACCGCTGCAGAAAATGTGCTAGAAACTAAGTAGCTCGAGTTTCACAGGTCGTAAAGGAGGCTGTCATTTCTAATATTTGGCTTTTTAATGGATCCAGATTCTTAAAGTCACCAATTAGGCTCAGGTACACATCCACGTTTTTCAGTGTGCTATACGTTTTTTTTCTTTTCCCCATGGAGGGCACACTGACCCATTCTTTTCTATGGGGCCAAGCTCACATCATCCCCTTTGTTTTTTTTGTGGATCATTGTGCCCAAATCACAAATCTCAGCACAAGTCGTATTCGTGCCTGTATTTACAGAGGAGAACAGCCCTTTCTATTCTTGGGAGTGAAAAAATAAAATAATGGAATGCACACAAAAGCTATCCGGATTTTACGGCCATGAGACCTTAAGGGGCATCTGTCTGCAGATTTGTACCTATGACACTGGCTGACCTGTTACATGTGCGCTTGGCAGCTGAAGGCATCTGTGTTGGCCCCATGTTCATATGTGCCCGCATTTCAGCGAAAAATGAGGTTTTAATATATGCAAATGAGCCTCTAAGAGCAATGGGGGTGTTGCCGTTTCACCTAGAGGCTCTGCTCTCTCTGCAACTGCCGCACCCTCTGCACTTTGACCGACAGGGTCAGGCAGTGAAATCATCATCACACCTAGTCCTGAAAATCAGAGTGCCGAGGGCGTGGCAGTTGCAGAGAGAGCAGAGCCTCTAGGTGTAACTACAATTCCCCCGTTGCTCCTAGAGGCTCATTTGCATATATTAAAACCTCATTTTTCTAAGCAGTCTGGGCACATATGAACATGGGACCAACACAGATGCCTTCAGCTGCCAAGCGGACATGGAACCGGTCAGCCAGTGTCATAGGTACAAATCTGCTGACAGATGCCCTTTAATAAGGACTGGACAGTTCTCCTGACAAGTCTGTTTTGTTACTGGGGAATCTTTTCCGAACTGAATAGTGTTTCTGCTCCCCCCCCCCCCCCCACAACATGTAAGGGGTGTTTCATTAATACAAGGTGGGAGAATGTGTACAGAAGCTAAAACCCACTGTATATGTGGCAATACAAAACCATGAGGAAGGCAAGAGTTACCAGAACATGCAAATCTGCGTTATTACAGGAGCAGCCAACATGGAGGGAACTGCTACGGCTGTAAGGAGTATACAGGCTGGACATGGTGGATAAGGAGGAGACCATGCATCTAGAGAAGGCATGCAGGTGTGTCACTGACACAATAAATAGCCGATCAATACAGACACACTAAGTAAAACTGCTCATCAATAATAAAAATAAAGCAGAACTGCAACACTACAATAATACGTAACACAACCATAAAATAGCTTGAAATAACATTGCTGCGATACCTCTAAAAATGACAAATGGGCAATTTAGTCCAATAATACAGTAGATCTGTCAATACGGAAGTAAAATGTTAGGCGTGTTTCATGCAGATTTCCAGATAAAGATCGGAGCATAGTACTCTGAAAGGAAACCGTAAACATTCACACAGTGGGAGAAATGGATTCGAGAAGGGGTCAAAGGTTATTCGGCTGTCCTCGGGGGGGAAGCCACATTTCCTGTAATGTAGTCTATGGACAGTAAAAATACAAGGTAAACTTACATTTCCGAGTTCCGATTTTAACTCTGCTCATTATCTCTGACACTGCAGCCCTTTAATATACATGACAGACATTTCCTCCAGCTCTGCAATTCATACTTCTTTTGGAAATCTACGACCATGACAAAAAAAAAGGCCGGATCAAGCAGTAAACCCTACCACGAAGAAAATGTGGGAACTTACATTTACTGGTGACTAGAAGCCGGGGAATATATTTACTGACCATAATCTAATAATTGTGGTATTGGCATACGGCTTAAAGGGAACCTGTCACCAGTTTTATGGTGTCCTAACTAAGGGCAACATAAATAAGTGACTGATTCTCTTAGCACAATGCTGGGTCACTTTCTTTAATTGACCCAGTCAATCTGCCAACATCTTGTATTGAAAAGCTCCAGCTGATAACGATGAGTCATGAATATTTAAGAGCTCCTGACTCTCCCCGCCCACCTGCTGCTGAATGACAGTTTGTTTCCATAGGAATCAGCAGCAGGTGGGCAGGGGAGTGGCTATAGCTCTGAATTAAATATACGCTGGACTCAATGACATCACGCTGGACTCAAATCAGCTCATTAGCATGCGGCATCTTTGTGTGTATATTATGAGGTAACCATCTGTCACACCAGTAAGTGAATACATCTAAGCCACTTTTTAGTAGTTAATGATTGATTATAATCTAACTAATTATATACAAATATCCACATGACAGGTTCCCTTTAAAGGGAGTCTGTCACCTACTTAGAGCGCTTTACACCGCTCATATCACGTTATAGCACAGAAATATCTTTATTGTGTCTGTCTCACGTCCAGAAGCTGGAAAAAAAATAACACTTTATAAAGATATGCAGATTAGGACCCGCAAGTGCCAGGGGCGGCGCTATGGCCGCAAGTGCCCAGGGCCCTCTCTGATGTGCCAGCATAACCGTTCCCCTTGCAGTCCTCTGGCCCACCCTCCTCTCCTACTTCTCCTCCTCCTCTGGCTTAGATCTTGTGCAAGCACCAGTCACCGCTGGGCCCTGTTATGCCCACTATAGGGAGAGGCACCGATGTTCACAGTGCGCATTCACGGGCCCTGCGCTCACATAAGATCTCTAAGCCAGAGGAGGAGGATAAAGTAGGAGAGGAGGGTGGGCCAGAGGACAGCAAGGGGAACGGTTATGCCGACACATCAGAGAGGGGTCTGGACTTCTTGGCTAAAGGAGTCAAGACGCTGCAACCAGTGCTGCTCTCTGCAGCTCCGACCCACTCGAGTGCCTGGTAATGAAAGGATTGATCAGTGGGAGCACTGGGAATAAGTGCCACAAAATCTGATACTGATGGACTATCCTAAGACTAGAACATCAGTATCAGGCAAAGTTCACATGGCAAAATACGCAGAGGAAGAAATCAGTAGCAGATTAGTAGCTAAAAATAGTTGTTTCTGAGGGCAGATTACTAATTTGATGGCGGATTTAGGGGAGCATTACAAGCGTTTTAGAACAGTATTTGGTTGAGGATTTAGAAGGGGGTTTTGCCAGTGGTTTTGTTATGTGGCACTTGGTTGGGATAGAATTCTGAAGTGTTTTTGGAGGCGGAAATGCTGTTCAAAGCGCTTCTAAAACTGCTAGCATTTTTTTCTGCTTCCCCATTCACTTCAATACAAAATCCACTAACAATCCACTTCTAGGAAGTAACATGCCACTTCAGAAGCGGATCTCATATGCACATGGTGACTTTTTTCCACTGAAGTCCATGAAAAGCTATTGATGGCGGAAAACGCCAGTTTACAGCTATCAAATCCGCTGCAGATTTAATTAGTGTGAACATGACTTCAAAGTCGCAGAAAACCCCTTTAAGGATACAGCAGTAGAGGTGCCATATACTCTGACCCGTTAGGGACGCTTTACTGTCCCTGGCCAGAATTGCTGCTCCATTTGTCGATGGTGACATGCACTTTGCTGCATCCAAGGGGCAGCCCATGTTCAGCCCATGAAAGTTTTCCACCATTGTTTGGTTTAGATGCGAGTAGATATCAGCTCCTCCTTCTACAAACAACTTTAGACGGCTGTATGCCTAGGTTGACATATGCATTGTGTACTCCGGCAGAGGAACAGACTGCTGGAGTTCACCATAATCAGGTTAGCCAGACACTGCAGGATCCCCATTGACTATAATGGCATTTGATGGGAAACCGGCCACTTTCCGGCACAAATGCTGGCTTTTGGCCAGACAAAAAAATACCGCACGTAGTAATTTTTCTCTGGCTAAAAGCCAGCATTTATGCCAGAAAGCCACCAGATTCCCATTGGGTCCCATTATAGTCAATGGGGCGTCGTGCAGTGGTATCCCAATATACCAGGTATGGTGAACTCCGGCAGTCTGGTCATCTGCCAGAAGTTCATAATGAATATGTGAATGTCCCCTTAGGAATAGCATAAAGAACAGGGCAACAATCGCCTAACTTCATCAACAGGAAACAAAACAAAAAGAACAGACGAAGGCCATTTTCTGGGTACATGTTTGTGCATACCATACTAACTAAGTAAATGAGATTTTCTAAATGTTCCATGTGGAATTTGATGTGCGGTGCAAACTTTGAAATATGCAGCTCAAGAACGGTTTATGCAGATTTTCAGTGTGGATTTCATCCTAACCAATGCAAAGTGTGCGATATGGGGCAAATTGGCATCCAAATCCATTACAAAAGTAACATGTGGATTATGGGGTGGATTTGGTGCAGAAACACTGAAAACCTCATGAAAATCCACATAAACTATACTGCCTAGAGGAGTCTCAGAGATGATAACAGCATACACCAAGCTAAAGGCCTGTTCATGTCATGTATTGGCCCCGACGTGTGCATGTGGGTTGGGGAAGCTCCTAATGTAATATGCTGCACACTCCGGCAGGCCACCATTAACAAGAGTGTCACAAGAGTGTCCTTCTGTTATAGGTTGGGATACCTCTGCATACATTCTTGTGATGTAATAGTATGTGATGGTGTTATTCCCCCAAAGAGGCAGGGTGATTGGTCAAAAACGCTACTAGGAAATTACCCAGTGGGCCAATGCCCTCCTGAAGGCCGCCAGCCAGGTTAAGATCTGATGGTCTCAGCATTAAATAATGTAGAAGCATCAGGCACCTACACACATGGCCAGCGGCCACAGGTGCCCTCCTAAAGTCAACTGTATTGCTTTCCTCAGGACAATGATACCGCGTCATACTGTGCCATGGGTTGCAGTAGATTGTGATTCTGCTGGGGCGGTATTTTGTTCTGGCCCTGTCTACTTGTGTTGCCCTGTTGGTCACCCAGTACAATTATAGGCTGTTCCTATGCTGATGCGATATCTTGGTTAGAACATGGCAACTATAATTTTAATTGCAGTTTCCCTTTAAGTACTAGGTATGGCTGAAAATACTAATTAAAAAAAACAAAACAAACAAACAGTGCTCCACTCTTTTGAATAACACCAGGTTCGAGAATTACGGAGATATCCCATCGCAATGATAAACACTGAAATAATGATTTCATTTTCACTAATCCAATCAACACAATGAGTCACCAGCTATTAGACAGAAAACTATTTCTCCACTTTATCCACCTCGTGGCAGAAACTGAACTTTCCAGCCTCGTGAGAGCACTTTACATAAATGGCGCGATTGTAGTAACTGCAATAAACTTCACAATGTTTACTCTCGTACCAGGCGTATATTGAAATCAATTCTCTGAGCTCACCTTGCCATAGGTGATCCCAAATATCACATCCATCTCAGAGATAAAGCTAATAAAGGGGTTTTCCAGGAGTTCATTGCTGATAGCCTATCCTCAGGGTAGATGATATCAGATCGTGGGAGTCCGACACCTGGCACCCCTATCGATCAGCTGTTTGAAAGGGCCGGCCTTCTCACAGCTCACCAAGCACAGTGCCGTACAATGTATAGTGGCTGTACTTGGTATTGCAGCACAGGCCCTTTCACTTGAATGGGACTGAGCTGCCAATAGGCCGTGATGAGACCAATAAATGTGATGTCACTGGCCTAGGAAGAGGTGCGCCAGGGATGGGATCCCTAACCATCTGATATTGATGACCGATTCTGAGAAAATGGTGTGTAAAACTAAAGCACAGAAAAGGGTAAATATTCTTTTTAGGCCTCCTGCACACAAACGTAGCAGTGCTGCGGCCCGAAAATTGCGGGCTGCAATGCACAAACACCGATCCGCAGCGGATCGCGGACCTATTCACTTTTGATGGGTCTGCGATCCGCCCATTCCGCAAAAAGATAGAACATGTCCTATCTTTTTGCAGAACAGAAGAACGGGACGTAACCCCATGGAAGCACTCTGTAGTGCTTCCGTAGGGTTCCGTTCCATGCTTCCGTTCCGCATCTCCGGATTTGCGGACCCATTGAAGTGAATGGGTCCGCATCCGTGATGCGGAATGACCACGGAATAGCGCACGTGTATTGCGGATCCGCAAATGCAGTCCGGAATATGGGCAACGGGCAGCTCACGTTCGTGTGCAGGAGGCCTTAATCTTCCCAATATCTGAGACTGTGGTCCCGTGTACTGAAAAAGGCTAAGGACTTAGCTCTTTGCAACCAAATAATATGCAGACTAAAGCAAACTGTCTTGTTTAGGAATGGAAAAAGAACAATTTAACCCCTTAACAACCAATAACAATTGTATATCAGGGTTGAAAGGGAGTGTATGAAGCCGATGTAATAGGATAACCGCAAAATGATAATACACTGCAATGCATAAGTACTGCAGTGTATTGTGCAAACAATCAACCATCACAGGAGTCTTTCCATGTGCAGTGGTGCCCCAGCCCCCTGTTCTGCAGAACTGCAGCATAGCTCCATTCAAGTGAACGGGGCCATGCAGCAATTTCTTGCACTGAATGCGGTCTCTTCATTCTCAGAAATGGTGGGGGTCCCAGAGGTTTTGGTTTCTGACAGGCTTCTTGTCACGACCATTGTTATGTTCGTGACTTCTGGACCCGCATGCAGTTGCCCGCGGTCAGGAATTGTTGTTCAACCACTGGTGAGTGCTGTTACTAAGTTGCCTCACGTGTGGTTGCCGCTGGCAACATGTATCGGAAGTATAGCAGCCTGAGCTGTTGCTAGGCAGCTTGCTGTCAAGTGCATGCGGTTGCACCTGGCAACCTCTCTTTGTAGGTGTGCCTTTTGTCTGTATGGTGTGCACTGTGACAGTTTCTCTTCACTGGTGATTGTCCGCGGCAACGTGTTGTTTTGTGTGCATGTGGTGGCAGTGTCTCGGCCTTCTGGCTGATTCCCAGGACATGGTTGCCACGCATGCCGTTGCCGGCGGTAACAGGTGGAGTCTGTTGTTTATATGTGTGCACTTTCCCTGTCTGGTGTGCACGGGGTTTATTGTGTGTGTATTCCCCTTTAAGTGGCTTTCTTCCCTTGCCTGGTGTAGGAAGGGTTAACTCCCTTCTTTGTGTGAACACTGGGTGTGTCTGTGGCTACTTGGGGCTATTTAGCTCCTGCTGGATGCCTGTATCTGAGGGGTACTTCAGCCATGGTTAGCTGGAGTCATCCTCCTGGTTATATTGCACCTCTCCAGTGAGGGCCACCCTTGTGATCATACATTTATGTTATGTATGATGTATTGAAGATGTTTCTTTGGTCTCTTGGTTTATTGCAGCTATGGTTTCCTGGGTGATGTGTGTTGTGTGCTGTGTCAGTTTGTATTGTTGTGGACAGCAGCACTTGTACATGGGGTCCAGGCTGTGTGTCTGTGGCAGGTAGGTGTTGTACTAGTTGCATTTACCTGCCATTGCCATAAGCTGTTTATGTTCCCCTTTCTTTGCAGCTTGGCCAGTGAGACTCCTGTTCGTCCGTAAATAGGAGGAACAGGTAGTCTTACCCTGCTCCTAGGTCAGGGCCACCCTGAGGGCTAGCAGGGACCCCAAGGTTCCGGAGTATGAGCCCTCCTACCATCAGGGTCGGCTCATACAGCTAGGAGTCAGGGTCAGAATTAGGGACGTAATAGGAGGTGACCTGCACCCCGATTCCTGTCCTGGCCTAGTAGCGACCATCATCTTCTGTAATCGCACGGCTGAGGGTTTCCCCCATCCTCAGCCGTGACACTTCTTTCACACGAGCAATATGGATTATGCCAGGATCTGTTCAAGGAAAACCTGATGGTTTTGCTCACACGTTCAGACAGTTTTTTATTGCAGTTGAGTTCTGTGTGTGCGTGTTTTTTTTCCATCCGGATTGTATCTGAATTGCATACGTTTTTCACGTGCATGAAGAAAAACTGAATCTACATCATCTAGCATGACTTCAGTTTTTCACACAACCCCCATTTACTTCTATAGAGCCAGAGCTGCGTGTAAAACACACAATAAAGAACATATTGAAAATGATGTGTGAAAAACAATGCTCAGGTGCACAGACCCATTGAAAAGAATGGGTCAGGATTCACTACACGCATCCGGATGGAAAAAACTTACTTGTACAGGTCCTTCTAAAAAAAAATTAGCATATTGTGATAAATTCATTATTTTCTGTAATGTACTGATAAACATTAGACTTTCATATATTTTAGATTCATTACACACAACTGAAGTAGTTCAAGCCTTTTCTTGTTTTAATATTGATGATTTTGGCATACAGCTCATGAAAACCCAAAATTCCTATCTCAAAAAATTAGCATATTTCATCCGACCAATAAAACAAAAGTGTTTTTAATACAAAAAAAGTCAACCTTCAAATAATTAAGTTCAGCTATACACTCAATACTTGGTCGGGAATCCTTTTGCAGAAATGACTGCTTCAATGCGGCGTGGCATGGAGGCAATCAGCCTGTGGCACTGCTGAGGTGTTATGGAGGCCCAGGATGCTTCGATAGGGGCCTTAAGCTCATCCAGAGTGTTAGGTCTTGCGTCTCTCAACTTTCTCTTCCCAATATCCCACAGATTCTCTATGGGGTTCAGGTCAGGAGAGTTGGCAGGCCAATTGAGCACAGTAATACCATGGTCAGTAAACCATTTACCAGTGGTTTTGGCACTGTGAGCAGGTGCCAGGTCATGCTGAAAAATGAAATCTTCATCTCCATAAAGCTTTTCAGCAGATGGAAGCATGAAGTGCTCCAAAATCTCCTGATAGCCATCTGCATTGACCCTGCCCTTGATAAAACACAGTGGACCAACACCAGCAGCTGACATGGCACCCCAGACCATTACTGACTGTGGGTACTTGACACTGGACTTCAGGCATTTTGGCATTTCCCTCTCCACAGTCTTCCTCCAGACTCTGGCACCTTGATTTCCGAATGACATGCAAAATTTGCTTCCATCCGAAAAAAGCTTCTCTGTAGCCCAGGTCAGGCGCTTCTGCCGCTGTTTCTGGTTCAAAAGTGGCTTGACCTGGGGAATGCGGCACCTGTAGCCCATTTCCTGCACACGCCTGTACACGGTGGCTCTGGATGTTTCTACTCCAGACTCAGTCCACTGCTTCCGCAGGTCCCCCAAGGTCTGGAATCGGTCCTTCTCCACAATCTTCCTCAGGGTCCGGTCACCTCTTCTCGTTGTGCAGCGTTTTCTGCCACACTTTCTCCTTCCCACAGACTTCCCACTGAGGTGCCTTGATACAGCACTCTGGGAACAGCCTATTCGTTCAGAAATTTCTTTCTGTGTCTTACCCTCTTGCTTGAGGGTGTCAATGATGGCCTTGTGGACAGCAGTCAGGTCAGCAGTCTTACCCATGATTTTGGTTTTGAGTAATGAACCAGGCTGGGAGTTTTTAAAAGCCTCAGGAATCTTTTGCAGGTGTTTAAAGTTAATTAGTTGATTCAGATGATTAGGTTAATAGCTTGTTTAGAGAACCTTTTCATGATATGCTACTTTTTTGAGATAGGAATTTTGGGTTTTCATGAGCTGTATGCCAAAATCATCAATATTAAAACAAGAAAACTACTTGAACTACTTCAGTTGTGTGTAATGAATCTAAAATATATGAAAGTCTAATGTTTATCAGTACATTACAGAAAATAATGAACTTTATCACAATATGCTAATTTTTTGAGAAGGACCTGTATAAGAGGCCTTGTTTTTTAAAGCTAAAAGGCAGTAGACAAGGGAGCAGAGTTTTGCCTCCTTTTTAATCTACTATTGGCTTTCAAAAAAAAATAAAAAAATTGCACGTTAGAATACAACCTAAAAACTGTCCCAAAAAGTCAACACTTAAAGGGTAACTAACATTTTGTATAACTTTATTTAAAAACATTCTAAATGCCCTAAAAATATTTTTTGTAATATGCTACAAAAATAGGCAGGTTCAAGGTTTCTAATGCTTTTCACTGTTTGGAACCCGAACACCAGTACACCGCTGACATGTCGTTCTGTAGGAATAGGGGCGGCAGTGAGCGCTGTACTGGCAGGAACACACATTGCTGCTCTTTGTTCTTCTCGCTACGCCCAGCTAACAGCGAAGAAAACCCTTCCCCAATGGGCTATGCCAAGATTAAGCGGAACGGAAAGGGCAGCAGCGATGTGCGTTCCTGCCATATGTACGGATTTCAGAGCACTATAGACACCCTGACCTTCAAGTAACCATTTTTTGCAGTAAAACAGTAAAATCGATAATGCATATTACCAAAATGAGTTTTTGGCCATTTCGAATATCTTTAAATAAAGCTGTACATAAGGTTAGCTATCCTTCAAAATATGGAAGAAAAAAATAATAATACACTGGACACACATAGAAACTCCATTGTATGGAGACAAAAAATATCTATAAATATTGTTGTGGTATTTTTTTCAAAAATATTAGACGCGCAATAATTTTTTTTTTTTTCTAAATAAAAATGTATTTGCAGGGATATGGCCCAAACAACCTTGGCATATATATACACGGTAGTTTTATGCTCTGATATATTTGTTATGTTCCGACTCGTATCCTGTTAAATGAACTTGGAGGCAGGAAAGCAAATGCTCAATCGGGGCTCACAGGGTATGAAGACTTTTTCCTTTTGTCCTGATGTTCCAAGGTTACTGGAGTAGCAGAAATAGAAAGATGTTCTAACATAAAGAGATTACAAGGTTAGGCAAGGATACTAGACGCAGGAACCTCAGGATAACCTATGCCCAACCCAGGCTTCTTGCTCCACAGAGTCAATAAGGACAAATACTCAACATGGTAGCCACATAAGTGCACCATAAGAGAAGTAATGTCTACGATGCTGCAAACACAACGGTGCATATGCTAGTGGGAAATGCTATTTTTGGTGAAAAATCATTTATCTGAATATAAGAATATAATGTAAGGTCTGAAAGAATACAGCAGACATTCATGATGGGAGTGCCCCCCACTGCTCAGGCTGCTGTGCATTCACACATACAACGCAGTCTGCTGGATTATTTTTTTTTTAATTTCTATTAGTCAAATGGCATAAAGCTTTTCACGTTTCTTTTTGGCTACTAGGCGTATGTTGCCCTTACATAGGGCAGACAATTAAAAGGGAATATGTCACCATGAAAATGCAGGTGTCGTGTAAGAAGACTAAAGAATAGGTTTAAAAAAAAAATGATTCAGTATAACCCATATTTCATGCATTTAAATCTCTGCTCTTTTTATGCTTAGGAGTCCATCACCACAATTTGACAATCTAAACTGCTTACATGGTGCTCTAGCACAACTACACAAGATTTCAATGGTACCTTTGTTGTATTCTGACTTTCACCAGCTGAAAAAAACCTGTTTTATCTATATGCAAATGAGGGCTCGCAAGTGCCCAGGGGCAGGGTTCTTGTTGTAGGTGCCCAGGGGCAGGGTTCTTGTTGTAGGTGCCCAGGCTGCCCTGCCTTTTCATATTACCCCACCCCAGCCTCTTGCTGGTCCCGCCCTATAAGGCCATTTCATCATCCCAAGTACACGTGCGCAGTTCAGAGCCGGCCCGGGCATACGCACTACGATGTCCATTGTGGGAGGCGGCATTGCTTTATGTTGTGCGCATGCGACGGCGGATTGCACAAAACCAGCGGCAAGGGGGCAGGCCGGAAGCAAGCAGGTAGACTAGAGGCAAGCCGAGCGAGAGAAAGGTAAGTATATCCACATTGCAGTGCGCATGCCCGAGCTGGCGGTGAACTGCGCACACGCCGGATCACATAGCGTACAGAGGTTTCTTTTGCTATATAAAAGCTACTTGAAAGATAATTACACTTACCGGGAATTGGATTTTCCATTAACTACTGGGGCCTGGGGGTCTTATCCCAATGGGTCGAATCCATCTCGCTAAACGGGTATTTACACCCTAGAGACTACTGATGTTTTCTCAGGGTCCTTCCATTCATCTCCAATTAATTTTTTTATGCTTTCACGGACCAAGAAAACAAGTGTTTTCTTATCAGCCAGGCCCCTTAACATCTGATCTTGAATTGACTGCGGTTCTTTGGACTGCTCAATGTTCATAGTAGCCCTGATAGTTTTGAGAAGCGAATCAGTGTCCTCAATTGAACTAAGGGGTCTACCCGATTCATCGTCTGAGGAAACCCAGTCGGAATCAGAGGAGACCTCTCCTTCATCAAAGTCAAATTCAAAATCCCCAGGAGCGTCATGAATAGACCTGGAGGTAGAGGGTGCCTGAGGAAGCGCCGCCATTTCTGCCTCAATGGCGGAGCTGACTTCTTTAGTGATAGATTTTAGGCTGTCCACTAAAGATGGGGTCTCTTCAGCTATAATCTTATCAGTACATCTCTGGCAAAGAGGTTTCTTTATGTGGCCGGCAAGCTGTTTCTTACATGTGGCACATTTTTTCTTTAGTGAAGGTTCCCCAATTTTGCTGGGACTGCCCTGCAATAAAAAATAAAAAAAAGATTCCTTCAGGGGGAAGCACTGAAGTAATTAATATTTGAGAAAACCTTCACCAAGAAAATAGACCCCCGGGTATACAATAGGCAAAATTGCAGACAGGGATCAATAACCCAAAAGGAGGAGGCTTACTGGGCTAAGGGCTTCGGACATATCAGCAGGCAGGGACATGGCTGCATCACGCACTGATGCTACCCATGCCGATGATCTGTCCAGCCGGCATTTCAAGCAGTACTTCCGGGTCACGTGGTCCAGCACACGTACGCCTCCCACTGCGCGCGCGTCCACGTGACCAAATCTCGCGGCCCCCTGAGTCTCGCAATGCCTGGGGTATCGCCCAGGGTTGCCTACGACTTGTAGGACTTATGCCTAGACGCCGGAAGGGCCCGTATCTCGCCCCGGATTGCGGCGTCCTGCTGCATCCCTCCTGGCCCATTAGTCAGGAGAACGTATAGACCCGGATGAAAAAAGCTGTGCGATGTGTCCGAGCAGGAGAGAACCCCTGCTCCGTTCTCCACTTCGTCCCGAGGGACAGGAAACAACTGGAGAAGGTAAAGGGGAGGAGGCTTTTAAATGAATGTTCTCCATGTTGTTTCCTGTCCCTGGGAGGCGGGGTATCCTCCTGCTTAGTGCCGTATGGAAAAATGTTTGTTTTACTACTGTTTGCCCGACAAGCACTTTGATGCCTGGTGCCTTCTGTTTGTCAGTCACACTAGACGAGTACCATTCTACAGATCCTGAAACTCTGGGCCGTCCTGTTATGCCAGTATCGCATGCACAGAGCACTCCACCTCCTGTGTATAAATTACAATACGCCATTATAGCTTATGCTGTTTAGTTGTTATTTGCAGTAACCCGGCACATAATGACTAACACTAATCACGCAAGTATGGAGGAACAGTGCTGAACGCCATCCTCTACCAATGCTTCACACATACAGGGGTTTCTACACCTATATGCTGAGGGGCTCAACACTCCAATTATTACCGCAAAAGGACGTTTAATTAAAACAACCTCCAAAATCAACAACGCACAAAAATATAAAAAAATATATTCATCTTTATTAAATTCTGTCTAAAAGTACAGAAATGTTAAAACGGATCCATACCTACAAAAGTATAGGAGACTATATGGACATTTCTATGTATATCAAAAATGACTTCTGTTAAAGAGCACACTGAAAAACCTATCATGCCAACCACAAAGGTTATGAATTGTAAGGGTGCACAGGGCATAGGAGCAGTCGCTTTTTCCAGGGTAATGCACAGAATGATGTTCTTTTTACAATTGTATGTCCAAGAAGAAAATATTTCAAGCAAGTCTATCACTGCAGTTTAACTGAAGCCTTTTTAAAGATTTAGTTATGTGGCCAACTAATTATATAGCTAGCAGCATAGGAAATACATGATAGATGCTCAGGTGATGTGGAACGGCGAAATAGATGATAGATGCTCAGGTGGAGGACATTCAATGGATTTTCCTGTAGTAGAACATCAGGATAGGTCATCAATATCAGATCGGTGGGGGCCCGAATTCCGAAGGAGGCCATGGCGCCTCATTGAGTGTTGTGGCCATTTCCTAGGCCAGTGATGTCACATTCATTGGTCACGTAGCCTTGGCGCAGATCATTTCCATTCAACTAAAAGAGCCTGGGCTGTGCGACCAAGCACATCCTACAATGTAAGTAGTTGTGCTCTGAACGCTGCCTTTTCAAATAGCTGGTTGGTGGGGTGCCAGAATTCAGACCCCCTCAGATCGAATACTGATGACCTATCCTGAAAAATGGTCATCAATACAGCCCCTTTACAGTATAGTTAACTACCTTATTTATATACAGGAAAAGGAAGCATCTTTCTAATGGTCTTTTAACATGATTTACCGGAAATTATCAGGAACAAAACCATTCATTCCCCATAATCGTTACATTGTTGAGCTGAAGTGAGAGCTGCATTTACAGGCCACAATCATCCGCTCTGTACGGGGAGGAGAAATCACAGTGGCGCCCATACAGATTGTATCTCTTTAGCTGCAAACAGTCAATCCCCTGATGAACAGACTTTTGCGGGACAATTATTAGGAACGATCACTTCTACAACTGCTCATTGATGATTGTCAAAATGATCGGCTCATGTAAAAGGACCTTAAAAGTGGTTGTCTCATCTTAGACATTGGTGGTATAACACTAAGATATATGTCACCAATATCACATATGTGCGGGACCCACAGGTTGAATCTGATTCTGCACCCATCTCCAGAAGAGGACCCCAAAGTGAGCGGAGAGCAGCCGCCATCCATTTATTACTATGGGGCCGCCACAAATAGCCGAGTGCTGCCTCAGCTATCTCCAGCAGTCCCCTAGAAGTGAATGGAACAGTGACTGCGCTTGTGTGGTGCGCTCTCTCGTTTAATTTCTATAGAACTTCCGAAAATAGCCGATGATGCTCGCTTGGCTATTCTCAGGACTCCCATAGAAATGAATGGAGAGCATAACACGCATGCGCAATGCACTCTTCTTCACTTTGAGGGCCCGTTCTGGCCATAAGTGTGGGTCTCAGAGTTGGGACCCATACCCATCTGACTTTGATGGCATATCCTAGTGATATGCCATCAAAGTCTGAGATGGCTGATATACTGCAGATTTTCCACTACAGAGTTAAACAGTGATCACAACAGTAGCAAAGTGGACGAGATGTTACCAAACCTCTACACGCCATGTAAAAAAAGCATAAAACAAAGCATAAAAAGCACCCAACTTGGCAAAACTAAATATTATCCTGTTGCCAGAGTTTTAAACATCTTTGACGAATGTGAATGAGGTAGTCAGGACGTGGAGGGTACCAACTCTCCTTGGGGAGAGAGCGCCTTAAATCAGCTCCTCTGGAATTCTGGGAAGAAAGGGATGCAAATGAGCTCTTAACAAGCTCCGCCTCTGAGGTGGTAGTCAGGAGGATGGGGAACTTCTGTATAACCTAGAAGATTAGAACTGGTGAATGGCCCTGATAGCAATGAATCCTAACTCAAACCAAAAGTATCAAATCATTATACATTTAAAAGAAAAACTAAATGCAGATCCTGCTTGTTCACATGCTCCGTCTGACCTTGGAAGCATCGTCCATCCTGCCGATACCTCCACATTAAGGACAAAAACCTTCGGAGGCAACTAGACAGTTCTGTGAATCAGGAATTCTGTAAAAATCCTTTCTAACATTAGGGATTGCATTGGTTGTGTCCTATAAATAATAAATGCCCTTTTCTACTCCACTGAACTCACTCGACCTACATTATAGGCAGCCGCTAACCTTGCCAAGGTTAAAAAAGGAACGTATAGCATCGCTGCTTCCCTTCTTTATAACACACATTTAATACACTTCCTTTTCCATTTCAGCATCAAAAAGACAAGCAAAAGGCCTTTCCCCTTAAAATCGGACTTCAAAAACAATGACCGGATCATTTAGAGGGGATTCGTCGTTACTGACAACCCTAGCCCATGACATGTAGGAGGACTAAGCCTGTAGCAGGTGCTGAATGATGGTGACCGAAATACAACGTGTGAAGTGATAAACTCCAGAGCGCTGCGTTCCTTACGTGGATCATTACTTGTGAAACCTATAGGACCGATCAGATTTACAGTACAGCAATATAGGACCAGTGGTGGCCGCAGGAGGCTTGCGCAGTAACCCACAGGGGGATCTTCCCTCTCACTAGGAAGCCTTCATTGTGCCATACATTTGAAGACTACCGCCTCGCGTATTTATTATATTGCATAAACCCACATGCTAAGGGCTCTTTCACACTTGCGTTCTTGTCTTCCGGCATAGAGTTCCGTCGTCGGGGCTCTATGCCGGAAGAATCCTGATCAGGATTATCCTAATGCATTCTGAATGGAGAGAAATCCGTTCAGGATGCATCAGGATGTCTTCAGTTCCGGAACGGAACGTTTTTTGGCCGGAGAAAATACCGCAGCATGCTGCGCTTTTTGCTCCGGCCAAAAATCCGGAACACTTGCCGCAAGGCCGGATCCGGAATTAATGCCCATTGAAAGGCATTGATCCGGATCCGGCCTTAAGCTAAACGTCGTTTCGGCGCATTGCCGGAGCCGACATTTAGCTTTTTCAGAGTGGTTACCATGGCTGCCAAGACGCTAAAGTCCTGGCAGCCATGGTAAAGTGTAGTGGGGAGCGGGGAGCGGTATACTTACCGTCCGTGCGGCTCCCCGGGAGCTCCAGAGTGACGTCAGGGCGCCCCAAGCTCATGGATCACGTGATCACATGGATCACGTCATCCATGCGCATGGGGCGCTCTGACGTCATTCTGGAGCGCCCCGGGAGCCGCACGGACTGTAAGTATACCGCTCCCCGCTCCTACTATGGCAACCAGGACTTTAATAGCGTCCTGGGTGCCATAGTAACACTGAACGCATTTGGAAGACGGTTCCGTCTTCAAATGCTTTCAGTACACTTGCGTTTTTCCGGATCCGGCGTGTAATTCCGGCAAGTGGAGTACACGCCGGATCCGGACAACGCAAGTGTGAAAGAGGCCTAAGCAGCCCACTGACATTTTTACGAGCGGGTTTCTGCTTGCACTCATGGCTTTAAGGCCACAAGCGGCGGTGTCAGAAAGGTAATGCCGACATCGCATTGTACTTACTGGAATGGCAGTGACACGGACCAGGCAGAATTAAACCTGGATTAAGACACAGGTTCATCAAGTTCAACCTTTCCCCTTCAATTACACATCATCGTGACCTGGTAGATTAATGCCATTAGCAGGGATGAGCGAATCGATTCTAAAACAATCAAATCAGTCTCGAATTTCTGCTACGGGACTTCCGAGAACAGCCGAGCGAAAGCGCTCTTTTCGGAACTCTGATGGCGATGAATGGAGATCACGCCTTCACTTTGGGGGGCCCATTCTGGAGATAGAAGTGGGTGCCAGAGGCTGGGATCTGCACCTATCTGACACTGATGGCATGTCCAAGCAATATGCCATCAATGTCCCAGACGGGGCAACCCCATCAAACAGGCTGTTGTCTCATCTGATGGGGCTAAACGCCAGCCGTTGGCGGCCAGGCATAGGGAAACATTTGAGCGGGCCGGCGCCCAGCTCTTTCCACAACTGTCATGGGAGTGAATGGGAGCGACACAAACAGCTATGCTTCTTGCGTAACACCCGCTGTAGCATTGTAATTCCGGGTGTTACAGGAGCAGTGGAGCTTGTTCTGCTACGCTGACTGTGGAGCTCCCATTCATTACCATTGACTACTCTAACTGTAAAGAACCCTTTCCTAAACTAAATTGCAAGCTAGTGAATTATTGTCTAAATTAGATCAGACTACTACTTTACAGGTTATGGTTATAAAAAAAAAAGCTGTTTCTTTAAAGGGAAAGGGTCATCAGAAAATCTATTGTTACATAAATTATTAATTATTTTTTTAATATAGCCATTCAAACAGCTGATCACCTAGGGCAGTGGTCGGCAAGCCGCGGCTCGCGAGCCACATGCGGCTCTTTTGATCCTTCACTGCGGCTCTTTGGTTCGGGCTGGCGGGTGGGCGGCCGCGCAGGCAGGCCGGCCTTTGGGGTGTGCGGGCTGTGCGGCCGCACAGGGCGCCATAGCAACAGGGGCGCTGGGCGGCCGACAGCTCGCAAAGTAATATGCGGCAGGCGAGGCTGCACTTGTGCTCTCCCTCGGGGCGCCCCCTCCATCTCCCCCTCCCCTGTCTGACCCGATTCCTCCTCCCCTGTGTCTGACCTGCCTGCTGCCCCCGCTGCCAATAAGAAGAGAGACGGGAGGAGGAGGGGAGGGGCTGTGGCCACTGCGCCACCAATGTTTCTTATAAAGTTATACAAATACAGGAGGCGGGTGCCGAAATCAAATAGCCGGCACCCGACCTCTGTGACAGGGAGCTGCGATCAGCTGCAGTTGAGTTAACCCTTCAGGTGCGGTACCTGAGGGGTTAACTGCAGCTGATCGCAGCTCCCTGTCACAGAGGTCGGGTGCCGGCTATTTGATTTCGGCACCCGCCTCCTGTATTTGTATAACTTTATAAGAAACGTTGGTGGCACAGTGCGCCCCCCTCCCTTCCCCCCCCCCCCAACACCCCAGTATAAGAAACATTGGTGGCGCAGTGGGAAGTGCCAATGAGGGTTAAAAAATAATAAAAAAAATTAACTCACCTCCTCCAGTTGATCGCGTAGCTGCCGGTCTCCTGCTTTCTTCAGGACCTGTGGTGACGTCACTGAGCTAATCACATGGTCCATTACCATGGTGATGGATCATGTGATGTATCATGTGATGAGAACAGTGATGTCACCACAGGTCCTTTGACAGGTCATGAAGAAAGAACAGGAGACGATCAATTGGAGGAGGTGAGTTAATTATTTTTTAACCCTCATTGGCACTGCCCACTGCGCCACCAATGTTTCTTATATTGAGGGGGGGGCGCACTGCACTGTGAAAAGGGGTGGAGTGATAAAGAGGCCGCCGCTCAGGAGGAGCGAAATGTCCTGCAGCAGAAAGGTAGGAGCTGCCCCCGGTGTGTGCGCTGCACCGGCCCCGCCGCAAGTGTCCCTGCCCCCTTCCTTCCCCCCACTAATACATTACTTACTGGAAGGCACTTATGGGGGATATCTGTGGATGACACATATATAGCATCTTATGCTATATATGCGTCATCCACGGATATCCCCCATAAGTGCGTCATCCACGGATATCCCCCATAAGTGCGTCATCCACGGATATCCCCCATAAGTGCGTCATCCACGGATATCCCCCATAAGTGCGTCATCCACGGATATCCCCCATAAGTGCGTCATCCACGGATATCCCCCATAAGTGCGTCATCCACGGATATCCCCCATAAGTGCGTCATCCACGGATATCCCCCATAAGTGCGTCATCCACAGATATCCCCCATAAGTGCGTCATCCACAGATATCCCACACGGCCGTGTGCAGCACGCATCATGGACCCATTCACTTCAGCATGCGCTACTTTTTTGCGGGCACACGGTCGTGTGCATGAGCCTAATAGTCTTCACTGGTACTGTTGATGCAATATTTTAGGTTTTAAAAATGTGGCTCTCGAAAGAAATTCCAATCGTGGTTTTGGCGATATTTGGCTCAGTTGACAAAAAAGGTTGCCCACCACTGACCTAGGGTGCCGGGTGTCCTGTGGACCTGTCCTGAGAATACATCAGTATTAGGCCTCATGCACACGACCGTATGTATTTTGTGGTCTAATTAAAAATATTTTCTACTAAAAGCCAACACTAGAGAAAGAGCTGAATTAGCTAAACGATGCATATGATCGGAGGGGTGACGACATCCTGAGCATGACATTTTCTTGTATCTACTCGTCCTGCTCAAGCCCTGGCTCCTAATGAGTTCCTGTTATTGTAGCGGATGTTGCCTTTATGAGCCCATGTTTTATAGGTGTTGGCACTTGACGTTACGACTTATGGCATTTCCTCTGTTACATTTCACTTATGGTAAAAATAATATTCTCTACTTGGGAACAAGTACAAAAATGGAGAGAAAAACAATGGCTATGCATGCCTCTAGAAGGGGGGAATAAAAGGCTAGCATCTGGGTAAACGTCATAGGATACACTGCACAATCAGGTACATGTCCAAAAAAGTTCTGCCATGCTAAATATTCATTTTTGTAAGCAGTTTTCAGGGATTTTAATAATGAAAACATTTTTGGGACAGGTCATGAAATTTTGATTAGCAAGGGTCCGACTCCTTATACCCCGGGTGATCAGCTGTGTACAGGAGCGGCTCCACACACCACATAGTGGCCAAATGGGTTTACTGCAGTGCTGTCCCTATCCAATACGGTTAGAATGAACCATCCACTGCTGAAGGGATTTTGCATTGAACAGGATCTGTATCCTCTCTTGACAGGTCTGTTTTAGTAACTACTTGCGTCTTCCACACATGATACCAATTCTGGAGCATCTACAGTTCTTCATTAGTCCTGCGAGAATTGTGAGCAGTTTGAAACGAAGGTCCTGATGGGTGTTACCATTTGGCGACATGCCCCTGCACAGTCTGACACTGGCAGCACTGATTGGATAATTCAGACTGAGCAGGGAGATCCCCCAACTGGTAACACCCATCTGGACCATTATTGCAAAATGTTAAAAATCTATTCATTACTTATAATGACTCTATGATGTGCCATTCCTGCTAGAAGAGATGCCCCAGAACTGTTATTACGAAATGGAAGTAGTCATTAAAACATATCAGGAGAGGATACAGGTCATCTTAAAAAGGGACTTGAGAAAGCGCACATAGCGCGAGACGGCATTTGCCTGCTTGCCCTCACTGTGTCTCAGATCTTATATGTTGAGTGCCGCAACTTTATGTACTTTTGTACGTTATCTTTAACGGGAATGTAATGCTCTATTGTCTACATCAAGTTTTTATGTTAGATATAGTTAGAAATGTGGTGCTGTTTTATCAAATTTTTCATGCCACCGTGTATTTAAAGATTACTAAAATCCTGCAGTTTTTACACTGACCATGGGGCATCATAATGGGCTGAGACTTCTGATTCTGGAGGGATGACTTCTCATCTGTCATTATCATCACAGGCAGGATTACCCTCAAAGGTAATACCTCTATTATAGAATCACATCAACACTCCAGCACAATGACCTCCTGCACAGGTCACTGAGCATGCCCAGTAGACTCTCCCACAGTCATCTCCAAACACCAGTTTATGTCCACGTGAGTGCTTGAAAGCATCTCTGAACTAGGGATCGACTGATTATCGGTTTTAGGGTTCATTCACACGT